>NC_060120.1:968634439-969259439 GCF_021461395.2 Schistocerca americana | reverse complement strand
CGATTAGCGTCTTGTCTTTGAGCACGCATCATACACCTAAATCATTCTCCAGAAGCCACCAAAGGGCGTTTGGTGGAGCGCAATTCTGGCACCACTAAAAGATCAGCCATTGCCTGTTACAGTAGCGAATAACGTGTGTCTGATACTTCAAGTTTTGAAATACAAACTCACTTCTTATTCTTCCATGTGTCACAGAATCCTGGCGAACTGTTATGTGTTGCATGACACTTGTAACTTCATCTGCTCTCATTGAATAGCACAATGAGGAATTCTCTGACATTGTGGACAAAATTGATTAATTAATACTCTCACATACTGAGAATTTGTAATGTATCTTATAAATTCTGTAAATATCAGCCTATAACAATATTTTCTTATGCCAATAGCTACCTAACTGTACATGCCACCTGAGGCACCTATAGCATTAGGCTATACTGTTATCCTCTTCATAATCCTTTGCAATAATTTCGTTGGTGTTACAAATAATCGGGTCTCGACTATCATGATATGTTTGTTCTTTTGTATCTAGATGATCTCCATCAACTTAGTGACTTAACAAGTTCAGTGTATTCCTCCCGCGACCCTGATGAAGTTAGAAAAACATTAACCCTCTATTTTTTGGTTTGTGCTGTTCTACGCCAAAGAAGAGCATGAATGATATGGGTGCTCTGATTTATAAAACAGTTGAGGCTGTACACGTAAATCACATTCGTTTAAGTTAGGTATCGAGAATATCCATAAGCTTGAGCTTTTTATCCTATTGATATGCTAGCTATGAATGTTTCATTTACATCACATCCACAGCGATGCCATATTTTGAGTTAACATTTTACACTATTTAAGTACATATTTTTGGATTACTTTCACATATTAGCTGTTAGTGTTCACTTACATCACGACCGCAGTGAGGCCATAGCTTTGATTTATGTCATTTAAATTTTCATTTTTGTGAGGATTTACATTTGCCTGTTACGCAAGAGCTTGTTCAGTGTAAGTATTTTGCAGAATTTCTATTATTAATTGTCAATAATATAAATCACATTACAATCCTGTCTTAAGTATGTGTAACATCCTTCAAGTATCATTCCTAGAAACTTCTCACATTTTACTAGTTCACTGTTACATGTATAAAACTGTTACTAACGTTATTACTCAAGACCACAGAATACAATTACATTCACAGAAATTGCTGATAATTTTAGGAGGAATTTGTTGAAATTTTTCAAGACTATCTATCAAAGTAATTTTGTACTATTTAGTGGATAATTATATATTTTAATTGCGATTGTACCTGCTGAATGAGTAAGATTTCCTAGCAGTAAGGATTGTGAAAAGCGATCAGCTTGGAATATGTCCTGCAGTTTACTTCAAAAATAAGTATGAAGCCTGCTCTCCAGTTTTAAGAGAGTCTGATAAAAGTTGATCTTTATATTTTGATATTTGCCAAATTCTATAGGTTCAGTTAGTTCCATCTCAGTTATCTGCAAAGAACTTTTTCTCTTACCTTCAAACCCACAGATTAACTGTCGTTATGTGGTTTGCTGTGATATTGTAGGTACATGATAAGCCCAACAGTCGCTGGCCATATCAAAGCAGAACAATAATGAGTGCTTCTTATTGATCTGTCCAAGACTAATGTATGGATAAAATTTTCTGCCTTATAGTGTGAAATAATGTATTGCTGATAGTGGCTGTATTTACACATGCTGAGGAGTATATATATGACACATAGAAACTATTGCTGCTTTCACAAGTGTGTGTGTGTGTGTGTGTGTGTGTGTGTGTGTGTGTGTGTGAAACAGCAATAGTTTGTAGGTGTCAGACACTTTATTAAAAACAAAGCTCCCCTCATCTGACGAATCCAGACATAGCTATCATTTATGCAATTCTCAAACTTCTGATGTCTTGATTTTTCTTTTCTCCTGCATTGATTAACTGTCAAATTTTACAGTCTTCAACCGCCTTTCTAGATTTTTTTTTCGTTAGTATCTTTTCGCCTGAAATCTTCTTGTCTTACATCTCCTCTGCTTGGTTGATAACATTATAACCTGTGTCTCTTCTTAAAACTCTGCTTGGCTTTGCATGGTCTAACAGCATTCTTCTAGCCGTTATGATAATTCCCTGTTCTACACAAAATCTTATGATTTTCGTCACAAAGACACTTCCCTAACTTTCCTCGAAATGATTACTCTTTATCACTAACTAAACGACTTGTCCTATCTGTTCGTCATTAGGATACCAGGCACTATTATCGACTGACTTATCATTCTTCGATTTTTCCTTAAAAAGATTTTGCACAGATAAAAGATTTCCTCCTAGACGAAAGCAATTTCTATACATATAAACTGCATACATTCCACAGTTTTTTATAATATCTACAATGCTTCATCTTTCATTTACACTTAAACAAAAAATAACGAAAAAACGTATTGTATAACTTATACCACATTATCATTATGTACTTATTTAACCATTGAAAGTGCACTGCGTTATGTGGCGGAGGAAATGTCCATTACAGTTTCACCACAGAATAAGGAGAGATGCAATCAGCGGGCATTTGCAGTAAACAGAGGAGACATAAAGGAAACAGAAAAAAATACATTCCCAATTGACTTGCAAAGATTTCTTTACGCATTGCCTTGCTTCCTGAATGTCTTTTACACGAGAACAATGTATCTGACGATTTCTGTACGAGATTTCTGCCACGATAACTGTTCGCTACCTTACTATACTCACATTCATTGTCAGAGTTTCAAGACGCTGTTTCAGTTTGTTCCTGTAAACTTCGAACGCATCACCAAGTATTGGAATCTATTGATCTTTGATGCATTACATTTAATTAAAATTTCGCGAATGCAGCAACCTGGATTTGCTTGTAATGTTTGTAAAATTTTCATTCTCTTAGCTTGGTCGTCTGAACATAGGATGTTTCTCTCCGTTTTATTATGATTCAGAACAGAAGCCTTTGTTTCGGTTCCGATATTACGGCTAATTTTAGGCCTTTTTTTCTTTATTTGGTTGCTGAAGTACAGCTCACTGTAAGACAAACAGTCAGTCCCATGACATACTGCAGCTATTGGTTATTTTTCTGAAGTAATACATTAACATTTACTGTAGGACAGACTGTTTTCTTGTCGTATTTGTTCTTTTATTCCGT
This sequence comes from Schistocerca americana, assembly GCF_021461395.2. NCBI lineage: Eukaryota > Metazoa > Arthropoda > Insecta > Orthoptera > Acrididae > Schistocerca > Schistocerca americana. The sequence goes on along the minus strand of NC_060120.1, from coordinate 969,256,282 downwards.
TATTGCGGTTAGTTAAACATTACAAAACTTGCTATTCGTTGAGTTACTCAAGAGTGTCATTCAACTTGAATTGATGAATGACTTCCAAATCATATGGTTACTGTACTTTTTCTTGTGCCTTCAAACACTTGCTGACCGCCAGAAACGGATGACTCCTTACAGTTTTATCTTATCTAGGGTATTTATTTCTTACTTCCATTAGGCATGGAAAACAATTCTTGTAGCATGTAGCTATGGAGTCTGTGTTCTGGCTAGTTTAGTAATTTGTCTCCTCGATTACTTTCACATTAGAAATATCTTGGTGCCTAAATGGTTTTTGCTTTCACAGTATGCATTCCGCGTATTTTGAGTAGCAAAAGTGAGACGTGTTATTAGTTTATAAACGAACCAGTTTAAAGTACTCTTTCTTCGAATTTTATTTTCTGTTTTTATCTAAGTGACAGAGACACTTCTGTGAACTTTGCGCTCTGCTATGGTCCATTCATACATTCCACCGCAGTTTGGACGAAACGTATCTGCCCAAGTGGCGTTAGCCTTTGCATCTCTCGATTAGGTTTTATTAGGTTGCCAGTTTTCTGATGTCATCTATCCCAAGTGGTATTACCTCTACTCCGAAGGTTTAGATTGCATCCAATGGATGCTGCATCTGTAGGGTGAAGGTAGCATAACAGGTGTACGCAAATGACCTCACTCTAAGTTATACAAACAAGGTGGCGTACTCTACGAATAACAAAGAACCAAAGGAGCCAGGATTAACAGAGATAGAATTATTTTGTAACGTCCTATGACCCAGTTCTCTATCTTGGGGAAATCCATGGCAGCATTAAAGAGGATAAAATCATAATTTCGGTGACCTTGGAAAGATTTATTTTTATTTTTATTTCATTTTATTTTATTTTTGTTATGGAATTAGGGCGCAAAACTGCTACGGTTATTAGCGCCCTGGCCTTGGAAAGAGGCAGTACAATCAACAAACCGTCATTAACGAACCAACACTTTCCATATCTGTATGGAATTGAAATTGTACGTTTACATTAACGGATATGTATTATGTACACTAACCATTCCTGAAAATAATGCGTGACGAAATTCTTCCGTGACAGCTTGCCTTTTATTGACAGTTTAACTTCGTCTAACTACCTTTCATGAAGTAGCTACCTCGTTTATCAATGGAAGATGGAGGTGACATATTCGTACAGATAATGAATACAATTTTCGTAAACAAACTAGAAAGGTATTCAAGGGCGGCGTAAGGAGCATAAAATAAAATATGTTACATATCTCTCAATCACCATTTTTAAGGCAGAGATTTATGTCGGTACAAACGCGCAATATACAGATATGTACGCATCTGGTACATGGAAGTAAGCTTCGTAGGAGTAGGCAGACTACGGGAGGCCTTCGCAAAGTTCCATCAATGTTTTATCCAACGGAGTCCTAAGCAACATATGGCCAGTATATACACCCGTATAAATTGTTCCCAAGTATGGACAAATTTCCAGGCCATGATTTTATGTATAATAATTGGAAATATCGGTTACACTTCATCACACTTATCTACCCACTCTAAGAACTATAAAACTAACTTGAGCTTCTTAGCGTTAAATGAAGTGTGTAATTGTGAAGCGCATGTGGTATTGTAAACTTAGCTGCAATATTAAACTTAGCTGAAATATGTGCCACAGGCGGAGGTCCATGTTTACCCTATCTATGGCGCTGTAATGAGCTTTCCAAGTGCCTTAGATAATCTTGAATACACATCATAGTGGATGGTGTTAACGCAGCTGCTTATGGATGAGCAATTACAAATAAAGTTTCCTGTGGCTGCAAGGGTAGTCATATACTACTTTACATGATCGATTGTTGAACTACGAGTCCCATCCTCAAATTCGCCTCAAGTGCACATGGAATCGACGTTGTATATTGTTTCTCTGAATACCATTTTTCTGAATGGTATCTGGCTGTTAACTAAATGACAAGTGTGCTAGACCCACGTCTGCAGCACCACATAAAATGGCCAGCAGTGTGGTGACGTCGTGTGTGGTGCTGTGGGCATGGGGCTTGCGTGTTTGTCATTCGGTTGTCAGCCACCTGTGATGTGAAAGAATAATGGCTAACATCGATTAGATCTTTCTTTAAGGTATGCCTGAAAACAGGACTAGGAGTTTCGAAACCGATCATGTAATGAGCGTATGAGTCATAAATCCATCCTTGTGTCCAAAGGCTGTTTTTGTTATAAATGCTATCAAGGACTAATTTTCAGAATGCGAAGAGTATATTATTGATTGCTACTAAGGGCAGGAAACTGAACTTCTTGGAAAGTACGTTCTTCAACCAACACTCTTAAAAAACGAGACAATATTTGACGAAAAACAAAAGATTTATTTTTTATTTATTATTGAGCCAAAGTGTCTTAATGAAAATTCAAAAATGAACAAAACTCAACTCGAACAAAAGAACAAGTAAGTAAACTGAACAAATAACTTGAAGATAACAAAAAAATCGGAACATACAAGAACTATTGGAACAAATAAATCTTTTTGTCAGTTGGTAGAAGCAGCAACCGAAGCATCGCTGCTGAGATCCTTGGCTGCCGCTCCTCCACATCTTCAATTGGTGTTTCCTTACCAGCTGCGTCCACCTACGAAAACATGATTGCTATAGTTCAAAATGTTTCAAATGACTCTGAGCATTATGCGACTGAACTTCTGAGGTCATTAGTCCACTAGAACTTAGAACTAGTTAAACCTAACTAACCTAAGGACATCACACACATCCATGCCCGAGGCAGGATTCGAACCTGCGACCGTAGTGGTCTCTCGGTTCCAAACTGCAGCACCTAGAACCGCACGGCCACCTCGACCGGCTTGCTATGGTTGCGACAAAAAAATCCAATATCTAGAACTTACATAAAAACTCCTCAAGTCATATGAAAGAGATGCTTGTGACTCATTTTCAAAGAACCCAGGTAATCCTGAACCAGAGACCTGCATAATGAACTTAATGAAGTCATTATAGGCGAGTTGGTTGAACAAAACAGCAAAACAGCTTGAGAAAGTTGTAAATCGTAGACCAGCCTCACAACATTTAGAATATACGAGCACAGTCAGTCGCCTAAGATGGCCCCGCATATAGAGTCCACGAGCTATGATAGAAGTATAACAAGATCCAGTATAGGAGCACAATGTAAATCTTTCCTTGAAGGTCAGTCTGATGTGAGTGTTTTTACTGTTATGGGTCTCTATGTTCTGAATTTGATGACGTTAATCTAAAACAGATAGCTCAACTTTTTTCCGAACAGTCTCGTAACTCGGAATTACGCAACTCGATAGTGTACTGCTACTCAATGAAGAACTATGCGTCAGTTATAAGCATTATGTGTTTTCAGCTCTTACGAGTCCTCCAAAATTACCCATTTCCTCTCATTCCATTGGAGCACATCTACTTATTCAATGCACTTTGTGCATTCTGAACCTCCAAAATCGTCTAAAATAAATACGGAAATATGTAGTATTATGCTGGGTTTCTGCGTATGAGGGCTTCTGTTGCAGTGAAATTATGGACGTGGAATCCCAGAAAGAAGCACACTGCCTGACGCGGCATAGTGTAATGTGTCACTGCAACTGCCTCGCTCCTGAGCTATGGAGCCCCGTGTCACTGGCAGGACTAGCTGGGCGTGGCTGGTAAAGCCTAACACCTGGATGAGGCGTGCCTCATTCCAGCCAGCGAGGCGAGGTGAGGTCCTCGTCTACGTCCTGATTAGGCACTTTCCTCTGATACACGTATTCCTGCTCGAGTGAGTTAAATTTGGTCAGTGGGTGGGGTATGTTGTCTGTTGGATACTTCCAACTGCTGAAAGCAAGAGGAAATTTCTGAGCAGACGAATTAATTATGAACAAGAAAATAGAAATGCGGCCGAAGAACTAGGTCAACGTAATACCGTAGCCAAATAGACATGAATCACGCACTCACGTGATGTTAGTATAATAGGCTGCTAGCTTTGAAGATCATTATGTGGTGGAAATTATAAAAGTTGAGATAGAAAAAACTATTCATTAGCTGAAAGAAGACAAAAATGTAATTGTGATGCAAGGCAGTATTTCGAGAATAGGACAAGGATGAGATGGAAATATAGTTGAACACCATGAGCTATGGGAAAGTAATTATAGAGAAAGTCGCGCGGAAAAAAAATTTGCGTGGAAATCAGTTGAATTTGGGTATTTTAAAAAAGAGAAACGAGGCTGTGCATGTTATAGAAACCTGGAGATACCAGATGACTTCAGAAGGCTATCGATTGTTTCAAAGGCAACTTTAGGCACCACTGACTGAGAAAGGGAAATGTATTGCAAAAGAAGACGAACGGTTGGTGTCGAGAGATCAGATAATGAGAGCAGCGTAGGAGAAAAAGCACAGTGCCCACAACAAATGCTTTGACAACTCATCAGCAATGAATTTTATTCACGAAAGAAGAAAATACCTAAATACAGAAAATTAAGCCAGCAGATGTGAATATACAAGTCTACATCTAATTGAGAAGAAACTCGAAACTTGACTGTGGGACGCTCCACACAGGAAAATTTTAGAAAACTTTGGAGAAAACTGAATCACATAAAACATAAATCAAGGTGCGAGTTGGCTAAGACACAGTACTCGAAATCAGTATGTACCCTTTTAAATTTACACCGACTATCCGGATTCAGATTGTCCACTTTTCCATGAATTACATAAAACATTAATCAACATAGTTGCGTTGTAAGGGAGTCATTGGGTTGAGTATTCGTCATTTCCCAATTATAAATCACACTATGTAAATAACGTCTGTGTCCCGAATTAAAACTTAACTGCTTATGTTAAACCTCTATCTCCAACCTGCCATGTAGACGGAAGGATGTGACAGAAGCCAGCACTAGCGTACTGTCACTCGATAGGACTATCATCTACAACTGGCACGATTCAAGTCGTTGTAGGGTGCTATGTAACAATACCGAATCGGTGACAATTGTGCAGTGGAAGCTTATAATCTCTAGTGATACCACCTCGTTATGCCTTGGATTTACCTTAGTGTCTGGTACCAATTGACATGAGTACACACTAAGAAAAAAATCTGATGTACATATATAGACAAACAATTACAGTTTCAGAAAAATTGGATGTTTTATTTAAGAGAAAGAGCATCACAAATTGAGCGAGTCAGTGATGCGCTGTTCCGCCTCTGGCCTTTATACCAACTGTTTCTCGGCTTGGCGCTGATTACTGCAGTTACAGGATGGACTCCTGGCATCGAGGCACGTTCTGCGCAGTCGGCGTGTTAGATCGTCAAAATCTCGAGCTGGATGGTGGGCCTGCCCTCAGGACTCCAAACGTCCTGAATTGGGGAGAGATCCGACTAACGTGCTGGACAGGGTAGGATCTGACAAGCAAGAAGGTAGCCAGTATGAACCCTCGTCTTCCTGAAATGAAAGCCCTGGATAGTGTTCCAAGAATAACAACAAAGAGTTGCGTAGATTATCGTCGACGCACTGCTGTGCTATAAATGGGCAGCGAAAGATATCCAAGTGGTACCAGTTATGAAAAGAAATGCCACCCCAAACCATCACTCCTGGTTGTCAGACTGACCGTCATGACCAGCCAACCTCGGTTTAAATTTTAGCATACGCACAGGGTAAAAGTTTCTGCTGATTTTCTTCGCTCTTACCAGACCTTAACCTGACCAGTATTGTCACTGAATCTCTTCCCAATTGAAAACGTTTGGAGTATTATGGTCAGGAACCTCTAGCCAACTGGGGATTTTAACCATCTAACGTGACAATGTGGCACTATATCACTCAGAAGGACATCCAACAATAATGCCAATCAACGGCAAGGAGAATAAAAGATTTCAGAAGATCCAGACGTGTACGAATGTGATTGTCACTTCAGTTTGTTAAGATTGTCCTGCTTTTGTTCGTAATCATTTGTTTGTCTGCACATCTACATCCTGTCTACCGATATCCGTCCCATTCTGATAATTCGGTAATTCGTTTGTGGTGCGTCGTTCTTTTGTCTTAGAGTGTATTATAGGATTGTAACATACTGAATCCTTCGTTTACTCCTTTATGTGAACGAGACGGACGACTACATTTTACAGTCGTGGAAAATAACCAGATTGTGAGAGGTTTGCGAAAATTATTGTCCGATAGAGTGGCTGCTCCTGCAATACAGACGGTCTGAGATGTATTTGTCTGTTCCTCGCTCCAAACTGAGTGGCCATTTATTCCTACTAACTGGTCATTGTACTAATAATACTAACTTACCGCAGAGGGGTTCTCTTGCGGCGGATCAACGATTTCCGCCTCTCGTTTTTTGGAATAGTCTCGATGTTCACAGTCGGTTTACAGGCGTCGTCCGGAAACGGTGGAATTTCTTCCAGCACATCTGTCACGTTGAAGCGCCCAATGACACGGACCTGTGGGTGGTTTGACTACATTATCATTGACTCAGCTGTAAAGGCATTTGTCTAACCCACAGAGAACCTCATACACTGACTTAACTTTCTGAAACGGATTATATATTAAGTATGCATCCGTATGTATAGGTTGTAATAACGGTGAAGAACAGTGCTACAGACTTACCTCAGTACGGCCCTCCTGCGGCGCATGGAACAATTCTCTCTCTCGTTTCTGTGGTAACATTTCAGGTTGAGCACTCATTTCGAAAGTGTCGTCCTCAAAACGTGGAATCTCTCCAGCCACCTCTTCCTCGCCGAAGTCCCAAGTAAATTTGAGCTGTGGGAGGTTTAAGTTTATCATCAGTGACTCAGCTAGAATAGCATGTCTCTGTAGGATAGAAATCTTTAGACATATCTCAGCATTCTTAAATTAATTACATATTAAGTAACCAAACCTTTACTGTAGATTATAATGAACGTGAAACACAGTGCCTTTAATGTACGTTAAAATTGTGAAGACATGGGTGGGTTAGAAAAAAAGAAGCAGATCATTGCCCAGGTGCGTGATGATATAAAATGATTAGATCATGCACAAGAGTGAAACCAAGCAAGACTATGAAGATCTAAACACAGGACGCATGGTTCGTGAACCGTATGATATGTAACCTTTTTGATGGTTTTTGGTTACTATTTGCGAACTTACAGCAACTACGCCGGTATATTTAAATAAAGAAGGGCTCCTAACGGAAATATAAATGTGTTTTGACATTGCTACTCTTTATCTTTTGCCAAGATTAAGTATGAAGCTTAATTAACAATATATCATGAAGAGTTATTAACTATATGTATGGCAGTGTCCTAATATATTTTTTATAATAAAAGTAATTAGTAACATATTCTAAGTTCAAAGTCTTTTTTCGCTGTCCGACTTTATTATAAGAAAATGTATTATTTCCCTAAACTTACTAATATCGTATTTTTTGATCAATTTACACCGATTTTACTAGAGCCACGTCTGCATATGTATATTGTTCTTCATGTTCCTTGTTGTTCAGTTTCATAGCTACCTTTCCTCTCCACAGTAATATCCTTGCATGCGACCTTAGATTTCCCTTAGGGTCTTGTAAACAGTTGAGGATAATATCATTAGTCTGCTGTAGAGTGAATCCATCTCATAGTTCTTTCTTGTAAATCTGAGTGATGACTTGAAAGCAACTGTGGAGCTTGAGTGGTTCTCAATAATACACTGAAGCGCCAAAGAAACTGGTATAGGCATGCGTATTCAAATACAGAGATAAGAAAACAGACAGAATACGGCGCTGCGGTCCGTAACGCCTGTATAAGACAATAAGTGTCTGGCGCAGTTGTTAGATCCGTTACTGCTGCTACAATAGCCGGTTATCAAGATTCAAGTGAGTTTGAACGTGGTGTTATAGCTGGCCCACGAGCGACGGGATACAGCTTCTCCGAGGTAGCGATGAAGCGGGGATTTTCTCGTGTGGCCAATTCACTACTGAAAATCAGGAGTCCGGTAAAATATAAGATCCCTAAGATGGGATAATTAAACAGACTATATATTCAATATGTAGCGCGTAATTGTAGCTGTTAAAGATTTTGAATGCGGTGCTGTTGATGTATGCTGGAAGTTAAGATGTCGGATAAGGTAGAGAACTATGAGGTACGAGAGTGAAGATGCAAGGAAAGATGTTTATGGAGCACACTTAGTAAATTAATTCTAGTTTGGTGCGACCAATGCTAAGGCATTGACTAACAGTTAACCAAGCACTTCAAAGGTGACACTCTGAAAGTATGCAAAGCTTGAATAGAAGAAGCAGATTACTGTCGATGTTGCGTGAAACATGGCATGACTGAACAATGAAGATTAACGAAAACAGTCAAGAATCTTGTGATATAAAAAGGCGACTATGTCTATGGACACTTTCGGCTGTATTTTTTTTCTGGCTATTATTTACTTACATTACTACAGCAAATAAAAAATAAATCTGAAGTGAGAGTACGTAATAAAATATGCAGTGAATTGCAAGTGAGAGGGTTTACTAATGAAAATGTAAATTTATGTCTATAATTATATTTGTTCCCATACTAATGCCTCTTGGCTTATTATGCCCAACGTCACGTGAATTTCTCTGTAAAGTTCCTTGACGCCGCCCAATAAACCCCGAATTCCGGTTCTGGAACCTTACAGGGTGTTTGTACGACAGCATTGTCATCTTTTGTTTAAGAATCCCTGCACTCTAAGACCCTCTCTAACACCTCTGTGTTCTGTGTTCCGGTTATTTATTTTCTTATCAAGTATTCTTCAAGTTTCTAAATTTTCTCCTGCATGGGTTGTTGGTAAGCGTCACAGACACTGTAACTGTAACATATGTTACATTGTTCTGCCATTGTGTACATTTTTCTACAGTGGATTCGTATTACTTCCGCAAATTACTGGACAAATATTAAAGTCATCTTTCTTTTTCTTTTTAAACTGATGGCATGCGCTTATAACAGTTTATGGAACTGCTTAGTTTTATGCACAGGTATTCAAACTAACACTCCCTATGGCCGTATTTTCTCTACTGGGGACTGTGGTAGCACTTCTTACCCCCTTGCCAGATTTTTGAGCACTGTGTCCACTGTTAGCCTTCGTTTTTCATTTGGTGAAAGTCGAGAGCCGAAGAACAGTATTGCGTGTGAGACGAGTGGTATATTCTGAACCCCCAGCAGCTTTACAAAGGAAACTTAGTGCACGAGTTCTGTACCTGTTTATCACCTTTGATTTACCTTAGGTTCTTCTAACCAGTGCACGATACTATTACTGGATTGTAATAAAATACATTTCTTATTTAGTCCTTCATGCACAAATGAAAGAGTTATCCGGCAGAGTAACAGATTCTGGAAAGCATACAATTTTCTATTTCATTTGGTCTTTCTTCGCTCTCCTTCTTTCTTACCCTTTCTTCGTGTTTACTTCACACGGTTGTAGTGCTATTGACCTACCTCTGCACAGCCGTCCTTCAGCGTACAGTCCACGCTGTCCTCCCCATTCTTGATGCGGCTGGGTGACTCTGGGGTCCACTGGCAGGGAAATATCTCAAAGACAGAAGGCACTTGTGGCACCTTCCTCTTTCTCAAGCGGTCAAAAACCTGGAAGAGGGGGTTTCACATTTCTAACAGATGCCAATACTCTATACAATTGACTTACAATGCTGGAACAGTTTTTAGACACCGTCAGCAGTTCACAACCGTAGCGTTCAAAGAGTGTGAAGTATGGTGCTAAAGATGGCGATTATAAATTAAGACATCAAATAAGGCAGAGAACTGACAGCTAAAAGAATGAAAACGTGAGGTAAGATTTTTATAGAAAACGCTAAACAAAATTATGGTACGTTAATGTGGCTACAGCTAAGGCATCCTGTAATAGTTAACCTGGCACATGGAAGGAAAAAATTGTATGTATACAGAGTGTTTATAACATTTGGAGCAAATGTGGATGGATATATCCAACAAACACGTAGTGAAGTATGACAGCAGAAAATGCTGGACCGAGTCTCGAGTACGAGACCTTTTCCTCTCTGTCAGCTATTGGCGGAAGTACAGTTGTGAGGACAGGTTGTGTGTCGTACTTACTGTAGTAGGTAGAGCACGTGCCCGCGAAAGGCAAATTCATTCTGCTGCCACCGACCCACTGTGATCTCTATCCTACTGACGAATGAGATGAATCTGAAGACTCACTAAGAACATAAACATTTCCAGCCACTCTAGGTTACAGAGAAAGCCTGCTACATCAAATATCATTTAAGCAACACACATCTGTGTACACTAACGCATATCCTTATTGAAGGTGTCATGAAAATAATGCTTTGTCATACGGCTCTGGTTAAGGTCATGATGTCACAAATGGCGAAACAAGTGACCCTACTCACACAGGCAAGCTGGGAAGAGTACTGGTGACGCAAATAATTATAGACGTATTACTATCAGCTGTGCCCCACTTTATTACAGCTCTCCATGCTACTCTATCCTGTGCAAGCTTCATCATCTCCCAGTACCTACTGCAACCTACATTCTTCTGAATCTGCTTGGTGTATTCACTCTTGGTCTCCCTATACGACTTTTACCCTCTATGCTGCCCTCCAATACTAAATTGTTGATCCCTTGATGCCTCAGAACATGTCCTACCAACCGATCCCTTCTTCTAGTCAAGTTGTGCCACAATTTTCTCTTCTCCCCCATTCTATTCAATACCTTCTCATTAGTTATGTGATCTACCCATCTAATCTTCAGCAGTATTCTGTAGCATTACATTTCGGAAGATTCTATTCTCTTCTTGCCCAAACTATTTATCGTCCATGTTTCATTTCCATACATGGCTACACTCCATACAAATACTTTCAGAAATTGCTTCCTGACACTTAAATCTATACTCGATGTTAACAAATTTCTCTTCTTCAGAAATAATTTCCTTGCCATTGCCAGTCTACATTTTATATAGTCTCTACTTCGACCGTCATCAGTTATTTTGCTCCCCAAATAGCAAAACTGCTTTACTACTTTAAGTGTCTCACTTCCTAATCTAATTCCCTCAGCATCACCCGACATAATTCGACTACATTCCATTATCGTCGTTTTGCTTTTGTTGATGTTCATCTTATATCCTCCTTTCAAGACACTGTCCATTCCGTTCAACTGCTCTTCCAAGTCCTTTGCTGTCTCTGACAGAATTACAATGTCATCGGCGAACCTCAAAGATTTTATTTCTTATCCATGGATTTTAACACCTATTACGAATTTTTCTTTTGTTTCCTTTACTACCTGCTCAATATACAGATTGAATAACATTGGGGAGAGGCTACAACCCTGTCTCACCCCCTTCCCAACCACTGCTCCCCTTTCATGTCCCTCGACTCTTATATCTGCGATCTGGGTTCTGTACAAGTTGTAAATAGACTTTCAGTTCCTGCATTTTACCCCAGCCACCGTTAGAATTTGAAAGAGAGTCTTCCAGTCAACATTGTCAAAAGCCTTCTCTAAGTCTACAAATGCTAGAAACGTAGGTTTGCCTTTCCTTAATCTTTCTTCTAAAATTTTCCTAAATAACGTAGCCATTAATCAATTGATACTCCTTAATATTCTCAAAAGGATCGGTGTTTAATCATACAAGTGATGTTTTGACGGTTTGACCCACATATCTGTCACAATATTGGCTCAATGTAATTTTCGGTTGCCTTCATACGTACCTTCTTTCACTGTTTATTAAAGACAGCTTGCTGCTATCCGCAGCGTTGAAACTGATTGTTTCATTATGTATATAAATTGCCTCCTAGTACAACGAACGTATGTCCATGGTCGTCTTTCCTCAAACCATTAATGTCTACATGGCTGTCTGCAGCAAACTGTAATGCAATACACAGATACCGTATAAACGCAGATTGTGTGAATGATTATTATATTTGCGTCGATGAGCTTAAATGACGCTTCTAATAATATTTCTCAACCTCTGCGTGAACAACGAGATGCGAACATAGAAAATATGGACAATATGTGACATTTGGAAGATTTAGTCCGTCCGGGATGCGTACAGGTATGGCCGTAATGATTAGGCCGGCCACTCGCGATAAGCGATAAATCTAGGATCGCGCGCCTTGCGGTTCCGGATTTTCATGTGTCACAAATAAAATCTAGATGTGACTGCAAACAGTATTCGAAATTTGGCTATCTAGTTCGCAAATTTTAACATTCTGTATTCTTCGGTTTAGTTTACTAGCTTACTTCCAACCATTAGCGTTGTTAGCGTTCGTTACCAATTAAGTTGAGTTCTTATGTAAGCACGTATAGTTATGACGGTGATCCGAAGATCACAAGAAACTGAGCAGCCAGTCTTATGGGGTTGATGGATACGAAGGCGTGTGTGTGCTCTACAGAAGGATCTGTAGTTTGATGATGGCTTGTTTAGGACAGCAAGTAGTTAAGACAGGTTTGCCAAGTCTAGAGGCTGATACAGTGAGAGTCAGTATGGCGTTATGGCAGTGACTATATCAAGTTTAATGTAGCTGGTCGTTGGCCTCACTGTGGAATTTTTCATAAACCTTGGAGTTATTCAGTGCTCACCTTCTCGATATCCACTTCTCTGTAATCATAGACTCCCGTCGAACGTGCTTTCTTTGATTTCTGCCCCAAACCACGTGTCTTCTTCCTGCAGGGAAGACACAGGCAGCATAATATGCTGCATAGCACCTGCGAAGGCAAAAGAACATTACAACACGTGTGATTCAGAGTTTATACATTAAGACAATTGAATGACGCCACCTCAATCTCTTACTGCAGACCAGTCATCAAGTTGTGAATTTTCCGATGTGTGGAACACAGTATGAAAACTCAGAAATCGTAACTGGAGCCCAGACCAGACGTTAGATGTTATGCTTGACAACTAAATTTCCCTTACGAGTGCAGTCCCGTAATTCTACCAGTAGCCATAGTATCAGACCATATCCTGTGATCACCTTTTCAGCTAAAAGAGCTGAAGGAAATGCCGAAGTCCTCGACAAACTCTGTCCTTGGAGCTGATCATGTTCACTATCCTACCCTGTGTAGCCCGCCAAATCGTTTATTGAAAAGGTATCTACGAACTTTCAACGGTATTTGGATGAGACTCTTCTCCTCAATGAACAATTTAAATAATTATTAACTATTACAATGCCTGGGATTACAACTACGTCTTCAGCCAGAAGGACCCTTGGAAGGTTTATTAAGAATCACTGAGAGTGGTAGTTGTGATAGAAATATTTGCTTTCAGAAAATCAGTTTGGATTTCCAAATGGTAATGGAACACTAGACATTCTTCGTATTATACATTCTGAAATTTTTCGAGCGTTCAGCAGTAGGCAACATTTTTGCATCAGCTTTTATCGACATTAAAAGTGCATACGGCAATGCTTAAATTCCACTTCTGCTTCAAAAATTAAGCGATATATGTATTCCAAAGACATTTTTGTTTGATATTCAAACCGCCCTAAAATACAGTACTATGAGACCAGAACAAACTGCTCGTACAACCTCAAGAGGAATTACTCAATGCTCCACACCCAGCCTTTATATGTTTTAAACGTACACACGAGATACAGACTACGGTCAAGTTGGATACGACGGTCTAAATCATCCACTTTATTACAGAGTCTCTCCTTATCATAGGTATCTGAAGCGAAATCTGTTTGTGTGGTATTTGGAATGCGCTTGATATCTCTTGTAATCAGGAAACAGCATTAACACTATGATATCTGTAGCAGGACCTCGGAAGGGTGTGGAGCCTACCATTCTCTTGAACAGGGCCTAGGGCCTCCTCCGCCGTCATCGATTATGGATACTTCCTATATCACGAATCTACCAAAGGGTCACTTTATAAACTTGAAGCAGTAGAGCTCTGTTCCCTGCAACATTGCCATGGAATAATGCTATCAACTTCGACGAGTGCCTTACTAGTAGAAACGCTTGAATCTCCGCTGTATAAACTACTTTTTCGCCTCAGACCATGTTACATATTCGTATCTTTATTGTACAAGCAGTGTAAATTTCGACCTCTGTCTCACGGAAACGGATAAAGATATGAAAATAAATTTCAAGGTTATCTAGGATTGGTATCTTAGGCATATATCGTAGGAAATCCACTCATATGCTACGCATATTCGTCTTGGAATCTGCTTCTCGGTTTTGGTACAAAGAGTACATGATAAAACACTTTTGTGTGGTTTTCTGACAAACAAATTAATGGTGTCTCCACCAGCCTTTTAAGGCACACTGCACAGCACAAAATAAAACACAAAAGGCGCCAAAGGATTTGGTCCTTTGCGTCGGCAAAAGGAAGTGTGAAATATTCGTGTTTTGACCTTGCACGGTAGTATAGTGACAATAAAGCGATTCTCCTGTTGGGTATACAATATAGAAGACCATAGCACTTAACGAGCAAATCTGTCCGTTAACTTCCTTGTTCTATATTGATCCAAACTTGAAGTGTGATATTTCCTCTTATTACATGGGTCTTCAAGACTTTTATATTTGCTCGGAAGATGGTCACTCAGTGACTAAAATCGATTTGCTGTAATAAATGCTTTCAAAGCCCTTATGACCGATGAGGCCGAGTTTGTTGTTTGCATATTCTTAATTGCCAACGACGGCTGTCCTCTCTTGATGTCTCTTCCCCAAAATGTCAGCCCTGTGGAGGATCTCACGTTATGTTCGTTTCCAGATGATAAGGTTTCTACGTAATATGGCATGACGCATTAGAATCAGATCATTTCCGTAATGTACTGATGAGTATCCGACAGCAAGGACATGGTATTCCTTCCTAATAGCCCTCGGAACGTCAATAAAGCAAATTGGCACTCTTTCAAATAATGGTAGAAAACACAGAAGCTGTTGTGCCAGAAATGGATCCAGTCCACGTATCCAAGTACTCAATGTACTAAATGTGAGAGATTTCTCTATCCCAAAAACGACATGCTACTTCGTTACAGTCCGCAGCTCGTGGTCGTGCGGTAGTGTATTCGCTTCCCGCGCCCGGGTTCCCGGGTTCGATTCACGGCGGGTTCAGGGATTTTCTCTGCCTCGTGATGACTGGATGTTGTGTGATGTCCTTAGGTTAGTTAGGTTTAAGTAGTTCTAAGTTCTAGAGGACTGATGACCATAGATGTTAAGCCCCATAGTGCTCAGCGCCATTTGAAACATTTGAACTTCGTTACAGATTAACAGCTCTCTGACCTCGAATACGAAATCCTCACAATTATGCGCAACGTCGACTAGAGCTTGAACAATATAAGGTCTGGTCGAACCACGGAGCTCCAGAACGTTCCGTAGCGCAACAATCCAAAAGTGTATACGAATGTATTTAGCTCTGACTACGGATCAGTAAAATCGACGTTCTGGTAATGCAAATAGGCGAAGAGGTACGAGAATTTCCTTTTCGTGCGACCGAGGTCACTTGGGATTACATTGACAAGGTTTACAATGACAATAATGAACGGTTGGCGAACAAGGTCGGTGTTATTCGCCGTGTAATTAATGTCATTCTACCATCCTCAGATTTCAGGTTACGGATGAGGAAACTGGCCAAGGAAGAATGGGCAGAGGAAAAAAAATGGTTCAAATGGCTCTGAGCACTATGGGACTCAACTGCTGAGGTCATTAGTCCCCTAGAACTTAGAACTAGTTAAACCTAACTAACCTAAGGACATCACAAACATCCATGCCCGAGGCAGAATTCGAACCTGCGACCGTAGCGATCTTGCGGTTCCAGACTGCAGCGCCTTTAACCGCACGGCCACTTCGTCCGGCAATGGGCAGAGGATTTGGACCTTTTAGTATACCACAGAAGGCATTACGACACTCCAGTACAAGCACTTATTAGATGCTCCACCAGATTTCGAACATTTCGGGAGAGGAGGAGGTATGTACCTGTACCAGTATAGTTCAATTACTTTCAAAGAACGTCGAGTAGGTATCATGTATAGCCCTTCCAGTGACTGTCACAAGATAGAAGCTGGAGACATAAGCGAACTTCTGTTTTCCTACAATTACACCGAAACACAGCCAAACTATTTACCACAAAATCTTTAAGATATCCCTCTGATCAAGTGATTCTATTTTATTATATCATGATGAATTACAAATATCCTTCTTAGTCCTCATGAAGCAAGTACTCTGCACCCAAATTTTGTTTATTTCGTCCTAGGTCAGGCAATTAACTGAACTTGCTATGCTTGATTGTAGGTTGTAATTAGCACCATGCGTTTTCTGATCATCACTTGTTTCGATTTCTGCAATCTCCCAGTTAGTTTCAGTATTTGACTGAAGAAAGCTGTTTATCACAGTGTTAGCATGGTTTGGAGAAATCAAGGTAAATACAGTTTGCATGTGTGTATACACTCTCCGCTGTAGAATAAGAGACCGTTTATTCGCTGAAAACAATGCAAAGATAAACTTTTTCGTTGTACAGGAGCGTGCTGAAAAGTAATGCTTCCGAATTTTTTATTCTTTTCTCAATATCGGTTGAGGTATTACTTCTCATGCAATTTAGTCGGTTGACTTTTCCGTTTCGCGGACGCAAGCTGGAGCAAACTGGCGCTAGAGTGTTCCGAATTTTAGTGTGTAACATGTCTGCGTGTAACGTACTATGTCGTTGTATGAGACAACAGAATCCCAGAAAACAGAAACATCTGCAACAATCCGAAACCTCGTGTTCACAGTCATCGATCATCCTCCATCCAGCCCCGATTGGATCTCATCTGTTTTCCATCCCTTTACAAAATTCGAGGACGTCGCTTTGTTAGTAATGAAACGGTACAAGCAGAGGTGAGGTTGTAGCTCCGTCAACAAAGTCAAACATTCTACAGTGACAGTATAAAAAAACTGGTCTCCCGTTGGGAGAAATACGTTGGTCAATAGAGTGACTACGATGAGAAATAAATATATAGGCATGAAGCATAAAGTCGTAGAATGTTAACGTAAGCTTTATTTAAAATGCCTTTCGAGTTTCAAATAAATATTTCCGATACATTACTATTCATCAAGACGTCGTAGCACTGGGTACACATTCGGCAACGACCTATACGTTCATATTCACAGTAGAGAATACAAGATGCAGGAGAGAGTGAGGAAGAACAGGTGGAATCTGATGACAATAGCAATGCATTTCGAATGACGAAATGATCTGAGAACCTAACCCTGAGCAAACACTAACTATGAAGATGCTCCATGCAACGCGGCGTGTCCACCTGAGATACTGAATACAAGCCGGAGAAGTCCATTCAGATATGCGTTGCCTGGATGTGAAGGTTTCACGTTATGCAGTACACTAAATATATTTGCCTCACGGAAAAAAGGAACTGCTTCTTTCACTTCCATAAAAATAGCAGAAACGCTCCTGATACGCGGCAACTTCAGAAAGTAACACATGTCGTACCCACGCAAAGATCACTGCGCAACTAGATTGGTGCGTTATCACAAGAGAGTACATGTCCTGGGCCTCCTGCAGGCATAGCCACACTGCGGTACGGATAATAACTGCTTCACAGTGTGAGAGTGAAATTGAACGGCAACTGGAAAGCTGCTCCAAAGTTGAGCTGCGGGGCGCAGTACGATTCCTGTGTTCAAAACGTCTGAATTTCATCTAGACTGTGCGAGAAATCTGACAGTGTGTGGACAAAATGCAATGTCCCATCCCACTGTATTGAAGTGGTGTCATCGATTTAACCCATGCTGAACAGTCGTGGATGACTCTGATAGGAGACAAAGGCCATCGATATCGACATCGACCACAGACGTCGATGTCCAGACCATCGAGGAACAGAGTCAAGGAATTAGGAGTATTCCAGCGATGAAGATATCCACATAGCGGTTCTAGAATGGCTCCATGTCGAACGACTGGATTTCTATCATCGAGTAATTGAACGACTGATAGAAGGCTCCGAGGGTAGTTTACAGGGATTTTGTAACTATGCTGCTAAATTGTCTCATGTTTCTGTGTCATTTTGAAGTGTAGGAGAGCACTCAATAATAGTTACCTTTCCTATCATGAGAATGTCCGCCTTACTTTTTGAGGGCTCCTCGTACGTAAAATTTTCTCATTGTATCTTCAGATATAATAATAAAGTAATATTTTGTGGTGCTTACAGAAGTGCGTATATACAATACTGGCCATTAAAATTGCTACACCAAGAACAAACGCAGATGATCAACGGGTATTCATTGGACAAATATATTATACTAGAACTGACATGTGATTACATTTTCACGCAATTTGGGTGCATAGATCCTGAGAAATCAGTACCCAGAACAACCACATCTGGCCCTAATAACGGCCCTGATACGCCTGGGCATTGAGTCAAACAGAGTTTGGATGGCGTGTACAGGTACAGCTGCCCATGCAGCTTCAACACAATACCACAATTCATCAAGAGTAGTGACTAGCGTATTGTGACGAGCCAGTTGCTCGGCCACCAATTGACCAGATGTTTTCAATTGGTGAGAGATCTGGAGAATGTGCTGGCCAGGGCAGCATTCGAACATTTTCTGTATCCAGAAAGGCCCGTACAGGACCTGGAACATGCAGTCGTGCATTATCCTGATGAAATGAATAAAGGGTAGAGCCACACGTCGTAACACATCTGAAAAGTAACGTCCACTGTTCATAGTGCCGTCAATGCGAACAAGAGGTGACCGAGACGTGTAACCAGTGGTACCCCATACCATCACGCCGGGTGATACCCCAGTATGGCGATGACGAATACACGCTTCCAAAGTGCGTTCGCCGAGATGACGACAAACACAGATGCGACCATCATGATGCTGTAAACAGAACCTGGATTCATCCGAAAAAATGACGTTTTGTCATTCGTGCACCCAGGTTCGTCGTTGAGTTTACCAGCGCAGGCACTTCTGTCTGTGATGCAGCGTCAAGGGTAACCGCGGCCATGGTCTCCGAGCTGGTAGTCCATGCTGCTGCAAACATCGTCGAACTGTTCGTGCAGATGGTTGTTTTCTTGCAAACGTCTCCATCTATTGACTCAGGGATCGAGACGTGGCTGCATGATCCGTTACAGCCATGCGGATAAGATGCCTGTCATCTCGACTATTAGTGATACGAGGCTGCTGGGAACCAGCACACCGGCCGGGGTGGCCAAGCGGTTAAAGGCGCTACAGTCTGGAACCGCGCGGCCGCTACGGTCGCAGGTTCGAATCCTGCTTCGGGCATGGATGTGTGTAATGTCCATAGGTTAGTTAGGTTCAAGTAGTTCTAAGTTCTAGGGCACTGATGACCTTAGAAGTTGAGTGCCATAGTGCTCAGAGCCATTTGAACCATTTTTTTTTTTTTATCCAGCACGTCGTTCCGGATTACCCTCCTGAAACCGCGGATTCTATATTCTGCTAACACTCATTGGATCTCGACCAACGCGAGCAGCAATGTCCCGATACGATAGGCTACAATCTGACCTTTATCAAAGTCGGAAACGTGATGCTACGCATTTCTCCTCCTTACACGAGGCAACACAAGAACGTTTCACCAGGCAACGTTGGTATGAAAAATCGGTTGGAAACTTTCCTCATGTCAGCGCGTTGTAGGTGTCGCTACCGGCGTCAACCTTTTGTGAATGATGCGAAAAGCTAATCATTTGCATATCACATCATCTTCCTGATGTAGCAGTTTTATTGGCTAGTATCAATATATGTACTAGCCAATACTTCCAGACATCAGTTTATTAATAAACGTCAGCAAATTAATCTGCGGAAATAATTCATTACTAGCATTTAAAACGTGTGTGAGTACTAATGTAAACTATATGCTATGTGTCCTAATATTTTGGTGAATTACAATTATTTTTGTAATTTAGTATTTCAGTCTTATTTGGTCCCAGGACAAAACACTGACCACCAACTTAATATTTTCACTCACGAAATCTAAGTTTAAGAGTGAGCAGGATACACAACTATTTTTTATTCACACGAGGTAAGAACACGATCATATGAAAGTTGGTTTAATATCTGTGTTACATAAACGTGATAATGTTGATGTGTATGCTTCTCATTCTGTCCTTGTTTGACTTCGGTATATTCTGTCTATAGTTGGTATGCGAATATTTCTTAGCCATAAACACTGTCCCTTCCAGGAAACTGTACAATAATTTTAAATCATTGTATCCTCTACTTCATATATTACTTTGTATTTGTATCAAGCGTTTTGCAGCATGGCTAAATAAACCAAAGCGAAATAATAGTAGCAATAAAACTCCTACAAAGTACAGCCACAGTAGGTGTTGCCTATTCTATTTGTGGTGTCACCGCCAGACACCACACTTGCTAGGTGGTAGCTTTAAATCGGCCGCGGTCCATTAGTACATGTCGGACCCACATGTCGCCACCGTGTGATCGCAGAACGAGCGCCTCCACAAGGCAGGTCTCGAGAGACGGACTAGCACTCGGCCCAGTTGTACAGACGCCGTAGCTAGCAACTACACTGACGAAGCCTCGCTCCTTTTCCGAGCAGATAGTTAGAATAGCCTTCAGCTAAGTCAATGGCTACGACCTAGCAAGGCGCCATTAGTAACATAGCATGTATTTAAAGAGTCTCACTTGTATCGCCACAATCTCCAGATGTACCAAAAGGATGGATTAAAGTTAAGTATTCCAGAAGCTACGTACTTTTCTTTATAGCATTCATAACGTATCCTGTTTCAGACCTCACGCACCCTGCTTTGGATTAGCGCGTGATTTTCGGCTCCCTCTCATTGTGTCTAGGCTGTCTTGTCTAGACACAACACTATTTATGCCTGTTTCGGATAAGTCCGCATTTTGTCTACTCTGTGACCCAGTTGGTTTCAGCCCATTTCGCAGCTTAATATACGAGTATTGTTGTTTTATAAAGATCCGATCGGTCGCAAATTGAAAATCACGGTGCTAGTCAAAAATGATTTATTTGAAAGAGTTGTTTGGTTTGGGGGATGGGACGAAACAGCGAGAGCTTCGGACCCTTCGGATTTTGAAAGGATGGGAAAGAGAGACGACCGTACCCTTTCAAAGGAATCATCTGAGTATTTGCCTGAAACGATTTAGAGAAATCACGGAAATCAGGATGGGCGGAGGCGGATTTCAACCACCGTCCTCGCGAACGTGTGCCAAGTGTTCTAACCACAGCGTCACCTCCCTCGGATCACAAAAGTTGGCTACACCACCCAGCTACGTCTCTAATTAGTCCTCGTTCAGCGTTAGACAAACGTCGTATCGTTGTACTACATGTGCAATATCCTCGCCTTAGAAGGCAGCTGCCTGCGCTTTCCGAAAATTCTATGTGCTGGTCTGCAGTCTTTCTTGTCTAGTCGAGATTGTATGGTGGATGATCCATAACAGTTACCACAAGGCGACGGTTTGTTTCAGATGTCGCAGCGCTCGTCTCTGTTCCATGTGAAACCAACTCCTCCGTATGGAGAGCGGTTCACGTGAGTAGAGATGAGACTCAGAGGTAGCCATTTACAGCTGCAAGGCAGGTGATCACAGGCTTTCCATCGAAAACGCTGCAGGAGCGTCTTCACTGCCGCTGCAGTGTGTGGCTAGAAATGTCCTGAAGAAGGAAATATCTGACTATTACGTAACTTGAGCATCGTGTACTGAGGAGAGATCTTTCGGCAGGCATTTGTTCTTCGCGAATGCTACTGTTTTCTGTGAATTTTTACTTGTAATCCGTGCTCTAAGGACTGAAACGATCGACGCGATCGACGGGCATATCTGGGACACTGCCACTGACATCTGTGCAAGGATTCATCATTTTTTTCTGTAATTTAAACTTCGTGATCCAGCAGACCTTAATAATGGAATAGCCTTCGCATGAGAGGAGCTTCCTACGATTTGAGCAGTTCAGCGATCTCAGCTGAAATTTATTTCATTTCCTTAAGTCACTTAAGGCAGATGTCTGATTGGTACACCTGAGAATAATTTATACTTATGGTGGAGTCGGATCCGAACGTCACCGAGCTGCCAAAGCTATGTTTTCCTTTCAGCTATGTTGTTATTCACCGCATAAGCTGAAGTTCCAACACAGCTCTAGCTGTACTTTTAATCTGTTGGTCAATTTCGGGATCGTTAGTCGCTAGTTTGACTACTAGTAATTAATTATGTTCCTATTTCGCACCTGAAACTCAACAAAATCACCCACTATTTTAATTGGAAAGTTAGTACCTTACCACACAATAAATAGTTCACATGTATCATCCATTTCCACACGTATGTTTTGAGTTTGTGATGTTTCCGTAAATAGTGAACGTGTTCTATTATCGACAACGCTAAGCAATTACTTTCACTAAATTAGTCATAAATTTCAGTAATTGTTCCAATGACAAATACATAGTGAATAAACATTTGAGATTCGAAAAAAAGCTGCCAGCAGCTTTTACTATGAGTCGTTGCGTTGTCAGTGCACACCTCAGCACAAAACGAAGTTGTAGCAAAATCATAAAATACGGTGGCATTGCCACGCGTTTTTTGTGGTAGTTAATCTGCATTTACTGCATATGCACAACAGACTTGGGTACGTTTTACTAATTATATTCCATTCAGACCTTTTTTGTGACTGGTATATCGTTGTGTCCGAATAATACACTAAAGACCAAGGTTTCAGGAACATGCAAATACAATATCAAAAACTTAAATAGTCTTCTTATTCATAGTACTTAGCTAGAAAATGCTGTGACAAGAAGGAAAATTATTATGTATTGCCGACGCAACATAGTACCGACGTGCAAGGTACTGGACCTTGACTTTCCAACAGCTAAAAGGGACATTTAACATATTTTTGTATGTCAACTCGTATATAATACTTCGAATCACTTTCAGTAAACAACAGTGTTATTGCTCAGTTGATCATAATTTGTTGTATGAACATAGTTACTTCGGAATGCTTCGGCTCCGTCTCCATTATATGTGCTTGTAAGCAGTGGGAAAACAAAATTCTGATATTGTGAGGAAAGTTTGATAATGTTTTAAAGCTGGGGTATCTTTTCTTTTCCATTCAGTCCCACATTCTTGTCGATTTAACGCAATTTATTTGTGGTAATCGGACATACAGGCTTTACGTAACGAAAAGAACTTAATTGGGATGCTCGTTTTACTACTACAGTGCTATATTCGCATTACATGTGATACCGGAATCTTTGGAACGCATTCAGACAGCACTGGTTATCAAAAAGTTTAATTTGGTTGACACCGGATGTAAGGCAATCTATCTGCGTAGCAAATACGGCAAAGAACTTATCTGTGATGGCGATAGGTCGGAGAATTACTGATTAACCATTTCATGGGACGGAGACTCATTTCAGTTGAGAGAAACATGAACACACCAGACACGGAGACATAAGAGCTAAAATTTAGCAACTTCTATTCCCGATTACTGCATCTGCTCTGTGGACTGGTGATTTTAGTTCCACGTGAATTATGACAAGCAGTATACGTTGCTCACATCGGCAGTTTGACGGACTGACTTAAGTGTTAATCCTTTGGAGAGTTATCAGTCCCTCTAAAACCAATTTAAATAACCGAAATGGTCTTTCGATTGACCATATTGGCACCGAAATAGTGGATCATAAGGAGAAAACAAAAATAAGAATTTGATTTTCAGAAAATCTTCCACCATGGATGATCGCAATACGTACGGTACCTCCTTTCAGTCACTAGACAAATCCCGAAAACGTAAAGCTAAATCAACTAAAATAGCTCACCAGAGGAAACACATCGGAACTGCACGAGATACTGGGACGCTGTATAGCGATTACTTTAAGAACTTATGACCCCTCAAGTAACACTTTCTCGTAGGTCGTCAGAGCATCTAAGGATAAAAAGGATTGGAAAAGAAGCGCAGGTCATTCCGGTTTTAGAAAAGGATCATCAGATAGATGCACGTAATTATATACCAATATTGCGAAGAAAATTTGTTGGAGAACATTGGAACATTTTTTATGTGCACCCAGTACAAAGCTTTTGGAGAAAGGAAATACAAAAAGAGTCTTCTGAAAACACAGGTCTTGATCAACTTAGTGATTAACGTCGAAAGTTCCTTGGGGCACACGGAGGTGAATCTTTTGTCAACGGAACGGTTACAGTGCCAAAATATCGTAAGCGAAATGAAAAAATTTCTGCTGAGAATCGATTGATGGCACAGGAACAGGTAGTACCATGAAAATTCTTTTAATTATAACACACTTCGCGTAAACAGTTCAAGTCCATTATTGTTAGATTGCAGTATTGACGATAAATCAATAGAAACTGAAACAACTACAAAGTATGTGGCCTTAACAGTCAGAAGCAACCTGAAGACGAATGACGTCGTAAAAATCATTATAAGAATTAGTCTGGGTCCTTTACCAGCTTGGCGTACTAGAAGAGTTGGAAGAGATCGATAGGCGTCCTCACGGGATTGTATAGTATGCGCGAGAGCGTTAAGGAAATGCTCAACTCCAGTGGAAGACGGTTCAAGAGAAGCTACTGTTGAAAGTGTGAGAGAGTAAGTCCCGAAGAGAATCGGTTTTCTCCCTTACAGCTCTCACGAAATGATAAAGATGTGAAACCCTGAGTGATTACAGACCTTACGGTAGCGTATTATTACGCGTTCTTCCGATCGCCTCTCGCGAATACAACAGGAAAGTTGGGAATTCAGATGCACTCTCGGCCACACGCCGTAAGGTGGCTTGCGGAGTATAGATTTCTTTGTAAAGTCTTAGGCGATTCACAACCGAGACTGTGAGTTCCACATTCGAAGCACTCAGGAAATATCTGTAACCACCGTCCGAAAATACATTGATGGCTCTCGGATTCAAGCTCTGTATTATTCTGATTAGGACGTATGAGATCATAGCAGTCAACAGCAGCGGTTTTTATAGCTGATGCACACAGTCGGGGGTTTCTGCGTCAATGTTGATGATGGCTGAGGGTAGACAATTATTGGTCACTTACCTCCACTGGCTTCATAGTTTTCTCTTATATCCGCCTGTCTTCAACAATTAACCTTGTTTCGGTGTCGACCTAAGCTCCTTCTAGCAGTTATATACAGCTCACTTCACTTTTCACAAGCTTCTCTTTCTAGAAACACTGGCACGCACCCGAACAGTTTCAGTTCACCAGGCAGACGAATGCTAGGCAACGCACCAATCAGATTCTGTGATGTTTCATTGTTGTGAGGCTCGCTTGGGTACAATGCTAAAGAGTTATCATCGCTTATGGCTCTAGAATACTTTCTGGCCATTCGGGATTTGTTTGTAACTGTCGTACTTATCCATTACGACAGTCATCGTAAGAAAAGATAAACAATTTATTTTTTCATCACCAAAAATCCGGTATCTAATTTAAAATTCTCCTGAAGGAGCAATATAAAGGGTAAAAGAAACATTCAGTAGTTCCCACATTTTTCGCAGTTACTTTGACTAGAACCGTTCCTCGGTTTATTTTATTGTGATGGGATCGAAAGGTTTGCATATTGTGATATTCTGGCAAAAAT
Organism: Schistocerca americana; assembly: GCF_021461395.2. NCBI lineage: Eukaryota > Metazoa > Arthropoda > Insecta > Orthoptera > Acrididae > Schistocerca > Schistocerca americana. The sequence goes on along the minus strand of NC_060120.1, from coordinate 969,230,825 downwards.
GGGCACGAAATATGATTGCAGGAGGCATTTGCCGTGAAATTCGGAAATTTATGCATTACAGCAACGCGGCAATCGACGTAGGTCGTTGAGTGTGTTGATATTTATTTCTGATTTTGGAAAAAACAACCGACACTGAATAGCGTGAGTGTCAAAATGGACAGATCTTGAGGCGTAAACGTTGTGTAATGAAGAGTGAACGGCAGTGCACAATGGTTCAAATGGCTCTGAGCACTATGGGACTTATTTTCTGAGGTCTTCAGTCCCCTAGAACTTAGAACTACTTAAACCTAACTAACCTAAGGACATCATACACATCCATGTCCGAGGCAGGATTCGAACATGCGACCGTAGCGGTCGCGCGGTTCCACACTGCGGCAGCTAGAACCGCTCGGCCACTCCGGCCGGCGCAGCCCACAATGACGATACCTTCTATGTGTTAACGAATTAACGAAGAAGTAAAGCATACAGTTGTTTCTATATCAAGTTCGCCGGCACAGGTAGGGCGTATGATGTACTAAATGGTACAGTTCCCTGTGAAATACCCTCACTGAATATAGCATGTACACATACGACTGAAGGCTTTACATTTGAAACGTGAGATGCCACAAAAGTGCTACAGATGGGAGGTTTACGTGACCCTTTCTAGAACAGTGCAATGCGCGAAAGGCACGGAAAAAATGTGATAGGAAGAAGGAAAGAAGACTGGTTTAAACGTCCCAAACACAAAGGCTGAGAACTGAGTAACTGAATGAAGAAGGACGTTTCATAGTGGGGGAAAAGAATGTACCAGGGCGAAAGATGCTGATACATTTCATATTAGAAGTTATACGTGTACACAAAAGTTGACAGTAATCAAGAAACGACAAAACGCTTTCAACTGGATAAGTGAAGAGCTACAGACTAGAATGAACTTAATCATGAGATGTTTATGTTACAAATATAACCAAAACCTGTAATCCAACACGCTCATAATTCGCAAATTTTCATCTAAATGAATGAAGTATGTATAGGAAATTTCTCCCCTTCATATGATGCGTGGTTATCCTCCTCGGTTTTCTAGTGGCGTGTTACGTTTTCGGTCAATACTTTTTCAGATTCAGAGACCTAGTTGTTATTTCAGTTTGTGAATATTTTCCATCACGTAAAACTTACGTCCAGTCGCAGTTCGATGTGAGCACTTATTACCACAATAGGAAGCAATTATGAACAAATGCGCAGAAAGTGTGTTTATCTCTACGAAGGAAATATTGTGCTTGTTATTGCAATATCTCAAATCCGTATGCACCTATAGACGTTAGCTTATCTCTGCGGCTAACCAGTAAAGATCCAAGGCCACGGAGGATAATGCATCCCAATACCCGGTCCCGGTAACGAACAGCCGTTTGTCTTGATATCAACGCACGGGTAATGAAATAATTGATGCGCAAATATAATAATAATCGACTGCCAGAGAAAGAGCAGCAATTGGCTAAAGAAGTTTTCCACGCTGACTAAGACCAGTAACAATATACTGAAATGCAATCTTATTCGCTATTGTGGGCCACAGGTCGAGCGTTTGGGCTCATAGAACCAGGAAGATTAGGACACCACAGAGTCTACGGCGAGCACAGAGAAGTGTACTACAGCACCTGACAGCACGTGCAGATCAACACTGTCTGAGTGTTTGAGGCGCAGTGGTGATACTAGGCTTGCTACTTCTAGACTTAACCTTAAGAAAGACAGGTCCACAATTTAGGCTGTCAAATGGCGAACACGATAAGCTAACGAAGATAAAAGGCGTAAGAGGCACATCGAATAAGGGGATGATGGCATGCATTGATAAAGAGTAACATGAAATCTGGGACAGGGTCGAAACAGGAAGGAGAGCTTAGCAGTTGCTTCCTCACACGAGAAGAAGGACCATAGCGTCATACTTCCTTCCAACCACGGCAGCTATACACTACATGTGGGGACATGGTCCGTACCTACCTGCTTACTGAGTACATATGTTAATATGGAGCAATCGGCACCCCGGCATCGTCGTCTAAGAATGTGCAATCAGCCTAGATGTAACAGACAACGAAAGAAACGATTTTGGTAATATGAGGCGTGTTTTTTTAACTAAGTACCGCTTTGAAATGACGTGTTAAGATATCTCAATAATTTTATTTTTACATGGAAAGATGTGATGAGATCTTCGGTCTGATTCGCCACATGCGGACGGGCATCGTCTTGCAGCAAAACGATGCCTCGTAATCACACAATCAATGCAGCAGCTTACTGTAAGACATTGCACAATCTGAGCCGTACAATTCAGAACAAAAGACGTGACAAGTTTAGCAAGGGCATCGTTTTCATGCAAGACAGTGCCCGTTCGCATGTGGCGAATCAGACCAAACATCTCATCACATCTTTCCGATGGGAAACTCTAAATCATCCTCCGTACAGCCCCGATCTTGCGCCCAGTGACTACCATCTGCTCCTGCACTTGAAGAAACACCTGGGCGGTCAGTGTCTTCAAGACGAGGACGAAGTCAAAACAGTGGTGATGCAGTGGTTAACAAGTCAGGCGGCAGACTTCTATGAGGAAAGTATTCAAAAACTGGTACAACGTTATGACAAGTGCCTCAATATTGACGGAAATTATGTAGAAAAGAAGATTAAGGTACAGGCTTTCATGAAAAAATAAAATTATTGAGATATCTTAGCATGTCTTTCTTTTAAATTTCAAAACGGTACATACTTAAAAAACACGCCTCGTACTACAATCTGTAACATAATAAGAAATAAGGAACTGTGGAATCAGGTGAGCTCGCTTAAGGCTAAAGCTTCAGTTTATGAACTTCAAGCTTACGTGGCAGAGAACAACGAGGATGAGCACAGACATTATGGAGACGAGACGCCCCAAGGCATAAGATCGACCAACGTCCACATAACAGAAGCAGTGAGGAAGTGTGCATCGAGAAGAACCAGGAAGGATTTCCTGAGCCCCTAACAGCCACCAACAAATCTCCCATTTTTTGGTGGCACAGCAGCACAGCCCCTGTGAATACTATGTTCCTTCTGGATTCCAGATGGATATATATCTGCTTGCCAGGTGACTAAAGGGTAGTGTGTACAATTTTTCTCACTTTATAAAAACATCTTTTTTTGTTTCACGTAGAAATTTTATCTAGATGAGTATCTCTTGGGAAAGTGGTATAACATTTCTGCAAACTTGTATCCTTTGGGTGTTTCTGGAGATAAATGTAGCATATTAGCAAATTAGTGCCGACTAACACTGTACCCTAGCAGGTCGCTCACCGGCAGATCTTCTGTCTCAGGCGTCGGACTTCGTTTCTTGCAGCAGTTGTTTCATCTCTTAGTAAGGAACTGAATTACAAGAGGGGCAGTAGCGAAACTACAGGCAATGAAAGTTATGGTAATCTGGAGAAACTTATAGTGAACAATGAACACATCAAAGAGAGGTAGTCATGGCACAAGGTAACATAAATTATCAGTTACAAGATGCAGCCGCTGGGTGTCAATAGACTTCCTGTAGGACAAGCTGGAAGTACACAAGTTGACACGGAAATCATCTTTAGAAGAAAGACCAGTTCCCGGGTAGAGCACTGTATCGGACAGAAGATATTAACCATCGGTCACACTTACGATAACAATAACAGGGGTCGGCCAGAACAGCTTACCACGCAAGATGTCGATCTGCAGCGCCAGTATCTTGCAGCGCAGGTGTAGCCGTTGTACAGCCGCGAGCATTGTAATTGCGATGTGCTCAGTAACCCTAAACATCTCCAGTGGTTCGCGAAGGACTAACCTAGGTTGTTCCCAAAGCAGTGGGTATCACTAGCCACCAAATGTCGGTAACTGCCGTACAGCGAACCTGACTATGTTGACATCTATAGAAACTGCAACGCAGTGCGCTGAGGAACTAATCCTGTGATTATTTAAAGACTCACTCGATGAGCTACAGTGCACCTCAGCGGTGCACGAGAAGGTCACTGTAACCAACGCAACTGGGGTGAGAGGTGGAACCGCTCCTGCTGTTGTGGCCTCCAGGAATGGCCGACTTTCGGCCCTCAGCTTGGGTGACTTGAACTGGCGCGAATTCTCAGAACGCGGTGTTCCTCCGCCATCGTGTGTCTTCTACGACGATTCGAAATACTTGCCAGAAAAAACAAGGCATTTCGCCATCTTGGGAAATTTCTATGTTAATTAAACGAGGTATATTGCATTCATTCTGTTCCCTCCAACCTATTGTCCTCTATATAGACAGTACCTCGGTGGTGTCTGTGAACTTGCGAAATTAGTTTAGCAACATCAACTCAGTAATTTACGTTAGATGAACTGTTAATTAATTAATCAACTCGTCTGAGTTAGGTCTAAGTTTACTTGGAATTTATTTAGAGTTGGAGTTGAACAATTAATTTTATTGCTCTTTCTTCCTTTGTGATGAAGACAGGTCTGGACAGATGCTGTCGCTTAGCCACGTTCGTTTTATGCTGGACAAAGTTACTATGGTACAACTGCCCCCTCAAGATCCCGATTTGGGAAATAGATCACCTCAAAGAAAACAGAGACCCCTCCGACTACAGTACATAACAACATCAAGACACTCAGAAATAACTAAATTAAGCCATTTTTTACGGAAAATAATTTAATGATTAGTACCTAGCTGGACAAATTGTGTACAACATACACTACTGGCCATTAAAATTATCACACCACGAAGATGACGTGCTACAGACGCGAAATTTAACCGACGGGAAGAAGAGGCTGTGATATGCAAATGATTAGTTTTTCAGAGCATTCACACAAGGTTGGCGCCGGTGGCGACACCTACAACGTGCTGACATGAAAAAAGTTTCCAACCGATTTATCATACACAAACAGCAGTTGACCGGCGTTGCGTGGCGAAACGTTGTTGTGATGCCTCGTGTAGGGAGGAGAAATGCGTACCATCACGTTTCCGACTATAATACAGGTCGGATTATAGCCTATCGCGGTTGCGGTTTATCGTATCGCGATATTAGTACTCGCGTTGGTCGAGATCCAATGACTGTTATCGGAATATGGAGTCGGTGGGTTCAGGAGGGTAATACGGAATGCCGTGCTGGATCCCAACGGCCTCGTATCACTAGCAGTCGAGGTGATAGGCATCTTATCCCCGTGGCTGTAACGGATCGTGCAGCCACGTCTCGATCCCTGAGTCAACAGATGGGGACGTTTGCAAGACAACGCTTGCAGCATCATGGACTATCAGCTCGGAGACCATGGCTGCGGTTACCCTTGCGCTGCATCACAGACAGGAGCGCCTGCGATGGTGTACTCAACGACGAACCTGGGTGCACGAGTGGCAAAACGTCATTCATTCAGATGAATCCAGGTTATGTTTACAGCTTCATGATGGTACCATCCGTTTTTGGCGACATCGCTGTGAAAGCATATTGGAAGCGTGTAATCGTCATTGTCATACTGGCAAATCATCCGGCGTGATGGTATGGGGTGCCACTGGTTACACGTCTCGGTCACCTCTTGTTCGCATTGACGGCACTTTGAACAGTGGGCGTTACATTTCAGATCTGTTACGACCCATAGCTCTACCCCTCATTCGATCCCTGCGAAACCCTATATTTCATCAGGATAATGCACGACTGAATATTGCAGGTCCTGTACGGGCCTTTCTGGATACAGTAAATGTTCGACTGCTGCCCTGGCCAGCACATTCACCACATCTCTCACCAATTGAAAACGTCTGGTCAATAGTGGCCGAGCAACTGGCTCATCACAATACGCCACTCACTACTCTTGATGAACTGTGGTATCGTGTTGAAGCTGCATGGGCAGCTGTACCTGTACACGCTGTCCAAGCTCTGTTTGACTCAATGTCCAGGCATACAAAGGCCGTTACTACGGCCAGAGGTGATTGTTCTGGGTACTGATTTCTCAGGATCTATGCACCCAAATTGCGTGAAAATGTAATCATATGTCAGTTGTAGTGTAATATATTTTTCCAATCAATACCCGTTTGTCATCTGCATTTCTTGTTGGTGTAGCATTTTTAATAGCCAGTAGTGTATTTTGCAATATAATTCTTTAGCCTACATACGATTTGTTCTCAGCTCTGTCTCAATTTCTTTTTTCGTATTTTCCTTTCATTGTCGGTGGGGGGACAGTGTGACTAAAGAGCGGCCCTTCACATGGCAATATTTATCAGCGCTCTAACTACTGTGATTAACGCGACCCAGATCACTATATTATATTAAAGCATCTGTTTACTGGTCGAATCGCTGAACAAGGATTCTATCGGCTCTTTAATCTTACACTAAACATTTTCGTACAACACCCGGTCAGGCGAATGCAGAGATGCATGCTGCTGTTGACTCCGGCTGCGCCCGCAGGTTGGGATAGGTGAGCTCTTTAATTGGCCCAAGAAGCGGTCACTGCCCTCCGTGTCGCGGCTGCACTGACCACTCACCATTGATAGCAGCCGCAGTCTTTTGTCCGTGGCCCTGTACACCACTCCAGCGCCTCAGCCCATTGTGCCCCACAGCCTTGAGGTGCGTGCGTTTGCAGCCACTAGTCGTCGCTTTGTAATACACCGTCCGGTTAAAGTTTAAACACGACGGCGATTTGGTTCTTCGGTGTTCTCTGCGTGTGTAACCGGTGACAGACTTGCTATGGTGGCCCAGTTGCGGAACCTGCCGTCATAGACATGGGACGACACACTTAAACATCTCAGTTAGCACGGTGGTATACATATTGTGTACATATTGGCCGTATCATTTTCCTATCTACTGAACATATCTAATCGGACGTGGGGTCTCTGTGATGTCACTTCAACTTTCCAGGCCCCAGAACTCGTATAGTACCTTACATAATTCTTTTGTTACACAAACAAACTCCTTTGACTGTCTCCTCTCTAGCGGCAGCGCTACCTGAACTGTCTCACCCTTCATTTTCTTCTCATTTACGTCACTTACCTTACTATACAATTATTACAATATTCCGTTTTACTCTATGATCATCGATTTGCTCTTCTCTCCTTGAAATCACTGTCCCTGGACAAGATTACTAGATCGACACTAGCCTCAACACAAGGCTGCATTTTCCTCCACAGACCGGTGTTTCCCAGTTTTTCTATTTTCTGGGATTGTCGAAGAAACGGTTCGTCGAGACAAATACGGTAATAATGTTATCCTCATTGTTAACTCCGGCTATCCTTTTCCCCACATTGTACCTTACCCCTCTTACAGTGCGTTTTCCGCAGTGTATTCTTACAGTTGCCTCATGCAAGTATCGTTCGACACCGCTTGAAATAAAAGCAAATTACAGGAATTTGACGATTAATGAGTCCTTTATCATATTTTCCTAGCATACCGATAGCATTACATAAATTAGGAGTTGCACCCGTGGTATACAGCATGCCGGCACGGTAGCTCAGCGTGTTCGGACGGCGGGATAGCTGCACGCTGTAATAAAAAAAACTGAGTGAACGGATCAACGAAGAGGCTGAACGGGTGTCATCGGACGACCGCCCTGAACGAACTCAACGGTGAATATAGAGTAAAATGAGATAAACCGAAAAGAAAGAATGAAAGGAGGTAGCGTCTTTGATTAGTAATAGAGGACTCTGAATCGGATCTCGCTGCTGCTAGTGATTTCTTTTTTCTCGTGTAATGCTTATAATATGTTTATTAGGCCTGTACAAATTATCAGTATCTAAAGACTCCTTTAATGTTAACATTATCTTCACCTTGAAACTTTGGGTAAAAAAAAGTACGAGAGTCCATTGCCCTCCGTAAGACACACCAAAAAAAAAAAAAACATCGAAATGCCGATGGATTGCGTCTCACGATGTCCCAAATTTTTTTCCTAATATTCACGTAAAATAAATAATGGCTCAGTCGGAGAGAGGTTTGCGCTGAAAGCAGGAGATCCAGGGTTCGAAACCCCTCCCCCAAAAAAAGTGGTAATCGTCAAAAAAAAAAAAAATAATGAAATTGCGTCGTGACTTCCGGCTCTATAAGGTGAGTGGCAGTACGTTCGCGTCCAACTTCTTGCAACTTTTGATTTCTGAAAGATTCTGACTCTCTCTTGTTCATTTAATTCAAGTATTACGATATGTCGATAGTCGATATTATTTCTTATAAACAATGTATCCACTGAACTTCTTGGTGCAAAGACCAACGTTTGGAATGTTTCTCCACTTGACAGAAATCTTAACTTGACTCGCACTCATTTCCGAAAGTAAACACTGGAAGTATATGCTGTTATGAAACTTTTTTTAAAGTATATACAAGGCGTATTCGGAAAGTAAGGTCGGATTTTGAGCGGAATGGAAACCACTGTCAAAATCCGATGGAACTTTGCGCAGTGTCTTTAGTGTGCCTGTCGCTCTTTTCAGTTCAGAGCGCTAAGTGTTTAATACAAAAAAAGGAAGTCGAGAACGTCCGCAGTCCCAAGTTCGAATCCCGCCACTGCTTAGATTTTAATTAATATTCAGCTTCGGTGGCCGAAAGCTTCCGGCGTAAGAATTCAGCCTCATCCTGACAAAGACGTTGTCAAAAAGAGCGGACTAGCGGACAAAGGTTCAGAGCACACTCTTGTCCTTGGGGTGACAAGCTGCCACTAAAGGTGGAAGAATCAGCAACTATCAAAGGCAATGGAAACCACTGTATTAAAGTCACATAACGTTCAACCACAGGATATGTAGAGTGTAATTGGAAAAGTGTCATGATGATCTCTCCATTGGCAAAAGATTCGGGAGTAATATCCCATCAGGATCTCCAGGTGTGCACTTGGAAATTTTGGAAATTTGTGGTCAGTTCCTATAGGACCAAACCGCTGAGGTTATCGGTCCCTAGGCCTACACACTACTTAATCTAACACAAACCAACTTACGCTAAGGACAGCACACACACGTATGTCCGAGGAAGGCCTCGAACCTCCGACGGGGGCAGCCTCGCGAACCGTGTCAAGACGGCGCAGACCACACGGCCACCCCGCGCTGAAAGGTGGGGACTGCCAAGGCGGAGATAACCATGAGAAAGAGATTGAATAATCTACGAAAGGATAACGTTCTACGAGTCGGGACTTGGAATGTCATAAACTTGAAGATGGCAGGGAAACTAGATAATAATGACAGTGGGGGTCAGTGAAGTAAAATGGAAAGAACACAAAGATTTCTGGTAGATGAGTACAGGGTAATATCAACAGCAGCAGAAAATGGTATAACGGGAGTAGGATTCCTTATGAAAAGGAAGACAGAGAGTGTGTTACTGTGAACAGTTCAGTGATAGGGTTATTCTTATCAGAATCGATAGCAATCTAAAACCGACAACGATAGTTCAGGTATATATGCCGGCGTCACAACCTGAAGACGAAGAGATTGAGAAAGTAAATGAGGATATTGAAAGCGTAAGTAAAGGGAGAAGAAAATCTAATAGTCATGGAGGACTAGAATGCATCTGTAGGGAAAGGAACAGAGTGAATGGTTACAGGAGAAAATGGGCTTGGAAAACGGAAAGCGAGAGGAGAAAGACTAATTGAGTTCTGTAATAAATTTCAGTTAGTAATAACGAATATTCTGTTCATGAATCACAAGAGGAAGAAGTATACTTGGAAAAGGCCGGGTGATACAGTAAGATTTCGGTTAGATTACATCAAGGTGAGACAGAGACTCCTAAATCAGATACCAGATTGTAAGGCGTACTCAGGAGCAGATATAGACCCAGATCACAATATAGTGGTGCTAAAAAGTAGGGTAAAATTTAAGACGTTAGTCAGGAAGGATCAAAACCCAAAGAATTATGATATGACACTAGTAAGAAATGACGAGATACGCTAGAAGTTCTCTAAGGCTATAGATACAGCAATAAGGTATAGTACAATAGGCAGTACAGAGGACAGGAATGGGCATCTCTAATAAGTGCCATCACAGAAGTTGTAAAGAAATCATAGGTACAAAACTGGTAACTGCGAAGAAACAGTGGGTAACACAAGAAATACTTCAGTTGATCGATGAAAGGAAGAAGTAGAAAATTTTCCGGGAAACGGAGGAATACAGAAAGATCAGTCGCTGAGGAATGAAACAAATAGGAAGTGCATGGAAGCTAAAACGAAAGGGCTGAATGAAAAATGTTAAGAAATCGAAAAAGCAAGGCTGGTAACATTAAGAATGCCACGGGAATTCCACTGTTAAATGCAGAGGAGAGAGCGGATAGGTGGAAAGAGTACATTGTAGGCCTCTATGAGGGGGAAGATATATCTGATATGATAGAAGAAGAAACTGGAGTGGATTTAGAAGAGATAGGGGATCCAGTATTGGTATCAGAATGTAAAAGGGCTTTGGAGGACTTACGATCAAATAAGGCAGAAGGGATAGATAACATCCCATCAGAATTTCTAAGATCATTGGGGGATTTGGCCACAAAACGTCTATTCACGTTGGTGTGTAAAAGTATGAGTCTGGCGATATACCATCTGACTTTCGGAAAAGCATCATCCACACAGTTCCGAAGACGGCAGGAGTTGACAAGTGCGAGAAATGTCGCACAATCAGTTTAACAGCTCATGCATACTAGTTGTTGACAAGAATAATGTACAGAGGAATGGAAAAGGAAATTGAGGATCTGCTAGATGACGATCAGTTTGGCGTTAGGAAAGGTAAAGGCACGAGAGAGACATTTCTGACGTTGCGATAGATAACGGAAGCAAGACTCAAATCAGCACAAGTTCGTACGATTTTTCGACCTTGAAAAAGCAGTCGACAGTGTAAAATGGTACAAGATGTTAGAAATTCTGAGAAAAATAGGGGTAAGATATAAGGGGTAAAATACAGTTCGTACAAGGCTTAAGAGGGAATAAAAAGAGTGGACGATCATGAACGAAGAGCTCGGATTAAAAAGGGTGTAAGACAGGGATGCAGTCTTTCGCCCCCCCTTTCAATCTGTTCATCTAAAAACCAATAAATGGAAATAAAAGGAAGGTTCAGGAGTGGAACTGAAAATTCAAGGTGAAAGGATATCAATGATACCATTCGCTGATGACATTGCTATTCTGAGTGAAAGTGAAGAAGAATTACACGATCTGCTGAACGGAATGAACAATCTAATGGGTATGGAATACGGATTGAGGGTAAATCGAAGAGAGATGAAAATAATGTGAAGTAGCAGAAATGAGAACAGCGAGAAGCTACATCTCAGGATTGATCGTCATGAAATAGGTGAGTTAAGGAATTCTGCTACCTAGGCTGTAAAATAACCAATAATGGACGGAGCGAGGGGGATATCAAAAGCATACTAGAAATGGAAGAAATGGTATTCCTGGCTATGAGAACTCTGTTCAAACATAAGAATTAATTTGAGGAAGAAGTTTCTGACTGTGTAGGCCTACGTCTGGAGCAAAGCACTGTATGGTAGTGAAACATAGACTTTGCGAAAACCGGAACACAAGATAATCGAAGCATTTGAGATGTGGTGCTACACACGAATGTTGAAAATTAAATGGACTGATAAGGTAAGGAATGAGGAGGTCCGGCACAGAATCGGAAAGGAATGGAATATGTGGAAAACACTAATAAGGAGAAGCGACAGGGTGGTAGGACATTTGTTAAGACATGTGGGAATAATTCCAGAATGAGATTTTCACTCTGCAGCGGAGTGTGCGCTGATATGAAACTTCCTGGAATATTAAAACTGTGTGCCGGACCGAGACTCAAACTCGGGACCTTTGCCTTTCGCGGGCAAGTGCTCTGCCAACTGAGCTACCCAAACGCGACTCACGCCCCGTCCTCACAGCTTTACTTATGCCAGTACCTCGTCTCCTACCTTCCAAACTTTGCAGAAGCTCTACTTAGAACCTTGCAGAACTAGCACTGCTGAAAGAAAGGATATTGCGGAGAAGCTGTGAGATGGGGGAGTGAGTCGTGCTTGGGTAGCTCAGTTGGTAGAGCACTTGCCTGCAAGAGGCAAAGGTCCCGATTTCGAGTCTCGGTCCGGCGCACAGTTTAATCTGCCAGGAAGTTTCATATTAGCGTACACTCCGCTGTAGAGTGAAAATCTCACTTTGGAAACATCCCCTAGGCTGTGGCTAAGCCATGTCTCCGCAATATTCTTTCTGTCAGGAGTGCTGGTTCTGCAAGGTTCGCAGGAGAGCATCTGCAAAGTTTGGAAGGTAGGAAACGTGGTACTGGCTGAAGTAAAGCTGTGAGGACGGGGCGTGGTTCGTGCTTGGGTAGCTCAGTTGGTAGAGCACTTGCCCGCGAAAGGCAAAGGTCCCGAGTTCGAGTCTCGGTCCGGCACACAGTTTTAATCTGCCAGGAGGTTTCGTGTGGGAATGACTTCCATGTTACTACAGGGCAAAAACTGCACAGAAGGACAGAGATTGGAATACATACAGCAAATAATTGAGGACGTAGGTTGCAAGTGCTACTCTGAGAGGAAGAGGTTGGCACAGGAGAGGAATTCATGGTGATCCGCATCAAGGCAGTCAGAAGACCCCCCCCCCCCCAAAAAAAAAGAAAGGTTTTCATTCTAGATTGTGGTGTCAATGCTGTGGTATCTCTCTCTCTATCACTCTCTGTTTCTATCTCTCTCACTCTCTCCTCTCTCTCTCTCTCTCTCTCTCTCTCTCTCTCTCTGTATGTGTGACCGCGTGTGTGGGTCGGGAGGGAGGATGGGGCCTGGGAGATGGGTAAGTCCGACTTCTCGTCACTCTTGTGAAGGCGTTGGCGTTAGAGATAGACTCTCAAACCTCACGTCTCTCCAGTAAATGTTAGTGGGAGAGTGGTTAATGATTGCGCATGTCGTGCCTGTCACGCACCGCAGTCGCTTTCCCATTGCCACCTGCCTCAAGAAGAACTAAATCCACTTTATTGCTACCCTTGCCATTAATGCCCACTGCGAGACATGAGCTCTACACTTCCGGTTTCCACTCTTGCACTCCATCTCAAGTCTTTTCCAATGGTATCAGCCATTTGTGCTTAGTGAACTCCGTAAGTTTTTCCTCAGTTTCCTTCTTAGTACTTGAAAACCGAAATATAGTTACGTAAACACAACTTATAACTAGGTGCACATTACCTCAGGAATACACAGCATAAAGGATAATTGTAACAATCTGACCTCGTATCCCTAAGCAAAAGGAAGTTACGTTCAAATGGTTCAAATGGCTCTGAGCACTAGGTGACTTAACTTCTAAGGGCATCAGTCCCCTACAAGCTAGAACTACTTAAACCTAACTAACCTAAGAACATCACACACATCGATGCCCGCGGCAGGATTCAAACCTGCAGCCGTAGCGGTCGCGCGGTTCCAGACGAAAGTTAAGTAAACTACACTATCATGACAAAATCACGCTCGAGATTGCTAAAGTGGAGTCTGAATTAATCCATGGGCGTGAAGGGATGATGAACGGCTTGATATTGGCAACATTCTGTATTCCTTCCACGGCATCGGTTTCTGTGTCGACAACTAGGTAACGGTGGTCGCCCAGAACTTATACGACTCTGTAGGGACCGCCACACAGGGGACAGATCTTGACTACTTTCTTTTCTAAGAGATCAGATCGGTAATGGTTTCGGACTAGAATCAAATCGCCCTCCTTAAACGTAGGATGCTCGGCTGTGCGATCACGTTGCACCTTCTGGTCAGCTTCCTTCCTCCTCAATCTTGTTAGAGCGTTTGACAATTTTGTTTGCAATACCTCATCTTGGAATGGAGTAATGACAGGCGTAATTACTGGTCTCTGGAGCATAAACTCGGTAGAGAAATAATTAGTAGAATCGTGGATTAAACTATTAAATGATCTCTTCAATCTGCGCAATATACTGTACCCGTTTGGTATGTCGAGCTGAGCAGTGAATCCGTGTCAGTTTCCCCACTTCGAGGGAACACCGTTCAAATGTGTGTGCGGCAGCATGGTAATGGCTTGTCCGGCGAACAGTGACTCCTCACTGCTGTATTTCGACGACCCAGGCGCGAGACGTAAACTATGGGCTACCTTTGGGTTTGCCGAACCTGTGAGTGTAACACAGCGAATAACTCAAGAGATCGCCTAGATAGGTGCACATGTGAAGGGCTTGTTTCAATAGTGGTACAAATCCATTCCCTCCACTTTTTTTACTATAATGCTTCTGAAATTAATGATCCAAGCAAACAGAAAGAGAGGTTCATCTCTAGCAAGAAGCCATATGCTTGAATATTTCTGCGGTCATTGAACTTTAGGACTCTGTATCCCAAAATGAACAAAAATGGACTTGTACCAGTATTGAAATAAGTCCTTCATGTGTAAACGAGTATCTTCCAAGTGGATCCAGAACATTGGCTAGCTATGCATGGATGTCCTTAGGTTAGTTATTTTTAAGTGCAAAGGAAATGGTGGTACGATATGAGGGTGCTTACTATAGCTGAGTGTGGTCCTGTTACTACGCTTAAGACAACGCTGAAAGCTCAAGGATATGAACTCATATAACAGTACTGAGGGTCATTTTGGAGACGATGATTGCTCATTATAGTGTGACAATACACCCTATCACTAAGCATCATTTTTTGAGCCAATCGCCTGCTAACTATAACACTTCTGAAATGGACTAGGCTCCCCAGAGTACTGACCTGAATCAATTGCAATGCTCCTGGGATTAGTAAGAACGCTGACGTCCCTCCAGATTCCACCGTACAAGCTTACCACCTCCTCTTGAAGGTAATGGTCCATTTCGTCTCCTACTGAGAAAACTAAACAGCTACAAAATTATTTTCAATATTTGACGGTGATATATGAAAGGAACAAAAGAGGCTTCTTAAAAAACTTGAGAAGGTGTCTGACCAGTGCCGGCCGCGGTAGCTGAGTGGTTCTAGGCGCTTCAGTCCGGAACCGTGCGACTGCTACGGTTGCAGGTTCGAATCCAACCTCGGGCATGGATGTGTGTGATGTCCTTAGGTTAGTTACGTTTAAGTAGTTCTAAGTTCTAGGGGACTGATGACCTCCGATGTTAAGTCCCATAGTGCTCAGAGCCATTTGAACCATCTTTTTGTCTGACCAGGAAGTGATAACTCTAATTCAAGACCCAATTTCGAGTCATGCTGCAGTACTACAGCATAGGAAAAAATTCTGAAGAACTGGGTGTCAGTATGGTGAAGGGATTGTCACCGATTAAGGAAGAAGCGACACAAACAGCCAAGAAGGCTAATGGTTGGGTTTTGTGCAATTGTGACGAATGATATGGTTTTGATCCACCAAAATGATTTATATACTTATAATCTCAGAAAATGACAACATCCTCATGCTTGCTTGGCGCAGTTTGATTTTCCACACCTATCACCTCTGCCTGGCAGTCGTCAGATTGAATTTGTGTGTGGTTATTTGGTGGGTAACTACAATGTAGATGGTGCCTTAGAGTACAACTGCAAAAAAAGGAAACATTTCGGTGTTTCATTCCTACATACTGGTCTCAGGAAGCACAAAACAGAGTAAAGCACGTTCACTAATGATGAAAAACGTTTACAGTCTCACTTTAAAACTCCCGCTTGTTTCCTTGTGAGTCTATAGTCAGGAAATTAGTTTTTACAAATTTCCTACTGTTCTGCTGAACGAAGTTGCATTTGGATTATGAAATTTCCCTCACAGCTCCACTAAATCATTCTGTTTGGCGTAATGATAATCTTTAAAGAGTTCCAAGATTTAGTACAAGAGGTATGATGGACGTGAAGAGGACAATGGTGGCCGGAATGATAATGTTTTCTCCGTTTAAGCCGAGGTCACTGGGAAACGAAAGATATGATTGCAAGTGACATACTTCGCTTAAGGGGCGACATAACGACAACGGTTGAAGTCGTTCCGTGTAACTGCCTGATAGAGATAGAAATAAGGAGGATAATTTTAACAAAGAGAGAAGTGCTGTGTCGCAGCAGTAATCGTCAATTGCTGTAACACTGTTGTGTATATCTTATTTTTATATTGGTTAATATTTTTTATTTGTGTGCAACAAAGTAACGACTGTGTACTCTTTTAAAGAGTAGTTTGTGTGCCATGATGCATTCCCTTGATGTGTTCTTCTGTATTCTATTACTTTTTAGGCCACTATGTGTGACATTACATGAAGACGGAGTCATGGTTTTGGTGTGATAATGTGGATGGATTACCGTAGAATATAACTTTATATGCCACTTTATTAATTTTTTCTTATGATGCTGATGTTGAAAGAAAAGTCATGGGAACTTCTGTCGATGAAGAAACAATTGCAACGACTGAAAACACATAAATATACACACGCAATGTTACAAAGTACACAGAATATCACGTCATACAATAGATGCAGTACCACCAACAGAGCTTCACTAACGTGGCCTGATAAGTGAATTTGAACGAAATATACTTCTGCCTCTAGGTGGCGTCAACCGAAGTTATACATCTGAAGTTTGCAACCATTAAAGCTACCTATGAGAGTCATTACACCTAAAATCTCTGTGTGAAAAAAATGCTGTGTCAGTGGTCAAGAATATGTGTTATGAACAAACAAAACGTTGAAAATGGGCTTCAGAATCCAGTCCCACAACTTGCTGAAAGAGGAAACTTGGAAGAGTGACACGGATCGCAATGCTGTCACGCTGTTACTGTATATAATAAAATATGCTTCGTTATATGCAATGAACACCAAAACATCACGGCCACTGACTTAACAGCGTGTTGCCCCACACTGGAACCAAGTACAGCCGCTGCTCTGATGGCAAAGACTCGACAGTCCTCTAAGGGTATGTGGTATCAGATTTCCATACACAGATCACAAAATTCCAATGAGTTATGGTCCAGATTTAATGTGTGGATTTCACTCCCGACAACATTCATATGTTTGTCATCTGTATCACACCAAACAGATATGTTGGCCAATACATCAATGTGAGTGGATGCTCCTAAAAACACTGTATCAAAACTATGGGCTTGTGGGAAAGTCAGATATACTGCTGAAAGATGCCATCGCTATCGGAAAGGCATAATATTCGCTTAGTCCACAGCTGCCTTGGTGATTTTATTTACTACCATAAATCTCATGAGATCTCAGATGAATGTCCCCCAGACAATAATCCTGACCCAGGGGTCTACGTCCCTGCGGCAGTGCATGGTGTTAGCAACCATTGCCCTCGATGACAGATTATCCAGAAATGGCCATCGACCGAGTGTAACAATATAAATAATAAACGTGATTCATCCAACGAAATGACACAATCCTACTGATCGTGAAGGGAATCACAAAGCTCCTATGCCCTATCCAATTGGAAATGATGATATCGGATCAACATGGGAATACCCAAGGGTCTGTTCAAGAGGTCCAATGTTCAATAGTGTGGGTTTAAAGATATACTCCGATACGTGCCTGCACCAGTACTCTACTGCGTCTTGAGCACTACCACACACACCCAAATATACTGCTTTGGAGAGCAGCAAATCCCCTGTACTCTACATTCTGTGATGATGCTTACTCGTGGCTACACTCTGTGTCTAGGGGACCTGCTAGTAAAAAATGACCAACAATTAAAAATAATCTTGTTCTGTAGAAAAGAGCAATTCTTGGTAAATTACAAAAATGTGTAATTTATCGACTTATAGTTTGAACGTAATGTTGCACAGGTGGTACACTCATCTGTCGTTTTAAAGTCCGTTAGAATATGTGACGTAGCCTTCTTTTCCTTCTTCTGGCTTGTGGTCACGGATCGTAAACACAGATGTATTCTAGAAGGCTCTGACTGCGGGAACCTAAGTACAGGTGCATCTAGAAGGCTGTGTCCTAACTGCATTTAAAGATCTAGATACATTTGTTTAGTTATTCCCTTCAGAATTTAAAACATGTGTACTTCGTAGTTACTGCCGTGTTGTTCTATTTCAGTGTATGGTTTCCTGTGCTAGAAATGCCGAGACTAAAGAATGTTATCACTAAACAGAGGTTCGAGGCAATCAGTTCAAAGCAACATCGAATAATATGCTGCAGACCATTTGGGGTCAATTGTGACTTGCAGAAATAGGGTGAAAGCATATAATACCCTCATACGTATTACATCCTGTAATAGAGGCAATTAAATAAGGGTATCAGACAAATACAAACCTTCTTAAGGGATAGTCCCATGGTCTCTCATAGAATGCCAACGAAACTTAACAACAATTGCATGGGGGAGCAAATACGGAAAACAGTATTTGTTGGGCTGACAGTGTCGAAGACAGGTGTAATGGATGAATCAATAACTTTCGGTGATAGTGCAGTTTCTAGCATTCACGTCCCGAAAACGTTAGGTATCCACATTGGAAGGAATACAGTTTAAGGTCTAACTGTTACTGATCAGTTGAAAGTAACCGAAGTGAAGAGAGTAGCAGAAGATGTTACTCAGGAGGCTAGCATAATTCAGAGCGTAAAGGGAAAGGATATGGAGGAT
This sequence comes from Schistocerca americana, assembly GCF_021461395.2. Taxonomy (NCBI): domain Eukaryota; kingdom Metazoa; phylum Arthropoda; class Insecta; order Orthoptera; family Acrididae; genus Schistocerca; species Schistocerca americana. The sequence goes on along the minus strand of NC_060120.1, from coordinate 969,212,430 downwards.
AAAGAAGAAAGTGAGCAACAGGAATATGCAGGTTCGAAGTTCTTAAACGACATACTTATTATTAATGTGATAATTAATCTACAATTTAAACATGTTTAGCGTACTCCCCAACAGTGATGTGCTCTCACATATTTTCAAACTTCAAGCGTAATTGGCCATTGTCGATTGCTGCATTCTCTATGATATCGCCTCAAGATCCAAGAACAGTACTCATCTTCTTTACTAGCGGAATCAGGGTACATTTCAGTTTCACCATCACCTTCATCCCATTAAAATTATTGGTATGTTTAATAACCTCTAATATCTCTCTCCATGTCGTATCATAATATCCGTGCGTGACATCTGGAAGAAGAGTTTTACCAAATAGAATGTGACGTTCTCCTGATTGCAGAACATGTTTCGCAACAGCCTATATATGCGTGTTTCTCTCCTTTTAAAGTTGTGTTTCTTAAAAAGATTCATGTAACAACGCCGGTAATGACGCAGAATATTTTAACGAGTGTGATATTTTCGGTCATGGAGCCTACATTTTGCACCCACAAACTGGTCACCATAGACAGGAAGCTCATTAAGAAAGCATAGAGAGTATATCTATTGAGCAAAAATAGAAAACAGTCACTTTCAACCTGTTACTAGTTACATTCTGGCAACTTAAGAGACTCTCAAGACTGTGATGAAAACTATGACAATTCATGTATCGGTGAGAAAAACAATACAACAGCCTTCAATGAGAGATCATATCGAAAGATATATCAAGAAATCGTAGGACATACAGATCAGACGAGGTTCAGACACATAGTTCTTACATCATTATCCGTGGATGGTCTTGCGTTGAAATTCAGTGCAGCAGAAAGTAAGCCAAAACATCAACGGTTATCAAAAAATTTGCTTCAAGTGCTGAGGACAATAGAGCAAACAAAGAGCACAGACTTGATTTCTGCTAGATTTTACGAAGAATACTTTTCTCACTCGTCGGCTTTCCTAGCTGATTACCGTCTGTAAATAACTTGGCGTTACACATGTCCATGTCGTTGTAGAGACCAGTCGAAGATAGCTTCGTGCAGTTCTCTGCAGTAGTCTAATCTGTGTAAAGCTCTTCAGCTCTGCGTAACTACTGCAATTAACATAAATTTGAACCGCAATTTACATTAATTTGAACCTGATTACTGTACTCTAGCCCTGGTCTTCTACTATTATTTTAACCCTCCACACTTACTCCGTTTCGAAACTAGAATGCCACGATTCCTTTTGATGTGCCGTATCAAAATGAAAGTTTTGTGTGATATTTGCAAATTGCTAACCTTCAGTTACTTACTTGTCGATTATTCGCGACGAACTTCTGTTGATATCTCAGAACCCACTGATTGACTTTCACCGCAGCATCTGGTACGGTAGTTATTCTACTTGTGTTCTTTGGGACGTGAATAACCTAAGCCAGCCACGAGAAGGAGAGTGCAGACGTTAGGCATGCATTCACAAATTCCGAAGGAAAACAGGGCCTTTGTATTATTTCTATTCTGTACGAGGCTGTGATAGAAGAAGGTGTCCCTTCTTACGATGTAAGAAAGGACACCCACGTACTGCATCCCGCAGAGTGCATCCTTCATTGGACAAACAGATGGAAGCCGGATGGTGCGAAAGCTCAGTGAATCAGCACCACTAACGGAGAAATACAGATCTGCACCATGGTGTTTGATTATGATTAATCGATCACTTCGTTAGAGAGAGCCCACACATTTTAACATTTGCATGAGTGACAACTGTGTGCGGGAGGCTGGCAAGCGGGTTATCAGACAGATTTGCGCCACCTTGTTGCAGTGATGACAGACACCTCGCCCAATGACTCATCGTGATTTTGTTCACTGCCAGGTCTCTGTTAACATTCTGAAAGAGGCTTGAATACCTGCGATACTTCAGTTTTTGCCAAAACAATCTCAACGACAGCTCTGTGCTCTTAACACATCTCCGTTACAGACGCCATTTTGAAAGCTATGTATAGCGCCACAACCTATCGGAATTTCAGTGAAGTACAGGGTAGGAAGTAGGAATATACCACGATGTCTCACAACAAATTATGCATTTTTAACCAAAATGGTGGAGGAAAAAAAATCCTTTCATTACTTATTGACCACCCATCATACATAATGAGAGGATTGTGAGTGTGAGCAGTGTATGAGAGCAGCAGTGGGTTTGTAAGTGTGAAATACATGTGTGAAATTAAAGATCCCCTTATACGACTATTCTGCATCAGAGATTACCATGTTTTCGTTACTGCGTATCAGTCGAGCAATGTTGACCTGTCGACATTTAACTACATCAGACACAGAATGCCATGGAAGAGTGCCTTTCTGCGATTACGGTTCATTTTGGCAGTTCCAGCTTATAAACTGCATTTAATTGACCGTCAGGTAATGCAAGTCGGTATTTCATTCACCACATACGTTTTACATCTTCTATTCTTTTCAGACCTTTGTGAAAGCACTGGTCTTTCTGTGCTGTGCTGAGACCAGGAATTTTTCCAACTAACCTTAATTAGATTCGTCTAATTTAAAAAATGCCCATTGCTTAAAGAATACTGATATCGTCTAAATTTTGATAACTGAGAATACTGTGGGACAAGTTTTCGTCATATAAGGTGGACATTTTCGAAGTTTTATGTTTCCTTTTGCACAAACAATGTCTATCATTATGTAAAACCCACTGCGCCAAAGTGTCTGAAGTTACATCAAATGTTTATTGAATTCGGAACTAGTTATTGTATTTTTTTTTTTTTTGTTCTTATTTTATTAAAGCGCATAACGGGAAATCTAACTCAAAGTTCAGAAAAGCCGATGAGGGTATAAAACTTAAACATGTGTTTTCTCATACATTTTCAATACAGGGTATTTGGTGTTAGTGAGACAGGAATATTGGCTAATGTGTTGGAACGCACGTTAGGGAGAAATCTGGCTGAGTAGTTGATTCCAAGTTACATTAATTCAGAAAATGGAGTGAAATACTTAACTCCTGCAAACACTTATTATGTACAAAATCCTTTCACTATGGGTCCATGAGGGATAACGGCTTTAACAATTTTAGTTCGCTATATTCTGTAAAGATTCAGTTAAGTGAAAAATCTAAAATGGGCACTAAAGTGATACAAAAATCCGGACATTAACAGAGCAGAAGAAAAAGTTCACCATCTCTAAGGCAGACGACGTGTGAAACCTGGCTTGCAGCCGACAATGGAAAGACTTAAAGAAACTTAATCAGGATCGCGATGCATCAAGCAAATCATAACTTAATGAGGACCTAGTCCTTCCCTAACTGAATCTATTGAAACGACAAGATATTTATCATTAATGAAGTACACAAGAAAATGCTCCCGACCACTGAATCAGCTATCATAGATACTTCCTACCACGGAAATACTATCTCACATCCAAAATCACATTTCACGTGAGCACAGCAATAGCAGTCACACTCAACAGACCCCAAACAGCGTCTGCTGATTCTGAACAACTTTCAGCCTGTAGCAACTCCGTATACAGAGACAGATAAAAACTTGGAGGTGGCGAACCGACCAGTCGACAAACCGACTTTGCAGTGGTATTGAGTGTCTCCTCCAGTCAGGAGATAACAGAGACAGCACCTGTTTTTCTTTTCAGTATTTCCTATTGACCCAGCGTGAAAAATCGCAACAAGGATCTTCAACGAATCAATCGCGAAGCCACTCGTTAAGAATGAACAAGCGGACAGACATCCCCCCCTCCCCCACTGCTCTGATCCACAAGACTGCCACCACAAGGTAGCCATTCCAACGCCCCAAGACGGAACCGAAGATGTCCACCTAAATTTGTCAAAGTGCGTGCGTTTGTATTTACACAGACTTTCACACAATCAAACAATCATCCGCGCTTAGGAAAGGTGGGTAAAAGTTGCGTAATATGGTGAATATCGAGTGTAATAAAATTTAGAATAAAAATTAAATGCGTTCCCAGTGTAAACTTTATCCTTGGAATGTTAAAAAAGTCTAAGAAACGCAAACGCGTTGGAGACACTTTGCAGAACTTAACAAAGTTACTGCCCCCTTTTAACGTAAAATATTGGTATTCCCGAGATACAAGAATAATTATAAAGATCAATGGAAATCTCGAATCATTATTTCTGGTTCGCAACTTTCATAAATTAAATTAAGTACCAATTTTGTAATTTACCAGAAGTGAATAACCCAGCGACTTAGCGCCAAGTAATGTTGTCATTGTAGTATATACTTAAATACTTTTCATATACTTGATGTGCAAAGGTAACGATTAGCGTCTTGTCTTTGAGCACGCATCATACACCTAAATCATTCTCCAGAAGCCACCAAAGCGCGTTTGGTGGAGCGCAATTCTGGCACCACTAAAAGATCAGCCATTGCCTGTTACAGTAGCGAATAACGTGTGTCTGATACTTCAACTTTTGAAATACAAACTCATTTCTTATTCTTCCATGTGTCACAGAATCCTGGCGAACTGTTATGTGTTGCATGACACTTGTAACTTCATCTGCTCTCATTGAATTGCATAATGAGGAATTCTCTGTCATTGTGGACAAAATTGATTAATTAATGCTCTCACATACTGAGAATTTGTAATTTATCTTATAAATTCTGTAAATATCAGCCTATAACAATATTTTCTTATGCCCATAGCTACGTAACTGTACATGCCACCTGAGGCACCTATAGCATTAGGCTGTACTGTTATCCACTTCATAATCCTTTGCAATAATTTCGTTGGTGTTATAAATAATCAGGTCTCGACTATAATGATATGTTTGTTCTTTTGTATCTAGATTATCTGCATCAACTTAGTGACTTAACACGTTCAGTGTATTCCTCCCGCGACCCTGATGAAGTTAGAAAAACCTTAACCTTCAATTTTTTGGTTTGTGCTGTTCTACGCCAAAGAAGAGCATGAATGATATGGGTGCTCTGATTTATAAGTTAAGGCTGTACACGTAAATCACATTCGTTTAAGTTAGGTATCGAGAATATCCATAAGCTTGAGCTTTTTATCCTATTGATATGCTAGCTATGAATATTTCATTTACATCACATCCACAGCGATGCCATATTTTGAGTTAACATTTTACACTATTTAAGTACATATTTTTGTATTAGTTTCACATATTAGCTGTTAGTGTTCACTTACATCACGACCGCAGTGAGGCCATAGCTTTGACTTATGTCATTTACATTTTCATTTTTGTGAGGATTTACATTTGCCTGTTACGCAAGAGCTTGTTCGGTGTAAGTATTTTGCAGAACTTCTATTATTAATTGTCAATAATATAAATCACATTACAATCCTGTCTAAAGTATGTGTAACATCCTTCAAGTATCATTCCTAGAAACTTCTCACATTTTACTAGTTCACTGTTACATGTATAAAACTGTTACTAACGTTATTATTCAAGACCACAGAATACAATTACATTCACGGAAATTGCTGATAATTTTAGGAGGAATTTGTTGAAATTTCTCAAGACTATCTATCAAAGTAATTTTGTACTATTTAGTGGATAATTATATATTTTAATTGCGATTGTACTTGCTGAATGAGTAAGATTTCCTAGCAGTAAGGATTGTGAAATGCGATCAGCTTGGAATATGTCCTGCTGTTTACTTCAAAAATAAGTATGAAGCCTGCTCTCCAGTTTTAAGAGAGTCTGATGAAAGTTGATCTTTATATTTTGATATTTGCTAATTCTATAGGTTCGGTTAGTTCCATCTCAGTTATCTGCAACAGACTTTTTCTCTTACCTTCAAACCCACAGATTAACTTTCGTTATGTGGTTTGCTGTGATATTGTAGGTACATGATAAGCCCAACAGTCGCTGGCCATTTCAAAGCAGAACAATAATGAGTGCTTCTTATTGATCTGTCCAAGACTAATGTATGGATAAAATTTTCTGTCTTATAGTGTTAAATAATGTATTGCTGATAGTGGCTGTATTTACACATGCTGAGGAGTATATATATGACACATAGAAACTATTGCTGCTTTCACAAGTGTGTGTGTGTGTGTGTGTGTGTGTGTGTGTGTGTGTGTGTGTGTATGAAACAGCAATAGTTTGTAGGTGTCAGACACTTTATTAAAAACAAAGCTCCCCTCATCTGACGAATCCAGACAAAGCTATCCGTTATGCACTTCTCATACTTCTAATGTCTTGATTTTTCTTTTCTCCTGCATTGATTAACTGTCAAATTTTACAGTCTTCAACCGCCTTTCTAGGTTTTTTTTTTCGTTAGTATCTTTTCGCCTGAAATCTTCTTGTCTTACATCTCCTCTGCTTGGTTGATAACATTATAACCTGTGTCTCTTCTTAAAACTCTGCTTGGCTTTGCATGGTCTAACTGCATTCTTCTAGCCGTTATGATAATTCCCTGCTCTACACAAAATCTTATGATTTTCGTCACAAAGACACTCCCTAACTTTCCTCGAAATAATTACTCTTTCTCACTAATTAAACGACTTCTCCTGTCTGTTCGTCATTAAGGTAACAGGCACTATCATCGACTGACTCTTATCATTCTTCGATATTTCCTTAACAAAATTTTGCACAGATTAAAGTTTCCCACCTAGACGAAAGCAATTTCTATACATATAAACTGCATACATTCCACAGTTTATTATAATATCTAAAACGCTTCATCTTTCATTTCCACTTAAATACAAAATAACAAAAAAACTTGTGGTACAACTTATACCACATTATCATTATGTACTTATTTTACCATTGAAAGTGCACTGCGTTATGTGGCGGAGGAAATGTCCATTACAGTTTCACCACAGAAAAAGGAAAGATGCAACCAGCGGGCATTTGCAGTAAACAGAGGAGACATAAAGCAAACAGAAAAAAATACATTCCCAATTGACTTGCAAAGATTTCTTTACGCATTGCCTTGCTTCCTGAATGTCTTTTACGCGAGAACAATGTATCTGACGATTTCTGTACGAGATTTCTGCCACGATAACTGTTCGCTACCTTACTATACTCACATTCATTGTCAGAGTTTCAAGACGCTGTTTCAGTTTGTTCCTGTAAACATCGAACGCATCACCAAGTATTGGAATCTATTGATCTTTGATGCATTACATTTAATTAAAATTTCGCGAATGCAGCAACCTGGATTTGCTTGTAATGTTTGTAAAATTTTCATTCTCTTAGCTTGGTCGTCTGAACATAGGATGTTTCTCTCCGTTTTATTATGATTCAGAACAGAAGGCTTTGTTTCGGTTCCGATATTACGGCTAATTTTAGGCCTTTTTTTCTTTATTTGGTTGCTGAAGTACAGCTCACTGTAAGACAAACAGTCAGTCCCATTACATACTGCAGCTATTGGTTTTTTTTTCTGAAGTAATACATTAACATTTACTGTAGGACAGACTGTTTTCTTGTGGTATTTGTTCTTTTATTCCGTTTTTGCGGTTAGTTAAACATTACGAAACTTGCTATTCGTTGAGTTACTCAAGAGTGTCATTCAACTTGAATTGATGAATGACTTCCAAATCATATGGTTACTGTACTTTTTCTTGTGCCTTCAAACACTTGCTGACCGCCAGAAACGGATGACTCCTTACAGTTTTATCTTATCTAGGGTATTTATTTCTTTCTTCCATTCGGCGTGGAAAACAATTCTTATAGCATGTAGCTATGGAGTCTGTGTTCTTGCTAGCTTAGTAATTTGTCTCCTCGATTACTTTCACATTAGAAATATGTTGGTGCCTAAATGGTTTTTGCTTTCACAGTATGCATTCCGCGTATTTTGAGTAGCAAAAGTGAGACGTGTTATTAGTTTATAAACGAACCAGTTTAAAGTACTCTTTCTTCCAATTTTATTTTCTGTTTTTATTTAAGTGACAGAGACACTTCTGTGAACTTTGCGCTCTGCTATGGTCCATTCATACATTCCACCGCAGTTTGGACGAAACGTATCTGCCCAAGTGGCGTTAGCCTTTGCATCTCTCGATTAGGTTTTATTAGGTTGCCAGTTTTCTGATGTCATCTATCCCAAGTGGTATTACCTCTACTCCGAAGGTTTAGATTGCATCCAATGGATGCTGCATCTGTAGAGTGAAGGTAGCATAACAGGTGTACGCAAATGACCTCACTCTATGTTATACAAACAAGGTGGCGTACTCTACGAATAACAAAGAACCAAAGGAGCCAGGATTAACAGAGATAGAATTATTTTGTAACGTCCTATGACCCAGTTCTCTATCTCGGGGAAATCCATGGCTGCATTATAGAGGATAAAATCACAATTTCGGTGACCTTGGAAAAAAATTTATTTTTATTTTTATTTTATTTTATTTTATTTTTGTTATGGTTTTAGGGCGTGAAACTGCTACGGTTATTAGCGTCCTGGCCTTGGAAAGAGGCAGTACAATCAACAAAACGACATTAACGAACTAACACTTTCCATGTCTGTATGGAATTGAAATTGTACGTTTACATTAACGGATATGAATTATGTACACTAGCCATTCCTCAAAATAATGCGTGACGAAACTCTTCCGTGACAGCTTGCCTTCTATTGACAGTTTAACTTGGTCTAACTACCTTTCATGGAGTAGCTACCCTGTGTATCAATGGAAGATGGAGGTGACATATTCGTACAGATAATGAATTCAATATTCCTAAACAAACTAGAAAGTTATTCAAGGACGGCGTAAGGAGCATAAAATAAAATATGTTACATATCTCTCAATCATCATTTTTAAGGCAGAGATTTATATCGGTACAAACGCGCAATATACAGATATGTACGCATCTGGTACATGGAAGTAAGCTTCGTAGGAGTAGGCAGACTACGAGAGGCCTTCGCAAAGTTTCATCAATGTTTTATCCAACGGAGTCCTAAACAAATTATGGCCGGTATATATCTCCATATAAATTGTTCCCAAGTATGGACAAATTTCCAGGCCATGATTATATCTATAATAATTGGAAGTATGAGTTACACCTCATCACACTTATCTACCCACTCTAAGAACTATAAAACTAATTTGAGCTTCTTAGCGTTAAATGAAGTGTGTAATTGTGAAGCGAATGTGGTATTGTAAACTTAGCAGAAATATTAAACTTAGCTGAAATATGCGCCACAGGCGGAGGTCCATGTTTACCCTATCTATGGCGCTGTAATGAGCTTTCCAAGTGCCTTAGACAATCTTGAATACACATCATAGTGGATGGTGTTAACGCAGCTGCTTATGGATGAGCAATTACAAATAAAGTTTCCTGTGGCTGCAAGGGTAGTTATATACTACTTTACATGATCGATCTTTGAACTACGAGTCCCATCCTCACATTCGCCTCAAGTGCACATCGAATCGACGTTGTATATTGTTTCTCTGAATACCATTTTTCTGAATGGTATCTGGCTGTTAACGAAATAAGAAGTGTGCTAGACCCACGTCTACAACACCACACAAAATGGCCAGCAGTGTGGTGACGTCGTGTGTGGTGCTGTGGACGTGGGGCTTGCGTGTTTGTCATTCGGTTGTCAGCCACCTGTGATGTGAAAGAATAGTGGCTAACATCGATTAGATCTTTCTTCAAGGTATGCCTGAAAACAGGACTAGGAGTTTCGAAATCGATCACGTAATGAGCGTATGAGTCATAAAACCATCCTTGTTTCCAAAGGCTGTTTTTGTTATAAATGCTATCAAGGACTAATTTTCAGAATGCGAAGAGTATATTATTGATTGCTACTAAGGGCAGGAAACTGAACTTCTTGGAAAGTACGTTCTTCAACCAACACTCTTAAAAAACGAGACAATATTTGACGAAAAACAAAAGATTTATTTTTTATTTATTATTGAGCCAATGTGTCTTAATGAAAATTCAAAACTGAACAAAACTCAACTCGAACAAAAGAACAAGTAAGTAAAGTGAACAAATAACTTGAAGATAACAAAAAAATCGGAACATACAAGAACTATTGGAACAAATAAATCTTTTTGTCACTTGGTAGAAGCAGCAACCGAAGCATGGCTGCTGAGATCCTTGGCTGCCGCTCCTATACATCTTCAATTGGTGTTTCCTTACCAGCTGCGTCCACCTACGAAAACATGATTGCTATAGTTCAAAATGTTTCAAATGACTCTGAGCATTATGCAACTGAACTTCTGAGGTCATTAGTCCACTAGAACTTAGAACTAGTTAAACCTAACTAACCTAAGGACATCACACACATCCATGCCCGAGGCAGGATTCGAACCTGCGACCATAGTGGTCTCTCGGTTCCAAACTGTAGCACCTAGAACCGCACGGCCACCTCGACCAGCTTGCTATAGTTGCGACAAAAACATCCAATATCTAGAACTTACATAAAAACTCCTCAAGTCATATGAAGGAGATGCTTGTGACTCATTTTCAAAGAACCCAGGTAATCATGAATCAGAGACCTGCATAATGAACTTAATGAAGTCATTATAGGCGAGTTGGTTGAACAAAAGAGCTAAACAGCTTGAGAAAGTTGTAAATCTTAGACCAGCCTCACAACATTTAGAATATACGAGCACAGTCAGTCGCCTAAGATGACCCCGCATATAGAGTCCACGAGCTATGATAGAAGTATAACAAGATCCAGTATAGGAGCACAATGTAAATCTTTCCTTGAAGGTCAGTCTGATGTGAGTGTTTTTACTGTTATGGGTTTCTATGTTTTGAATTTGATGACGTTAATCTAAAACAGATAGCTCAACTTTTTTCCGAACAGTCTCGTAACTGGGAATTACGCAACTCGATAGTGTACTGCTACTCAATGAAGAACTATGTGTCAGTTATAAGCATTATGTGATTTCAGCTCTTACGAGTCCTCCAAAATTACCCATTTCCTCTCATTCCATCGGAGCACATCTACTTATTCAATGCACTTTGTGCATTCTGAACCCCCAAAATCGTCTAAAATAAGTACGGAAATATGTAGTATTATGCTGGGTTTATGCGTATGAGGGCTTCTGTTGCAGTGAAATTATGGACGTGGAATCCCAGAAAGAAGCACACTGCCTGACGCGGCATAGAGTAATGTGTCACTGCAACTGCCTCGCTCCTGAGCTATGGAGCCCCGTGTCACTGTCAGGACTAGCTGGGCGTGGCTGGTAAAGCCTAATACCTGGATGAGGCGTGCCTCATTCCAGCCAGCGAGGCGAGGTGAGGTCCTCGTCTACGTCCTGATTAGGCACTTTCCTCTGATACACGTATTCCTGCTCAAGTGAGTTAAATTTGGTCAGTGGGTGGGGTATGTTGTCTGTTGGATACTTCCAACTGCTGAAAGCAAGAGGAAATTTCTGAGCAGACGAATTAATTATGAACAAGAAAATAGAAATGCGGCCGAAGAACTTAGTGAACGTAATACCGTAGCCAAATAGACATGAATCACACACTCACGTGACGTTAGTATAATAGGCTGCTAGCTTTGAAGATCATTATGTGGTGGAAATTATAAAAGTTGAGATAGAAAAAATTATTCATTGGCTGAAAGAAGACAAAAATGTAATTGTGATGCAAGGCAGTATTTCGAGAATAGGACAAGGATGAGAAGGATATATAGTTGAACGCCATGAGCTATGGGAAAGTAATTATAGAGAAAGGCGAACGACAAAAAAATTTGCGTAGAAATCAGTTGAATTTGGGTCTTTTAAAAAGGAGAAACGAGGCTGTGCATGTTATAGAAACCTGGAGATACCAGATGACTTCAGAAGACTATCGATTGTTTCAAAGCTAACTTTAGGCACCCACTGACTTATAAAGGGAAACGTATTGCAAAAGCAGACGAACGGTTGGTGTCGAGAGATGGGATAATGAGAGCAGCGTAGGAGAAAAAACACAGTGCCCACAACAGATGCTTTGACAACTCCTCAGCAATGAATTTTATTCACGAAAGAAGAAAATACCTAAATACAGAAAATTAAGCCAGCAGATGTGAATCTACAAGTCTACATCCAATGGAGAAGGAACTGGAAACTTGACTGTGGGACGCCCCACACAGGAAAATTTTAGAAAACTTTGGAGAAAACTGAATCACATAAATCATAAATCAAGGTGCGAGTTGGCTAAGACACAGTACTCGAAATCAGTATGTACGCTTTTAAATTTACACCGACTATCCGGATTCAGATTGTCCACTTTTCCATGAATTACATAAAACATTAATCATCATAGTTGCGTTGAAAGTGAGTCATTGGGTTGAGTATTCGTCATTTCCCAATTATAAATCACACTATGTAAATAACGTCTGTGTCCCGAATTAAAACTTAACTGCTTATGTTAAACCTCTATCTCCAACCTGCCATGTAGACGGAAGGATGTGACAGAAGCCAGCACTAGCATACTGTCACTCGATAGGACTATCATCTACAACTGGCACGATTCAAGTCGTTGTAGGGTGCTATGTAACAATACTGAATCGGTGACAATTGTGCAGTGGAAGCTTATAATCTCTAGTGATACCACCTCGTTATGCCTTGGATTTACCTTAGTGTCTAGTACCAATTGACATGAGTACACACTAAGAAAAAAATCTGATGTACATGTATAGACAAACAATTACAGTTTCAGAAAAATTGGATGTTTTATTTAAGAGAAAGAGCATCACAAATTGAGCGAGTCAGTGATGCGCTGTTCCGCCTCTGGCCTTTATACCAGCTGTTTTTCGGCTTGGCGCTGATTACTGCAGTTACAGGATGGACTCCTGGCATCGAGGCACGTCCTGCACAGTCAGCGTGTTAGATCGTCAAAATCTCGAGCTGGATGGTGGGCCTGCCCTCAGGACTCCAAACGTCCTGAATTGGGGAGAGATCCGACTAACGTGCTGGACAGGGTAGGATCTGACAAGCAAGAAGGTAGCCAGTATGAACCCTTGTCTTCCTGAAATGAAAGCCCTGGATAGTGTTCCAAGAATAACAACAAACAGTTGCGTAGATTATCGTCGACGCACTGCTGTGCCATAAATGGGCAGCGAAAGATATCCAAGTGGTACCAGTTATGAAAAGAAATGGCACCCCAAACCATCACTCCTGGTTGTCAGGCTGCCCGTCATGACCAGCCAATCTCGGTTTAAATTTTAGCATACGTACAGGGTGAAAGTTTCTGCTGATTTTCATCGCTCTTACCAGACCTTAACCTGACCAGTATCGTCACTGAATCTCTTCCCAATTGAAAACGTTTGGAGTATTATGGTCAGGAACCTGTAGCCAACTGGGGATTTTAACCATCTAACGTGACAATGTGGCACTATATCACTCAGAAGGACATCCAACAATAATGCCAATCAACGGCAAGGAGAATAAACGATTTCAGAAGATCCAGACGTGTACCAATGTGATTGTCACTTCAGTTTGTTAAGATTATCCTGCTGTTTTACGTAATCATTTGTTTGTCTGTATGTCTACCGATATCCGTCCCATTCTGATAATTCGATAATTCGTTTGTGGTGCGTCGTTCTTTTGTCTTAGAGTGTACTATAGGATTGTAACATACTGAATCCTTCGGTTACTCCTTTATGTGAACGTGACGGACGACTACATTTTACAGTCGTGGAAAATAACCAGATTGTGAGAGGTTTGCGAAAATTATTGTCCGGCAGAGTGGCTGTTCCTGCAATACAGACGGTCTGAGATGTATTTGTCTGTTCCTCGCTCCAAACTGAGTGGCCATTTATTCCTACTAACTGGTCATTGTACCAATAATACTAACTTACCGCAGAGGGATTCTCTTGTGGCGGATCAACGATTTCCGCCTCTGGTTTTTTAGAATAGTCTCGGTGTTCACAGTCGGTTTACAGGCGTCGTCCCGAAACGGTGGAATTTCTTCCAGCACATCTGTCACGTTGAAGCGCCCAATGACACGGACCTGTGGGTGGTTTGACTTCATTATCACTGACTCAGCTGTAAAGGCATTTGTCTAACCCACAGAGAACCTCATACACTGACTTAACTTTCTGAAACGGATTATATATTAAGTATGCATCTGTATGTATAGGTTGTAATAACGGTGAAGAACAGTGCTACAGACTTACCTCAGTACGGCCCTCCTGCGGCGCATGGAACAACTCTCTCTCTCGTTTCTGTGGTAACATTTCAGGTTGAGCACTCATTTCGAAAGTGTCGTCCTCAAAACGTGGAATCTCTCCAGCCACCTCTTCCTCGCCGAAGTCCCAAGTAAAATTTAGCTGTGGGAGGTTTAAGTTCATCATCAGTGACTCAGCTAGAATAGCACGTCTCTGTAGGATAGAAATCTTTAGACATCTCTCAGCATTCTTAAATGAATTACATATTAAATAACCAAACCTTTACTGTAGACTATAATGAACGTGAAACACAGTGCCTTTAATGTACGTTAAAATTGTGAAGACATGGGCGGGTTGGAAAAAAAGAAGCAGATCATTGCCCAGGTGCGTGATGATATAAAATGATTAGATCATGCACAAGAGTGAAACCAAGCAAGACTATGAGGATCCAAACACAGGACGCATGGTTCGTGAACCGTATGATATGTAACCTTTTTGACGGTTTTGGTTAGTATTTGCGAACTTACAGCAACTACGCCCATGTCTTCACAATTTTAACGTACATTAAAGGCACTGTGTTTCACGTTCATTATAGTCTACAGTAAAGGTTTGGTTATTTAATATGTAATTCATTTAAGAATGCTGAGAGATGTCTAAAGATTTCTATCCTACAGAGACGTGCTATTCTAGCTGAGTCACTGATGATGAACTTAAACCTCCCACAGCTAAATTTTACTTGGGACTTCGGCGAGGAAGATGTGGCTGGAGAGATTCCACGTTTTGAGGACGACACTTTCGAAATGAGTGCTCAACCTGAAATGTTACCACAGAAACGAGAGAGAGAGTTGTTCCATGCGCCGCAGGAGGGCCGTACTGAGGTAAGTCTGTAGCACTGTTCTTCACCGTTATTACAACCTATACATACGGATGCATAAAATAAATAAAATAAAATAAAATAAAATAAAATATTAATTATTTTTATCTGTATGATTGGCTCTCCTATGAGTCGTCAGGTTTTGATTATTCGGTATCAGACGCTTGACAATGGCTTTTTCGTAAAGGCAATGTTACTCGTAGTTGACCGTGAAATAAAACTGAAATAATCGGACTTCGTAATTAAATCGATTCCAAAGACTGCTGCGGTAGGTGCGGACTCATAAACTAAATCTCAATATTACAATAATTTGCCAGCCATGCCAAAACGTCGTACAGAGGTGATTGTCTACTAAACAAAAAATTACACAGTTAGTTAAATCAGATATATTCAATGAATAAGCCTACAGTTCATAATCCTACTTACTTTTATAAATATAAATTCTTTACAGAATCGAGTGCCTAGTATGGTTGCAACTCGCAGTAATTTTCTATATCATGAAATATGGCGGTGTGCCAGACAATAAACTAAAATACGTGCTTCTCGCACCACTTCAACCAGGGCTCTCCTTTTTTTTTTTAATCAAACATACGAGTAACGTAAATGTACTTTTGTTTTATCAGCGACACAGCGCTGCAGTTGTGTGCCATAGGCTTTATTTATTTGTCACTGATTATTTATTTAATTAATATCTCGCGTTTCCGAGGAAACTCACGCTCGGCATGCAAATGTGCCTTTATAGAACCTCATACACTGACTTAACTTTCTGAAACGGATTATATATTAAGTATGCATCCGTATGTATAGGTTGTAATAACGGTGAAGAACAGTGCTACAGACTTACCTCAGTACGGCCCTCCTGCGGCGCATGGAACAACTCTCTCTCTCGTTTCTGTGGTAACATTTCAGGTTGAGCACTCATTTCGAAAGTGTCGTCCTCAAAACGTGGAATCTCTCCAGCCACCTCTTCCTCGCCGAAGTCCCAAGTAAAATTTAGCTGTGGGAGGTTTAAGTTCATCATCAGTGACTCAGCTAGAATAGCACGTCTCTGTAGGATAGAAATCTTTAGACATCTCTCAGCATTCTTAAATGAATTACATATTAAATAACCAAACCTTTACTGTAGACTATAATGAACGTGAAACACAGTGCCTTTAATGTACGTTAAAATTGTGAAGACATGGGCGGGTTGGAAAAAAAGAAGCAGATCATTGCCCAGGTGCGTGATGATATAAAATGATTAGATCATGCACAAGAGTGAAACCAAGCAAGACTATGAAGATCCAAACACAGGACGCATGGTTCGTGAACCGTATGATATGTAACCTTTTTGACGGTTTTGGTTAGTATTTGCGAACTTACAGCAACTACGCCGGTATATTTAAATAAAGAAGGGCTCCTAACGGAAATATAAATATGTTTTGACATTGCTACTCTTTATCTTTTGCCAAGATTAAGTATGAAGCTTAATTAACAATATATCATGTAGAGTTATTAACTATATGTATGGCAGTGCCCTAATATATTTTTTACAATAAAAGTAATTAGTAACATATTGTAAGTTCAAAGTCTTTTTTCGCTGTCTGACTTTATTATAAGAAAATGTATAATTTCTCTAAACTTATTAATATCGTATTTTTTGATCAATTTACACCGATTTTACTAGAGCCACGTCTCCATATGTATATTGTTCTTCATGTTCCTTGTTGTTCAGTTTCATAGCTACCTTTCCTCTCCACAGTAATATCCTTGCGTGCGACCTTAGATTTCCCTTAGGGTCTCGTAACCAGTTGAGGATAATATCATTAGTCTGCAGTAGAGTGAATCCATCTCATAGTTCTTTCTTGTAAATCTGAGTGATGACTTGAAAGCATCTATGGAGCTTGAGCGGTTCTCAATAATACACTGAAGCGCCAAAGAAACTGGTATAGGCAAGCGTATTTAAATACAGAGATAAGAAAACAGACAGAATACGGCGCTGCGGTCCGTAACGCCTGTATAAGACAATAAGTGTCTGGCGCAGTTGTTAGATCCGTTACTGCTGCTACAATAGCCGGTTATCAAGATTGAAGTGACTTTGAACGTGGTGTTATAGCTGGCACACGAGCGACGGGATGCAGCTTCTCCGAGATAGCGATGAAGTGGGGATTTTTTCGTGTGGCCAATTCACTAGTGAAAATCAGGAGTCCGGTAAAATATAAGATCCCTAGGATGGGATAATTAAACAAACTATATATTCAATATGCAGCGCGTAATTGTAGCTGTTAAAGATTTTGAATGCGGTCTGTTGATGTATGCTGGAAGTTAAGATGTCGGATAAGGTAGAGAACTATCAGGTACGAGAGTGAAGATGCAAGGAAAGATGTTTATGGAACACACCTAGTAAATTAATTCTAGTTTGGTGCGACCAATGCTAAGGCATCGACTAACAGTTAACCAAGCGCTTCAAAGGTGAAACTCTGAAAGTATGCAAAGTTTGAATAGAAGAAGCAGATTACTGTGGATGTTGCGTGAAACATGACATGACTGAACAATGAAGAATAACGAAAACAGTCAAGAATCTTGTGATATAAAAAGGCGACTAACTGTCTATGGACAGTTTCGGCTGTATTTTTTTTCTGGCTAGTATTTACTTACATTACTACAGCAAATAAAAAATAAATCTGAAGTGAGAGTACGTAATAAAATATGCAGTGAATTGCAAGTGAGAGGGTTTACTATTGAAAATGTAAATTTATGTCTATAATTATATTTGTTCCCATACTAATGTCTCTTAGCTTATTCTGCCCAACGTCACGTGAATTTCTCTGTAAAGTTCCTTGACGCCGCCCAATAAACCCCGAATTCCGGTTCTGGAACCTTACAGGGTGTTTGTACGACAGCATTGTCATCTTTTGTTTAAGAATCCCTGCACTCTAAGACCCTCTCTAACACCTCTGTGTTCTGTGTTCCGGTTATTTATTTTCTTATCAAGTATTCTTCAAGTTTCTAAATTTTCTCCTGCATGGGTTCTCGGTAACCGTCACAGACACTGTAACTGTAACATATGTTACATTGTTCTGCCATTGCGTACATTTTTCTACAGTGGATTCGTATTACTTCCGCAAATTACTGCACAAAAATTAAAGTCATCTTTCTTTTTCTTTTTAAACTGATGGCATGCGCTTATAACAGTTTATGGAACTGCTTAGTTTTATGCACAGGTATTCAAACTAACACTCCCTATGGCCGTATTTTGTCTACTGGAGACTGTGGTAGCACTTCTTACGCCCTTGCCAGATGTTTGAGCACTGTGTCCACTGCTAGCCTTCGTTTTTCATTTGGTGAAAGTCGAGAGCCGAAGAACAGTATTGCGTGTGAGACGAGTGGTATATTCTGAACCCCCAGCAGCTTTACAAAGGAAACTTAGTGCACGAGTTCTGTACCTGTTTATCACCTTTGATTTACCCTAGGTTCTTCTAACCAGTGCACGATACTATTACTGGATTGTAATAAAATGCATTTCTTATTTAGTCCTTCATGTACAAATGAAAGAGTTATCCGGCAGAGTAACAGATTCTGGAAAGCATACAATTTGCTATTTCATTTGGTCTTTCTACGCTCCCGTTCTTTCTTACCCTTTCTTCGTGTTTACTTCACACGGTTGTAGTGCCATTGACTTACCTCTGCGCAGCCGTCCTTCAGCGTACAGTCCACGCTGTCCTCCCCATTCTTGATGCGGCTGGGTGACTCTGGGGCCCACTGGCAGGGAAATATCTCAAAGACAGAAGGCACTTGTGGCACCCTCCTCTTTCTCAAGCGGTCAAAAACCTGGAAGAGGGGGTTTCACATTTCTAACACATACCAATACTCTATGCAATTGACATACAATGCTGGAACAGCTTTTAGACACTGTCAGCAGTTCACAACTGTAGCGTTCAAAGAGTGTGTAGTATGGTGCTAAAGATGGCGATTATAAATTAAGACATCAAATAAGGCAGAGAACTGACAGCTAAAAGAATGAAAACGTGAGGTAAGATTTTTATAGAAAACGCTAAACAAAATTATGGTACCTTAATGTGGCTACAGCTAAGGCATCCTGTAATAGTTAACCTGGCACATGGAAGGAAAAAATTGTATGTATACAGAGTGTTTATAACATTTGGAGCAAATGTGGATAGATATATCCAACAAACACGTAGTGAAGTATGACAGCGGAAAATGCTGGACCGAGTCTCGAGTACGAGACTTTTTCCTCTCTGTGAGCTACTGGCGGAAGTACAGTTGTGAGGACAGGTTGTGTGTCGCACTTACTGTAGTAGGTAGAGCACGTGCCCGCGAAAGGCAAATTCATTCTGCTGCCACTGACCCACTGTGATCTCTATCCTACTGACGAATGAGATGAATCTGAAGACTCATTAAGAACATGAACATTTCCAGCCACTCTAGGTTGCAGAGAAAGCCTGCTACATAAAATATCATTTAAGCAACACACATCTGTGTACACAAACGCATATCCTTATTGAAGGTGTCATGAAAATAATGCTTTGTCATACGGCTCTGGTTAAGGTCATGATGTCACAAATGGCGAAACAAGTGACCCTACTCACACATGCAAGCTAGGAAGAGTACTGGTGACGTAAATAATTGCAGACGTATTACAATCAGCTGTGCCCCACCGTGTAGTCTGCTTGATGTGACATGTCTGGGTTTCATCTACTAAGGGAAATGAACTTATGCATTAAAAGATATATGCAGCTCTCCATGCTACTCTATCCTGTGCAAGCTTCATCATCTCCCAGTACCTACTGCAACCTACATTCTTCTGAATCTGCTTGGTGTACTCACTCTTGGTCTCCCTCTACGACTTTTACCCTCTACGCTGCCCTCCAATACTAAATTGGTGATCCCTTGATGCCTCAGAACATGTCCTACCAACCGATCCCTTCTTCTAGTCAAGTTGTGCCACAATTTCCTCTTCTCTCCCATTCTATTCAATACCTTCTCATTAGTTATGTGATCTACCCATCTAATCTTCAGCAGTATTCTGTAGCATTACATTTCGAAAGATTCTATTCTCTTCTTTCCCAAACTATTTATCGTCCATGTTTCATTTCCATACGTGGCTACACTCCATACAAATACTTTCAGAAATTGCTTCCTGACACTTAAATCTATACTCGATGTTAACAAATTTCTCTTCTTCAGAAATAATTTCCTTGCCATTGCCAGTCTACATTTTATATAGTCTCTACTTCGACCATCATCAGTTCTTTTGCTCCCCAAATAGCAAAACTGCTTTACTACTTTAAGTGTCTCACTTCCTAATATAATTCCCTCAGCATCACCCGACTTAATTCGACTACATTCCATTATCGTCGTTTTGCTTTTGTTGATGTTCATCTTATATCCTCCTTTCAAGACACTGTCCATTCCGTTCAACTGCTCTTCCAAGTCCTTTGCTGTCTCTGACAGAATTACAATGTCATCGGCGAACCACAAAGATTTTATTTCTTCTCCATGGATTTTAATACCTACTCCGAATTTTTCTTTTGTTTCCTTTCCTGCCTGCTCAATATACAGATTGAATAACATTGGGGAGAGGCTACAACCCTGTCTCACCCCCTTCCCAACCACTGCTTCCCTTTCATGTCCCTCGACTCTTATAACTGCGATCTGGGTTCTGTACAAGTTGTAAATAGACTTTCAGTTCCTGCATTTTACCCCAGCCACCTTTAGAATTTGAAAGAGAGTATTCCAGTCAACATTGTCAAAAGCCTTCTCTAAGTCTACAAATGCTAGAAACGTAGGTTTGCCTTTCCTTAATCTTTCTTCTAAAGTTTTCCTAAATAACGTAGCCATTAATCAATTGATACTCCTTAATATTCTCAAAAGGAACGGTGTTTAATCATACCAGTGATGTTTTAACGGTCTGACCCACATATCTGTCTCAATATTGGATGAATGTAATTTTCGGTTGCCTTCATACGTACCTTGTTTCACTGTTTATTAAAGACAGCTTGCTGCTATCCGCAGCGCTGAAACTGATTGTTTCGTTATGTATATAAATTGCCTCCTAGTACAACGAACGTAAGTCCATGGTCGTCTTTCCTCAAACCATTAATGTCTACATGGCTGTCTGCAGCAAACTGTAATGCACTACATAGATACCGTATAAACGCAGATTGTGTAAATGATTATTATATTTGCGTCGATGAGCTTAAATGACGCTTCTAAAAATATATTTCTCTACCTCTGCGTGAACAACTAGATGCGAACATAGAAAATATGGACAATATGTGACATTTGGAAGTTTTAGTTCGTCCGGGATGCGTACAGGTATGGCCGTAATGATTAGGCCGGCCACTCGCGATAAGCGATAAATCTAGGATCGCGCGCCTTTCGGTTACGGATTTTCATGTGTCACAAATAAAATCTAGATGTGACTGCAAACAGTATTCGAAATTTGACTATCTAGTTCGCAATTTTAACATTCTGTATTCTTTGGTTTAGTTTACTAGCTTACTTCCAACCATTAGCGTTGTTAGCGTTCGTTACCAATTAATATGAGTTCTTATGTAAGCAGGTATAGTTATGACGGTGATCCGAAGATCACAGGAAAGTGAGCGGCCAGACTTATGGGGTTGATGGATACGAAGGCGTGAGTGTGCACTACAGGAGGAGCTGTAGTTTGATGATGGCTTGTTTAGGACAGCAAGTAGTTAAGACAGGTTTGCCAAGTCTAGAAGCTGATACAGTGAGAGTCAGTATGGCGTTATGGCAGTGACTATATCAAGCTATGTAGCTGGTCGTTGGCCTCGCTGTGGAATTTTTTATACCCCTTGGAGTTATTCAGTGCTCACCTTCTCCATATCCACTTCTCTGTAATCATAGACTCCCGTCGAACGTGCTTTCTTTGATTTCTGCCCCAAACCACGTGTCTTCTTCCTGCAGGGAAGACACAGGCAGCATAATATGCTGCATAGCACCTGCGAAGGCAAAAGAATATTACAACACGTGTGATTCAGAGTTTATACATTAAGACAATTGAATGACGCCACCTCAATCTCTTACTGCAGACCAGTCATCAAGCTGTGAATTTTCCGATGTGTGGAACACAGTATGAATACTCAGAAATCGTAACTGGAGCCCAGACCAGACGTTAGATGTTATGCTTGACAACTATATTTCCCTTTCGAGTGCAGTCCCGTAATTCTACCAGTAGCCATAGTATCAGACCAGCTAAAAGAGCTGAAGGGAATGCCGAAGTCCTCGACAAACTCTGTCCATGGAGCTGATCATGTTCACTATCCTACCCTGTATAGCCCGCCAAATCGTCCATTGACAAAGTTTCTACGAACTTTCAACGGTATTTGGATGAGACTCTCCTCCTCAATGAACAATTTAAATAATTATTAACTATTGCAATGCCTGGGATTACAACTTCGTCTTCAGCCAGAAGGACCCTTGGATGGTTTATTAAGAATCACTGAGAGTGGTAGTTGTGATAGAAGTATTTGCTTTCAGAAAATCAGTTTGGATTTCCAAAGGGTAATGGAACACTAGACATTCTTCGTATTATACATTCTAAAATTTTTCGAGCGTTCAGCAGTAGGCAACATTTTTGCATCGGCTTTTATCGACATTAAAAGTGCATACGGCAATGCTTGAATTCCACTTCTGCTTAAAAAATTAAGCGATATATGTATTCCAAAGACATTTTTGTTTGATATTCAAACCGCCCTAAAATACAGTACTATGAGACCAGAACAAACTGCTCGTACAACCTGAAGAGAAATGCCTCAATGCTCCACACCCAGCCTTTATATGTTTTAAACGTACACACGAGATACAGACTACGGTCAAGTTGGTTACGACGGTCTAAATCATCCACTTTATTACAGAGTCTCTCCTTATCATAGGTATCTGAAGCGAAATCTGTTTGTGTGGTATTTGGAATGCGCTTGAGATCTCTTGTAATCAGGAAACAGCATTAACACTATGATATCTGTAGCAGGACCTCGGAAGGTGTGGAGCCCATCATTCTCTTGAACAGGGCCTAGGGCCTCCTCCGCCGTCATCGATTACGGATACTTCTTATATCACGAATCTACCAAAGGGTCACTTTATAAACTTGAAGCAGTAGAGTTCTGTTCCCTGCGACATTGCCTTGGAATAATGCTATCAACTTCGACGAGTGCCTTACTAGTAGAAACGCTTGAATCTCCGCTGTATAAACTAGTTTTTCGCCTCAGTCCATGTTACATATTCGTATCTTTATTGTACAAGTAGAGTAATTTTCGACCTCTGTCACACGGAAACGGATAAAGATATGAAAATAAATTTCAAGGTTATCTAGGATTGGTATCTTAGGCGTATATCGTAGGAAATCCACCCATATGCTACGCATATTCGTCTTGGAATCTGCTTCTCGGTTTTGGTACAAAGAGTACATGATAAACAGTTTTGTGTGGTTTTCTGGCAAACAAATTAATGGTGTCTCCACCAGCCTTTTAAGGCACACTGCACAGCACAAAATAAAACACAAAAGGCGCCAAAGGATTTGGTCCGTTTGCTTCGGCAAAAGGAAGTGCGAAATATTCGTGTTTTGACCCTGCACGGTAGTATAGTGACAATACAGCGATGCTCCTGTTGGGTATACAATATAGAAGACCATAGCACTTAACGAGCAAATCTGTCCGTTAACTGCCTTGTTCTATATTGATCCAAACTTGAAGTGTGATATTTCCTCTTATTACATGGGTCTTCAAGACTTTTATATTTGCACGGAAGATGGTCACTCAGTGACTAAAATCGATTTGCTGTAATAAATGCTTTCAAAGCCCTTATGACCTATGAGGCCGAGTTTGTTGTTTGCATATTCTTAATTGCCAACGACGGCTGTCCTCTCTTGACGTCTCTTCCCCAAAATGTCAGCTCTGTGGAGGATCTCACGTTATGTTCGTTTCCAGATGATAAGGTTTCTACTTGATATGGCATGACGCATTAGAATCAGATCATTTCCATAATGTACTGATGAGTATCCGACAGCAAGGACATGGTATTCTTTCCTAATAGCCCTCGGAACGTCAATAAAGCAAATTGGCACTCTTTCAAATAATGGTAGAAAATACAGAAACTGTTGTGCCAGAAATGGATCCAGCCCACGTATCCAAGTACTCAATGTACTAAATGTGAGAGATATCTCTATCCCAAAAACGACATGCTACTTCGTTACAGTCCGCAGCTCGTGGTCGTGCGTTAGAGTATTCGCTTCCCGCGCCCGGGTTCCCGGGTTCGATTCACGGCGGGTTCAGGGATTTTCTCTGCCTCGTGATGACTGGATGTTGTGTGATGTCCTTAGGTTAGTTAGGTTTAAGTAGTTCTAAGTTTCAAGAGGACTGATGACCATAGATGTTAAGTCCCATAGTGTTCAGCGCCATTTGAAACATTTGAACTTCGTTACAGATTAACAGCTCTCTGACCTCGAATACGAAATCCTCACAATTATTGCGCAACGTCGACTAGAGCTTGAACAATATAAGGTCTGGTCGAACCACGGAGCTCCAGAACGTTCCGTAGCGCAACAATCCAAAAGTGTATACGAATGTATTCAGCACTGACTACGGATCAGTAAAATCGACGTTCTGGTACTGCAAATAGGCGAAGAGGTACGAGAATTTCCTTTTCGTGGGACCCAGGTCACTTGGGATTACATTGACAAGGTTTACAATGACAATAATGAACGGTTGGCGAACAAGGTCGGTGTTATTCGCCGTGTAATTAATGTCATTCTACAATCCTCAGATTTCAGGTTACGGATGAGGAAACTGGCCAAGGAAGAATGGGCAGAGGATTTGGACCTTTTAGTATACCACAGAAGTCAATACGACACTCCAGTACAAGCACTTATTAGATGCTCCACCAGATTTCGAATATTTCAGGAGAGGAGGAGGTATGTACCTGTACTAGTATAGTTCAACTACTTCCAAAGAACGTCGAGTAGGTATCGTGTATAGCCCTTCCAGTGACTGTCACGAGATAGAAGCGAGAGACATAAGCGAACTGCTGTTTTCCTACAATTACACCGAAACACAGCCAAACTATTTACCACAAAATCTTGAAGATATCCCTCTGATCAAGTGATTCTATTTTATTATATCATGATGAATCACAAATATCCTTCTTAGTCCTCAAGAAGCAAGTACTCTGCACCCAACTTTTGTTTATTTCGTCCTAGGTCAGGTAATTAACTGAACTTGCTATGCTTGATTGTAGGTTGTACTTAGCACCATGCGTTTTCTGATCATCACTTGTTTCGATTTCTGCAATCTCCCAGTTAGTTTCAGTATTTCACTGAAGAAAGCTGTTTATCACAGTGTTAGCATGGTTTGGAGAAATAAAGGTAAATACAGGTTGTATGTGTGTATACACTCTCCGCTGTAGAATAAGAGATCGTTTATTCGCTGAAAACAGTGCAAAGATAAACTTTTTTGTTGTATAGGAGCGTGCTGAAAAGTAATGCTTCCGAATTTTCTATTCTTTTCTCAATATCGGTTGATGTATTACTTCTCATGCAAATGAGACTTTTCCGTTTCGCGGACGCAAGCTGGAGCAAACTGGCGCTAGAGTGTTCCGAATTTTAGTGTGTAACATGTCTGCGTGGAACGGACTATGTCGTTGTGTGAGACAACAGAATCTCAGAAAACAGAAACATCTGCAACAATCCGTCACCTCGTGTTCACAGTCATCGATCATCCTCCATCCAGCCCCGATTGGATCTCATCTGTTTTCCATCCCTTTACAAAATTCGAGGACGTCGCTTTGATAGTAATGAAACGGTACAAACAGAGGTGAGGTTGTAGCTCCGTCAACAAAGTGAAACATTCTACAGTGACAGTATAAAAAAACTGGTCTCCCGTTGGGAGAAATACGTTGGTCAATAGAGTGACTAAGATGAGGAATAAATATAAAGGCATGAAGCATAAAGTCGTAGAATGTTAACGTAAGCTTTATTTAAAATGCCTTTCGAGTTTCAAATAAAAATTTCCGATACATTACTATTCATCAAGACGTCGTAGCACTGGGTACACATTCGGCAACGACCTATACATTCATATTAACAGTAGAGAATACAAGATGCAGGAGAAAGTGAGGAGGAACAGGTGGAATGTGATGACAATAGCCATGCATTTCGAATGAGGAAATGATCTGAGAACCAAACCCTGAGCAAACACTAACAATAAAGATGCTCCATGCCACGCGGCGTGTCCACCTGAGATACTGAACACAAGCCGGAGAAGTCGATTCAGATATGCGTCGCCTGGATGTGAAGGTTTTACGTTATGCAGTACACTAAATATATTTGCCTCACGGAAAAAAGGAACTGCTTCTTTCACTTCCATAAAAATAGCAGAAACGCTCCTTATACGCAGCAACTTCAGAAAGTAACACATGTCGTACCCACGCAAAGATCACTGCGCAACTAGATTGGTGCGTTATCACAAGAGATGCCTCCTGCAGGCATCGCCACACTGCGGTACGGATAATAACTGCTTCACAGTGTGAGAGTGAAATTGAACGGCGACTGGAAAGCTGCTCCAAAGTTGAGCTGCGGGGCGTAGTACGATTCGTGTGTTCAAAACGTCTGAATTTCATCCAGACTGTGCGAGGAATCTGACTGTGTGTGGACAAAATGCAGTGTCCCGTCCCACTGAATTGAAGTGGTGTCATCGATATAACCCATGCTGAACAGACGTGGATGACTCTGATAGGAGACAAAGGCCATCGATATCGACATCGACCACAGACGTCGATGTCCAGACCATCGAGCAACAGAGTCAAGGAATTAGGAGTATTCCAGAGATGAAGACATCCACATAGCGGTTCTAGAATGGCTCCATGTCGAACGAGTGGATTTCTATCATCGAGTAATTGAACGACTGATAGAAGGCTCCGAGGGTAGTTTACAGAGATTTGGTAACTATGCTGCTAAATTGTCTCATGTTTCTGTGTCAGTTTCAAGTGTAGTAGAGCACTCAATAAAAGTTACGTCTCCTATGTTGAGAATGTCTGCCTCACGTTTTGAGGGCTCCTCGTACGTAAAATTTTCTCATTGTATCTTCAGATATAGCAATAAAGTAATATTTTGTGGTACTTATAGAAGTGCGTATATACAATACTGGCCATTAAAATTGCTACACCAAGAAGAAACGCAGATGATAAACGGGTATTCTTTGGACAAATATATTATACTAGAACTGACATGTGATTACATTTTCACGCTATTTGGGTGCATAGATCCTGAGAAATCAGTACGCGGACCAACCACATTCGGCCGTAATAACGGCCTTGATACGCCTGGGCATTTAGTCAAACAGAGCTTGGATGGCGTGTACAGGTACAGCTGCCCATGCAGCTTCAACACAATACCACAGTTCATCAAGAGTAGTGACTGGCGTATTGTGTCGAGCCAGTTGCTCAGCCACCAATTGACCAGATGTTTTCAGTTGGTGAGAGATCCGGAGAATGTGCTGGCCAGGGCAGCAGTCGATCATTTTCTGTATCAAGAAAGGCACGTACAGGACCTGGAACATACGGTCGTGCATTATCCTGATGAAATGTAGGGTTTCGCAGGGATCGAATGAAGGGTAGAGCCACGGGTCGTAACACATCTGAAAAGTAACGTCCACTGTTCAAAGTGCCGTCAATGCGAACAAGAGGTGACCGAGACGTGTAACCAATGGTACCCCATACCATCACGCCGGGTGATACGCCAGTATGGCGATAACGAATACACGCTTCCAATGTGCGTTCGCCGAGATGACGACAAACACGGATGCAACCATCATGATGCTGTAAACAGAACCTGGATTCATCCGAAAAAATGACGTTTTGTCATTCGTGCACCCAGGTTCGTCGTTGAGTATACCAGCGCAGGCACTTCTGTCTGTGATGCAGCGTCAGGGGTAACCGCGGCCATGGTCTCCGAGCTGATAGTCCATGCTACTGCAAACATCGTCGAACTGTTCGTGCAGATGGTTGTTGTCTTGCAAACGTCTCCATCTATTGACTCAGGGATCGAGACGTTGCTGCACGATCCGTCACAGCCATGCGGATAAGATGCCTGTCATCTCGACTATTAGTGATACGAGGCCGCTGGGATCCAGCACGCCGGCCGGGGTGGCCAAGCGGTTAAAGGCGCTACAGTCTGGAACCGCGCGGCCGCTACGGTCGCAGGTTCGAATCCTGCTTCGGGCATGGATGTGTGTGATGTCCATAGGTTAGTTAGGTTCAAGTAGTTCTATGTTCTAGGGGACTGATGACCTTAGAAGTTAAGTCCCATAGTGCTCAGAGCCATTTGAACCATTTTTTTTTTTATCCAGCACGTCGTTCCGTATTACCCTCCCGAAACCGCGGATTCCATATTCTGCTAACACTCATTGGATCTCGACCAGCGCGAGCAGCAATGTCCAGATACGATAGGCTACATTCCGACCTTTATCAAAGTCGGAAATGTGATGCTACGCATTTCTCCTCCTTACACGAGGCATCACAAGAACGTTTCACCAGGCAACGCTGGCATGAGAAATCGGTTGGAAACTTTCCTCATGTCAGCACGTTGTAGGTGTCGCTACCGGCGCCAACCTTTTGTGAATGATGCGAAAAGCTAATCATTTGCATATCACATCATCTTCGTGATGTAGCAGTTTTATTGGCTAGTATATATATGTACTAGCCATTACTTTCAGACATCAGTTTATTAATAAACGTCAGCAAATTAATCTGCGGAAATAATTCATTACTAGCATTTAAAACGTGTGTGAGTACTAATGTAAACTATATGCTATGTGTCCTAATATTTTGGTGAATTACAATTATTTTTGTAATTTAGTATTTCAGTCTTATTTGGTCCCAGGACAAAACACTGACCACCAACTTAAAATTTTCACTCACGAAATCTAAGTTTAAGAGTGAGCAGGATACACAACTTTTTTTTATTTACACGAGGTAAGAACACGATCATATGAAAGTTGGTTTATTATCTGTGGTTACATAAACGTGATAATGTTGATGTGTATGCTTCTCATTCTGTCCTTGTTTGTCTTCTGTATATTCTGTCTATAGTTGGTATGCGAATATTTCTTAGCCTTTAACACTGTCCCTTCCAGGGAATTGTACAATAATTTGAAATCATTGTATCCTCTACTTCATATATTACTTTGTATTTGTACCAATCGTTTTGCAGCATGGCTAAATAAACCAAAGAGAAATAATAGTAGCAAGAAAACTCCTACAAAGTACAGCCACAGTAGGTGTTGCCTATTCTATTTATGCCTGTTTCGGATAAGTCCACATTTTGTCTACTCTGCGACCCAGTTGGTTTCAGCCCATTTCGCAGCTTAATACACGAGTACTGTTGTTTTATAAAGATCCGATCGGTCGCAAAATGAAAATCACGGTGCTAGTCAAAAATGATTTACTTGAAAGAGTTGTTTGGTTTGGGGGATGGGACGAAACAGCGAGAGCTTCGGACCCTTCGGATTTTGAAAGGATGGGAAAGAGAGACGACCGTACCCTTTCAAAGGAATCGTCTGAGCATTTGCCTGAAACGATTTAGGGAAATCACGGAAATCAGGATGGACAGAGGTGGATTTCAACCACCGTCCTCGCGAACGTGTGTCAAGTGTTCTAACCACAGCGTCACCTCGCTCGGATCACAAAAGTTGGCTACACCACCCAGCTACGTCTCTAATTAGTCCTCGTTCAGCGTTAGACAAATGTCGTATCGTTGTACTACATGTGCAATACCCTCGCCTTAGAAGGCAGCTGCCTGCGCATTCCGAAAATTCTATGTGCTGGTCTGCAGTCTTTCTTGTCTAGTCGAGATTGAATGGTGGATGATCCATAACAGTTACCACAAGGCGACGGTTTGTTTCAGATGTCGCAGCGCTCGTCTCTGTTCCATGTGAAACCAACTCCTCCGTATGGAGAGCGGTTCACGTGAGTAGAGATGAGACTCAGAGGTAGCCATTTAGAGCTGCAAGGCAGGTGATCAGACGCTTTCCATCGAAAACGCTGCAGGAGCGTCTTCATTGCCGCTGCAGTGTGTGGCCAGAAATGTCCTGAAGAAGGAAATATCTGACTATTACGTAACTTGAGCATCGTGTAGTGAGGCGAGATCTTTCGGCAGGCATTTGTTCTTCGCGAATGCTACTGTTTTCTGTGAATTTTTACTTGTAATCCGTGCTCTAAGGACTGAAACGATCGACGCGATCGACGGGCATATCTGGGACACTGCCACTGACATCTGTGCAAGGTTTCATCATTTTTTCTGTGATTTAAACTTCGTGACCCAGCAGACCTTAATAATGAAATAGCCTTCGTATGAGAGGAGCTTCCTACGATTTGAGCAGTTCAGCGATCTCAGCTGAAATTTATTTCATTTCCTTAAGTCACTTAAGGCAGATGTCTGATTGGTACACCTGAGAATAATTTATACTTATGGTGGAGTCGGATCCGAACGTCACCGAGCTGCCAAAGCTATGTTTTCCTTCCAGCTATGTTGTTATTCACCGCATAAGCCGAAGTTCCAACACAGCTCTAGATATACTTTTAATCTGTTGGTCAATTTCGGGATCGTTAGTCGCTAGTTTGACTTCTAGTAATTAATTATGTTCTTAATTCGCACCTGAAACTCAACAAAATCACCCACTATTTTAATTGGAAAGTCAGTACCTTACCACACAATAAATAGTTCACATGTATCACCCATTTCCACACGTATGTTTTGAGTTTGTGATGTTTCCCTAAATAGTGAACGTATTCTATTATCGACAACGCTAAGCAATTACTTTCACTAAATTAGTCATAAATTTCAGTAATTGTTTCAATGACAAATACATAGTGAATAAACATTTGAGATTCGAAAAAAAGCTGCCAGCAGCTTTTACTATGAGTCGTTGCGTTGTCAGTGCACACCTCAGCACAAAACGAAGTTGTAGCAAAATCATAAAATACGGTGGCATTGCCTCGCGTTTTTTGTGGTAGTTAATCTGCATTTACTGCATATGCACTACAGACTTAGGAACAATTTACTAATTATATTCCATTCAGACCTTTTTTGTGACTGGTATATCGTTGTGTCCGAATAATACACTAAAGACCAAGGTTTCAGGAACATGCAAATACAATATCAAAAACTTAAATAGTCTTCTTATTCATAGTACTTAGTTAGAAAATGCTGTGACAAGAAGGAAAATTATTATGTATTGCCGACGCAACATAGTACCGACTTGCAAGGTACTTTACCTTAACTTTCCAACAGACAAAAGGGACATTTAACATATTTTTGTATGTCAACCCGTATAAAATATTTCGAATCACTTTCAGTAAACAACAGTGTTACTGCTCAGTTGATCATAATTTGTTGTATGAACATAGTTACTTCGGAATGCTTCGGCTCCGTCTCCACTATATGTGGTTGTAAGCAGTGGGAAAACAAATTCTGATATTGTGAGGAAAGACTGATAATGATTTAAAGCTGGGATATCTTTTCTTTTCCTTTCAGTCCCACATTCTTGTCGATTTAACGCAATTTATTTGTGGTAATCGGACATACAGGCTTTACGTAACGAAAAGAACTTAATTGGGATGCTCGTTTTACTACTACAGTGCTACATTCGCATTACATGTGATACCGGAATCTTTGGAACGCATTCAGACAGCACTGGTTATCAAAAAGTTTAATTTGGTTGACACCGGATGTAAGGCAATCTATTTGCGTAGCAAATACGGCAAAGAACTTATCTGTGATGGCGGTAGGTCGGAGAATTACTGATTAACCATTTCATGGGACGGAGACTCATTTCAGTTGAGAGAAACATGAACACACCAGACACGGAGACATAAGAGCTAAAATTTAGCAACTTCTATTCCCGATTACTGCATCTGCTCTGTGGACTGGTGATTTTAGTTCCACGTGAATTAGGACAAGCAGTATACGTTGCTCACATCGGCAGTTTGACGGACTGACTTAAGTGTTAATCCTTTGGAGAGTTATCAGTCCCTCGAAAACCGATTTAAATAACCGAAATGGTCTTTCGATTGACCATATTGGCACCGAAATAGTGGATCATAAGGAGAAAACCAAAATAAGAATTTGATTTTCAGAAAATCTTCCACCATGGATGATCGCAATACCTACGGTACCTCCTTTCAGTCACTAGACAAATCCCGAAAACGAAAAACAAAATCAACTAAAATAGCTCACCAGAGGAAACACATCGGGACTGGACGAGATACTGGGACGCTGTATAGAGTATACTCTAAGAACTTATGACCCCTCAAGTAACACTTTCTCGTAGGTCGCCAGAGCATCTAAGGATAAAAAGGATTGGAAAAGAAGCGCAGGTCATTCCGGTTTTCGAAAAGAATCTTCAGATAGATGCACGTAATTATATACCAATATTGCGAAGAAAATATGTTGGAGAACATTGGAGCATTTTTATGTGCACCCAGTAGAAGGTTTTTGGAGAAAGGAAATACAAAAGGAGTCTTCTGAAGACACAGGTCTTGATCAACTTAGTGATTAACGTCGAAAGTTCCTTGGGGTACACAGAGGTGAATCTTTTGTCAACGGAACGGTTGCAGTGCCAAAATATCGTAAGCGAAATGAAAAAATTTCTGCGGATAATCGATTGATGGCACAGGAACAGGTAGTACCATGAAAATTCTTTTAATTATAACACACTTCGCGTAAACAGTTTAAGTCGATTATTGTTAGATTGCAGTATTGACGATAAATCAATAGAAACTGAAACAACTACCAAGTATGTGGCCTTAACAGTCAGAAGCAACCTGAAGACGAATGACGTCGTAAAAATCATTATAAGAATTAGTCTGGGTCCTTTACCAGCTTTGCGTACTAGAAGAGTTGGAAGAGATCGATAGGCGTCCTCACGGGATTGTATGGTATGCGCGAGAGCGTTAAGGAAATGCTCAACTCCAGTCGAAGACGGTTCAAGAGAAGCTACTGTTGAAATTGTGAGAGAGTAAGTCCCGAAGAGAATCGGTTTTCTCCCTTACAGCTCTCACGAAATGATAATGATGTGAAACCCTGAGTCATTAGAGACCTTACGGTAGCGTATTATTACGCGATCTTCTGAAGCGCCTCTCGCGAATACAACAGGAAAGTTGGGAATTCAGATGCACTCTCGGTCACACGCCGTAAGGTGGGTTGCGGAGCATAGATTTCGTTGTAAAGTCTTAGGCGATTCACAACCGAGACTGTGAGTTCCACATTCGAAGCACTCAGGAAATATCTGTAACCACCCTCCGAAATTACACTGATGGCTCTCGGATTCAAGCTCTGTATTATTCTGATTAGGACGTATGAGATCATAGCATTCAACAGCAGCGGTTTTTGTAGCTGATGCACACAGTCGGGGGTTTCTGCGTCGATGTTGATGATGGCTGAGGGTAGACAATTACTGGTCACTTACCTCCACTGGCTTCATAGTTTTCTTTGATATCTGCCTGTCTTCAACTATTAACCTTGTTTCGGTGTCGATCTAAGCTCCTTCTAGCAGTGATATACAACTCACTTCACTTTTCACAAGCTTCTCTTTCTTGAAACACTGACACGCAGCCAAACAGTTTCAGTTCACCAGACAGACGAATGCTAGGCAACGCACCAATCAGATTCTGTGATGTTTCATTGTTGTGAGGCTCGCTTGGGTACAATGCTAAAGAGTTATCATCGCTTATGGCTCTAGAATACTTTCTGGCCATTCTGGATTTATTTGTAACTGTCGTACTTATCCATTACGACAGTCATCGTAAGAAAAGATAAACAATTTATTTTTTCATCATCAAAAATCCGGAATCTAAATTAAAATTCTCCTGAAGGAGCAATATAAAGGGTAAAAGAAACATTCAGTAGTTCCCACATTTTTCGCTGTTATTTTGACTAGAACCGTTCCTCGGTTTATTTTATTGCGATGGGATCGAAAGGTTTGCATATTGTGATATTCTGGCAAAAATGGGCACGAAATATGATTGCAGGAGGCATTTGCCGTGAAATTCGAAAATTTATGCATTACAGCAACGCGGCAATCGACCTAGGTCGTTGAGTGTGTTGATATTTATTTCCGATTTTGGAAAAAACAACCGACACTGAATAGCGTGAGTGTCAAAATGGACAGATCTTGAGGCGTAAACGTTGTGTAATGAAGAGTGAACGGCAGTGCACAATGGTTCAAATGGCTCTGAGCACTATGGGACTTATTTTCTGAGGTCTTCAGTCCCCTAGAACTACTTAAACCTAACTAACCTAAGGACATCATACACATCCATGTCCGAGGCAGGATTCGAACATGCGACCGTAGCGGTCGCGCGATTCCAGACTGCAGCAGCTAGAACCGCTCGGCCACTCCGGCCGGCGCAGCCCATAGTGATGATACCTTCTATGTGTTAACGAATTAACGAAGGAGTTAAGCATACAGTTGTTTCTATATCAAGTTGGCCGGCACAGGTTGGGCGTATGATGTACTAAATGGTACAGTTCCCTGTGAAATACCCTCACTGAATATGGCATGTACACATACGACTGAAGGCTTTACATTTGAAACGTGAGATGCCACAAAAGTGCTACAGATGGGAGGTTTACGTGACCCTTTCTAGAACAGTGCAATGCGTGAAAGGCACGGAAAAAATGTGATAGGAAGAAGGAAAGAAGACTGGTTTAAACGTCCCAAACAAAAAGGCTGAGAACTGAGTAACTGAATGAAGAAAACGTTTCATAGTGGGGGAAAAGAATGTACCAGGGCGAAAGATGCAGATACATTTCATATTAGAAGTTATACGTGTACACAAAAGTTGACAGTAATCAAGAAACGACAAAACGCTTTCAACTGGATAAGTGAAGAGCTACAGACTAGAATGAACTTAATCATGAGATGTTTATGTTACAAATATAACCAAAATCTGTAATCCAACACGTTCATAATTCGCAAATTTGCATCTAAAAGAATGAAGTATGTATATAAAATTTCTCCCCTTAATATGATGCGTGGTTATCCTCCTCGGTTTCCTAGTGGCGTGTCACGTTTTCGGTCAATACTTTTTCAGATTCAGAGACCTAGTTGTTATTTCAGTTTGTGAATATTTTCCATCACGTAAAACTTACGTCCAGTCGCAATTCGATGTAAGCACTTATTACCACAATAGGAAGCAGTTATGAACAAATGCGCTGAAAGTGTGTTCATCTCTACGAAGGAAAAATTGTGCTTGTTGTTGCAGTATCTCAAATACGTAGACACCTTCAGGCGTTAGCTTATCTCTAGAGATCTCTAAAGAACCAAGGCCACGGAAAATAAAGACTTCCAATACCCGGTCCCAGTAACGAACAGCCGTTTGTCTTGATATCAACGCACGGGTAACGAAATATTTGATGCGCAAATATAATAATAATCGACTGCCAGAGAAAGAGCAGCAATCGGCTAAAGAAGTTTTCCATGCTGACTACGACCAGTGCGAATGTACTGCAATGCAATCTCAAACGCTATTGTGGGCCACAGGTCGAGCGTTTGAGCTCATAGAACCAGGAAGGTTAGGACACCACAGGGTCTACGACGAGCACAGAGAAGTGTACTGCAGCACCTGACAAGCGCTTGTAGATCAACACTGTCTGAGTGTTTGAGGCGCTGTGGTGATACTAGGCTTGCTACTTCTAGACTTAACCTTAAGAAAGACAGGTCCACAATTTTGGCTGTCAAATGGCGAACACGATAAGCTAACGAAGATAAAAGGCGTAAGAGCCACATCGAATAAGGGGATGATGGCATGCATTGATAAAGAGTAACATGAAATCTGGGACAGGGTCGAAACAGGAAGGAGAGCTTAGCAGTTGCTTCCTCACACGAAAAGAAGGACCATTGTGTCATACTTCCTTCCAACCACGGCAGCTATACACTACATGTGGGGACATGGTCCGTACCTACCTGCTTACTGAGTACGTATGTTAATATGGAGCAATCGGCACTACGGCATCATCGTCTAAGAATGTGCAATCAGCCTAGATGTTACAAACAACGAAAGGACCGCCTTTGGTAATATGAGGCGTGTTTTTTAACTAAGTACCGTTTTGAAATTTTTAAAAAAAATTACATGCTAAGATATCTCAATACTTTTATTTTTGCATGAAAAGATGTGATGAGATCTTCGGTCGGATTCGCCACATGCGGACGGGCATCGTCTTGCAGCAAAACGATGCCTCGTAATCAGTCAATCAATGCATCAGCTTACTGTAAGACATTGCACAATCTGAGCCGTTCAATTTAGAACAAAAGACGTGGCAAGATGAGCAAGGGCAAGGGCAGGATTCGAACCTGCGACCGTAGCGGTCGCGAAGTTCCAGACTGAAGCGCATAGAACCGCTAGGCCACAACGGCTGGCAGCGTCAGTATCTTGCAGCACAGGAATAGTCCTTGTACAGCCGCAAGCATTGTAATTGCAATGTGCTTAGTAACTCTAAACATCTCGGGTGCTTCGCGAAGGACTAACCTAGGCTATTCCCAAAGCAGTGGGTATCACTAGGCACCAAGTGTCGGCAACGCAGTGCGCTGAAGAATTGCTCCCCTGATTATTTAAAGACTCAATCGATGAGCGACAGTGCACCTCATCTATGCACGAAAAGGTCATTGTAACCAATCCAACTGGGGTGAGAGGTGGAACGGCTCCTGCTGTTCTGGCCTCCAGGAATGGCCGACTTTCGGCCCTCAACTTGGTTGACTTGAACTGGCGTGAATCCTCAGAACGCGATGTGCCTCCGTCATCGCGTGGCTTCTACGACGATTCGAAGTAATTGCCAGAAAAATGAGACAGATTTCTCCATCTTGGGGAATTTCTATGTTAATTAAACGAGGTATACTGAATTCATGATGTTCCCTCCACGTTATTGTCCTCTAAGTAGGTAATACCTCGGTGGTGTCAGCGAACATGGGAAAATTAATTTAGCAACATCAACTGAGTGATTACGTTTGATTAATTGTTAATTAATTAATCGACTCGTCTGAGTTAGGTGAGGTTTACTTGGAATTTATTTGGAGTTGGAATCTGTGATCAGAATTGAACATTTAATTTTATTGCTCTTTCTTCCTTTGTTATGAAGACAGGTCTGAACAGATGCTGTCGCTTGGCCACGTTCGTTTTATGTTGGACAAAGTTACTATGGTACAACTGCCCCATCAAGATCCCGATTTGGGAAATAGATCAGCTCAAAGTAAACAGAGACCCCTCTGACTGCAGTACATAACAACATCAAGACACTCAGAAGTAACACAATTAAGGCATTTTGTATGGAAAATAATTTAATGATTAGTACCTAGCTGGACAACCTGTGTACAATGTACACTACTGGCCATTAAAATTGTTACACCAAGAAGAAATGCAGATGATAAACGGGTATTCATTGTACAAATATATTATACTAGAACTGATATGTGATTACATTTTCACGCAACTTGGGTGCATAGATCCTGAGAAATCAGTATCCAGAACAAGCACCTGGCCGTAATAACGGCCTTGATACGCCTGAGTATTGAGTCAAACAGAGCTTGGATGGCGTGTACAGGAACAGTTGCCTATGCAGCTTCAACACGATACCACAGTTCATCAAGAGTAGTGACTGGCGTATTGTGATGAGCCAGTTGCTCGGCCACCATTCATCGGACGTTCTCAGTTGGTGAAAGATCTGGAGAATGTGCTGCCCAGAGCAGCAGTCGAACATTTTCTGTATCCAGAAAGGCCTGTACAGGAACTGCAACATGCAATTTGTTCTCAGTACTGTCTCCATTATTTGTTTCGTATTTTCATTTCATTGTCAGGAGTTTGGGGGGGGGGGGGGGAGGGACAGTTGAACTAAAGAGCGACGCTTCGCATGACTGTATTTATCAGCGCTTTAGCTACTGTGATTAACGCGACCCAGATGCCTGTATTAGGTTAAAACGTCTGTTTCACTGACCGAATCACTGGCCCTTTAACCTTACACTAAACATTTTCGTTACAAAACCCGGTCAGGCAAACACAGAGAAGCATGCTGCTGTTGGCTCCGGCTGTGCCCGCAGGTTGGGATAGTGAGCTCTTTAATTGGCCCAAGAAGCGGTCACTGCCCTTGACTTCGCGGCTGCACTGACCACTCACCATTGACATCAGCCGCAGTCTTTTGTCCGTGGCCCTCAACACCACTCCAGCGCGTCAGCCCATTGTTCCCCACTGCCCCGCTGCCTTGAGGTGCGAGCGCTTACAGCCACTAGTCGTCGCATTGTAATACACCGTCCGGTTAAGTCTAAACAGGCCGGCGATTTGGTTTTTCGGCGTTCTCTGCGTGTGTAACGGGTGACAGACTTGCTACGGTGGCCCAGTTGCGGAACCTGCTGTCATATACATGGGACGACACACTTAAACATCTCAGTTAACATAGTGGTACACATATTGTGTACAAATTGGCCACATCATATTCCTATCTACTGAACATATCTAATCGGACGTGGGGTCTTCTGTGATGTCACTTCAACTTTCCAGGTCCCAGAACTAGTACTCTACCTTAAGGAAACATAATTCTTTTGTTAGATGGACGAACTCCTTGGGCTGTCTATTCTCTAGTGATTCCGCTACGTTAACAGTCTGACCCTTCATTTTCTTCTCAGTTATGTCCCTTAAATTACTATACAATTATTGTAATATTCCCATTTACACTACATTTATTGTTTTGCTCTTCTCTCCAACGTTCGTTTTTCCATCGAAGTCACTGGCCCTGGGGAAGGTTGCTAGATCGGTACTAGCCTCAACACAAGGCAGCATTTTCTCCGCAGATCGGGGTTTTCCTTGCTTTCTATATTCTGGGATTTCTGAACGAACTGTTCGTCGAGACAAACACGGTCATAATGGTATCCTGATTGTTCACTCCGGCTATCCCTTTCTCTTCCCCACATTAAACTTTACCCTTCTTGCAGTGCGTTTTCCGCAGTGTATTTTTACATTTGCCTCATGCAAGTACGGTTCGACATCCTTTGATATAAAAGCAAAATACAGGAATTGGACGTTTGATGAGTCCTTCATCGTATTTTCCTAGCATTCCTATAACATTACATAAATTTTGAATTCTATCCGCAGTCTAGAGCACGCCGACACGGTAGCTCAGCGTGTTCGGTCGTAGGGTTAGCTGCACTCTGTAATAAACAGAACTGAGTAAACGGATCAAGGAAGAGCCTGAATGGGTGTCGTCGGACGACCGCTCTGAACGAAATCAACGATCAGTGTAGAACAAAATGAGAGCAACCGAAAAGAAAGAAGAAAAGAGGTAGCGTCTTTGATTAGTAATCGAGGACTCTGGATTGAATCTCGCTGCTGCTAGTGATTTTTTTTTCTCTGTTCTCATGTAATGCTTATAACAGGTTTAGTAGGACTGTGCAAATTATCAGTATCTAAGTACTCATTTAATGTTAACATTATCTTCACCTTGAAAATTGGTGTAAAAAATCGAAATGCAGATGGTTCGTTTCTCGCCACGTCCCAACATTTTTTCCTAACATACACCTAAAAAAAAAGGCTCAGTCGGGTAAAGGTCCGCGCCGTAAGTAGGGGATCCCGGGTGCGAACCCCCGCCCCCCCCCCCCCTCCAAAAAAGTGGTAATCGTCAAAAAAAAAAAATGTTGCGTCGTGACCTCTCGTTCTATAGGGTGAGTGGCAGTACGTTCGCGTCCACCTTATTCTACTTTTTCATCTTCACTTTTTGATTTCTGAAAGATTCTGAGTCTTTCTTGTTCATCTAATACAGGTATTACGACATGTCGAAAGTCGATATTATTTGTTATAAACAATGTATCCACTGAACTTCTTGGTGCAAAGACCAACGTGTGGAATGTTTCCCCAGTAGACAGAAATCTTAACTTAACTGGCACTCATTTCCGAAAGTAAACACATCTTACACACTCGAAGTTTTTGCTTTTATGAAACTTTCTGTTAAGTATATACGAGGCGTATTCGGAAAGTAAGGTTGGACTAGGCGCGGAATGGAAACTACTGTCATAATCCAATGTAACTTTTCGTAGTGTCTTTAGTGTGCCTGTCGCTTTTTTCAGTTCAGAGCACAAAGCATTCAACATAAAAAAAAACGGAAACGTCCGCGGTCCCAGGTTCGAATCCCGCCACTGCTTAGATATTAATTAATAATCAGCTTCGGCGGCCGAAAGCTTCCGGCATAAGAAGTCAGCCTCATTCTGACAAAGACCATGTCAAAAAGAGCGGACGAGCTTACAAAGGTTCAGAGCACACTCTTGTCCTTGGGATGACAAGCTGCCACTAAAGGTGGAAGAATCAGCAACGATCAAAGGCATGTGGGTGCAGAAGGCAATGGAAACCACTGTAATAAGACACATAACGTTCAGCCACAGGATATGTAGAGTGTAATTGAAAAAGTGTCATGATGATCTCTCCATTGGTAAAAGATTCGGGAATAGTACCCCATCAGGATCTCCAGGTGTGCACTTGGAAATTTTGGAAATTTGTGATTATTTCCTATAGGACCAAACTGCTGAGGTTATCGATCCCTAGGCCTGCACACTACTTAATCTAACACAAACAAACTTACGCTAAAGACAACACACACACGCATGCCCGAGGGAGGGCCCGACGGGGGCAGCCTCACGAACCGTGGCAAGACGCCAAAGACCGCACGGCCACACGGCGGTGCGAGGTGGTAACTGCCAAGCAGCAGATAACCATGAGAAAAAGATTGAATAATCGACGAAAGGATAACGTTCTTCGAGTCGGGACTTGGAATGTCAGGAACTTGAACATGGCAGAGAAACTAGATAATCTGAAACGGGAAATGCAAAGGATAAATCTAGATATAGTAGGGGTCAGTGAAGTAAAATGGGAAGAACACAAAGATTTCTGGTAGATGAGTACAGGGTAATTTCAACAACATCAGAAAATGGTATAACGGGACTAGGATTCGTTATGAATATGAAGACAGAGAGTGTGTTACTATGAACAGTTCAGTGATAGGGTTATTCTTATCAGAATCGATAGCAAACCAACACCGACAACAATAGTTCCGGTATATATGCCAACGTCGCAAGCTGAACATGAAGAGACTGAGAAAGTAAATGAGGATATTGAAAGCGTAATACAGTACGTAATGGGAGACGAAAATCTAATAGTCATGGAGGACTAGATTGCAGTTGTAGGGAAAGGAACAGAAGAAATGGTTACAGGAGAAAATGGACTTGGAAAAGGGAAAGCGTGAGGAGAAAGACTAATTGAGCTCTGTAATAAATTTCAGTTAGCAATAACGAACATTCTGATCATGAATCACAAGAGGAGGAGGTAAACGTGGAGAAGACCGGGTGATACAGTAAGATTTCAGTTAGATTCCGAAATCAGATAGCAGATTGTAAGGCGTACTCAGGAGCAGATGTAGACCCAGGTCAAAATATAGTAGTGCTAAAGAGTAGGCTAAAATTTAAGACATTAGCCAGTAAGATCAACACCCAAAGAATTATGATACGAAACTAGTAAGAAATGACGAGATACGCTTGAAGTTCTCTAAGGCTATAGATACAGCAATAAGGAATAGCACTATAGGCAGTACAGAGGAGAGGAATGGACATCTCTAAAAAGTGCCATCACAGAAGTTGTAAAGAAATCATAGGAACAAAAAAGGGAACTGCGAAGAAACCGTGGGTAACAGAATTAATACTTTAGTTCATCGGTGATAGGAAGAAGTACAACATTTTACGGGAAACTGAGGAATACAGAAATACCAGTCGCTGAGGAATGAAATGAGTAGGAAGGGCATGGAAGCTAAGACGAAGGGCTTGAATGAAAAATGTTAAGAAATCTAAAAAGAAATGATAGTTGGAAGGACAGACTCAGCATACAGGAAATACAAAACAACTTTTCGTGAAAATAAAAGCAAGAATGCAACGAGAATTCCACTGTTAAATGCTGAGGAGACAGCGGATATGTGGAAGGCCTCTATGGAGGGGGGGGGGGGGGAGATTTGTCTAATGTGATAGAAGAAGAAACTGGAGTCGATTTAGAAGAGATAGGGGATCCAGTATTGGAATCAGAATTTAAAAGAGATTGGGAGGACTTACGATCAGATAAGGCAGAAGGGATAGATAACATCCTATCAGAATTTCTAAGATCATTGGGGGATGTGGCAACAAAACGTCTATTCACGTTGGTGTGTAGAAGTATGAGTCTGACGACATACCATCTGAATTCTGGAAAAACATCATCCACACAATTCCGAAGACGGCAGGAGCTGATAAGTGCGAGAAATGTCGCACAATCAGTTTGACAGATCATACATACTAGTTGTTGACAAGAATAATGTACAGAGGAATGGAGAAGATAATTGAGGATGTGCTGGATGACGATCACTTTGGCTTTAGAAAAGGTAAAGTCACGAGAGAGGCAATTCTGACGTTGCGGTAGATAACGGAAGCAAGACTAAAATCAGCGCACGTTCATAGGATTTGTCGACCTGGAAAAAGCAGTCGACAGTGTAAATGTTACAAGATCTTAGAAATTGTGAGAGACATAGGGATAAGCTATAAGGGGTAAAATACAGTACGTACAAGAGCTAAGAGGGAATAAGAAGAGTCAACGATCAAGAACGAAGTCCTCGAATTAAAAAGGGTGTAAGACAGGAATGCAGTCTTTCGCCCCTCCTTTACAATCTGAACATCTAAAAAGCAATAAATGGAAATAAAAGAAAGGTTCAGGAGTGGAACTGGAAATTCAAGGTGAAAGGATATCAATGATACGATTCGCTGATGACATTGCTATCCTGAGTGAAAGTGAAGAAGGATTACATGACCTGCTGAATGGAATGAATAATCTAATGAGTAAGGAATATGGCTTGAGGGTAAATAGAAGAAAGACGAAAGTAATGTGAAGTAGGAGAAATGACAACAGCGGGAAGCTAAACCTCAGGATTGATTGTCATGAAATAGATGAGTTAAGGAGTTCTGCTACCTAGGCTGTAAAATAGCCAATAATGGAAGGAGCGAGGGGGATACCAAAAGCAAACTAGAAATAGCAAAAATGGTATTTCTGACTAAGAGAATTCTGTTCAAACACAAGCATTAGTTTGAGGAAGAAATTTCTGAGTATGTAGGCCTACGTCTGGAGTACAGCAGTATGAAACATGGACTTTGCGAAAACCGGAACAGAAGATAATCGAAGCATTTGAGATGTCGCGCAACACACGAATGTTGAAAATTAGATGGACTGGTAAAGTAAGCAATGAGGGGGTCTTACACACAATCGGAAAGGAAAGGGATATGTGGAAAACACTAATAAGGAGAAGGGACAGGATGATAGGACATCTGCTAAGACATGAGGGAATGACTTCCATGGTACTAGAGGGAGCTGCAGAGGGCAAAAACTGTAAAGAAAGACAGAGACTGGAATACATCTAGCAAATAATTGAGGACGTAGGTTGCAAGTGCTACTCCGAGATGAAGAGGTTGGCACAGGAGAGGAATTCGTGGTGGACCACATCAAACCAGTCAGAAGACTGATGACCCAAAAAACAAACAGTTTTCTTTCTAGATAATGGGCTCAGTGCAGTGGTATCTCTCTCTCTCTCTCTCTCTCTCTCTCTGTTTCTGTCTCTCTCACTCTCTCCTCTCTCTCTGTATGTGTGACTGTTTGTGTGGCTGGGGAGGGAGGGTGGGACGTGGGAAGTGGTTCCGTCCGACTTCTCGACGCTCTTGTGAAGGCGTTGGCGTTACATACAGATTCTCAAACCTCATCTCTCTGCGGTAAATGTTAGTGGGGGACTGGTTCATGCTTACGCATGTCATGCCTGTCAGACACCGCAGTCACTTTCCCTTTGTCATCTGCCTCCAAAAGAACTAAATCCTCTTTATTGCAACATTGGTCACCTATCCCCACTGCGAGACATGAGCTCTATACTTCCGGTTTCCACTCTTGCGCTTCATCTCAAGCCTTTTCCAGTGGTATCAGCCATTTGTGCTTAGTGGACTCCGTAAGTTTTTCCTCAGTTTCCTTCTTAGTACTTGCTAATCGAAAGACAGCTACGTAAATCACAACTTATAACTAGGTGCACATTACCTCAGGAATACACAGCATAACGGATAATCGTAATAATCTCACCTCGTTTCCCTAAGCAAAAGAAAGTTAAGTGAAGTGCAGTATCATCACAAAATCACGCTCGAGAATGCTAAAGTGGAGTCTGAATTAATCCGGTGGCATGATGGGATAATGAACGGCTTGATATTTGCAATATTCTGTATGCCTTCCACGGCATCGGTTTCTTTGTCGACGACTAGGTAGCTGTGGTCGCCCAGAACTTATACGACTCTGTATGGACCGTCATACAGGGGACAGATCTCGACTACTTTCTTTTCTGAGAGATCAGATCGATGATGGTTTCGGACTAGAATCAAATCGCCTTCCTTAAACGTAGGATTCTCAGCTGTGTGATGATGTTGTACCTTCTGATCGGCTTATTTTTTCCTCAGTCTTGTTAGTGTGTTCCACAATTTTGTTTGGAATACCTCTTTTGGGGAAGGAGGTAATTGCACCGCGGCAATGGCAGGCGCAATTACTGGTATCTGGAGCATAAGTTCGGTAGGGGAATAAACAGTAGAGTCGTGGATTAAACTGTTAAAAGACCTCTTGGAGCTGCGCGATATACTGTACCCATTTGGTTTGTCGAGCTGAAGAGTGAATCCGTGTCAGTTTCCCCACATCGACGGAACACCGTTCAAATGTGTCTGCGGCAGCATGGTAATGGCTTGTCCGGCGAACAGTG
Source organism: Schistocerca americana (assembly GCF_021461395.2). Taxonomy (NCBI): domain Eukaryota; kingdom Metazoa; phylum Arthropoda; class Insecta; order Orthoptera; family Acrididae; genus Schistocerca; species Schistocerca americana. Next base: position 969,167,676 of record NC_060120.1, on the reverse strand, counting down.
ACTTCTCACTGCTGTATTTCGACGACCCAGGCGCGAGATGTAAACTACGGGCTACCTTTGGGTTTGCCGACCCTGTGAGTGTAACACAGCGAACAACTCAAGAGATCGCCTAGATAGGTACACATGTGAAGGGCTTATTTCAATAGTGGTGCAAGTGCATTACCTCCACTTTTCTGCCTATAATGCTTCTGAAATATATGATCCACACAAACACAAAGAAAGGTTCATCTCTAGCAAGAAGCCATATGCTTGAATGTTTCTGGTATCTCAACTGCAGGTTTTTCAGCGCTCATTTAGGTCTCTGTATCGCAAAATGAACAAAAATGGACTTGTACCACTATTGAAATAAGCCCTTCATGTGTCAACGAGTGTCTTCCAAGTGAATCCAGAACAGTGGCTAGCTTCGATACGCCTGATCTGATACGAGAAATTTTTCCGCAAGTAAGTTTTCTAAAGGATTCTACGGGCAGCTCAGCTCCAATCCCAAATCACTACACACAGCCATCGGGACTAGACTGACTGTGCTCGTTAGCTATCCTAAGTAACGCCTGTAACGGAAGCGGCTGCTGTTGGTTGTGTACTATCGTTATCGTTCTGAGACGGCACATAGCGTGAAGTTTTCTTGCTTTTCCTTCCTAGTGAATTAAAACACTGGAGGGCACCGGGAATCAAGTCATGTTCCTGTCAACGCTGAGAAATCTAGTCGATCCTGTCACGGTCAGCACGTCCGTATCCTTCGGTTGTTGGTGGATGTAACTGTAGCAGATTAGTAAAGAACCACAGACTAACATTTTTCTGTAACAGATCGCTAATCAGTCGATCGTCTGTTCCAGGCGTTGGTGGACTTCATTTCTTACAGAAGATATTTCATCGCCTGGTAAGGAACTGATTTACAAAAGGAGCATTAGCGAATCTACAGACAATGAAATTCGAGACAATTTGTAGAATCATATACTCGGAAATTAACACATAAATAAGAGGAAGCACTGTACAAGTTTTCATAAGTTATCACACATGGAATGCAGCCGCTTTGTCGAGCAATATTCTTGCTAAAGGACAAGTTTAAAGTATGCAACTTCACACAACAAAACTGTCTTTAGAACACAGACCACACCCAGAGTGAGCACTGAAATTAAATAAAGCGTACAGCTATACCAGAAAAAACAAACAATGGTACAGATTTATTGTAATAGTATCAGCGGTCGGCCAAGACAGCTTTCAACGCTACATGTCAGTCTGCAGCATCAGTACCTCGCGGCGCAGTCATAGCGGTAGTAGAGTGCCAACTACTGTAATTTAGAGGTGCTTAGTACCTCTAAACATCACGAGTGGTTGGTGGATGAGTAAACTAGGCTCTTGCCATGGTAATGGGAAGCGCTAGCCGCCTAATGTCGGTAAGTACCGGACACTGAACCTTGGGATGGTGTATCTCTACAATTTGCAGCGGAATAGACTGTAGAGCTGCACCTCTGATTACTTACAGACTAGGTCAATGAGCTACGATACAGCTCCCGCGGTACGCGAGAAAGTCCTTGTAGCCAAAGAGGTGGAACCGTTCTTGCTATCCTGGCCGCCTGGAGTGGCCGAGTTCCGGTCCTCAAGTTGGGCAACCTGAACTGGAGCGAATTCTCAGAACGCCTCCGTCACCGCGTGGTTTCAACAACGACACGAAATAACGGCCAGGCAACAAAGCTATATTTCGCTGTTGGACGATTTCTGTAGTGATTAAATGTGAAATGTTAAATTCAGCCGACGCCTCCAACTGTTGGGACTGTATATAGACAATACCTCGATAGTGTCTGTGCACTTGGGAAAAGTAATGTAGTAGTCTTAGTTCAGTAATTACGTTTGATGAATTGTGATGTAATTAATCGACTCATCTCAGCTAAGTGTCACTTCATTCGAATTTTTCTCTTTTTTCTCTGAATTAGAATCTGTGATATGAATTAAAGGATTAATTTTACTACACTCTCTTCCTTTGTGGTGAGGAATGGTCTGGACAGATGCTGTGACCCCGACACATGCGTTTTGTGCTTGACAAAACTACTGTACTACAAACTGAAACGAGATTCAGACTTATTTTTTGTTATCCACGTGGTGTCTTTTCATACGAGCCCGCCTCTAAAACATCAAGAAAGGGACGCATGTTGAGGACCGTTTGGTGAGTAATACACCACTGTGGAGGACGTACGTCTCATCAAATTTAAGCTCTCCAGAAAGCTGTCTCGTGGATATTCTTGGTTTTCTATTTTGCATTAATTCTAAATATTGCTCCTGTTGTGGCGTTTCTGGCATATGTCGAACTTATCATATCCCTTGTGCCTCGCAACCGTCACCAAACCTCTCAAATGACATTTGGTCCAAGCGGTTAAAGGCGCTACAGTCTGGAACCGCGCGACTGCTACGGTCGCAGGTTCGAATCCTGCCTCGGGCATGGATGTGTGTGATGTCCTTAGGTTAGTTAGGCTTAAGTAGTTCTAAGTTCTAGGGGACTGATGACCTTAGAAGTTAAGTCTCATAGTGCTCAGAGCCATTTTGACATTTGGAGGTACCTTCTACTTCGCTGAGATTTGATGTCACTGACTCATTCGTAGTGAAGCTTCCAAGGATTCTGTAACAGAGAGAAAAGGGCATTAACCGACGGGTCCAGCACATGGATTCTGTTACATTCATCTGAAGCTCTTGATCCAAGCTTGGAGTTCTCCTTTGCAGTGTTGTTGTAACATTTGCGGTTCTTTCCAAAATCCTGACTGACAGTCATACAGCTGCTCATATTTTCTTGTTATATTTCTCTTAATTCGCAGCCTGTTTCTCACCACTAACGTACTAGATAGGTGGATTGCTGACACAGACTGCTACAGCTTTGGATAACGAAATCCAGCAATAAAACTTGTCGTTACTGCAAACGAGGAAAGTAAAGAGGTCGAGCAAACAACTGAAAGAACTCATAGTCGCAAGTAGCCCGCAAAGCTGGGATTGCTTTCAACCGAGGTAAAGGTAAATCTACGGGCACTAACTGCTCTATTCTTCTGGGAAGCTATGACACTGGAGTCCGAAAGGGTTTCCACCACTTAAAATGGGTGCCCAGCCTATAGAAACGAAAAGCATGTTACACCAGTGCAATTTTCATCAGGAGGTCAGGACAGTCGGATGAAAGTCACACGCAATCAGTACAGACAGGTTCCTAGAAGGTCGTGAAAAGTGTTGAATCATCAGACGAACACATGTCACCTAGACAGTGTCGTTATTCATTGTGAGGCATCCTCAGAAGCGAGGGTAGGTACTTTTGTTTAGTAAGACAGCGCGCTTTTGTTCACAGTATACAGTCGTATCGGTACACTCCACTGTAATGCGGAATTGACCACTAGATGTCACAAGAGGTCGACTCGGCAATATATACCGAGATGGGGGGTTGTGAATTTTCAGCAGAACACGTAGTAACTGTAGACTGAGTGTCTTAGGAGAACTCAGCAACTTTGAACGTGAAGTAGTCATCGGTTGTCAACTGTGTGCAAAGGAAATGGTGATACGGTATGAGGGTGCTTTCTATAGTTAATTCTGGCCTGTTACTACGCTTGAGGATGTGAACTCATGTAACAGTACTGGGGTCATTTTGGAGGCGATGATTGTTCATTATAGAGTGCCAATACACCCTATCATTAAGCGGCATTTTGAGCCAATGGCTGCTAACTATAACACTTCTGAAATGGACTAGGTTCCCCAGAGTACTGACCTGAATCCATCGCAGTGCTCCTGGGATTAGTTAGAACGCTGACTTCACTCCAGATTCCACCGTACAAGGTTACCACCTTCTCTTGAATGTAATGGTCAATTTCGTCTCGTACTTACTGAGAAAACTATGCAGCTACATAGTGATTTTCAATTTTTGACGGTGGTATCTGAAAGGAACAAAAGAGGCTGCTTAAAAAACTTGAGAAAATGTCTGACCAGGGCCGGCCGCGGTGGCGGAGCGATTCTAGGCGCTTCAGTCCGGAACCGTGCAACTGCTACGGTCGCAGGTTCGAATCCTGCCTCGGGCATGGATGTGTGTGACGTCCTCAGGTTAGTTAGGTTTAAGTAGTTCTAAGTTCTAGGGGACTGATGACCTCAGATGTTAAGTCCCATAGTGCTCATTTGAACCATTTTTTTGTCTGACCAGGAAGTGATAACTCAAATTCAAGACCAAATTGCGAGTCATGCTGCAGTACTACAGCTTAAGAAAAAATTTTGGATAACTGGGTGTCAGTATGGTGAAGGTATTGTCACGGATTAAGGAAAAAGCGACACAAACAGCTAAGAAGGCTAATGGTTGTGTTTTGTACAGTTGTGACGAATTATCTGGTTTTGATTAGAATCATTCCCTATCCATCAAAAAGATTTACGTATTTAGAAATTTCAGCAAATGACGTCATCCTCATACTTGCTTGGCGCAGTTTGATTTTCCACACCCATCACCTCGGCCTGGCAGTCGTAAGATTGAATTTGTGTGTGGTTATTTGGTGGGTAACTGCAATGTAGCTGGTCCTTAGAGTACAGTTGCGAATAATATGAAAAATTTCCGTGTTTCATTCCTACCTACTGGTCTCAGGAAGCACAAGACAGAGTAAAGCACGGTACACTAATGATGTAAAACTTTTACAGTCTGACATTAAAACTTACGCTTGGTTCCTTGTGAGTGTATAGTCAGGAAATCAGTTTTTGCCAATTTCCTACAATCCTGCTGAACGAACTTGCATTTGGATTATGAAATTTCCCCCACAGCTCCACCAAATCGTTCTGTTCGGTGTAAAGATAATTTCCAAAGAGTTCTAAAGTTGACTTCAAGAGGTATCGTCATGGTGAAGAGGATAATGTTTTCTCCGTTTAAGCCGAGGTCACGGGGAAACGGACGATATGACTGCAAGTGACAGACTTCGCTTAAGGGTCGACATGACGACAACGATTGAAGTCGTTGCGTGTAACTCCCTGATAGAAATGAGGAGCATAATTTTAACACAGAGAGAAGTCACTGAAAAGTTAGGGATGTGTGACAACAGTAATCGTCAATTCATGGAACACTGTTGTGTATATCTTATTTTTATATTGGTTAATATTTTTTATTTGTATGCAACAAAGTAACGAATGTGTATTCTTTTAAAGAGTATTTTGAGTGTCATGATGCATTCCCTTGATGAGTTCTTCTATGTGCTATTGCTTTTTAGGCCACTATGTGTAACATTACATGAAGACGGAGTCATGTTTATGGTGTGATAATCTGGATGGATCAACGTAGAATATATCTTTGTATGACACATTTTATTAATTTTTCTTATGATGCTGATGTTGAATGAAATGTTATGGGAGCTTCAGTCGGTGAAAAAACAATTGCAACGACTGAAAACACATAAATACACACAGCACACGGAATATCACGTCATACAATAGATGCAGAACCACCAGCAGAGCCTCAGTAACGTGGTCTGACAAGTGAATTTGAACGAAATGTACTTCTACCTCTAGGTGGTGTCAACCGAAGTTATACATCTGAAGTCTGCAACCATTAAAGTAACCTATGATAGTCATTACACCTGAAATTTCTGTGTGAAAAACAATGCTTTGTCATTGTTCAAGAATATCTGTTATGAACAAACAAAACGTTGCAAAATGGGCTTAAAAATCCAGTCCCAGAACTTACTGAAAGAGGAAACTTGGAAGAGTGACACGGATCGCAATGCTGCCACGCTGTCACTGCCCATAATAAAATATGCTTCATTATAAGCAATGGAAACGAAACATCACGGCCACTGACTTAACAGCGTGTTGGCCCACACTGGAGCCAAGTACAGCCGCTGCTCTGATGGCAAAGACTCGACAGTCCTCTAAGGGTATGTGGTATCAGATGTCCATGCACAGGTAACAAAATTCCCGTGAATTATGCTCCAAGTTTCAATGTGTGGATTTCACGCCCGATAACATTCATATGTTTGTCATCTGCATCATAGCAACCAAATTTGTTGGCCAATACGTCAATGTGAGTGGATGCTCCTAAAAAAATTAACAAAAATACGGGCTCGTGTGGCAGACAGATATCCTGCTGAAAGATGCCATAATATTCACGTAGTCCACAGCTGCCTTGGTGCTTCTATTTACTACTATAAATCCCATGGTCGCAGGTTCGAATCCTGCCTAGGGCATGGATGTGTCTGATGTCCTTAGGTAGTTAGTTTTAAGTAGTTCTAAGTACTAGGGGACTGATGACCACAGATGTTAAGTCCCATAGTCCGCAGCCATTTGAACCATTTTTGAACCATAAATCCCATGAGATCTCGGATGAATGTCCCCCAGAGGATAATCCTGGCCAAGGGGCCTACGTCCCTGGGGCAGTGGATGTTTTTAGTATCCACTGCCCTGGATAACGGCGTATCCAGACATGACCATCGAGCGAATGAGACAATGAAAACAATAAAAGTGATTCATCCAGCGGAGTAACACGATTCCACTGATCATGAGGACAATCTCAGTGCCCCTATGTCTATTGCAATTGGAATTGATGATGTCGTTGGATCAACATGGGTTATCTGCTGCAGAGGTCCCATGTTCAACAATGTGCGATGAAAGGTACGCTCCGAAACGTGCCTGCACCAACACTCTACTTTGTCTTGAGCTTACCCACGGACACCCGCCTACACTGCCTTGCAGAGCAGGAAAGCCCCTGTACACTAATTTCTGTGATGATGCCTTCTCGTGGCTACGCCTTGTGTCATGGGGACCTGCTCGTAAAAAATGACAAAAATTCAAAAAGAAAAATCTTGTTCTGTAGAAACTAGCACTTCTTGTTATATTACAAAAAATATGTAATTTATCGACATTTTATTCTTCCGTTTGTTTGTTACTTTAGTTTGAACCTAATGTTGCACAGCTGGTACAGTCAGCTGTCATTTTAAAGCCCTTTAGAATATGTGACGTACCATTCTTTTCTTCTGGCTATTAGACACGGATCGTAAGCATAAATGTATTCTAGAATGCTCTGATTACGGGAACCTAAGTACACGTGCATCAAGAAAGCTGTGTCTTAGCTGCAACTTAAGAGATACATTTGTTTAGTTCTTACTTTCGGAATTTGAACTACGTGTACTTCGTATGTACTGCCGTCCTGTTCTATTTCAGTGTATTGTTTCCATTTCTAGAAATGCCGAGTCTAAAGAAATTTAACACTAAACAGACGTTTAGAGGCATTGAATAATAAGCTGCACATCACTTGGGATCAATTGTCACTTACAGAAATAAGGTTAAAAGCATATAATACCCTCCTACGTATTCCATCCTGTTTTACAGGCAATTAAATAAAGGGATAACACAAATACAAACCTTCTTACGAGATATTCTCATGTTCTCTCATAGAATGCCAACGAAAGTAACAACAATTGCTTAGGGCAGCGAATACGGAAAACAGCATTTATCGGGCTGACAGTGTCGAAGACAGTTGTAATGGATGGAGCAATAACTTTCAGTGATAGTGCATTTTCTAGCATTCACGTCCCGAAAAAGTTAGGTATCCAGATTGGAAGGAATACAGTTTAAGGTTAACTGTTACTGATCAGTTGAAAGTAACCGAAATGAAGAGAGTAGCAGAAGGTGTTACTCTGGAGGGTAGAATAATTCAGAGCGTGAAGGGAAAGGATATGGAGGATAAAGAAGAAAGTGAGCAACAGGAATATGCAGGTTCGAAGTTCTAAAACGGCGTACTTATTACTAATCTGATAATTAATCTACATTTGTAAACATGTTTCAGCGTTCCCCACAACACAGATGTACTCTCACATATTTTCAAAGTTGGAGCGTAATTGGCCATTGTCGATTGCTGCATTCGCTATGATATCGCCCCATGATCCAAGATCAGTACTCATCTGCTTTAGTAGCGGAATCAGGGTACATTTCAGTTTCACCATCACCTTCACCCCATTAAAATTATTGGTATGTTTAATAACCTCTAATATCTCTCTCCATATCGTATCATAACATCCGCGCATGACATCTGGAAGAAGACTTTTATCAAATAGAATGTGATGTTCTCCTGATTGCAGAACATGTTTCGCAACAGCCCATTTATGCGTGTTTCTCCCCTTTTAAAGTTGTGTTTCTTAAAAAGATTCATGTAACAGCGCCGGTAATGACGCTGAATATTTTAACGAGTGTGATATTTTCGGCCATAGAGCCTACATTTTGCACCCACAAACTGGTCACCAAAGACAGGAAGCTCATTAAGAAAGCATAGAGACTATATCTATTGAGAAAAACAGAAAACAGTCACTTTCACCCTGGTACTAGTTACATCCAGGCAACTTAAGAGAATCTCCGCATACTGATGAAAACTACGACATTTCATGTATCGGTGAGAAAAACAATACAACAGCCTTCAATGAGAGATCATACCGAAAGATATATCAAGATATCTTAGACATACAGACGAGATGAGGTTCAGATCCACAGTTCTTACATCATCAACCGCGGATGGTCTTGCGTTGAAATTCAGTGAAACAGGAAGTTTGCCAAAAGATCAACGGTTATCCAAAAATTTGCTTCAAGTACTGAAGGCAATAGAGCAAACAAAGAACGCAGACTTGATTTCTGCTACATTTTACCAAGAATACTTTTCTCAATCATCGGCTTTCCTGGCTGATTACCATCTGTAAATAACTTGGCGTTACACATGTCTATGTCGTTGTGGAGATCAGTCGAAGACAGCTTCGTGCGGTTCTCTGCAGAGTCTCATCTGTGTAAAGCTCTTCAGCTCTGATTAACTACAGCAATTTACATAAATTTGAACCGCAATTTACATTAATTTGAACCTGATTACTGTACTCTAGCCCTGGTCTTCTACTATAATTTTAACCCTCCACACTTCGTTTCGAAACTGGAATTCCAAGATTCCTTTTGATGTGTCGTATCAAAATGAAAGTGTTGTGTTATATTTGCAGATTGCTAAACTTCAGTTTCTTACTTGTCGATTATTCGCGACGGACTTCTGTTGTTATCTCAGAACCCACAGATTGACTTTCACCATTGCGTGTAGTATGGAAGTTATTCTACTTGAGTTCTTTGGGACGTGAATAACCTAAGCCAGCCATGAGAAGGAGAATGCAGACGTTAGGCATGCTTTCACAAATTCCGAAGGAAAACAGGGCCTTTGTATTATTTCTATTCTGTACGAGGCTGTGACAGAAGAAGGTGTCCTTTCTTACGATGTAAAATGGTGTACCACTGAAACCGACTGTATATACATACAGGCGTTCAATAAGTGACATAATCATTTTTTTCCTGTAAGCTTGTTGGTATTTTTACGGATTTAAGTACGCCACACAGTACTATCCATCGCAGTTTTTCCTATAAAATTCTGTTTTTCAACATCATCTCCGTTCAGTGCTACAGCCTTACTGGATGGGCCTGTAGGCTCGCATGATACCACTCTACTGGCCAACGTCTGAGTGATATAAAGCTATATCAGTAAGCTCTCCATCACCCACGTACTGCTTCCCGCAAAGTGCATCCTTCATTGGACAAACAGATGGGAACCGGACGGTGCGAAAGCTCAGCACACAACTCTGAGTGAATCAGCACGACCAACGGAGAAATACAGTTGTGCACCATGGTGTTTGATTATGATTCATCGATCAATTCGACAGAGACAGCCCACACGTTTTAACATTGCATGAGTGACAACTGTGTGCGGGAGGCTGGCAAGCGGGTAATCAGACAGATTTACGCCACCTTGTTGCAGTGATGACAGACACCTCGCCCAATGACTCATCGTGATTTTGTTCACTGCCAGGTCTCTGTTAACATTCTGAAAGAGGCTTGAATACTTGCGATACTTCAGTTTTTGCCATAACACTCTCAACAACAGCTCTGTGCTTTTAACGCATCTCCGTTACAGGCGCCATTTTGAAAGCTATGTATAGCGCCACAACGTATCGGAATTTCTATGAAGTACAGGGTAGGAAGCAGGATCATACCACGATGTCTCACAACAAATTATGCATTTTTAACCAAAATGGTGGAGGAAAAAAAATCCTTTCATTCCACCCATCATACATGATGAGAGGATTGTGAGTGTGAGCAGTGTATGAAAGCGGCAGTGGGTTTGTAAGTGTGAAATACATGTGTGAAATTAAAGATCCTCTTATACGACTATTCTGCATCAGAGATTACCATGTTTTCGTTACTGCGTATCAGTCGAGCAATGTTGGCCTATCGACATTTATCTAAATCAGACACAGAATGCCATGGAAGAGTGCCTTTCTGCGATTACGGTTCATTTTGGCAGTTCCAGCTTATAAACTGCATTTAATTGACCGTCAAGTTATGCAAGTCGGTATTTCATTCACCACATACGTTTTACATCTTCTATTCTTTTCAGACCTTTGTGAAAGAACTGGTCTTTCTATGCTGTGCTGAGACCAGGAATTTTTCCAACTAACCTTAATTAGATTCGTCTAATTTAAAAAATGCCCAATGCTTAAAGAATACTGATATCGTCTAAATTTTGATAACTGAGAATACTGTGGGACAAGTTTTCGGCATATAAGGTGGAGACATTTTCGAAGTTTTATGTTTCCTTTTGCACAAACAATGTCTATCATTATGTAACACCCACTGCGCCAAACTGTCTGAAGTTACACCAAATGTTTATTGAATTCGGCACTAGTTATTGTATTATTTTTTTTGGTTTTATTATATTAAAGCGCATAACGAGAAATCTAACTCACAGTTCAGAAAAGCCGATGAGGAGATAAAACTTAAACATGTGTTTTCTCATACTTTTCAATACAGGGTAGTTGGTGTTAGTGAGACAGGAATATTGGCTAGTGTGTTGGAACGCACGTTAGGGAGAAATCTGGCTTAGTAGTTGATTCCAAGTTACATTTATTCACAAAATGGAGTGAAATACTCAACTCCTGCAAACACTTATTATGTACAAAATCCGTTTACTATGGATCCATGAGGGCTAACGGCTTTAACAATTTTAGTTCGCAATATTCTGTAAAGATTCAGTTAAGTGAAAAATTGAAAATGGACACTCAAGTGATACAAAAATCCTGACACAACAGAGCAGAAGAAAAAGTTCACCATCTCTAAGGCAGACGAGGTGTGAAACCTGACTTGCAGCCGACAATGGAAAGACTTAAAGAAACTTAATCAGGATCGCGATGCATGAAGCAAATTATAACTGGATGAGGACCAAGTCCTTCCCTAACTGAATCTATTGAAACGACAAGATATTTATCATTAATGAAGTACACAAAAAGAATGCTCCCGATCAGTGAATCAGCTATCATAGATACTTCCTACCATGGAAATACTATCTCACATCCAAAATCACATTTCATGTGAGCATAGCAATAGCAGTCACACTCAACAAACAGCGTCTGCTGATTCTGAACAGCTTTCAGCCTGTAGCAACTCCGTATACAGAGACAGATAAAAACTTGGAGGTGGCGAACCGACCAGTCGACAAACCGACTTTGCAGTGGTATTGAGTGTCTCCTCCAATCAGGAGATAAAAGAGACAGCACCTGTGTTTCTTTTCAGCATTTCCTATTGACTCAGCGTGAAAAATCGAAACAAGGATCTTCAACGAATCAATCGCGAAGCCACTCGTTAAGAATGAACAAGCTGACAGACATCCCCCCCTCCCCCACTGCTCTGAACCACAAGACTGCCACCACAAGGTAGCCATTCCAACGCCCCAAGACGGAACCGAAGATGTCCCTCCAAAATTGTCAAAGTGCGTGCGTTTGTATTTACACAGACTTTCACACAATCAAACAATCATCCGAGCTTAGGAAAGGTGGGTAAAAGTTGCGTAATATGGTGAATAGCGAGTGTAATAAAATTTAGAATAGAAATTAAATGCGTTCCCAGTGTAATCTTTGTCCTTGGAATGTTAAAAAAGTCTAAGAAACGCAAACGGGATAGAGACACTTTGCAGAACTTAACCAAGTTACTGCCCCCTTTTAACGTAAAATATTGGTATTCCCGAGATATAAGAATAATTATAAAGATCAATGGAAATCTCGAATCGTTATTTCTGGTTCGCAACTTTCATAAATTTAATTAAGTACCAATTTTGTAATTTACCAGAAGTGAATAACCCAATGACTTAGCGCCAATTAATTAAACAAAATATTGTCATTGTAGTATATACTTAAATACTTTTCATATACTTGATGTGCCAAAGATAAGGATTAGCGTCTTGTCTTTGAGCACGCATCATACACCTAAATCATTCTCCAGAAGCCACCAAAGCGCGTTTGGTGGAGCGTAATTCAGGCACCACTAAAAGATCAGCCATTGCCTGTTACAGTAGCGAATAACGTGTGTCTGCTACTTCAAGTTTTGAAATACAAACTCATTTCTTATCCTTCCATGCGTCACAGAATCATGGCGAACTGTTGTGTGTTGCGTGACACTTGTAACTTCATCTGCTCTCATTGAATAGCACAATGAGGAATTCTCTGTCATTGTGGACAAAATTGATTAATTAATGCTCTCACATACTGAGAATTTGTAATGTATCTTATAAATTCTGTAAATATCAACCTATAACAATATTTTCTTATGCCAATAGCTATGTAACTGTACATGCCACCTGAGGCACCTATAGCATTAGGCTATACTGTTATCCACTTCATACTCCTTTGCAATAATTTCGTTGGTGTTATAAATAATCGGGTCTCGACTATTATATGTTTGTTCTTTTGTATCTAGATGATCTCAATCAACTTAGTGACTTAACACGATCAGTGTATCCCTCCCGCGACCCTGATGAAGTTAGAAAAACCTTAACCTTCTATTTTTTGGTTTGTGCTGTTCTACGCCAAAGAAGAGCATGAATGATATGGGTGCTCTGATTTATAAAACAGTTAAGGCTGTACACGTAAATCACATTCGTTTAAGTTAGGTATTAAGAGTATCCATAAGCTTGAGCTTTTTATCCTATTGATATGCTAGCTATGAATGTTTCATTTACATCACATCCACAGCGATGCCATACTTTGTGTTAACATTTTACACTATTTAAGTACATATTTTTGTATTACTTTCACATATCAGGCCCGCATCTCGTGGTCGTGCGGTAGCGTTCTCGCTTCCCACGCCCGGGTTCCCGGGTTCGATTCCCGGCGGGGTCAGGGATTTTCTCTGCCTCGTGATGGCTAGGTGTTGTGTGCTGTCCTTAGGTTAATTAGGTTTAAGTAGTTCTAAGTTCTAGGGGACTGATGACCATAGAAGTTAAGTCCCATAGTGCTCAGAGCCTTCACATATTAGCTGTTAGTGTTCACTTACATCACGACCGCAGTGAGGCCATAGCTTTGATTTATGTCATTTAAATTTTCATTTTTGTGAGGATTTACATTTGCCTGTTACGCAAGAGCTTGTTCGATGTAAGTATTTTGTAGAATTTCTATTATTAATTGTCAATAATATAAATCACATTACAATCCTGTGTTAAGTATGTGTAACATCCTTCAAGTATCATTCCTAGAAACTTCTCACATTTTACTAGTTCACTGTTACATGTATAAAACTATTACCAACGTTATTACTCAAGACCACAGAGTACAATTACATTCACAGAAATTGCTGATAACTTTAGGAGGAATTTGTTGAAATTTTTCAAGACTATCTATCAAAGTAATTTTGTGCTATTTAGTGGATAATTATATATATTAATTGCGATTGTAATTGCTGAATGAGTACGATTTCCTAGCAGTAAGGATTGTGAAAAGCGATCAGCTTGGAATATGTCCTGCTGTTTACTTCAAAAATAAGTACGAAGCCTGCTCTCCAGTTTTAAGAGACTCTGATGAAAGTTGTTCTTTATATTTTGATATTTGCCAAATTCTATAGGTTCGGTTAGTTCCATCTCATTTATCTGCAAAGGACTTTTTCTCTTACCTTCATACCCACAGATTAACTTTCCTTATGTGGTTTGCTGTGATATTGTAGGTACATGATAAGCCCAGCAGTCGCTGGCCATATCAAAGCAGAACAGTAATGAGCGCTTCTTATTGATCTGTCCATGACTACGGTATGGATAAGATTTTCTGTCTTATAGTGTGAAATAATGTATTGCTGATAGTGGCTGTATTTACACATGCTGAGTAGTATATATATGACACATTGCTGCTTTCAAAACAGTGTGTGTGTGAAACAGCAGTAGTTTGTCGGCGTCAGACACTTTATTAAAAATAAAGCTCCCCTCATCTGACGAATCCAGACAAAGCTATCCGTTATGCACTTCTCATACTTCTAATGTCTTGATTTTCCTTTTCTCCTGCATTGATTAACTGTCACATTTTACAGTCTTCAACCGCCTTTCTCGATTTTTTTTCCTTAGTATCTTTTCGCCTGAAATCTTCTTGTTTCACATCTCCTCTGCTTGGTTGATAACATTATAACCTGTGTCTCTTCTTAAAACACTGCTTGGCTTTGCATGGTCTAACTGCATTCTTATAGCCGTTACGATAATTCCCTGCTCTACACAAAATCTTGTGATTTTCGTCACAAAGACACTTCCCTAACTTTCCTCGAAATGATTACTCTTTCTCACTGATTAAACGACTTGTCCTATCTGTTCGTCATTAGGATACCAGGCACTATCATCGACTGACTCTTATCATTCTTCGATTTTTCCTTAACAAAATTTTGTACAGATAAAAGTTTTCCTCCTAGACGAGAGCAAATTCTATACATATAAACTGTATACATTCCACAGTTTATTAGAATATATAAAATGCTTCATCTTTCATTTACACTCAAATACAAAATAACGAAAAAACTTATGGTACAACTTATACCACATTATCATTATATACTTATTTAGCCACTGAAAATGCACTGCGTTATGTGGCGGAGGAAATGTCCATTGCAGTGTCACCACAGAAAATGGAAAGATGCAATCAGCGGGCATTTGCAGTAAACAGAGGAGACATAAAGCAAACAGAAAAAAAATACATTCCCAATTGACTAGCAAAGATTTCTTTACGCATTGCCTTGCTTCTTGAATGTCTTTTACACGAGAACAATGTATCTGACGATTTCTGTAAGAGATATCTGCCACGATAACTGTTTGCTACCTTACTATACTCACATTCATCAGAGTTTCAAGACGCTGTTTCAGTTTGTTCCTGTAAACATCAAACGCATCACCAAGTATTGGAATCTATTGATCTCTGATGCATTACATTTAATTAAAATTTCGCGAATGCAGCAACCTGGATTTGCTTGTAATGTTTGTAAAATTGTCATTCTCTTTGCGTGGTTGTCTCAACATAGGATGTTTATCTCCGTTTTATTATGATTCAGAACAGAAGGCTTTGTTTCGGTTCCGATATTACGGCTAATTTTAGGCCTTCTTTTCTTTCTTGGTTGCGGAAGTACAGCTCACTGTAAGACAAACAGTCAGTCTCATGACATACAGCAGCTATTGGTTTTTATTCTGAAGTAATATATTAACATTTACTCTAGGACAGACTATTTTCTTGTCATATTTGTTCTTTTATTCCGTTATTGCGGTTAGTTAAACATTACGAAACTTGCTATTCGTTGATTTACTCAAGAGTGTCATTCAACTTGAATTGATGAATGACTTCCAAATCATATGGTTACTGTACTTTTTCTTGAGCCGTCAAACACTTGCTGACAGCCAGAAACGGATGACTCTTTACAGTTTTATCTTATCTAGGGTATTTATTTCTTTCTTCCATTCGGCGTAGAAGACAATTCTTACAGCATGTAGCTATGGAGTTTGTGTTCTTGCTAGCTTAGTAATTTTACTCCTCGATTAGTTTCACATTAGAAATATGTTGGTGCCTAAATGGTTTTTGCTTTCACAGTATGCATTCCGCGTATTTTAAGTAGCAAAAGTGAGACGTGTTATCAGTTTATCAACGAACCAATTTAAAGTACTCTTTCTTCGAATTTTATTTTCTGTTTTTATTTAAGTGACAGAGACACTTCTGTGAACTTTGCGCTCTGCTATGGTTCATTCATACATTCCAGCGCAGTTTGGCCGAAACGTATCTGCCCAAGTGGCGTTAGCCTTTGCATCTCTCGATTAGGCTCTGTTAGGTTGCCAGTTTTCTGATGTCATCTATCCCAAGTGGTATTACCTCTACTCTGAAGGTTTTGATTGCATCCAATGGATGCTGCATCTGTAGGGTGAAGGTAGCAAAACAGGTGTACGCAGATGACCTCACTCTAAGTTATACAAACAAGATGGCGTACTCTACGAATAAGAAAGAACCAGGGGAGCCAGGATTAACAGTCCTGACCCAGTTCTCTATCTCGGGGAAATCCATGGCTGCATTAAAGAGGATAAAATCACAACTTCGGTGACCTTGGAAAACTTTTTTTTATTTTTATTCTATTTTATTTTATTTTTGTTATGGTTTTAGGGCGTGAAACTGCTACGGATATTAGCGTCCTGGCCTTGGAAAAAGGCAGTACAATCAACAAAACGACATTAACGAACCAACACTTTCCATATCTGTATGGAATTGAAATTGTACGTTTACATTAACGGATATGTATTATGTACACTGGCCATTCCTGAAAATAATGCGTGACGAAACTCTTCCGTGACAGCTTGCCTTTTATTGACAGTTTAACTTGGTCTAACTACCTTTCATGAAGTAGCTACCCTGTGTATCAATGAAAGATGGAGGTGACATATTCGTACAGATAATGAATTCAATATTCCTAAACAAACTAGAAAGTTATTCAAGGACGGCGTAAGGAGCATAAAATAAAATATGTTACAAATCTCTCATCATCATTTTTAAGGCAGAGATTTATATCGGTACAAACGCGCAATATACAGATATGTACGCATCTGGTACATGGAAGTAAGCTTCGTAGGAGTAGGCAGACTACGAGAGGCCTTCGCAAAGTTCCATCAATGTTTTATCCAACGGAGTCCTAAACAAATTATGGCCGGTATATATCTCCATATAAATTGTTCCCAAGTATGGACAAATTTCCAGGCCATGATTATATCTATAATAATTGGAAGTATGGGTTGCACCTCATCACACTTATCTACCCACTCTAAGAACTATAAAACTAATTTGAGCTTCTTAGCGTTAAATGATGTGTGTAATTGTGAAGCGCATGTGGTATTGTAAACTTAGCTGAAATATTAAACTTAGCTGAAATATGTGACACAGGCGGAGGTCCATGTTTACCCTATCTATGGCGCTGTAATGAGCTTTCCAAGTGGCTTAGATAATCTTGAATACACGTCATAGTGGATGGTGTTAACGCAGCTGCTTATGGATGAGCAATTACAAATAAAGTTTCTTGTGGCTGCAAGGGTATTTATATACTACTTTACATGATCGATTTTTGAACTACGAGTCCCATCCTCACATTCGCCTCAAGTGCACATCGAATCGACGTTGTATATTGTTTCTCTGAATACCATTTTTCTGAATGGTATCTGGCTGTTAACGAAATGAGAAGTGAGCTAGACCCACGTCTACAACACCACATAAAATGGCCAGCAGTGTGGTGACATCGTGTGCGGTGCTGTGGACGTGGGGCTTGCGTGTTTGTCATTCGGTTGTCAGCCACCTGTGACGTGAAAGAATAATGATTAACATCAATTAGATCTTTATTTAAGGTATGCCTGAAAACAGGACTAGGAGTTTCGAAATCGATGTAATGAGCGTATGAGTCATAAAACCATCCTTGTGTCCAAAGGCTGTTTTTGCTGTAAATGCTATCTAGGACTGATTTTCTGAATGCGAAGAGTATATTATTGATTGCTACTAAGGGCAGGAAACTGAACTTCTTGGAAAGTACGTTCTTCAACCAACACTCTTAAAAAACGAGACAATATTTGACGAAAAACAAAAGATTTATTTTTTATTTATTATTGAGCCAAAGGGTCTTAATGAAAATTCAAAACAGAACAAAACTCAACTCGAACACAAGAACAATTAAGTAAACTGAACAAATAACTTGAAGATAACAAAAAAATCGGAACATACAAGAACTATTGGAACAAATAAATCTTTTTGTCAGTTGGTAGAAGCAGCAACCGAAGCATCGCTGCTGAGATCCTTGGCTGCCGCTCCTCCACATCTTCAATTGGTGTTTCCTTACCAGCTGCGTCCACCTACGAAAACATGATTGCTATAGTTCAAAATGTTTCAAATGGTTCTGAGCATTATGGGACTGAACTTCTGAAGTCATTACTCCACTAGAACTTAGAACTAGTTAAACCTAACTAACCTAAGGACATCACACACATCCATGCCCGAGGCAGGATTCGAACCTGCGACCGTGGTGGTCTCTCGGTTCCAAACTGCAGAACCTAGAACCGCACGGCCACCTCGACCGGCTTGCTATAGTGGCGACAAAAACATCCGTTATCAAGAACTTACATAAAAAATGAGAGTGACGAACAGAGTTAATAGGAACTACCTTTCTCATTATTACGTGTGTGGTGCAAAGACGAGAAAAAAGAAAATGAAGCTTTAACGATATTCATAGTAGCTGAAAGCTAATAAATAAAGACACTTTTACATGGCCTCTCAGGCCTGTTACAAAATATAAATTTCTAAGCTGCGGTATTTAGCGAACGATGTTGAGGCTGAGTGGATGCCTTCAGAGGCATCTAACTGTTACAGAGAAGTGGACAAAGTATAACATCGTGCGTCTAAGTGCGGATAAGAAACGCTCAGTCATGTTCACCGCAAAGAAAACCAGACCTGAGGGGCAGACGTTAAATCAGTAACACACAGATACAGTAGACCAACTAGGTTAGATACATAGGTGTCTTATTATACAATAAACTTATATTCAAGCCACATATACAAGCGAAGAAAGAGAAGATGATCAGACTAATTCATGCCAATATCCATTAATAGAAAGCGAGAAACTTGAATATCAACACAAAAATAAGACGTTATGTGGCACTCATGATTAAGGCCATGACATATAGAAGTTTCTATTGGAGCACAATATACTAGACAAATATAAAAACTCCTCAAGTCATATGAAAGAGATGCTTGTGACTCATTTTCAAAGAACCCAAGTAATCCTGAACCAGAGACCTGCATAATGAACTTAATGAAGTCATTATAGGCGAGTTGGTTGAACAAAACAGCAAAACAGCTTGAGAAAGTTGTAAATCTTAGAATATACGAGCACAGTCAGTCGCCAAAGATGTCCCCGCGTATAGAGTCCACGAGCTATGATAGAAGTATAACAAGATCCAGTATAGGAGCACAATGTAAATCTTTCCTTGAAGGTCAGTCTGATGTGAGTGTTTTTACTGTTATGGGTTTCTATGTTCTGAATTTGATGACGTTAATCTAAAACAGATAGCTCAACTTTTTTCCGAACAGTCTCGTAACTGGGAATCACGCAACTCGATAGTGTACTGCTACTCAATGAAGAACTATGTGTCGGTTATAAGCATTATGTGATTTCAGCTCTTATGAGTCCTCCAAAATTACCCATTTCCTCTCATTCCATCGGAGCACATCTACTTATTCAATGCACTTTGTGCGTTCTGAACCCCCAAAATCGTCTAAAATAAATACGGAAATATGTAGTATTATGCTGGGTTTCTGCGTATGAGGGCTTCTGTTGCAATGAAATTATGGACGTGGAATCCCAGATAGAGGCACACTGCCTGACGCGGCATAGTGTAATGTGTCACTGCAGCTGCCTCGCTCCTGAGTTACAGAGCCCCGTGTCACTGGCAGGACTAGCTGGGCGTGGCTGGTAAAGCCTATTACCTGGATGAGGCGTGCCTCATTCCAGCCAGCGAGGCGAGGTGAGGTCCTCGTCTACGTCCTGATTAGGCACTTTCCTCTGATACACGTATTCCTGCTCATGTGAGTTATATTTGGTCAGTGGGTGGTGTATGTTCTCTGTTGGATACTTCCAACTGCTGAAAGCAAGAGGAAATTTCTGAGCAGACGAATTAATTATGAACAAGAAAATAGAAATGCGGCCGAAGAACTTAGTGAACGTAACACCGTAGCCAAATAGACATGAATCACACACTCACGTGACGTTAGTATAATAGGCTGCTAGCTTTGAAGATCATTATGTGGTGGAAATTATAAAAGTTGAGATAGAAAAAATTATTCATTAGCTGAAAGAAGACAAAAATGTAATTGTGATGCAAGGCAGTATTTCGAGAATAGGACAAGGATGAGAAGGAAATATAGTTGAACACCATGAGCTATGGGAAAGTAATTATAGAGAAAGGCGCGCGGCAAAAAAATTTGCGTAGAAATCAGTTGAATTTGGGTATTTTAAAAAAGAGAAACGAGGCTGTGCATGTTGTAGAAACCTGAAGATACCAGATGACTTCAGAAGACTATCGATTGTTTCAAAGGCAACTTTAGGCACCCACTGACTGAGAAAGGGAAATGTATCGCAAAAGAAGACGAACGGTTGGTGTCGAGAGATCAGATAATGAGAGCAGCGTAGGAGAAAAAGCACAGTGCCTACAACAAACACTTTGACAACTCATCAGCAATGAATTTTATTCACGAAAGAAGAAAATACCTAAATACAGAAAATTAAGCCAGCAGATGTGAATATACAAGTCTACATCTAATTGAGAAGAAACTCGAAACTTGACTGTGGGACGCTCCACACAGGAAAATTTTAGAAAGCTTTGGAGAAAACTGAATTACATAAATCATAAATCAAGGTGCGAGTTGGCTAAGACACAGTACTCGAAATCAGTATGCACCCTTTTAAATTTACACCGGCTATCCGGATTCAGATTGTCCACTTTTCCATGAATTACATAAAACATTAATCATCATAGTTGCGTTGAAAGGGAGTCATTGGGTTGAGTATTCGTCATTTCCCAATTATAAATCACACTATGTAAATAACGTCTGTGTCCCGAATTAAAACTTAACTGCTTATGTTAAACCTCTATCTCCAACCTGCCATGTAGACGGAAGGATGTGACCGAAGCCAGCACTAGCATACTGTCACTCGATAGGACTATCATCTACAACTGGCACGATTCAAGTCGTTGTAGAGTGCTATGTAACAATACCGAATCGGTGACAATTGTGCAGTGGAAGCTTATAATCTCTAGTGATACCACCTCGTTATTCCTTGGATTTACCTTAGTGTCTAGTACCAATTGACATGAGTACACACTAAGAAAAAAATCTCATGTACATGTATAGACAAACAATTACAGTTTCAGAAAAATTGGATGTTTTATTTAAGAGAAAGAGCATCACAAATTGAGCGAGTCAGTGATGCGCTGTTCCGCCTCTGGCCTTTATACCAGCTGTTTCTCGGCTTGGCGCTGATTACTGCAGTTACTAGATGTACTCCTGGCATCGAGGCACGTTCTGCACAGTCGGCGGTTTAGATCGTCAAAATCTCGAGCTGGATGGTGGGCCTGCCCTCAGAACTCCAAACGTCCTGAATTGGGGAGAGATCCGACTAACGTGCTGGACAGGGTAGGATCTGACAAGCAAGAAGGTAGCCAGTATGAACCCTCGTCTTCCTGAAATGAAAGCCCTGGATAGTGTTCCAAGAATAACAACAAAGAGTTGCGTAGATTATCGTCGACGCACTGCTGTGCTATAAATGGGCAGCGAAAGATATCCAAGTGGTACCAGTTATGAAAATAAATGCCACCCCAAACCATCACTCCTGGTTGTCATATTACCCGTCATGACCAGCCAATCTCGGTTTAAATTTTAGCATACGCACAGGGTGAAAGTTTCTGCTGATTTTCTTCGCTCTTACCAGACCTTAACCTGACCAGTATTGTCACTGAATCTCTTCCCAATTGAAAACGTTTGGAGTATTATGGTCAGGAACCTGTAGCCAACTGGGGATTATAACCATCTAACGTGACAATGTGGCACTATATAACTCAGAAGGACATCCAACAATAATGCCAATCAACGGCAAGGAGAATAAAAGATTTCAGAAGATCCAGACGTGTACCAATGTGATTGTCACTTCAGTTTGTTAAGATTATCCTGCTTTTTTACGTAATCATTTGTTTGTCTGCACATCTATAGCATGTCTACCGATATCCGTCCCATTCTGATAATTCGATAATTCGTTTGTGGTGCGTCGTTCTTTTGTCTTAGAGTGTATTATAGGATTGTAACATACTGAATCCTTCATTTACTCCTTTATGTGAACGAGACGGACGACTACATTTTACAGTCGTGGAAAATAACCAGATTGTGAGAGGTTTGCGAAAATTATTGTGCGGCAGAGTGGCTGTTCCTGCAATGCAGACGGTCTGAGATGTACTTGTCTGTTCCTCGCTCCAAACTGAGTGGCCATTTATTCCTACTAACTGGTCATTGTACCAATAATACTAACTTACCGCAGAGGGGTTCTCTTGCGGCGGATCAACGATTTCCGCCTCTGGTTTTTTGGAATAGTCTCGGTGTTCACAGTCGGTTTACAGGCGTCGTCCGGAAACGGTGGAATTTCTTCCAGCACAGCTGTCACGTTGAAGCGCCCAATGACACGGACCTGTGGGTGGTTTCACTTCATTATCACTGACTCAGCTGTAAAGGCATTTGTCTAACCCACAGAGAACCTCATACACTGACTTAACTTTCTGAAACGGATTATATATCAAGTATGCATCCGTATGTATAGGTTGTAATAACGGTGAAGAACAGTGCTACAGACTTACCTCAGTACGGCCCTCCTGCGGCGCATGGAACAATTCTCTCTCTCGTTTCTGTGGTAACATTTCAGGTTGAGCACTCATTTCGAAAGTGTCGTCCTCAAAACGTGGAATCTCTCCAGCCACCTCTTCCTCGCCGGAGTCCCAAGTAAAATTCAGCTGTGGGACGTTTAAGTTTATCATCAGTGACTCAGCTAGAATAGCATGTCTCTGAAGGATAGAAATCTTTAGACATCTCTCTCAGCATTCTTAAATGAATTACATATTAAGTAACCAAACCTTTACTGTAGACTATAATGAACGTGAAACACAGTGCCTTAAATGTACGTTAAAATTGTGAAGACATGGCCGGGTTAGAAGAAAAGAAACAGATCATTGCCCAGGTACGTGATGATATAAAATCATTAGAACGTGCACAAGACTGTGAAGATCTAAACACAGGACGCATGGTTCGTGAACCGTATGATATGTAACCTTTTTGATGGTGTTTGGTTACTATTTGCGTACTTACAGCAACTACGCCGGTATATTTAAATAAAGAAGGGCTCCTAACGGAAATATAAATATGTTTTGACATTGCTACTCTTTATCTTTTGCCAAGATTAAATATGAAGCTTAATTAGCAATATATCATGTAGAGTTATTAACTATAAGTATGTCAGTGCCCTAATATATTTAGGCGCTTCAGTCAGGGACCGCGCGACTGCTACGGTCGCAGGTTTGAATCCTGCCTCGGGTATGGATGTGTGTGATGTCATTAGGTTAGTTAGGTTTAAGTAGTTCCAAGTTCTAGGGTACTAATGACTTAAGATGTTAAGTCCCATGCTGCTCAGAGCCCTAATATATTTTTTTACAATAACGGTAATTAGTAACATATTGTAAGTTTATAGTCTTTTTTCGCTGTGCGACTTTGTTATAAGAAAATGTATAATTTCTCTATACTTATTAACATCGTATTTTTTCATCAATTTACACCGATTTTACTAGAGCCACGTCTCCACATGTACATTGTTCTTCATGTTCCTTGTTGTTCAGTTTCATAGCTACCTTTCCTCTCCACAATAATATCCTTGCGTGCGATCTTAGATTTCCCTTAGGGTCTTGTAACCAGTTGAGGATAATATTATTAGTCCGCAGTAGAGTGAATCCATCTCATTGTTTTTTCTTGTAAATCTGAGTGATGACTTGAAGGCATCTATGGAGCTTGAGCGGTTCTCAATAATACACTGAAGCGCCAAAGAAACTGGTATAGGCATGCGTATTCAAATACAGAGATAAGAAAACAGACAGAATACGGCGCTGCGGTCCGTAACGCCTGCATAAGACAATAAGTGTCTGGCGAAGTTGTTAGATCCGTTACTGCTGCTACAATAGCCGGTTATCGAGATTCAAGTGACTTTGAACGTGGTGTTATAGCTGGCACACGAGCGATGGGATACAGCATCTCCGAGGTAGCGATGAAGTGGGGATTTTTTCGTGTGGTCAATTCACTAGTGAAAATCAGGAGTCCGGTAAAATATAAGATCCCTAGGATGGCATAATTAAACAGACTATATATTCAATATGCAGCGCGTAATTGTAGCTGTTAAAGATTTTGAATGCGGTGCTGTTGATGTATGCTGGAAGTTAAGATGTCGGATAAGGTAGAGAACTATGAGGTACGAGAGTGAAAATGCAAGGAAAGATGTTTATGAAGCACACTTAGTAAATTAAATCTAGTTTGGTGCGACCAATGCTAAGGCATCGACTAACAGTTAACCAAGCACTTCAAAGGTGAAACTCTGAAAGTATAGAAGAAGCAGATTACTGTCGATGATGCGTGCAGCTTGACATGATTGAACAATGAAGAATAACGAAAGCAGTCAAGAAACGTGTGATATAAAAACGCGATTAACTGTCTATGGTCCGTTTCGGCTGTATTTCTTGTGGTGTTTTTGTCTTGTATTTACTTACATTACTACAGCAATTGGATCTGAAGTGAGAGTACGCAATAAAATATACAGTGAATCGCAAGTGAGTGTGTTTACTAATGTAAATGTAAATTTATGTCTATAATTATCTTTGTTCCCATACTAATGTCTCTCAGCTCATTCTGCCCAACATCACGTGAATTTATCTCTAAAGTTCGTTGACGCCGCCCAATAAACCCCGAATTCCGATTCTGAACCTTACAGGGTGTTTGTACGACAGCATTGTCATCTTTTGTTTAAGAATCCCTGCACTCTAAGACCCTCTCTAACACCTCTGTGTTCTGTGTTCCGGTTATTTATTTTCTTATCAAGTATTCTTCAAACTTCCAAATTTTCTCCTGCATGGGTTCTTGGTAAGCGTCACTGACACTGGAACTATAACATATGTTACATTGTTCTGCCATTGTGTACATTTTTCTACAAGTGGATTCGTATTACTTTTTCATTTGGTGAAAGTCGAGAGCCGAAGAACAGTATTGTGTGTGAGACGACTGGTATATTGTGAACCCCCAGCAGCTTTACAAAGGAAACTTAGTGCACGCGTTCTGTACCTGTTTATAACCTTAGATTTACCTTTGGTTCTTCTAACCAGTGCACGATACTATTACTGGATTGTAATAAAATGCATTTCTTATTTAGTCCTTCATGCACAAATGAAAGAGTTATCCGGCGGAGTAACAGATTCTGGAAAGCATGCAATTTGCTATTTCATTTGGTCTTTCTTCACTCTCGTTCTTTCTTACCCTTTCTTTGTGTTTACTTCACATGGTTGTACTGCTATTGACTTACCCCTGCACAGCCGTCCTTCAGCGTACAGTCCACACTGTCCTCCCCATTCTTGATGCGACTGGCTGACTCTGGGGTCCACTGGCAGGGAAATATCTCAAAGACTGAAGGCACTTGTGTCACCCTCCTCTTTCTCAAGCGGCCAAAAACCTGCAAGAGGGGGTTTCACATTTCTAACAGATACCAATACACTATACAATTGACTTACAATGCTGGAACAGTTTTTAGACACCGTCAGCAGTTAACAACTGTAGCGTTCAAAGAGTGTGTAGTATGGTGCTAAAGATAGCGATTATAAATTAAGACATCAAATAAGGCAGAGAACTGAGAGCTAAAAGAATGAAAACGTGAGGTAAGATTTTTATAGAAAACGCTAAACAAAATAATGGTACGTTAATGTCGCTACAGCTAAGGCATCCTGTAATAATTAACCTTGCACTTGGAAGGAAAAAATTGTATGTATACAGAGTGTTTAGAACATTTGGAGCAAATGTGGATAGATATATGCAATAAACACGTAGTGAAGTATGAAGCCAGAAAATGCTGGACCGAGACTCGAGTACGAGACCTTTTCCTCTCTGTCAGTTATTGGCGGAAGTACAGTTGTGAGGACAGGTTGTGTGTCGTACTTACTGTAGTCGATAGAGCACGTGCCCGCGAAAGGTAAATTCATTCTGCTGCCACTGACCCACTGTGATCTCTATCCTACTGACGAATGAGATGAATCTAAAGACTCGTTAAGTACATAAATATTTCCAGCCACTCTAGGTTGCAGAAAAAGCCTGCTACATCAAATATCATTTAAGCTACACACATCTGTGTACACTAAACGCATATTCGTATTGAAGCTGTCATGAAAATAATGCTTTGTCATATAGCTCTGGTTAAGGTCATGATGTCACAAATGGCGAAACAAGTGACCCTCCTCACACATGCAAGCAGGGAAGAGTACTGGTGACGCAAATAATTGTAGACGTATTACAATCTGCTGTGCCCTACTTTATTACCGCGTAGTCTGCGATGTGTGACATGTCTGGGTTACATCTACAAAGGGAAATGAACTTATGCATTAAAAGTTATATGCTGTTGTTGTTGTGGTCTTCAGTCCTGAGACTGGTTTGATGCAGCTCTCAATGCTACTCTATCCTGTGCAAGCTTCATCATCTCGCAGTACCTACTGCAACCTACATTCTTCTGAATCTGCTTGGTGTATTCATCTCTTGGTCTCCCTCTACGATTTTTACCCTCCACGCTGCCCTCCAATACTAAATTGGTGATCGCTTGATGCCTCAGAACATGTCCTACCAACCGATCCCTTCTTCTAGTCAAGTTGTGCCACGTTTTTCTCTTCTCCCCCATTCTATTAAATACCTCCTCATTAGTTATCTACCCATCTAATCTTCAGCATTATTCTGTACCATTACATTTCGAAAGATTCTATTCTCTTCTTGTCCAACCAATTTATCGTCCATGTTTCATTTCCATATATGGCTACACTCCATACAAATACTTTCAGAAACGACTTCCTGACACTTAAATCTATACTCGATGTTAACAAATTTATAACACTGGGGAGAGGCTAGAACCCTGTCTCACCCCCTTCCCAACCAATGCTTCCCTTTCATGTCCCTCGACTCTTATAACTGCGATCTGGGCTCTGTACAGGCTGTAAATAGCCTTTCACTTCCTGCATTTTACCCCAGCCACCTTTAGAATTTGAAAGAGAGTATTCCAGTCAAAATTGTCAAAAGCTTTCTCTAAGTCTACAAATGTTAGAAACGTAGGTTTGCCTTTCCTTAATCTTTCTTCTAAAGTTTTCCTAAATAACTGAGCCATTAATCAGTTGCTACTCCTTAATATTCTCAAATGGAACGGTGCTTAATCATACCAGTGATGTTTTGACGGTTTGACCCACATATCTGTCACAATATTGGCAGAATGTAATTTTCGGTTGCCTTCATACGTACCTGGTTTCACTGTTTATTAAAGTCATCATGCTGCTATCCGCAGCGCTGAAACTGATTGTTTCATTATGTATATAAATTGCCTCCAAGTACAACGAACGTAAGTCCATGGTCGTCTTTCCTCAAACCATTAATGTCTACATGGCTGTCTGCAGCAAACTGTAATGCAATACACAGACACCGTATAAACGCAGATTGTGTATATGATTACGATATTTGCGTCGATGAGCTTAAATGATGCTTCTAACAATATTTCTCTACCTCTGCGTGAACAACAAAATGCGAACATAGAAAATATGGACAATATGTGACATTTGGAAGTTTTAGTCGGTCCGGGATGCGTATAAGTATAGCCTTAATGATTAGGTCGGCCACTCGCGATAAGCGATAAATCTAGGATGCGCGCCTTTCGGTTACGGATTTTCACGTGTCACAAATAAAATCTAGATGTGACTGCAAACAGTATTCGAAATTTGGCTATCTAGTTCGCAATTTTAACATTCTGTCTTCTTCGGTTTAGTTTACTAGCTTACTTCCAACCATTAGCGTTGTTAGCGTTCGTTACCCTTTAATATGAGTTCTTATGTAAGCAGGTATAGCTATGACGGTGATCCGAAGATCACAAGAAAGTGAGCGGCCAGTCTTATGGGGTTGATGGATACGAGGGCGTGTGTGTGCACTACAGGAGGAGCTGTAGTTTGATGATAGCTTGTTTAGGACAGCAAGTAGTTAAGACAGGTTTGCCAAGTCTAGAAGCTGATACAGTGAGACTCAGTATGGCGTTATGGCAGTGACTATATCAAGTTTAATGTAGCTGGTCGTTGGCCTCACTGTGGAATTTTTCATACACCTTGGAGTTATTCAGTGCTCACCTTCTCCATATCCACTTCTCTGTAATCATAGACTCCCGTCGAACGTGCTTTCTTTGATTTCTGCCCCAAACCACGTGTCTTCTTCCTGCAGGGAAGACACAGGCAGCATAATATGCTGCATAGCACCTGCGAAGGCAAAAGAACATTACAACACGTGTGCTTCAGAGTTTATACATTAAGACAATTAAATGACGCCACCTCACTCTCTTACTGCAGAGCAGTCATCAAGTTGTGAATTTTTTGTGGACTAGCCCTCACAATGTTTTCCGATGTTTGGAATACAGTTTGAAAACTCAGAAATCGTAACTGAGTCCAGACCAGACGTTAGATGTAATGCTTGGCAACTATATTTTTCTTACGAGTGCAGTCCCGTAATTCTACCAGTAGCCATAGTATCAGACCATATCCTGTGATCACCTTTTCAGCTAAAGGAGCTGAAGGAAATGCCGAAGTCCTCGACGAACTCTGTCCTTGGAGCTGATGATGTTCACTACCCTACTCTGTGTAGCCCGCCAAATCGTTCATTGCAAAGTTTCTACGAACTTCCAACGGTATTTGGATGAGACTCTTCTCCTCACTGAACAATTTGAATAATTATTCCAGCTCCGTTAACTAAAGCAATGCCTGGGAGCACAACTTCGTCTTCAGCCAGAAGGACCCTTGGATGGTCTATTAAGAACCACTGAGAGTGGTAGTTGTGGTAGAAGTATTTGCTTTCAGAAAATCAGTTTGGATTTCCAAAGGGTAACGGAACACTACACATTCTTCGTATCACACATTCTGAAATTTTTCGAGCGTTCAGCAGTAAGCAACATTTTTGCATCAGCAGTTATCGACATTAAAAGTGCATACGGCAATGCTTAATTCCACTTCTGCTTCAAAAATTAAGTGATATATGTATTCCAAAGACATTTTTCTTTGATATTCAAACCGCACTAAAATACAGTACTGTGAGTCCACAACAAACTGCTCGTACAACCTCAAGAGAAATTCCTCAATGCTCCACACCCAGCCTTTATACGTTTTAAACGTACACACGAGATACAGACTACGGTCAAGTTGGTTACGACGGTCTAAATCACCCACTTTATTACATAGTCTCTCCTTATCATAGGTATCTTAAGCGAAATCTGATTGTGTGGTATTTGGAATGCGCTTAAAATCTCTTGTAAACAGGAAACAGCATTAACACTATGATATCTGTAGCTGGACCTCGGAAGGGTGTGGAGCCCACCATTCTCTTGAACAGGGCCTAGGACCTCCTCCACCGTCATCGATTATGGATACTTCTTATATCACGAATCTACCAAAGGTGCACTTTAAAAACTTGAAGCAGTAGACTTCTGTTTCCTGCGACATTGCCTTGGAATAATGCTATCAACTTCGACGAGTGCCTTACTAGCACAAACGCTTGAATGTCCGCTGTATAAACTACTTTTTCGCCTCGGACCATGTTACACACACGCATCTTTCTTGTACAAGTAGGGTAATTTTCGACCTCTCTCTCACGGAAACGGATAAAGATATGAAAATAAATTTCAAGGTTATCTGGAATTGGTATCTTAGAGGTATATCGTAGGAAATCCAGTCATATGCTACGCATATT
This sequence comes from Schistocerca americana, assembly GCF_021461395.2. Taxonomy (NCBI): domain Eukaryota; kingdom Metazoa; phylum Arthropoda; class Insecta; order Orthoptera; family Acrididae; genus Schistocerca; species Schistocerca americana. The sequence goes on along the minus strand of NC_060120.1, from coordinate 969,137,779 downwards.
CGTCTTGGAATCTGCTGCTCGGTTTTGGTACAAAGAGTACATGATAAAACACTTTTGTGTGGTTTTCTGACAAACAAATTAATGGTGCCACCACTAGCCTCTTAAGGCACACCATACAGAACGTAAAACATAAAAGGCGCCAAAGGATTTGGTCCGTTTGCTTCGGCAAACAGAAGTGTGAAATATTCGTGTTTTGACCCAACACGGTAGTATAGTGACAATAAAGCGATACTCCTGTTGGGTATACAATATAGAAGACCATAGCACTTAACGAGCAAATCTGTCCGTTAACTGCCTTGTTCTATATTGATCCAAACTTGAAGTGTGATATTTCCTCTTATTACATGGGTCTTCAAGACTTTTATATTTGCACGGAAGATGGTCACTCAGTGACTCAAATCGATTTGCTGTAATAAATGCTTTCAGAGCCCTTGTGACCGATGAGGCCGAGTTAGTTCTTTGCATATTCTTAATTGCCAACGACGGCTGTCCTCTCTTGATGTCTCTTCCCCAAAATGTCAGCTCTGTGGAGGATCTCACGTTATGTTCGTTTCCAGATGACAAGGTTTCTACTTAATATGGCATGACGCATTAGAATCAGATCATTTCCATAATTTACTGATGAGTATCCGACATCAACCGCATGGTATTCTTTCCTAATAGCCCTCGGAACGTCAATAAAGCAAATTGGCACTCTTTCAAATAATGGTAGAAAATACAGAAGCTGTTGTGCCAGAAATGGATCCAGCCCACGTATCCAAGTACTCAATGCACTAAGTGTGAGAGATTTCTCTATCCCAAAAACGACATGCTACTTCGTTACAGTCCGCAGCTCGTGGTCGTGCGGTAGCGTTCTCGCTCCCCGCGCCCGGGGTCCCGGGTTCGATTCCCGGGGGGGTCAGGAATTTTCTCTGCCTCGTGATGACTGGGTGTTGTGTGATGTCCTTAGGTTAGTTAGGTTTAAGTAGTTCTAAGTTGAGGGGACTGATGACCATAGATGTTAAGTCCCATAGTGCTCAGAGCCATTTGAACCAATTTGAACTTCGTTACAGATTAACAGCTCTCTGACCGGGAATACGAAATCCTCACAATTATTGCGCAACGTCGACTAGAGCTTGAACAATATAAGGTCTGGTCGAACCATGGAGCTCCAGAACGTTCCGTAGCGCAACAACCCAAAAGTGTATACGAATGTATTCAGCACTGACTACGGATCAGTAAAATCGACATTCGGGTACTGCAAATAGGCGAAGAGGTACGAGAATTTCCTTTCCGTGGGACCGAGGTGACTTGGGATTAGTTTACAATGACAAGAACGAACGGATGGCGAACAAGGTCGTTGTTATTCGCCGTGTAATTAATGTCATTCTACCATCTTCAGATTTCAGGTTACGGATGAGGAAACTGGCCAAGGAAGAATGGGCAGAGGATTTGGACCTTTTAGTGTACCACAGAAGTCAATACGACACTCCAGTACAAGCACTTATTAGATGCTCCACCAGATTTCGAACATTTCAGGAGAGGAAGAGGTTGGTAACTGTACCAGTATTGTTCAACTACTTCCAAAGTAGGTCGAGTAGGTATCGTGTATAGCCCTTCCAGTGACTGTCACAAGATAGAAGCGGGAGACATAAGCGAACTGCTGTTTTCCTACAATTACACCGAATCACAGCCAAACTATTTACCGCAAAAAAATCTTGAAGATATCCCTCTGATCAAGTGATTCTATTTTATTGTATCATGATGAATCACAAATATCCTTCTTAGTCCTCATGAAGAAAATACACTCCACCCAAATTTGGTTTATTTCCTCCTAGGTCAGGTAATTAACTGAACTTGCTATGCTTGATTGTTGGTTTTACTTAGCACCATGCGTTTTCTGATCATCACTTGTTTCCGTTTCTGCAGTCTCGCAGTGAGTTTCAGTATCTGACTGAAGAAAGCTGTTTATCACAGTGTTAGCATGGTTTGGAGAATAAAGGAAAAAATACAGGTTGTATGTATTTATACACTCTCCGCTGTAGAATAAGAGATCGTTTAGTCGCTGAAAACAGTGCAAAGATAAACTTTTTCGTTGTACAGGAGCATGCTGAAAAGTAGTGCCTCCGATTTTTTTATTCTTTTCTCAATATCGGTTGCGGTATTACTTGTCATGCAAATTATTCAATTGGCTTTTCCGTTTCGCGGACGCAAGCTGAAGCAAACTGGCGCTAGAGTGTTCCGAATTTTAGTGTGTAACATGTCTGCGTGGAACGTACTATGTCGTTGTATGAGACAACAGAATCTCAGAAAACAGAAACATCTGCAACAATCCGTCACCTCGTGTTCACAGTCATCGATCATCCTCCATCCAGCCCCGATTGGATCTCATCTGTTTTCCATCTGTTTACAAAATTCGAGGACGTCGCTTTGATAGTAATGAAACGGTACAAGCAGAGGTGAGGTTGTAGCTACGTCAACAAAGTGGAACATTCTACACTGACAGTATAAAAAATATGGTCTCCCGTTGGGAAAAATACGTTGGTCAATAGAGTGACTACGATGAGAGATAAATATATAGGCATGAAGCATAAAGTCGTAGAATGTTAACGTAAGCTTTATTTAAAATGCCTTTCGAGTTTCAAATAAAAATTTCCGATACATTACTATTCATCAAGACGTCGTAGCAGTGGGTACACATTCGGCAACGACCTATACATTCATATTCACAGTAGAGAATACAAGGTGCAGAAGAGAGTGAGGAAGAACATGTGGAATGTGATGACAATAGCCATGCATTTCGAATGAGGAAATGCTCTGAGAACCAAACCCTGAGCAAACACTAACAATAAAGATGCTCCATGCCATGTGTCGTGTCCACCTGAGATACTGAATACAAGCCGGAGAAGTCGATCCAGATATGCGCTGCCTGGATGTGAAGGTTTCACGTTATGCAGTACACTAAATATATTTGCCTCACGGAAAAAAGGAACTGCTATTTACACTTCCATAAAAATAGCAGAAACGCTCCTTATACGCAGCAACTTCAGAAAGTAACACATGTCGTCCCACGCAAAGATCACTGCGCAACTAGATTGGTGCGTTATCACAAGACAGTACATGTCCTGGGCCTCCTATAGGCATAGCCACGCTGCGGTACGGATAATAACTGCTTCACAGTGTGAGAGTGAAATTGAACGGCGACTGGAAAGCTGCCCCAAAGTTGAGCTGTTCGGCGCAGTCCGATTCCTGTGTTCAAAACGTCTGAATTGCTTCCAGACTGTGCGAGAAATCTGACTGTGTGTGGACAAAATGCAATGTCCCGCCCCACTGTATTGAAGTGGTGTCATCGATTTAACCCATGCTGAACAGACGTGGATGACTCTGATAGTAGACAAAGGCCATCGATATCGACATCGACAACAGAGGTCGATGTCCAGACCATCGAGGAACTGAGTCAAAGAATTAGGAGTATTCCAGCGATGAAGACATCCACATAGCTGTTCTAGAATGGCTCCATGCCGAACGAGTGGATTTCTATCATCGAGTAATTGAACGACTGATAGAAGGTTCCAAGGGTAGTTTACAGGGATTTGGTAACTATGCTGCTAAATTGTCTCATGTTTCTGTGTCAGTTTGAAGTGTAGGAGAGCACTCAATAAAAGTTACTTCTCCTATCTTGAGAATGTCTGCTTCACTTTTTGAGGGTTCCCCGTACGTAAAATTTTCTCGCTGTATCTTCAGATATAATAATAAAGTAATATTTTCTGGTACAAGTGCGTATATTAAATACTGGCCATTAAAATTGCTACACCAAGAAGAAACGCAGATGAAAAACGGGTATTCATTGGACAAATACATTATACTAGAACTGACATGTGATTACATTTTCACGCAATTTGGGTGCATAGTTCCTGAGAAATCAGTACACAAACCAACCACATCTGGCCGTAATAACGGCCTTGATACGCCTGGGCATTGAGTCAAACAGAGCTTGGATGGCGTGTACAGGTACAGCTGCCCATGCAGTTTCAACACATTACCACAGTTCATCAAGAGTAATGACTGGCGTATTGTGACGAGCCAGTTGCTCGGCCACCAATTGACCAGATGTTTTCAATTGGTGAGAGGTCTGGAGAATGTGCTGGCCAGGGCAGCAGTCGAACATTTTCTGTATCCAGAAAGGCACGTACAGGAACTGGAACATGCGGTCGCGCATTACCCTGATGAAATGTAGGGTTTCGCAGGGATCGAATGGAGGGTAGAGCCACGGGTCGTAACACATCTGAAAAGTAACTTCCACTGTTCAAAGTGCCTTCAACGCGAACAAGAGGTGACCGAGACGTGTAACCAACGGTAACCCATACCATCACGCCGGGTGATACGCCAGTTTGGCAATGACGAATACACGCTTCCAATGTGCGTTCGCCGAGATGACGACAAACACGGATGCGACCATCATGATGCTGTAAACAGAACCTGGATTCATCCGAAAAAATGACGTTTTGTAATTCGTGCACCCACCTTCGTTGTTGAGTATACCAGCGCAGGCGCTTCTGTATGTGATGCAGTGTCAAGGGTAACCGCGGCCATGGTCTCCGAGCTGATAGTCCATGCTGCTGCAAACATCGTCGAACTGTTCGTGCAGATGGTTGTTGTCTTGCAAACGTCTCCATCTATTGACTCAGTGATCGAGACGTGGCTGCACGATCCGTTACAGCCATGCGGATAAGATGCCAGTCATCTCGACTGTTAGTGATACGAGGCTGTTGAGATCCAGAACGTCGTTCCGTATTACCCTCCTGAAACCACGGATTCCATATTCTGCTAACAGTCATTGGATCTCGACCAACGCGAGCAGCAAAGTCCCGATACCATAGGCTACAATCCGACCTTTATCAATGTCGGAAACGTGATGCTACGCATTTCTCCTCCTTACACGAGGCATCACAAGAACGTTTCACCAGGCAACGCTGGTATGAGAAATCGGTTGGAAACTTTCCTTATGTCAGCACGTTGTAGGTGTCGCTACCGGCGCCAACCTTTTGTGAATGATGTGATAAGCTAATCATTTGCATATCACATCGTCTTCGTGATGTAGCAATTTTATTGGCTACAGTTTATTAATAAACGTCAGCAAATTAATCCGCGGAAATAATTCATTACTAGCATTTAAAACGTGTGTGAGTACTAATGTAAACTATATGCTATGTGCCCTAATATTTTGGTGAATTACAATTATTTTTGTTATTTAGTATTTCAGTCGTATTTGGTCCCAGGACAAATCGATGACCACCAACTTAAAATTTTCACTGACGAAATCTAAGTTCAAGACTGAGCAGGATACACAAATTTTTTATTTACAAGTGGTAAGAACACGATTATATGCAAGTTGGTTTATTATCTGTGGTTACATAAACGTGATAATGTCGATGTGTATGCTTCTCATTCTGTCCTTGTTTGTCTTCGGTATTTTCTGTCTATAGTTGGTATGTAAATATTTGTTAGCCATAAACACTGTCCCTTCAAGGAAATTGTACAATAATTTGAAATCATTGTATCCTCTACTTCATATATTACTTTGTATTTGTACCAAGCGTTTTGCACCATGGCTAAATTGACCAAAGCGAAATAATAGTAGCAATGAAACTCCTACAAAGTACAGCCACAATAGGTGTTGCCTATTCCACTTATACCTGTTTCGGATAAGTCCACATTTTGTCTACTCCGTGACCCAGTTGGTTTGAGCCCATTTCGCAGCTTAATATACGAGTGCTGTTGTTTTATAAAGATCCAATCGGTCGCAAAATGAAAATCACGGTGCTAGTCAAAAATGATTTATTTGAAAGAGTTGGTTGGTTTGGGGGATGGGACGAAACAGCGAGGGCTTCGGACCCTTCGGATTTTGGAAGGATGGGAAAGAGAGACTACTATACCCTTTCAAAGGAATCATCTCTGCATTTGCCCTAAACCATTTAGGGAAATCACTGAAATCAGGATGGCCGGAGGCGGATTTCAACCGTCGTCCTCGCGAACGTGGATCTAGTGTGTTAAACACTGTGCCACCTCGCTCGGATTACAAAAGTTGGCTCCACCACCCAGCTACTTCTCTACATTGTCCTCGTTCGCGTTAGACAAATGTCGCATCGTTCTACTACATGTGCAATACCCTTGCCTTAGAAGGCAGCTGCCTGCGCTTTCCGAAAATTCTGTATGCTGGTCTGCAGTCTTGTGTAGTCAGGATTGTATGGTGGATGACATATGGAGTTAACACAGGGCGACGGTGTGTTGCAGATGTCGCAGCGCTAGTCTCTGTTCCTTGTGAAACCAACTCTTCCTTATGGAGAGCGGTTCACGTGAGTAGAGATGAAACTCAGAGGGAGCCATTTAGAGCTGCAGGGCAGGTGATCAAACACTTTCCATCGAAAACGCTGAAGGAGCATCTTCATTGCCGCTGCAGTGTGTGGCCAGAAATGTCCCGAAGAAGGAAATATCTGACAGTTACATAAAGTGAGCTGCATGTACTGAGGCGAGATCTTTCGGCAGGCATTTTTTCTTGGTGAATGCTATCGATTTCGGTGAATTTTTACTTGCAATCCGTGCTCTAAGGACTGAAACGAGTGGCATAACGCGATCGACGGGCATATCTGGGACACTGCCAGAGACATCTGTGCAAGGTTTCATCCTTTTTTTCTGTGATTTAAACTTCGTGACCCAGCAGACCTTAATAATGGAATAGCCTTGGTATGAGAGGAGCTTCCTACGATTCGAGTAGTTCAGCGATCTCAGCTGAAATTTATTTCATTTCCTTAAGTCACTTCAGGCAGATGTCTGATTGGTACACCTGAGAATAATTGATACTTATGGTGGAGTCGGATCCGAACGTCACCGAGCTGCCAAAGCCGTGTTTTCCTGTCAGCTATGTTGTTATTCACCGCATAAGCTGAAGTTCCAACACAGCTCTAGATATCCTTTTAATCTGTTGGCCAATTTCGCTATCGTTACTCCACAGTTTGACTACTAGTAATTAATTATGCATCTTCCGAATTTGCACCTGAAACTCAACAAAATCACCCACTATTTTAATTTGAAAGTCAGTAACTTACCACACAATAAATAGTTCACATGTATCGTCCATTTCCACGCATCTGTTATGAGTTTGTGATGTTTCCCTAAATAGTGAACGTATTCTATTATCAACAACGCTAAGCAATTACTTTCACTAAATTAGTCATAAATTTCAGTAATTGTTTCGATGACAAATACATAGTGAATAAACATTTGAGATTCGAAAAATAGCTGCCAGTAGCGTTTACTATGAGTCGTTGCGTTGTCAGAGCACACCTCAGCACAAAACGAAGTTGTAGCAAAATCATAAAATACGGTGGCATTGCCACGCGTTTTTTGTGGTAGTTAATCTTTTACTGCATATGCACAACAGACTTAGGAGCGTTTAACTAATTACATTACATTCAGACCTTTGTTGTGACTGGTATATCGTTGTGTGCGAATAATACACTAAAGACCAAGGTTTCAGGAACATGCAAATACAATATCAAAAACTTAAATAGTCTTCCTATTCATAGCACTTAGCTAGAAAATGCTGTGAGAAGAAGGAAAATTATTATGTATTGCCGACGCAACATAGTACCGACGTGCAAGGTACTGGACCTTGACTTTCCAACAGCTAGAAGGGACATTTAACATATTTTTGTATGTCAACCCGCGTAAAATATTTGGAATCACTTTCAGTAAACAACAGTGTTACTGCTCAGTTGATCATAATTTGCTGTATGAAGATAGTTACTTCGGAATGCTTCGGCTCCGTCTCCATTATATGTGGTTGTAAGCAGTGGGAAAACAAATTCTCATATTGTGAGGAAAGACTGATACTGATTTAAAGCTGGGATATCATTTATTATCCATTCAATCTCACATTCTTGTGGATTTAATGCAATTTATTTGTGGTAATCGGACATACAGGCTTTACGTAACGAAAAGAAGCTTCATTGGGATGCTCGTTTTACTACTACAGTGCTGCATTCGCATTACATGTGATACCGGAATCTTTGGAACGCATTCAGACAGTCCTGGTTATCAAAAAGTTTAATTAGGTTGACACCGGATGTAAGGCAATCTATTTGCGTAGCAAATACGGTAAAGAACTTATCTGTGATGGCAGTAGGTCGGAGAATTACTGATTAACCATTTCATGGGACGAAGGCTCATAACAGTTGAGAGAAACATGAACACACCAGAGACGGTGACACAAGAGCTAAAATTTAGCAACTTCTATTCCCGATTACTGCATCTGCTCTGTGGACTGGTGATATTAGTTCCACGTGAATTATGACAAGCAGTATACGTTGCTCACATCGGCAGTTTGACGGACTGCCTTAAGTGTTAATCCTTTGGAGAGTTATCAGTCCCTCGAAAACTGAACTGGATTTAAATAACCGAAATGGACTTTCGATTGATCATATTGGCACCGAAATAGTGGTTCATAAGGAGAAAACCAAAATAATGATTTTGATTTTCAGAAAAGCTTCCACCACGGATGATCGCAATACGTACGGTACCTCCTTTCAGTCACTAGACAAACCCCGAAAACGAAAAACAAAGTCAATTAAAATAGCTCACCAGAGGAAACACATCGGGACTGGACGAGATACTGGGACGTTGTATAGAGATTACTCTAAGAACTTATGACCCTTCAAGTAACACTTTCTCGTAGGTCGCCTGAGCAGCTAAGGATAAAAAGGATTGGAAAAGAAGCGCAGGTCATTCCGGTTTTCGAAAAGGATCGTCAGATAGATGCACGTAGTTATATACCAGTATTGCGAAGAAAATTTGTTGGAGACAATGGAACATTTTTATGTGCACCCAGTACAAAGTTTTTGGAGAAAGGAAATACAAAAAGAGTCTTCTGAAAACACAGGTCTTGATCAGCTTAGTGATTAACGTCGAAAGTTCCATGGGGTACACGGAGGTGAATCTTTTGTCAACGGAACGGTTGCAGTGCCAAAATATCGTAAGCGAAATGGAAAAATTTCTGCTGAGAATCGATTGGTGGCACAGGAACAGGTAGTACCATGAAAATTCTTTTAATTATAACACACTTCGCGTAAACAGTTCAAGTCCATTATTGTTAGATTGCAGTACTGACGATAAATCAATGGAAACTGAAACAACTACAAAATATGTGGCCGTAACAGTCAGATGCCACCTGAAGTCGAATGACGTCGTAAAAATCATTATAAGAATTGCGGATGCCAAACTGAGACTCACTAGAAGAGTCTTGAGGAAATGCAATTCATCCATGAATTAATAAACTTACAAAAAACCTTGCTCAACCAGTTCTTCAATACTGCTGATTAGTCTGGGTCCTTTACCAGCTTGGCGTACTAGAAGAGTTGGAAGAGCTCGATAGGCGTCCTCAAGGGATTGTATAGTATGCGCGAGAGCGTTAAGGAAATGCTCAACTCCAGTGGAAGACGGTTCAAGAGAAGCTACTGTTGAAATTGCGAGAGAGTAAGTCCCGAAGAGAATCGGTTTTCTCCCTTACAGCTCTCACGAAATGATAATGATGTGAAACCCTGAGTGATTACAGACCTTACGGTAGCGTATTATTACGCAATCTTCTGAAGCGCCTCTCGCGAATACAACAGGAAAGTTGGGAATTCAGAAGCACTCTCGGCCACACGCCGTAAGGTGGCTTGCAGAGTTGAGATATCTTTGTAAAGTTTTAGGCGATTCACAACCGAGACTGTGAGTTCCACATTCGAAGCACACCGTCCGAAAATACATTGATGGCTCTCGGATTCAGGCTCTGTGTTATTCTGATTAGGACGTATGAGATCATAGTATTCAACAGCAGCGGTTTTTATAGCTGATGCACACAGTCGGGGGTTTCTGCGTCAATGTTGATGATGGCTGAGGGTAGACATTTCTTGGTCACTTACCTCCACTGGCTTCATAGTTTTCTCTGATATCTGCCTGTCTTAAACAATTAACCTTGTTTCGCTGTCAACCTCAGCTCCTTCTAGCAGTGATATACAGCTCACTTCACTTTTCACAAGCTTCTCTTTCTAGAAACACTGACACGCACCCGAACAGTTTCAGTTCACCAGGCAGACGAATGCTAGGCAACGCACGCATCAGATTCTGTGATGTTTCATTGTTGTGAGGCTCGCTTGGGAACAATGCTAAAGTGTTATCATCGCTTATGGCTTTAGAATACCATCTGGCCATACGCGATTTGTTTGTAACTGTCATACTTATCCATTACAACAGTCCTCGTAAGAAAAGATAAACAATTTATTTTTTCATCATCAAAAATCCGGAATCTAATTCAAAATTCTCTTACAGGAGCAATATAAAGGGTAAAAGAAACATTCAGCAGTTCCCACATTTTTCGCAGTTACTTTGACTAGAACCGTTCCTCGGTTTATTTTATTGTGATGGGATCGAAAGGTTTGCATATTGTGATATTCTGACAAAAATGTGCACGAAATATGATTGCAGGAGGCATTTGCCGTTAAATTCGTAAATTTATGCATTAAAGCAACGCGACAAGCAACACAGGTCGTTCAGTGTATTGAAATTTATTTCTGATTTTGGAAAAAGCAACCGACACTGAATAGCGTGAGCGTCAAAATCGACAGATCTTCAGGGGTAAATGTTGTGTTATGAAGAGTGAATGGCTGCGCACAATGGTTCAAATGGCTCTGAGCACTATGGGACTTATTTTCTGAGGTCATCAGTCCCCTAGAACTTAGAACTACTTAAACCTAACTAACCTAACGACATCATACACATCCATGTCCGAGGCAGGATTCGAACATGCGACCGTAGCCGTCGCGCGGTTCCACGCTGTAGCACCTAGAACCGCTCGGCCACCCCAGCCCACAATGACGATACTTTCAACGTGTTAACGAATTAACGAAGGAGTAAAGCATACAGTTGTTTCTATATCAAGTTGGCCAGCACAGGTTGGGCGTATGATGTACTAAATGCTAGAGTTCCCTGTGAAATACCCTCACTGAATATAGCATGTACACATACGACTGAATGCTTTGCATGTAAAACGTGAGATACCACAAAAGTGCTACAGATGGGAGGTTTTACGTGACCCTTTCTAGAACAGTGGAATGCGTGAAAGGCACGGAAAAAATGTGAAAGAAAGAAGGAAAGAAGTCTGGGTTAAACATCCCAGATAAAAAGGCTGAGAGCCGGCCGGTGTCGCCGAGCGTTTTAAGGCGCTACAGTCTGGAACCGCGCGATCACTACGGTCGCAGGTTCGAATCCTGCCTCGGGCATGGATGTGTGTGATGTCCTTAGGTTAGTTAGGTTTAAGTAGTTCTAAGTTCTAGGGGACTGATGACCGCAGAAGTTAAGTCCCATAGTGCTCAGAGCCATTTTTTTTAAAGGGCTGAGAAATGAGTAACTGAATGAAGAAGGACATTCCATAGTAGGGGAAGAATGTACCAGGGCGAAAGATGAAGGTACATTTCATATTAGAAATTATATGTGCACACAAAAGTTGACAGTAATCAAGAAATGACAAAACGCATTCAACTGGATAAGTGAAGAGCTACAGATTAGAATGAACTTAATCATGCGATGTTTATGTTACAAATATAACCAAAACCTGTAATCCAACACGTTCATAATTCGCAAATATACATCTAAAGGAAAGAAGTATGTATAGGAAATTTCTCCCCTTAAGGACGTTATAATTAATATGATGCTGGTTATCGCCCTCGGCTTTCTAGTGGCATGTCACGTTTTCGATCAATAAATTTCAGATTCAGAGGCCTAGTTGTTATTTCAGTTTGTGAATATTTTCCATCACGTAAAACTTACGTCACGTCGCAGTTCGATGTGAGCACTTATTACCACAATGAGAAGCAACTATGAACAAATGCGCAGGAAGTGTGGTCAACTCTACGAAGGAAAAATTGTGCTTGTTGTTTCAGTATCTCAAATCCGTAGACACCTCTAGACGTTAGCTTATCTCTGCGGCTGACCAGTAAAGATCCAAGGCCACGGAGGATAATGCATTCCAATACCCAGTCCCAGTCACGAGCAGCCGTTTGTCTTGCTATCACCGTAGACGGTAAGGAAATATTTGATGCACAAATATAATAATAATTTACTGCCAGAGAAAGAGCAGCAATTGGCCGAAGAAGTTTTCCATGCTGACTACGACCAGTAAGAATGTACTGCAATGCAATCTCAAACGCTATTGTGGGCTACAGGTCGAGCGTTTGGACTCATAGAGCCAGGAATGTTAGGACACCACAGAGTCTACGGCGAGCACAGAGAAGTGTACTACAGCACCTGACAAGCGCGTGTAGATCGACACTGTCTGAGGTGCTGTGGTGATACTAGGCTTGCTACTTCTTGACTTAATCTTTAGAAAGACAGGCCCACAATTTTGGCTGTCAAATGGCGAACACGATTAGCTAAAGAAGATAATAGGCGTAAGAGCCACATCGAATAAGGGGATGATGGCATGCACTGATAAAGAATAACATGAAATCTGGGTTAGGGCCGAAACAGGAAGGAGAGCTTAGCAGTTGCTTCCTCACACAGGAAAAGAAGGGCCATAGCGTGATACTCCCTTCCAACCACGGCAGCTATACACTACATGTAGGGACATTGTCCATACCTACTTGCTTACTAAGTGCATTTATTAATATGGAGCAATCGGCACCCCGGCATCATCGTCTAAGAATGTGCAATCAGCTTATATGTTACACATGAAAGCTTGTACCTTAATCTACTTTTCTACATAATTTCCGTCAATATTGAGGCACTTGTCATAACGTTGTACCAATTTTGAATACCCTCCTCATAGAAGTCTGCCGTCTGACTTGTTAACCACTGCATCACCTCTGTTTTGACTTTGTCATCGTCTTGAAGACGCTGACCGCCCAGGTGTTTCTTCTAATGCAGGAACAGATAGCAGTCACTGGGCTTAAGATCGGAGCTGTGCGGAGGATGGTCTAGACTCTAGAGTTTCCCATCGAAACGATGTGATGATATCTTTGGTCTGATTCACCACATGCGGACGGGCATCGTCTTGCAGCAAAACGATGCCTCGCAATGAGACAATCAATGCAGTAGCTTACTGTAAGACATTGCACAATCTGAGCCGTTCAATTTAGAGCAAAAGACGTGGCAAGCTGAGCAAGGGCAAGGGCAGGATACGAACCTGCGACCGTAGCGGTCGCGACGTTCCAGACTGAAGCGCCTAGAACCATTTGGCCACAACGGCTGGCAGCGTCAGTATCTTGCAGCACAGGAATAGCCTTTGTACAGCCGCAAGCACTGTAATGGCAATGTGCTTAGTATCTCTAAACATTTCGAGTGCTTCACGAAGGACTAACCCAGGCTATTCCCGAAGCAGTGGGTATCACTAGCCACCAAATGTCGGTAACTGCCGTACAGTGAACCTGACGATGTTGACACCTCTAGAAACTGCAATGCAGTGCGCTGAAGAACTGCTCCGCTGATTATTTAAAGACTCAATCGATGAGCGACAGTGCACCTCAGCTGTGCACGAAAAGGTCATTGTAACCAATCCAACTGGGGTGAGAGGTGGAACGGCTCCTGCTGTTCTGGCCTCCAGGAATGGCCGAGTTCCGGCCCTCAACTTGGGTGACTTGAACTGGCGTGAATTCTCAGAACGCGATGTGCCTCCACCACCGCGTGGCTTCTACGACAATTCGAAGTAATTGACAGAAAAACAAGACAGATTTCTCCATCTTGGGGAATTTCTATGTTAATTAAACGAGGTATACTGTATTCATGATGTTCGCTCCACGTTATTGTCCTCTATGCAGGTAATACCTCGGTGGTGTCTGCGAACTTTGGAAAATTAATTTAGCAACATCAACGCAGTAATTACGTTTGATTAATTGTTAATTAATTAATCGACTCGTCTGAGTGATGTGAGGTTTACTTGGAATTTATTTGGAGTTGGAATCTGTGATCAGAATTGAAATTTAATTTTATTGCTCTTTCTTCCTTTGTGATGAAGACAGGTCTGGACAGATGCTGTCGCTTTGCCACGTTCGTTTTATGCTGGACAAAGTTACTATGGTACAACTGCCCCATCAAAATACCGATTTGGGAAAAAGATCACCTCAAAGTAAACAGAGACCCCTCTGACTCGAGTACATAACAACATCAAGACACTCAGAAGTAACACAATTAAGGCATTTTGTATGCAAAGTAATTTAATGATTAGTACCTAGCCGGACAACCTGTGTACAATATACACTACTGGCCCTTAAAATTGCTACATCAAGAAGAAATGCAGATGATAAACGGGTATTCATTGTACAGATATATTATACTACAACTGATATGTGATTACATTTTCACGCAACTTGGGTGCATAGATCCTGAGAAATCAGTATCCAGAACAACCACCTCTGGCCGTAATAACGGCCTTCATACGCCTGAGTATTGAGTCAAACAGAGCTTAGATGGCGTGTACAGGTACAGCTGCCCATGCAGCTTCAACACGATACCACAGTTCATCAAGAGTAGTGACTGGCGTATTGTGACGAGCCAGTTGCTCGGCCACTATTCACCGGACTTTTTCAATTGGTGAGAGGTCTGGAGAATGTGCTGGCCAGGGCAGCAGCCGAACATTTTCTGTATCCAGAAAGGCCCGTACAGGAACTGCAACATGCAATTTGTTCTCAGTTCTCAGTACTGTCTCCATTATTTTTTCCGTATTTTCATTTCATTGTCGGGGGGTGGGGGGGGTGGGGGGGGGACAGTGTAACTAAAGAGCGACACTTCATATGACTGTATTTATCAGCGCTTTAACTACTGTGATTAACACGACCCAGATGACTGTATTAGGTTTAAGCGTCTGTTTTACTGGCCGAACCACTGGCCCTTTAATCTTACACTAAACATTTTCGTTAAAACACCCGGTCAGGCAAACACAGAGAAGCATGCTGCTGTTGACTCCGGCTGCGCCCGCAGGTTGGGATGGGTGAGCTCTTTAATTGGCCCAAGAAGCGGTCACTGCCCTTGGCTTCGGGGCTGCACTGACCACTCACTATTGACAGCAGCCGCAGTCTTTTGTCCGTGGCTCTCAACACCACTCCAGCGCCTCAGCCCATTGTTCCCCACTGCCCCACAGCCTTGAGGTGCGTGCGCTTGCAGCCACTAGTCGTCGCTTTGTAATACGCCGTCCGGTTAAAGTTTAAACAGGCCGACGATTTGGTTTTTCGGCGTTCTCTGCGTGTGTAACGGGTGACAGACTTGCTACGGTGGCCAAGTTGCGGAACCTGCTGTCACAGACATGGGACGAAACACTTAAACATCTCAGTTAACATAGTGTTATACATACTGTGTACATATTGGCCACATCAGTTTCCTATCTTCTGAACATATCTAATCGGACGTGCGGTCTCTGTGATGCCACTTCAACTTTCCAGGCCCCAGAACTCGTACACTACCTTAAGGTAACATAGCTCTTTTGTTAGACAGACGAATTTCTTGGGCTGTCTGTTCTCTAGCGATCCTGCTACGCTAACTGTCTGACCCTTCACTTCCGTCTCAGTTACATCTCTTACCTCACTATACATTTATTGTAATATTCCCTTTAACACTACATTTATTGTTTTGCTCTTCTCTCCAGTGTTCGTTTTTCCATCGAAATCACTGTCCCTGGGGAAGGTTGCCAGATCGATACTAGCTTCAACACAAGGCAGCATTTACCTCCACTGATCGGGGTTTTCCATGCTTTCTACGTTCTAGGATTTCCGAACGAACTGTTCGTCGAGACAAACACGGTAATAATGGTATCCTGATTCTTCACTCCAGCTTTCCCTTTCTCTTCCCCTCATTGAACCTTACCCCTCTTACAGTGCAATTTCCGCAGTGTATTCTTAAAGTTGCCTCATGCAACTATGGTTCGACACCCCTTGAAATAAAAGCAAAATACAAGAATTTGACATTTAATGAGTCCTTCATCGTATTTTCCTAGCATGCCGTTAGCATTACATTAATTTTGAGTTGCACCCGTGGTCTAGAGGCGTCTCTGATTAGTAGTCGAGGACTCTGGATCGAATCTCCCTGCTGCTAGTGATTTTTTTTCCGCTGTTCTCATGTAATTCTTATAACATGTTTATTAGGACTGTGCAAATTATCAGTATCTAAGGACTCATTTAATGTTAACATTATCTTCACCTTGAAAATTTGGGTAGTAAAAAAGTACTAGAGTCCAGTGCTCTCCGTAACACACACAAAACAAGAAATCGAAATGCCAATGGTTCACATCTCACCAAGTCTAAATTTTTCCCCTAACATTCGCGTAAAATAAAAAAAGGCTATTCAGATAGAAATCTGCCTTGTAAGCAGGATATCCCTCTTTCGAATTCCCTCCTCAAAAAAAGAAAAAATAGCATCGTGAGTTCTGGTGCTATAAGGTGAGCGAACCGACAGTGAGTTCGTGTCCACCTTCTTCCAACTGCTTTTTCATTTCCAACTTTTGATTTCTGAAAGATTCTGAGTCTTCCTTATTCATTTAATACAAGTATTACAATATGTCGAAAGTCGATATTATTTGTTATAAACAATGTATCCACGGAACTTCTTGGTTCAAAGACCAACGATTGGAATGTTTCCCCAGTAGACAGAAATCTTAACTTGACTGGCACTCATTTCCGAAAGTAAACACATGTTACACACTGGAAGCTTTTGGTGTTATGAGTCCTTCTGTAAAGTATATACAAGGCGTATTCGGAAAGTAAGGTTGGATTAGGCGCGGAATGGAAACCACTGTCAAAATCCAATGGAATTTTGCGCAGTGTCTTTAGTATGCCCGTCTCTCTTTTCAGTTCAGAGCGCTAAGTATATAATATAAAAAAATCGAAATGTCCGCAGTCCCAAGTTCGAATCCCGCAACTGCTTAGATTTTAATTAATAATCAGCTTCGGCGGCCGAAGACTTCCAGCATAACGGGTCAGCCGCATTCTGCCAAAGACCTTGTCAAAAGGGCGGACGAGTGGACAAAGGTTCAGGGCACACTCTTGTCCTTGGGATGGCAAGCTGCCACTAAAGGCGGAAGAATCAGCAACGATCAAAGGCATGTGGGTGCAGAAGGCAATGGAAACCACTGTATTAAAGACACATAACGTTTCTCTACAGGATATGTAGAGTGTAGTTGACAAAGTGTCATGATGATTCCGGAATAGTCCCCCATTAGGATCTCCAGGAGTGCACATGGAAATTTTTGTTCAGTTCCTGCTGAGATCATCGGTCCCCAGGCCTACACACTACTTAATCTAACACAAACAATCTTAGCACTAAGGACAGCAACCGAGAAAAAGATTGAATAATCGACGAAACGATAACACTCTACGAGTCGGGACGAGCAATGTCAGAAGGTTGAACATGGCAGGGAAACTAGAAAATCTGAAAAGGGAAATGCAACGCAAAATCTAAATATAGTAAGGGTCAGTGAAGTAAAATGGAAAGAAGACAAAGATATCTGGTCAGATGAATAGAGGGTAATATCAACAGCAGCAGGAAATGGTATAACGGGAGTAGGTTCAAAAATGGTTCAAATGGCTCTGAGCACTATGCCACTTAATTTCTGAGGTCATCAATCGCCTAGAACTTAGAACTAATTAAACCTAACTAACCTAAGGACATCACACACATCCATGCCCGAGGCGGGATTCGAACCTGCGACCGTAGCGGTCACGCGGTTCCAGACTGAAGTGCCTTTAACCGCACGGCCACACCGGCCCGCTAACGGGCGTAGGATTTGGTATGAATAGGAAGGTAGGGCAGAGAGTGCGTTACTGTGAACGGTTCAGTGATACGGTTATTCTTATTAGAATCGATAGCAAACGAACACTGACAACGATAATTCAGGTATATATGCCGACGTCGCAAGCTGAAGATGAAGAGATTGAGGAAGTGAATGAGGATATTGAAAGCGTAATACAGTACGTAAAGGGAGATGAAAATATAATAGTCATAGAAGACTGAAATGCAGTTGTAGGGAATGGAACAGAGGAAATGGTTACAGGAGAAAATGGGCTTGGAAAAAGGAATTCGAGAGGAGAAAGACTAAGTGAGTTCTGAAATAAATTTCAGCTAGTAACAGCGAATATTCTGTTCATGAATCACAAGAGGAGGAGATATACTTAAAAAAGGCATGGTGATACAGCAACATTTCAGTTAAATTACATCAAGATGAGACAGAGATTCCGAAATCAGATACCGGATTGTAAGGCGTACTCAGGAGCAGATACAGACCCAGATCACAATATAGTAGTGCTAAAGAGTAGGCTGAAAGAAGTCAGGAAGAATCAACAAGCAAAGAATTATGATACGAAACTAGTAAGAAATGACGAGATACACTTGAAGTTCTCTAAAGCTATAGATACAGCACAAGGAATAGCTCGATAGGCAGTACAGTTGGAGAGGAATGTACATCTCTAAAAAGGGCAATCACAGAAGTTGGAAAGAAAAACATAGTTACAAAGATGGTAACTGCGAAGAAACCATAGGAAGAAGTACAAAAACGTTCCGGGAAACTGAGGAATACAGAAATGCAAATCGCTGAGGAATGAAATAAATAGGAAGTGCATGGAGGCTAATAGGAAAAGGCTGCATGAGAAATGTGAAGAAATGAAAAAAGAAATGATTGTCGGAAGGACAGGCTCAGCATACAGGAAATACAAAACAACCTTCAGTGAAATTAAAAGCAAGGGTGGTAACATTAAGGATGCAACGGGAATTCCACTGTTAAATGCAGAGGAGAGAGCGGAGAGGTGGAAAGAGTACGTTGACGTTCTCTATTAGGGTAAAGATTTGTCTGATGTGATAGAAGAAGAAACTGGAGTCGATTTAGATGAGACTCGGGATCCAGTATTGGAATCAGAATTTAAAAGAGCTTTGGAGCACTTACGATCAAATAAGGCAGAAGGGATAGATAACATCCCACCAGAGTTTCTAAGATCATTGGGGGAAGTTGCAACAAAACGGCTATTCACATTGGTGTGTATGGTGGATGAGTCTGGCGACATACCATCGGACTTCCGGAAAAAAACATCAGCGACACAGTTCCGCAGACCGCAGGAGCTCACAAGTGCGAGAACTGTCGCACAATCATTTTAACAGCTCATGCATCCTAGTTGTTGACAAGAATAATGTACAGAGGAATGGAAAAGGAAATTGAGGATCTGCTAGATGACGATCAGTTTGGCGTTAGGAAAGGTAAAGGCACGAGAGAGACAATTCTGACGTTGCGATAGATAACGGAAGCAAGACTCAAATCAGCACAAGTTCATACGATTTGTCGACCTGGAAAAAGCAGTCGACGGTGTAAAATGGTACAAGATGTTAGAAATTCTGAGAAAAATAGGGGTAAGCTATAAGGGGTAAAATACAGTACGTACAAGAGCTAAGAGGGAATAAGAAGAGTAGACGATCAAGAACGAAGTGCTCGGACTAAAAGGGATGTACGACATGAATGTAGTCTTTCGGCCCTCCTTTTCGATCTGTACATGTAAAAAGCAATAAATGGAAATAAAAAAAGGTTAAGGACTGCAACTGAAAATTCTAGGTGACAGGGTATCAATGATACGATTCGCTGATGACATTGCTATCCTGAGTGAAAGTGAAGAACGATTACATGATCTGCTGAATGGAATGAACAATCTAATGAGTACGTAATATGGACTGAGGGTAAATCGAAGAAAGACGAAAGTAATGTGAAGTAGCAGAAATGAGAACAGCGAGTTAAGGAATTCTGCTACCTAGACTGTAAGATAACCAATAATGGACGGAGCAAGGGGAATATCAAAAGCAAACTAGAAATGACAAAAATGGTATTCCTGACTAATAGAAGTCTGTTCAAACATAAACATTAGTTTGAGGAAGAAATTTCTGAGTATGCAGGCTTACGTCTGGAGTACAGCACTGCATGGTAGTGAAACATGGATTTTGCGAAAACCGGAACAGAAGATAATCGAAGCATTTGAGATTTGCTGCTACACACGAGTGTTGAAAATTAGATGGACTGATAAGGTAAGGAATGAGGAGGTCCTACACAGAATCGGAAAGGAAAGGAATATGTGGAAAACACTAATAAGGAGAAGAGACAGGATGGTAGGACATCTGTTAAGACATGTGGGAATAACTTCGATGTTACTAGAGGGAGCTGTAGAGGTCAAAATCTCTAAAGAAAGACAGAGATTAGAATATACCAGCAAGTAACTGAGGACGTAGGTTGCAAGTGCTACTCTGAGAGGAAGAGGTTAGCACAGGAGAAGAATTCATGGTGGGCCGCATCAAAGCAGTCAGAAGACTGATGACCCAAAAAAAAGAAAGGTTTTCATCTAGATAGTGATCTCAGTGCAGTGGTATCTCTCTCTACATATATACATATATGTGTGAGTGTGTGGGGGGGGGGGGGGGGGGGGGAGGGAGGGAAGGGGCGTGGGATGTGGTTCAGTCCGACTTCTCGACACTCTTGTGAAAGCACTGGCGTTACAGATAGATTCTCAGACCTCTTCTCTCTCCGGTAAATGTTAGACTAGTGGGGGATGGGTTCATGCTTGCGCATGTCATGCCTGTCACGCACCGCAGTCGCTTTCCCTTTGCCACCTGCCTCAAGGAGAACTAAATCCACTTTATCGCTACCCTTGTCACCTATACCCACTGCGAGACGAGCTCTATACGTCCGGTTTCCGCTCTTGCACTCCATCTCAAGCCTTTTCCAATAGTATCAACCATTTGTGCTTAGTGAACACCGCAAGTTTCTCCTCAGTTTCCTTCTTAGTGCTTGCTAACCGAAACACAGTTATATAAATCACAACTTATAACAAGGTGCACATTACCTCAGGAAAATACAGCAGCCGGCCGCGGTGGCCGACCGGTTCTAGGCGCTTCTTTCCGGAACCGCGCTGCTGCTACGGTCGCAGCTTCGAATCCTGCCTCGGGCGTGGATGTGTGTGAAGGCCTTAGGTTAGTTAGGTTTAAGTAGTTCTAAGTTCTACGGGACTGATGACCTCAGATGTTAAGTCCCATAGTGCTCAGAGCCATTTTAACCCAATACACAGCATAAAGGGTATTTGTAACAATCTCACCCCGTATCCCTAAGCAAAAGAAAGTTAAGTGAAATACACTATCATCACATAATCACGCTCGAGAATCCTAAAGTGGAGTATGAATTAAACCATGGGCGTGAAGGGATGATGAACGGCTTGATATTTGCAATATTCTGTATGCCTTCCACGGCATCGGTTTCTGTGTCGACGACTAGATAGCGGTGGTAGACCGGAACTTATACGATTTGCGATGACCGTCGTACAGGGGACGTATCTTGCCTAATTTCTTTTTTAAGGGATCAGATCGTTGATGGTTTCGGAGTAGAATCAAATCGCCCTCCTTAAACGTAGGATGCTCGGCTGTGCGATCACGTTGCACCTTCTGGTCAGCTTCCTTCCTCCTCAAACTTGTTAGAGTGTTTGACAATTTTGTTTGCAATACCTCTTCTTGGAATGAAGGTAACTGCACTGCAGCAATGACAGGCGTAATTACTTGTCTCTGGAGCATAAACTCGGTAGGGAAATAATTAGTAGAATCGTGGATTAAACTATTAAATGATCTCTTCAAGCTGCGCGATGTACTGCACCCGTTTGGTATGTTGAACTGAACAGTGAATCAGCGTCAGTTTCCCCACTTAGAGGGAACACCTTTCAACTGTGTCTGCGGCTGCATGGTAAAGGCTTGTCCGGCGAACAGTGACTCCTCACTGCTGTATTTCGACGACCCAGGCGCGAGACGTAGACTGTGGGCTATCTTAGGGTTTGCCAAACCTGTGAATGTGACACAGCGAACAACTCAAGAGATCGCCTAGATAGGTGCACAAGTGAAGGGTTTATTTCAATAGTGGTACAATTCCATTACCTCCACTTTTCTAACTATCATGCTTATGAAATTAATGATCCAAAAAAAACAGAAAGAAAGGTTCATCTCTAGCAAGAAGACATATGCTTGAATATTTCTGGTATCTCAACTGCAGATTTTTCAGCGCTCATTTAACTTTAGGACTCTGTATCGCAAAATGAACTAAAATGGAGTTGTACCACTATTGAAATAAGCCCTTCATGTGTCAACGAGTAGCTTCCAAGTGGATCCAGAACAGTGGCTAGCTATGCATGAACTTTGATACGCCTGATCTGATACGAGAAATTCTTCCGCCAGTAAGTTTTCTAAAGGGTTCTACGGGCAGATCAGCTCTAATCCCAGATCACTACACTCAGTCATCGGGAGTAGACTGACTGTGCTCGTTAGCTTTCCTAAACAACGTCTGTAACGGAAGCGGCTGCTATTGATTGTGTATTATCATTATCGTTCTGAGACGGCACTTAGCGTCAAGTTTTCTTGCTTTCCCTTCTTACTGAATTAAAACACTGGAGGGCACCGGGAATCAAGTCATGTTCCGGTCAACGCTATTACTCAGTCAAGGGCGGCCAACAACAGTAGCTGAACTGAGCGTTTGAAACTCGTGACTGGGACAAACACAGAATATGGTGGCTGAGACATCTAGTCGATCCTGTAAAGGTCAACACCTCTGTATCCTTCGGTTGTTGGTGGATGTAACTGTAGCAGATTGGTAAAGAACCACAGACTAACATTGTTCTGTAGCAGATCGCTAATCAGTCGATCGTCTATTCCAGGCGTTGGACTTTATTTCTTACAGCAGATGTTTCATCGCTTAGAAAGGAACTGATCTACAAAAGGAGCATTAGTGAAGCTTCAGACAATGAAATTCGAGACAATTTGGAGAAACATATACTCCGAAATCAACACATAAATGAGAGGAAGCACTGTACAAGTTATCCTAAGTTATCACAGACGGAATGCAGCCGCTTCGGGGAGCAATATACTTGCTAAAGGACAAGTTTAAAATATGCAACTTCACACAGCCAAACTGTCTTTAGAACACAGACCACACCAAGTGCGAGCACTGAAATGAAATGAAGCGTACCGCTATACCAGAAAAAACAAACAATGGTACACATTTATTCCAACAGTAACAGCGGTCGGCCAAGACAGCTTTCCACGCTACATGTCAGTCTGCAGCACCAGTACCTCGCGGTGCAGACATAGCGGTAGTAGAGTACCAACTACTGTAATTTAGACGTGCTTAGTACCTCTAAACATCACGAGTGGTTGGTGGATGAGTAAACTAGGCTGTTCCCATGGCAATGGGAAGCACTAGCCGCCTAATGTCGGTAAGTACCGTACATTGAACCTTTGGGATGGTGCATCTCTACAATTTGTAACGGAATAGACTGTAGAGCTGCACCTCTGATTACTTACAGACTAGGTCAATGAGCTACGGTACAGCTCCGCGGTACACGAGAAAGTCCTTGTAACCAAAGAGGTGGAACCGTTCCTGCTATCCTGGCCACCTTGAGTGGCCGAGTTCCGGTCCTCAAGTTGGGCAACCTGAACTGGAGCGAATTCTCAGAACGCCTCCGTCACCACATGGCTTCAACAACGACACGAAATAACGGCCAGACAACAAAGCTATATTTCGCTGTTGGACGATTTCTATAGTGATTAAACGTGAAATGTTAAATTCAGACGACGCCCCCAACTGTTGGGACTGTATATAGACAATACCTCGATAGTGTCTGTGGACTTGGGAAAATTTATATAGTAGTGTCAGTTCAGTAATTAAGTTTAATGTAGTGTGAAGTAATTAATCGACTCATCTCAGCTAAGTACCACTTCGTTCGGATCTTTCTCTTTTTTCTCTGAGTTAGAATCTGTGATATGAATTAAAGGATTAATTTTACTACACTCTCTTCATTTGTGGTGAGGAATGGTCTGGACAGATGCTGTGACCCCGATACGTGCGTTTTGTGCTTGACAAAACTACTGTACTACAAACTGAAACGAGATTCAGACTTATTTTTTGTTATCCACGTGGTGTCTTTTCATACGAACCCGCCTCTAAAACATCAAGAAAGGGACGCATGTTGAGGACAGTCTCTTGAGTAATACACAACTGTGGAGGACGTACATCTCATCAAATTTAAGCTCTCCAGAAGGCTGTCTCGTGGACATTCATGGCCTTCTATTTTGCATTAATTCTAGATATTGCTCCTGTTGTGGCGTTTCTGGTATAGGTCGAACTTATCATATCCCTTGTGCCCCGCAACTGTCACCAAACCTCTCAAATGACACTTGGTGGTACCTTCTACATCGCTGAGATTGATGTCACTGTCTCATTCGTAGTGAAGCTTCCAAGGATTCTGTAACAGAGAGGAAAGGGCGTTAACCGACGGGTCCAGCACATGGATTCTCGTTACATTCATCTGACACTCTTGATCCAAGCCTGGAGTTCTCCTTTGCAGTGTTGTTGTAACATTTGCGGTTCTTTCCAAAATCCTGACTGACAGTCATGCGGCTGCTCATATTTCCTTGTTATATTTCTCTTAAATCGCAGCCAGTTTGTCACCACTAACGTACTAGATAGGTGAACTGCTGACACAGACTGCTACAGCTTTGGATAACCAAATCCAGCAATAAAACTTGTAGTTACTGCAAATGAGGAAAGTAAAGAGATCGAGCAAATAACTGAAAGAACTCATAGTCGCAAGTAGCCCGCAAAGCAGGGATTGCTTTCAACCGAGGTAAAGGTAAAACTACGGGCACTAACTGCTCTATTCTTCAGAGAAGCTATGACACTGGAGTCCGAAAGGGTTTCCACATTTAAAATGGGTGCCCAGGCTATAGAAACGAAAAGCATGTAACACCAGTGCAATTTTAATCAGAAGGTCAGGACAGTCGGATGAAAACCACACGCAATCTGTACAGACAGGTTGCTAGAAGGTCGTGAAAAGTGTTGAATCATCAAACGAAAACATGTCACCTAGACAGTGTCGTTATTCATTGTGAGGCATCGTCAGAAGCGAGGGTAGGTACTCTTGTTTAGTAAGACAGCGCGCTTTTGTTCACAGTATACAGTCGTATCGGTACACTCCACTGTAATGCGGAATTGACCATTAGATGTCACAAGAGATCGACTCGGCAGTATATACCGAGATGACGAGTTGTGGATTGTCAGCAGAACACGTAGTAATTGTAGACTGAGTGTGTTAGGAGAACTCAGTAACTTTGAACGTGAAGTAGTCATCGGATGTAAACTGAGTGGAAAGGAAATGGTGGTACTGTATGAGGGTGCTTTCTGTAGTTAAGTGTGGTCCTCTTACTACGCTTAAGACAACGCTATAAGCTCAAGGATACGATCTCATATAACAGTACTCAGGGTCATTTTGGAGACGATGATTGTTCATTACAGTGTGACAATACATCCTATCATTAAGCAGCATTTTTGAGCACATGGCTGCTAATTGTAACACATCTGAAATGGACTATGTTCCCCAGAGTACTGACCTGAATCCCTTGCAGTGCTCCTGGGATTAGTTAGAACGCTGACTTCACTCCAGATTCCACCGTACAAACTAATCACCTTCTCTTGAAGGTAATGGTCAATTTCGTCTCCTACTGAGAAAACTAAACAGCTGCAAAAATATTTTCAATATTTCACGGTGGTATATAAAAGGAAGAAAAGAGGCTTCTTAAAAAACTTGAGAAGGTGTCTGACCAGGGCCGGCCGCGGTGGCCGAGCGGTTCTAGGCTCTTCAGTCTGGAACCGTGCGACTGCTACGGTCGCAGGTTCGAATCCTGCTTCGGGCATGGATGTGTGTAATGTCCTTAGGTTGGTTACGTTTAAGTAGTTCTAAGTTCTAGGGGATTGATGACCTCAGATATTGAGTCCCGTAGAGCTCAGAGCCATTTGAACCATTTTTTTTTGTCTGACCAAGAAGTGATAACTCAAATTCAAAAAAAAAATCGCTCTGAGCACTATGGGACTCAACTGCTGTGGTCATAAGTCCCCTAGAACTTAGAACTACTTAAACCTAACTAGCCTAAGGACAGCACACAACACCCAGCCATCACGAGGCAGAGAAAATCCCTGACCCCGCCGGGAATCGAACCCGGGAACCCGGGCGTGGGAAGCGAGAACGCTACCGCACGACCACGAGATGCGGGCAACTCAAATTCAAGACCAAATTTCGAATCATGCTGCAGTACTACAGCTTAGGAAAAAATTCTGAAGAACTGGGTGTCAGTATGGTGAAGGGATTGTCACCGATTAAGGAAGAAGCGACACAAACAGCCAAGAAGGCTAATGGTTGTGTTTTGTTCAATTGTGACGAATTATCTGGTTTTGACTAGAATCATTTCATATCCATCAAAAAGATTTATGTACTTAGAATTTCAGCAAATGACAACATCCTCACGCTTGCTTGGCGCAGTTTGATTTTCCACACCCATCACCTCGGCCTGGCAGTCGTAAGATTGAATTTGTGTGTGGTTATTTGGTGGGTAACTGCAATGTAGATGGTGCCTTAGAGTACAATTGTAAATAAAATGAAAAATTTCGATGTTTAATTCCTACATACTGGTCTCAGGAAGCACAAGACTGAGTAAAGCGCGGTACACTAATGATGAAAAACTTTTGCAGTCTGACTTTAAAACCCCCGCTTGGTTCCTTGTGAGTGTATAGTCAGGAAATCAGTTTTTACAAATATCCTAAAGTCCTGTTGAACGAACTTGCATTTGGATTATGAAATTTCCCTCACAGCTCCACTAAATCATTCTGTTCGGCGTAAACATAATCTCTAAAGAGTTCCAAGGAACAGTACAAGAGGTATGGTGGACGTGAAGAGGATAATGGTGGCCGGAATGATAATGTTTTCTCCGTTTAAGCCGAGGACACTGGGAAACGAAAGATATGATTGCAACTGACATACATCGCTTAAGGGTCGACATGATGATAACGGTTGAAGTCGTTGTGTGTAACTTCCTGATAGAAATAAGGAGGATAATTTTAACAAAGGGAATAGTCGTCGATAAGTTAGGGATGTGTGGCAGCAGTAATCGTCAATTGCTGTAACACTGTTGTGTACATCTTATTTTTATATTGGATAATATTTTTTATTTGTGTGCAACAAAGTAACGAATGTGTATTCTTTTAAAGAGTAGTTTGTGTGCCATGATGCATTCCCTTGATGAGTTCTTCTATGTGCTATTGCTTTTTAGGCCACTATGTGTGACATTGCATGAAGACGGGGTCATGGTTTTGGTGTGATAATGTGGATGGATCACCGTAGAATATATCTTTGTATGCCACTTTATTAATTTTTCTTATGATGCTGATGTTGAATGAAATGTTATGGGAGCTTCTGTCGGTGAAAAAACAATTGCAACGACTGAAAACACTTAAGTATACACACGCAATGTTGCAAACTACACAGAATATCACGTCATACAATAGATGCAGTACCACCAGCAGTGCCTCAGTAACGTGGCCTGATAAGTGAATTTGAACGAAATGTATTTCTGCCTCTAGGTGGCGTCAACCTAAGTTATACATCTGAAGTCTGCAACCATTAAAGTTACCTATGAGACTCATTGCACCTAAAATCTCTCTGTGAAAAAAATGCTGTTCCAGTGGTAAAGAATATGTTATGAAAAAACCAAATGTTGCAAAATGGGCTTCAGAATCCAGTCCCACAACTTGCTGAAAGAGGAAAGTTGGAAGAGTGACACGGATCGCAATGCTCTCACCCTGTCACTGTATATAATAAAATATGCTTCATTATATGCATTGGAAACCAAAACATCACGGCCACTGACTTAACAGCGTGTTGGCCCACACTGTAACGAAGTACAACCGCTGCACTGATGGCAAAGACTCGACAGTCCTCTAAGGGTATGTGGTATCAGATGTCCATGCACAGGTCACAAAATTCCCGTGAGTTATGGTCCAGGTTTCAATGTGCGAAGTTCACTCCCAATTACATTCATATGTTTGTCATCTGTATCACACTAAACAGATTTGTTGGCCAATACATCAATGTGAGTGGATGTTCCTAAAAACACTGTATCAAAAATGTGGGCTTGTGAGACAGACAGATGTCCTGCTGAAAAATGCCATCGCTGTCGGAAAAGCATAATATTCGCGTAGTCCACAGCTGCCTTGGTGATTTTATTTACTACCATAAATCTCATGAGATCTCACATGAATGTCCCCCACAGAATAATACTGACCCAGGGGCCTACATCCCCTTATATGTTCACTTTCCTCTCGCTTCTTCTCACACATATTCTTTCCCTACCCCATTTTCTTACTTGTAGCAAAAGTGTCTTAGTATACCCTTCTCATAGTCTTTAAATTTTCTAAAGACGCGATTGCGGTGCAACCGATTCATAAAAAACTGCCCGTTAATTTGATTTCAATAAACCACTAAGTTGCCTCATAATTTTAGTTCTTCTGTACTGTCGATCCAATTGTGAACGTTTCTGAAATGACAATAAACACGTACATCTGTGTTTCGTGCTGCGAGACCCAGAAAAGAGACAGAATAAAAGACTCATTCAATATTTAACAACCTTTTAACTTAGTAGCATCACCCATAACGTTAAGAAATTTGCTGATACAGCTAACACAAAAGTCCCCTCTTTTACTATACAAGATTCGTTTATAGTTTCGGCAAAACACAACACCAGTTCGCCTACATTAGTTATGTAACGCCCTCTGGCCTACACTGTACCAGTTGCGAGTCTAAGAGGTTAGCATACGGTCCTCTTTCTGATGAATGCTACGAAGAAACGCTTTGAGTTAATATTTTGTCTTCTAAAAAGATGTTGTCTTTGCGTCTTCTGCCATATGAGTTCTTATACTTGGCAATAAAAAGCAGTTTGCATATAGTACAGAGGCTGCAGAGATTAAAAAATTGAAGGTTTTACAGAAAGTTCCAAACAGTCGTCAACTAGAAGAAGGATGCTGCTTTTATTCAACTGGACATACAGTTTAATGTAGAATATGAAGCATATTGCACCTTGGTCTTCCCACATACGGAAAGTATTACCACAAGCGAGAACCGCGCTTTCTGCCAAAAACAGACCTTCCTACAGATTAGAACTCGAACCCAGTGAGTTTGGATATGCAGTATGGTTTTTCCCACTTAAATATCTAAACCACAAGGCTTATACTGTGTCCCTAGTGTTAGCATCCATTGCCCTCGATGACAGCTTATCCAGAAATGACCATCGACCGAGTGTAACAATAAAAATAATAAACGTGATTCATCCAACGAACTGACACAATCCCACTGGTCGTGAAGGGAATCTTAAAGCTCCTAGGCCCTATCCAATTGCAAAAGATGGTGTCGTTGAATCAACATGGGAATACGTAAGGGTCCGTTCAAGAGGTCCAATGTTCAATAGTGTGGGTTTAAAGATATACTTCGAAACGTGCCTGCACCAATACTCTACTGAGTCTTGAGCACTACCACACACACCCAAATATACTGCTTTGCAGAGCAGCAAATCCCCTGTACTCTACATTCTGTGATGATGCTTACTCGTGGCAACATTTTGTGTCTAGGTGACCTGCTAGTAAAAAATGACCAACAAGTAAAAATAATCTTGTTCTGTAGAAAAGAGCACTTATTGCTAAATTACAATAATGTGCAATTTTTCGACTTTTTAATTTTCCGTTTCTTTGTGAATATAGTTTGAACGTAATGTTGCACAGGTGGTATACTCATCTGTCGTTATAAAGTCCGTTAGAATGTGTGACGTAGCCGTCTTTTCCTCCTTCTGGCTTGTAGTCACGGATCGTAAACACAGATGTATTCTAGAAGGCTCTGACTGCGGGAACCTAAGTACAGGTGCATCTAGAAGGCTGTGTCCTAACTGCATCTAAAGATATAGATACATTTGTTTAGTTCTTCCTTTCAGAATTTGAAACACGTATACTTTGTAGTTACTACCGTGTTGTTCTATTTCAGTGTATGGTTTCCTGTGCTAGAAATGCCGAGACTAAAGAACTTTAAGCAAAGGTTTCGAGGCAATCAGTTCAAAGCAACATCGAATAATAAGCTGCACATCATTTGGGATCAATTGTCACCTGCGCAAATAGGGTGAAAGCATATAATACCCTCATACGTATTCCATCCTCTAATAGAGGCAATTAAATAAGGGGATCAGACAAATACAAACCTTCTTAAGAGATATTCCCATGATCTCTCATAAAATGCCAACGTAAGTAACAACAATTGCATAGGGGAGTGAATACGGAAAACAGCATTTATTGGGCTGACAGTGTTGAAGACAGGTGTAATGGATGGAGCGATAACTTTCAGTGATAGTGCAGTTTCTAGCATTCACGTCCCGAAAACGTTAGGTATCCAGATTGGGAGGAATACAGTTTAAGGTCTAACTTTACTGATCAGTTGAAAGTAACCGAAGTGGACAGAGTAGCAGAAGGTGTTACTCAGGAGGCTAGCATAATTCAGAGCGTGAAGAGAAAGGATATGGAGGATAAAGAAGATAGTGAACAACAGGAATATGCAGGTTCGAAGTTCTAAAACGGCATACTTATTATTAATCTGATAATTAATCTACATTTTTAAATATGTTTCCTGTACTAAAATAAAATTTGTAACGTTTTCTGTAGCTTGACTGAGTTTCTAAGCTGTGCAGTCAGAGACCAAAGAAAACGGTTGATCACTTAAACGGTGTTCTGGTATTTTAGCCTGTTATGAATATTGTTGTCAACGTCACAAT
Organism: Schistocerca americana; assembly: GCF_021461395.2. Taxonomy (NCBI): domain Eukaryota; kingdom Metazoa; phylum Arthropoda; class Insecta; order Orthoptera; family Acrididae; genus Schistocerca; species Schistocerca americana. Next base: position 969,107,089 of record NC_060120.1, on the reverse strand, counting down.
ATAACCGATATCTAACTGATTTTCTCAAAAATGCTGTGGCTAGTAACGTTAATTGCAAGAACAAATTTTGGGCTGCTTCTGCTTCATAGATCCGAACTACTGAGAGGGAGAAGGGAGCGTTAAAAGGACCGCCCGTTCAGAGATGTGTCCCTTCAGTCTCTTTCCTTGGAAGCAGACGGCAGTAGCATGCGATAAATCGATCAGTTTCGCTGATTCCGAGATGCTCGTTTCCAGGCACCTAGGCATAACAATCGACTGAATTCGTAAACCTCAGTGGATTTCCCATTTCTGGCCCATATTGTCAGTAAAATAATTTCCACTCTTTCTCTACTCCGATTATATATTTTTCTTAGCGCGTCACGTGCTCGTAACACCACAGGCGGCACTCACTTCGTAGTGGACAGTGGTCATTGTGATTTGGGTCATCAGTGCATCAGTAAACTGGAAATTAAATATAAAGATATAAAGATTCCAAATAGCAAAAACCGAACAAGATGAGCTCCAAGTAGATCCACCACTAACAAAGACAGCTCCCCAGCTGTTGTATATACGTTTTGAAACTACCTGTACGGTGATATAGCCTAAGGTCCAGCGCAATTCAGCTTGGTAGGCCCTCGTTTAGGAGTAATCGACGACAAAATTTCGAAATTTCACTTGATGCTTTATAACTTTACAAACAATAATGAATTACAGACTTGTTGTTTAGCGTAATCTCTAACATTCTGACTTCATATAGATAGGGTTGTGACTTTATATCTTGTGAGGTGCTTTGAGTATTTTATGTTCAATTATTTGATTTACAAGCTATTTTTATAGTTTTTATTCCTCTGTCACGTCATTTTAATCAACTTATTAACTTATTCAATAGTTCATTTTTATTCCAATAGGAATATCTGAGAATGTGAATTTAATTATTTTTATTTACCCACCATACTGTTTAAACATTTGAAAATACCGATATGTCGGTAAAAAAATAAAAGACGAAATAATCTATATATACTGATTGTGCACTGGTGTCGAGAACGTATTTTTCGTTATAAGGTGCACATTCTTTTGAATGTCAATTACCATAAAATGTTTAAACCATTAATTATTATTGCACTATGATGATATAAACGAAAGCGGGGATTATAAGTAAAACGACATTCACAGAATGAGAAATAAAAGTAATGAATGCATTAACATGGCTGAACATGTAGGATGATGAAATGAAAGAAATTAAATCGAAGTTAATACATAACAAGAATCAAAACCAAACGAAAAAGGATTCCAACTGGAAAAAGACTTAAAATTTTGTGTTTGTGCAGATCCACAGCCTCCACATGCTTAATAAATGTAAACATGATTAGTAGTAGGCTGTAATGTGATGTTTATTTAATCGTGCGATTAGCTGATTTCGACAAGTGTCATTGTCAAGCACATTCGTAATATCTGTATGTCATGTCCTTTTAAAAATGACTCTAATCGTTAGTTTTTACTTTTAGTTTAGAGTGATTTGAAAATGACATTAAATACGGGCGTTACAAACGTGCATGACAATGACGCTTGGTCGAAATTGCCTAATCGCACGATTAAAGAAACGTCGCTTTATAACCTACTACCGACCATGTTTACGTTTACTTCGGAAAAAGGCTGATAGGAAGAGAAATGAGATCAAATAACGTATTTCATACGACTACCAAAACGACGTGACACAGGTATACGAACAAGTTACATTTAAACCAATTAACGAATAAAAGTAATGACGAAAGTCGTTTCGACAAAGTTTTTAAAGTAAAAGAAGTTCAAACCACCTCACAAGATTCAAACCCACAACGCTTATCATGTTGGGTCAGAGTTTAGCAATTACGCTATGAAGCCAGTCTGTACTAAATTGCTATTTTTAAAGCAGTGCACCATCAGGCAAAATTCCGAAATAATTTTTCGTAGGTTACTCGCAGACGAAGGCATACCATGGTGAATGGCTGCAGGCTGCGATTCCTTAGACCTGAACTTACATCATTGTATACAGTGTTTCAAAAAGTTTTACCCCCCGTCGGAGGTTCGAGTCCTCTCTCGGGCATGGGTGTGTGTGTTGGCCATAGTGTAAGTCAGTTTAAGTTAGATTAAGTAGTGTGTAAGCTTAGGGACCGATGACCTTAGCAGTTTGGTCCCATAGGAACTTACCACAAATTTCCGAAAATATTTTACCCCGCCGCTGGGGACCTCTCCATGTAACTAAAAATAACGCAAAAAAGGGGAAACAACAGGGTAGCAAAATTTAGTACGTTTATCAGGGCGATAAGAGTAAGGCGTATTGTGTGCCAAGAAAACACGTCATTGCCTCTAACATCTGAAACATATAAACTGACACGCCAAATGTCCGAGTAAGAATAGAAACATAAAAAATCACTTCCTGTCTCAATCAAGCGCCTATAGGGTGGAGAAAAACTGTGTCACGACATTTTAACCCTGGATAGCTGATGCCGGTATGAACCAAAACTACTAATTTTGTGTAGGTCGACAACGTACAATTTTTAAATTACGGAAACTTGACGCCACGCACTCGGGTTGGCCGCGGGATTGCCCTCTTGCCGGATGCTCTGGACAACGCATGACCGCGAATGCTTTTTCTGCCGGGATTTTGCGATGCATCCAAGGCGGCCCGTCAGCTCGGTGGTAGCAGCCAGCCTCCACTCTGGGGGCCTGAGGGCGAATCCGCCGGGGTCCCGACACACCGGAAACAAACCCGTCAGCAGTTGTTAGTTCGCGTACAGAAAGTCTTTTACAAACTATGTCGGCCCTGAAAAGGGCCCTTTTTGTGGCTAAGACATTATTTACTTGAAGCAGGTTCTTGAAGTGGCGACCATTTTTCGCGACACAAGCTTGGTAATGTCGAACGGTGTTTTGCCGAACTGTTTCAAAGATTCCTGGCATTGCTCTGATGTGACTGGCGACACGTTGAATGCGATCCACTTATTCCTCGTTTCTAGGTGGTTCGCGTCCGGGTGGGTGAACCAGAACCTTGAAGAAACCCCGGGGGAAAGTCCGGTGGCATGAGATCTGGTGATCGCTGGGGCCATATCCTACGAGCACCTCTGGCATTACCCGGCCTTTAAATATCCGTGCACAACACGACTGTTATGCCCAGGCGTCCCATCATGTTGCAACCACATGCGTAGCCGTATGTCCAGGATAACATCTTCCAGCAGGCGCGGTAGAGTTTCTTGCAAAAAGTGAAGGTAATTTGCTCCGGTAAGTCGAGGAGGTAGATGGACCGGCCGAATCGGATGGTCACCCACAATACCTGCCCAAACGTTGAGCGAAAATTGTTCCTGGTATCCGTGGACGTACGTGACCAGAGGGTTTCCCCTTTCACAGTAATGAACATTTCGGGTGTTGTAAAGGCCATCCTGATGGAAGGTGCACTCACCGGTAAACAACACAATTGCGGGGAAGTTGAGATCTCGTGAAACACGTCGCAGAAAGCACCGGCAAAACCCTAGCCTGTGTTCGTAGTCCGCCACAGGATTTAGGTCTTGAACAGGGTGGAAACTAAATGGATGCTGGCCGTCATCCCTCAAAACCTCCCGGATTAGCCGATGAGTGTCCAACCGTTCGAGTAATTGTAGTAGGACTGTGCGGCTGGTCCCGCCGAGGTTCGAGTCCTCCCTCGGGCATGGCTGTGTGTGTTTGTCCTTAGGATGATTTAGGTTAAGTAGTGTGTAAGCTTAGGGACTGATGACCTTAGCAGTTAAGTCCCATAAGATTTGACACACACATGAACAATTGTCGTAGGTGCTTCGTCGAAGCGCTCGAGGACAGTCTCTTGAAATGTAGCATCCCGTCGCGTTCGAGGTCTTCCGTCTTCACCATGATACACCGCTAACGACACTATTTCGCCAAGTCGCCGGTGAATTGCTGTAAACGTTTGCGATTGTGGTTGGTGGCTTGCTGGGTACCGTTCCGAATACAACCGTCGAACTTCATGCGCATTACCGTCGGCTAGTCCACAAACAAAAGAATTATTTCGTTGTTCTTCAAATGAATACTGTTCCGCCATGCTTACTGTATGACTAAATCGCCGCTGACGTGTGTGCGCTCCGAAGCGACGCTTACGTATTAATGCCTCAGACGTGAGGTAGAAACAAAGAGTAAGACCTATTCTACTCGTGTGCGTATCACGTTGGTGCAGTGACGAGGCGAAGGACGTTTGTATGTGTGAAACAACAGCCACAGCGCTGCCCCTCAACCGACGAATGGCAACAGGGCAATCGCACGGCCAGTCGGAGAGCGTGCCGCCCAAGTGTCCGTAGTTTAAAACTGGTGCGTTGTCGACCTACACAACATCAGTAATTTTGGTTCCTACTGGCATCAGCTATCCAGGGTTACAATTTTCCTCCATCCTGTATATACGTCAGGAACAAGCCCAGATAGTGTTTGTGTACGGCCATGTAGTTTTTCGGTTTTGTTAAGGTTCCCCTGTAATTGGTTCAAATGGTTCTGAGCACCATGGGACTTAACATCTATGGTCATCAGTCCTCTAGAACTTAGAACTACTTAAACCTAACCAACCTAAGGACATCACACAACACCCAGTCATCACGAGGCAGAGAAAATCCCTGACCCCGCCGGGAATCGAAGCCGGGAACCCGGGCTCTCCCCTGTAATTATATGTACATACATTTGAGACCGTTTTTTTTGTTTTTTTGTAAATAACAACAACAATGACGTATGATAAAGAATTTTCTCTTTTATTCAAGTCCCACAAATAGAATTTGATTCTTAAAGTATAGTTTAGTTCTTGAGATACAATTTGGTTCTTGAGGTACAATTTTGTTGTTATATAATAACAAAAAATGATTCACTGGTTGAAATATTAACAGTTTTTAGATATATAAATCTATGTTAAAAACTAACGCACAGATATTTTTATTGTTACACTAAAACAAAATTCCACAGTCCTAAAATTACCAATTACATGGCGGACTATGGCTGGCTCTGAGCACCATGCAACTTAACTTCTGAGGTCTTCAGTCGCCTAGAACTTAGAACTAATTAAACCTAACTAACCTAAGGACATCACACACATCCATGCCTGAGGCAGGATTCGAACCTGCGACCGTAGCGATCGCTCGGCTACAGACTGTAGCGCTTAGAACCGCACGGCCACTCCGGACGGCTGCGGACTATGAACATCTACACTTAAAAACTAATCAGACTTGAACGATCAGCGGCAGTTGAAACTTAATAAACTACTCTATTTACATGACGTGCAAGATGAGTACATATGTTTCTGATGCAAATTTTGTTGTTGTTGCACTTGGTGCACAGATGTTTTACAAGTACAATACTTTTCAACGAATATAGGGCGCTGACACTTTTTTTGCAAGGTAAATATTTAAAATTGTACACAGTACACATTCCTCACACACATGAAGTGCGAAAATGAATGAATAAATAAATATTTACATAACACACACACACACACACACACACACACACACACGCACGCACACACAAACAATTACTTTCACTATGATACAAGGGTCATATTATTCTGCTACATTTACACCCATTCTCATTCTCTCCCCCTCACTGAATCAATCAGAGTCCAACCATCCCCTCTCTGTCAACAAGTGAGTAGTGTGAGTACAGGAGAGTTTCAATCCCGTCATCACAAATGACCCTTTTTATAGTGACGGTGTACACCTCGTGTCCTCCCGATCAAATACTAGTTTGCCGTACCGTATGCTGCGGCTGCGACGTAGCACCGCTTAACTGCTGTATAGGCAACAAATAGTCTTCTATAGAAAGATCTCTCGATGCCATAAGGCGCACATCCTTAGCCCGCCTCTGGGTGGTAGTTTCCCACGTGCGATATGCATTTATTTTTGCTCGCAGACCTACAAATCCATTCGCACTGACTTTCATTAGGCCAATAACCTTCTTGTCAGTGGAATGACACCGTGTGTGAGGACGCGTCAAATTCTTCATAGTGGAATCTCATTACTTCATATGGATCGTAGTTCTTCGCCCAGTAGATGAAGCTACCTGTGTCCATGTAAAGTAACTTAGGATCAGGGAAATGAGGTTTCGCAAACTCATAATGTGATACGTGTGGAATTTGGATAGATCTACTATGCACATACCCAAAGAAATAAGTTTAGTGAACTCTACTGTAAGCTACGCCATCTCATCAGCAACGAAGTTCTCACAGAAAATTGTAACCCGTTTAAAATTTGGTCTGGCGATGCGTTTTCTTAGGCCCCAACTGCCATCCCGTTCGGTTCTGATCAAAATTTCCCGATGCTCCTTCAAAATCTCCATAGTTCTCCCGAAAACTGAATTATTCATTAATTTACAAAAATCTTCCACAAAGCCACACGTTGCAGAAGCCCTCAGTGTTGTAAATTGAGAAATCTCCCCGCATTGTCTTTGACCAACCGTCCCTGATACTCTGCCACCGATATAATTTGCAGCTGACATGAAGTGAGAGGGTACTAAGCGCACTGCATTCCACGTCTCGTGAAAGAACATAGTGAACCGAGTCCTAACTGTTGTTGAGCGAAGACTATTCCACACTAATGTCACTCACAAAGCCCATCCAACTGTACAAGATCTCTCCATATACGAGAATGTCAGGGAGGTTAGCACCCTTTATCGATGTATAGCAGATATGAGAGTGTTGTGACGATATAACAGACTGTAATGAAGACGAAATGTATGGTTTATGCGTAATGGAGCTCCAGGCGGACGTAATTCTAAGCATTTTACGTAAGTCAGCTGCGCTATCGATTCAGAAGTATTGTTCTAGTGTCTGTGGTCAATACCAAGAAGGTATTTGTAAGAGAGAAACTATCGTGGAACATAAATACATACATTCCCAAGGATACACGGTTCTGCACTTCGAGCACGCTGTATTTTAGAGTGGCGCGCTTCCGACATATTGTATGTATGTATGTATTGAACTGGGGACCTAGGAACGACAGGGAGGCTTCGTCCTCGCCGTAGCCCTCATTGGTACATAACCTCACAACGGGATACAGCAGTCCACCCACCCCATCGACGCCCCACACGGAACCCAGGGCTATTGTGCTGTTCGGCCCCCCCAGTGGACCCCCCGCCGGGAACTTCTCATTCCAGAAGAGTGTAACCCCAATGGTTGCTTGGTAGAGTAATGATGGTGTACGCGTACGTGGAGACAGTGTTTGCGCAGCATTCGCCGACATAGTGTAACTGATACGGTATAAGGGGAACCAGCCCACATTTGTCGAGGCAGATGGAAAACCGCCTTAAAAACCATCCACAGGCTGGCCGGCACACCGGACCTCGACACTAATTGGCAGAGCGGATTCGTGCCAGGGACCGGCACGTCCCCGCTCGGGAAGCAGTGCGTTAGAGCGCACGCCTAGCTGGGCGGGCTTTCCGACCTATTACTCGTGTGGAATGCAACGCTGTTAATATTACAATGTAAAAAATATATTCCATGCGCATGACATACTTTCTCCCTGCGAGTTTCTTTACGATAGACTAAGGCGACAAACTGTATGAAGCTACTTCCTTTCGCAACAAAGAAAACATCGATTTTTTGAAAAACAAACGCCACATTGGTTTCCAGAAGTGTACGACGCTTGTAGTTTGCTAAGTTCAAGCCAGATTACGGTTCAGAAATCACGATACTCTCACAACAACCCTACAAAATGATAGTCGATAGCCGGAAATGCATATGCAGAAATAAACACCACGGTCAGTAGCCAGAGGATTTAACAGTCTTACCGCAGTTCACCACCGCCCCTGGTAACCTTCCTCTTGCACACAGAAGTTATGGTCCGATGTTAGGTTGTACTGCTCATGTTCAGGATGATATTGCCGTTTCGTCTTGACGCCACGTCTCTATAATGCCTCCTCTATCCACTATTTAAGGTGTGTACGTATAACATCAGTCTACTCTCCTCCTCCAGGACACGCAGTTTTATGGATCTTGCTCAGTACTCTTTTCATGGTATTTTTCTCTAATTTTATGTATTCTCCGTCAATTTCCATAATTTTACAAGTTTTTCGCGATTTTATATATTTCATGCAATATTTCCCTCAATTTTTAGGTGTTTCACATCAATTTTTCCTGATTATATTAGGTTTTCATCTCCTTTTACCGATTTTATGTCATTTTCCATATTTCTTCCATAGATTTCCCACATCAATTTTTCGTGATTATATTAGGTTTTCATCTACTTTTACCGATTTTATGTCATTTTCCATATTTATGCCATAGATTTCCATATGTATATGGTCATATTGCTGATATACCCATGTGCTGTTTGATTTTCTATAAGGATATTTGCACATCTTACCTACTAAAAAGTCCTGCCCCTTCCATGATGATCCACTTGAATGCATTTTGGATAGGACGAACGTGATAAGTATGATAACAGCCGCTTCGTACCTATATGAAACTTGAGACTCCATTTATGTCCAAGATGTGACAGAGAAATGGAATACATCGCATACATCTTCGTTCATCTAGCCGAGGTCGCCGAAATAGGTTTACCATTGATGGATACATCTCATCATCATACTTGCGTTGGAAGCCCTCTGATGACTGTGGTATAGAGACATCTGCTGTTAACGGTCGCAGGTAGATAGTGCTCTAAGGTCCTATTTCACTAGATCCACTTTGTACCATCCTTAAACGCAGATCCATGTCAGATTAGAGGCAGATTGCTCTTTTTTCCAGCAAAAAAATATCACAGACAAAAGACAGCAGTCAACTTTCATGTATAACAATTATCTCAATAGACATACGGTAGAATGTTGCTTAAAAAATTTTGTGAACTTTTCCTCTTACTGTCGCATACTCTTTCCCATGCACAAACACTTTCCTGCACCAAGTAGAAGACATTCCTCTCAATTCCCCCAGCATTTCCTCTCAGTTTATATGTATTTTTCGTCATTTTTCGTAATTTTATCGATTTTATGTCACTTCTGCCTATAGAATCATGCCACGTATTCTAAAATTGCTTGTACATGTAGTACAGTTGTCAACACCTAGCGCAAATGCGTCACATTTCTGATTGTACAGCATTGTGGCAAGAAGTAATACACATGTGCAAGACAGTTTATTTATAGACACTGATTTGTACGTGAGAGACGCTCTCAGGCCATGTAATTTTCCATCAAGCTGAAAGAAATTGCTTAACATAGATGTTTTTTTCTTTGGTGTTTAAATTCTCGCTATTTATTTACTCTGATGACGACTTTGAAATAACAAACACGTTCTGCAGTGATCGGTAGTTTTCGCATCAAAATAATGGAAATTTTTTCCAGATTTCATGCTGGATGGACATGTCCCTGCTGATCATCTGTAATCGGCTGCGGTACACTTCGCTGGATGTCGCAAAATAATGAAATGCAAATTGTATCCTGCAGTTGAACGTAAAAGCTGTATCGACCTTGCTCATAAAACTAAAAGAAAAATGGGCTGCACTTATTTTCGTAGAAAGAAGACATTTACTATCGTCGCAGTTTTGTTCTCCTTTCTTAACAGATGCTTGACTATAGGGGACGCACTGACATCAAATACAATTGTTCTCCATTGCACAACGGCGAGCTCCTGTGGGCGAGGGGGCCGTGTCTACTGTGGGCGGTCGACGGACACAGCCACGCTCCGACCAGAGGGCGGCGTGTGGAGGGCTATGCCGCTATGTTTTATATGAACAAGTTGCACTTGGGGTGGCCTTCCTTTTACCTCCTATTGTTCAGCTGACTATACATGCTTTTTTGTTGGCGAAGGACCGTCACCTCAACGTGGACAGTGACCGCAGCCAGGTTGGCGGAGCAGCTGGCAATTTGAAAAAGCCAGTGTCTCCTCTACAGGTGGATGGATGGAGGGAAGGCATGGATGAGGGAAGGTGAGAGGGCCTTGAATTTCGGCAGTTTGTAAGTGCCTCTTGAGGATAATGCACATTCAACTACCGACCCCACTGCAGTCTTTTGCGACGACGGTTTTCCCAACACATCTGTTGCTTTATTACCCATTCATTACAAGTGCTGGTTTTTTCACAACAGTTTTGAAGTGTAATTAGAACTGCGATGCATTTTTTTCCATCAGTTGTGGTAGTGTATATTGGCTTCCATTACCTGGGTGCAGGGTGGTTTTTGAGCAGGCATCTGTTGTGAACTCTGATGTCAAACAACTATAGATACTGTCCTTAGCTGTATGCTTCCAGGTAATATGTTTGTTAAACTCCTCTCTGTCCAACACCAGCATCTCTTCAGTTGGACGTATTTCCCACGAAAAAGAATAAAGATAGTATCTTACACCCCAGCCTTTTCCCCACCAGCTTGTAGGTGAAGGGTAGAGTTTGCGTATGTCTGTCACTAGTTTCGAATGGTATTATGAATTTTTTTTCCCAGCAGGATAACACCAGATGTACGGTATTGCCAATTTTTGAGCTGTATTGCGATTTTATAAGGTCCTAGTGTAGCGCTATGCTTATAGTAATTAGGCGCAATCTTTACGATTAATTACATAATTAGGACCAATCTTTATGTTAGTTTCCCAACCAAAATAAATAAAGTACACTAACCTAACCTCTCTCTCCTGAATCTGGACAGTTTCCATGTGTTGGGGGGTGCACTTGGGTTTTCCATCCAGAAGGACCAGGGTTCGAATCCCAGAAAGAGCACCGCCATTTTTAATTGCTCACCAATTCCTCGGTGGTGGGTAGGGTCGGACAACATCACAGCCCTAGGACAAAGAAATTCCTACTAAAATTCGAAATTCCCGCCAATAGGGTAGGTGGGGGGGGCGGGCAGAGAGGGGTGGAAGGGGAGTGGGGCCCACGTGTAAGCTGACAAAAATACATGGCGTCATTTGGGGGTTGGGGTGGGCTTGGTCAGGTGTGGAATATGTGTGGTCGGGGGGGAGGGGGGGGGAATTAAGTGATCAGTTTAATTAATTTTCATATCAATTTGACATTAATTTGCTATCAAAATTGCACCAAGAACCCCATCATCCTACTACAACAAGCTAGCGGCCTGCATATCCCCTTTAGAGCAACAACTGTAAGGAAAATGATACACGTTCATTCTTCATGATAACTACTTTGCTAACAATAGTAACTGAATGTAAAACTAAAATTAAACAATAGAAAATCCAGGATGGAATGTAACAGTGTTATGAAAAGGAAAGTTGCTACTTGCCATATAGCAGAGAGGCTGAGTCAAAGATAGGCACAACAAAAAGACGGTCACAAATTATCTGTTGGACAGCATGGCTTTCGCCAAAAATAGATGACAGACAAAAACACACACACACACTCACACACACACACACACACACACACACACTCCCTCACTCACACACTCAAACAAATGCAGCTCACACACACTGCAAGTGCAGCTAAAGTCGCCAGAGACTGCAGTCGTGTGTGTGTGAGTTGCGTTTGAGTGGGTGTGCTCTGTGTGTGTGTGTGTGTGTGTGTGTGTGTGTGTGTGTGCGTGCGTGCGTGTGTGTGTGTGTTTTTTTTGTGTGTGTGTGTATGTTTCTGTCGTCTGTTTTTGACGTAGGCTATACTGGCCGAAAGCCAATTAGTGACAGTCTTTTTGTTGTGCCTATCTGTGACTCAGCATCTCTATTATATTGTAACAAGTTTCCTTTTCATTATATTGCAGCTGCATATAGGCGGCACAATAAAAGCTGTCCGATGATCAGTCGTTCGGTTTCATCACATAATGGATTTGTCTGGAACACTTTATTTCTGCAAACGCCAGCGAACTAGCTGTAATAGAGTCAAAACTAAATGGTGAAGGTAAACGCTGCAGAGGATTTCAGTAAATAATGTCCGTGTTTACTATCCCTAGCATAACCGGAAGCAACTCGCTTACCTCTCGTGTCGTAAAAATGTAGCTGCCGTTCCAGTTTGTTTGTTCTCCGCTGTCAGCGGGTTCTGACTTGACTGCAGCAAACAATCCATAACGGAAGTGACAACTGAAAAAGAATTCAGTGTTATTAAAATTGAAATTACAGAGTATTGGGTTGCTTCTGGATTTTATTTTTATTTACAGAATCGAAAAAATCAAGAAAAAGATTCAGGGAACCGATCTATGGTTAATATTCATAACAAGATTCCCAGTCATTAATCACTAGTTCCCGAGCAACAACACTTCACAAGATGTTAAGATCAAGGCACAAATATTTATTCCAAGCATATTTAACAATTAGTTTCGTCTTTTTACGGAGCTGTACTTCACACACTAGTTCGCGTGTAGCCACTTCGAAAACCAATCGTAGACTGACTTGGATTAACACAACATCTCACAAGTGCGTCATACGAGGCAATTTTTCAACAAACTGCTCTGTCTTTACATGGGGTCAGACTCTGTACATGTATGCATGTATTACTATCCCGGAAACGGATCGAAGACTAGCTGTGAGCTATCTTCGCAGTTTGCGCTCTCAGTGCGCACTTGTGATTGGTCCATCCTTTCCATTACTAAACACTGACAGTAACTAAAATTTGTAATTACAGTTTCTTGATGAGTTGAGTGATACTGAGATTATTATTAACGAGTTATGTGTGCGTGTAGCTGTTCTGGCGTAACCACAAGCGCCGGAACGAAGACGAAGAACGCAAGACTAGAGTAGTCGGTGGAACGACGTCGGCCAATGGTGCGCTGATTAGGATCGCACCACGACAGGAGCGACACCTGCAAGTAGTGAATATAAGCACCGCTCCTGCAGCCTTGGCCGGACACTAGTGGAGTGTACTCGCGGAGCATAGCACGGCCTAGGAGAAAGTGCTACGAATTCAGTTATTGGTGATCCGCAAACTGTGTGACAAACTTGCATGAATTCTGACTTGGTTGGGTGTCGCCCTTCGTTTGCGACACCTTTGTAAGTACAAGTCAAGTATTGTCAATCTGCTTTATTGAAATAAAACTACTAATGTTATTTCCCTGACCTGTTGTATATCATTCCGATAACGCAGCACCCCTTAGGCACCCCATACGAGACGAATGGGCAAGGCCCAACAGTAACTTCATTAGCACAGCTGGAGCTGTGTATTAATATTTAAATATGAATAACACCAGGTTCGCTTCTCGGAGCCTATAGTGGTAGGTGAGTTCCCACTGTCCCTCTCTGCGGCTGTTGCTCGCTGGGCTGTTTTCATGCTTCGTGACCATATGTTGCGTAATTCAATGAGTCTGCTTTGTGATCATACCTAGCAACAAAATGTAATAAACGTGGGCTGTGATGTGGCATAAGAACCACAGCTTCCCCAGGGTCCGTCAAATAGAGCTCATTTCGGTGTCTCCGTTCCCTATGGCAATATTTATGTTACCTCCTCACTTTAAACGACTTCGCACATATACTGCTAGACATATTGTTCTTGTGAGTGATATCAGATATTCTTCTCTACTTTTGTGCATACTATTTCACTTATTGAAACTGAAGGTCAGCTGTGAATCTTGAAATCCTCTTGTTTAACGCAAATGGCTCTTTATTCACACGAAGTAATGAGTGCATCGATGTGGGAGCTCAAGTTTATTCTTTATTTATAGACCACAAGAAGGCTTTAGACTCCGTGTCTCAAACGCGGCTTCTAATCAACGACAAATAACTTGGTTTTGACGTGCCTGTGGAATACAGACTCAATTGCGTGATGATGATGTTTGGTTTGTTGGGTGCTCAACTGCGCGGTCATCAGCGTTTTTACGAAGTCCAATTTTTACACAATCCAATCTAGCCATTGTCACGAAATGATGATGATAATGACGATGATGAAATGATGAGGACAACACAAACACCCAGTGCCCCGGCAGAGAAAGTCCCCGACCGGGCCGGGAATCGAACCCAGGACCCCGTGATCCAGAGGCAGCAACGCTAGCCAGTAGATCACGAGCTGCAGACGACGCAATTGCGTGAATGGATTCGTGATTTCCTTTCAGGAACGACGCAGTTCGTTGTAATTGACAGAAGTCGTCCTGTGAAACAGAAGCGCTATTTGTGATTTCCCAAGGAAGTGTTATAGGCCTCTTGGTATATAAGCGATTTAGGAGGCAATCTGAACAGCCCTCTTCCACTAATGGCCATTAAAATTGCTACACCAAGGAGAAATGCAGATGATAAACGGGTGTTCATAGGACAAACATATTATACTAGAACTGACATGTGATTACATTTTCACGCAATTTGGGTGCACAGATCCTGAAATATCAGTACCCTGAACAATCACCTCTCGCAGTAATAACGGCCTTGATACGCCTGGGGATTGAGTCAAACAGAGCTTGGATGGCGTGTACAGGTACAACTGCCCATGCAGCTTCAGCTCGATACTACAGTTCATCAAGAGTAGTGACTGGCATATTGCGACGAGCCAGTTGCTCGGCCACCATTGACCAGAAGTTTTCAATTGGTAAGAGATCTGGATAATGTGCTGGCCAGGGCAGCAGTCGAACTTTTTCTGTATCCAGAAAGGCCCGTACAGGACCTGCAACATGCGGTCGTGCATTATCCTGCTGAAACGTAGGGTTTCGCAGGGATCGAATGAAGGGTAGAGCCACGGGTCGTAACACATCTGAAATGTAACGTCCACTGTTCAAAGTGCCGTCAATGCAACAAGAAGTGACCAAGACGTGTAACCAATGGCACCCCGTATCATCACGCGCGGTGATACGCCAGTATGGCGATGACGAATACACGCTCCCAATGTGCGTTCACCGCGATGTCACCAAACACGGATGCGACCATCATGATGCTGTAAACAGAATCTGGATTCATCCGAAGAAATGACGTTTTGCCATTCTTGTACCCAGGTTCGTCGTTTAGTACACCATTGCAGGCGCTCCTGTCTGTGATGCAGCGTCAAGCGTAACCGCAGCCATGGTCTAGGAGCTGATAGTCCATGCTGCTGCGAACATCGTCGAACTGTTCGTGCAGATGGTTGTTGTCTTGCAAACGTCCCCATCTGTTGACTCTGGGATCGAGACGTTGCTGCACGATCCGTTACAGCCATGCGGATAAGAGGCCTGTCATCTCGACAGCTAGTCATACGAGGCCGTTGGGATCCAGCACGGCGTTCCGTATTACCCTCCTGAACCCATGGATTCCATATTCTGCTAACAGTCATTGGATCTCGACCAACGCGAGCAGCAATGTCGCGATACGATAAACCGCAATCGCGATAGGCTGCAATCCGACCTATATCAAAGTCCGATACGTGATGGTACGCATTTCTCCTCCTCACACGAGGCATCACAACAACGTTTCACCAGGCAACGCCGGTCAACTGCTGTTTGTGTATGAGAAATCGGTTGGAAACTTCCTCATGTCAGCACGTTGTTAGTGTCGCCACCGGCGCCAAACTTGTGTGAATGCTCTTAAAAGCTAATCACTGGCATATCACAGCATCTTCTTCCTGTCGGTTAAATTTCGCGTCTGTATCACGTCATCTTCGCGGTGTAGCAATTTTAATGGCCAGCAGTGTATGTTTGTGGCACAAATTGAGTAAGTGGATGGGTAGATAGGTCCTGAGGCATTTAGGTACAGTTAATTTGATAATGGAGGGAATGGTAAGGCGTATAATTTAAATATAGACCAAAGACTGAATACAGTAAGCAGGTTGAACTGTATGTAGCTTGCTCTAGTTTATATCAATTGCGGAAACAATGTTGATTCCTCCAAAGGAGCGATTCCATCTCCAGAAAAGTCTGCTAAAGCGTGTGCAAAACATATCGTGTAATTCTAATGCATGTTGACCTGAGTGAGATAGGGTATAGTACTGCCCATCTGCATTACTACCCTTCTTATAAACTGGAATTACTTGCACCGTTTCCTTGTTACTGTCACCCTTCATTGTTCCAGTGTCCTACGATAAACCATTACTGGTTGTTTCAGATGTCATTGTAGTGGCAGTCTCCTTTACTAACATATGATAAGTGATTCCCAAATATTTGACACATATGTTTTTAAAATTATTCTATCAAATGGTGTGGCTTGTTCTTTGTGATTGAGGGCTCATTCCATTTTCCCTTTTGCGTAATACGAGGAATGTTCCGAAAGCAAGTTTCGTCATTATTTTTGAAAGAGAAAATGGTAGAACAGGACACACACAAAAAAAAGAAAAGGGTATACGAATCCATACCCGTTGCTAGTTCAACGAGACAAGGGGCGTCAGCAGAAGAGGAATGACACACACAGTACGGTGATGGAGAGAGAGTAACAGCAGACTGCCGTTTTTCAAGTACACATCACGATGGCAGACGGACGAGTACTAACAGCGTGGTCGGCAACGGAAGTGCGTGCTGTTATGCTGTATGAATGGGCTCGTGGGACTAGTGGTGTCCGTCATCAGTGAAAGCCTGCACACCGTGTATGGTGAAGAGGTCATGTGTCGTCATATGGTTGGTCTCTGGTGTTCAGAGAGGGGAGGCAGAGTGTGAAGGACGAAGACTGAAGTACACGAATGAAAACAGTGCTTGAGTACATTTGCCGTACTGAGGCACACCTCATGTTCCATCATATATTGGGTTACCGAAACGTTTCTCCAAGATGGGTGCCGAGAAACCTGACCCGCATCACAAGAGAATGAGAATCAGCCTAGATTACTTGATGCGCTATGCGTGAGAGGGAAATGAGTTTCAGTTCAGAACCATCACAAGCGATGAGACATGGGTGCACCACTTTAAATCAGAATCCAACGCCGCCTCAGTGACGTGGTAACAACCCAGTTCACCAGCGACGAAAAAAATTCAAAATGTCACCCTCCGCAGGATGGGGTCTGAGACCTGAAAGGTCTAATTATCTTTGATTTCCTCCTGAAAGGGACCATCAATGCGGAGCGCTAATGCGACAGTCTCACCAAATTCAGGACCACCATCCGCCGAAAGAGAACAGTTCTCTTGAGTGGGGGTGTTGTTCTATGGGACAACAACGCAAAACCACACACAAACAAGGCTCGCACAGGATCAGATTCGTGCTTCGGATGGGAGATGTTCGATCAGCCGGCCTACAGCCTCAATCTTGCCCCATCAGATTTTCACCTGTCCCCTGCAATGAAAGCCGCGCTCTCGGGACGATGTTATCTAACCTAGGGGTCTCCAAACTTTTTAGTCCGCGGGCCACATTGACTCCTCCACGAAGTTATAAGGGCCAAGATTTACCTGGGATTAAAGCACCCTAGCACTCCACGATCACCGTAATCTAAGGCTAAAGGAAAGATGCAATCGCAAAAATCTAAGGTTGTGGGAATAGCTAGCACTGAAACGAACTACGATTTTTATTTAATTACGTAATTCTGACTGGTGGATGTACCTGACCGAAATTCTGGCGTATTTTATTCTGGCGAGTTTCAGCGACAAAAAAGTATGTCACTGCACGTTCTTCACGAAAGGGTACTGCAAAGTTAACGAAATCTCAAAATCATTGTTAGCTACACTATTACTGCAAGACGTAACAGAGGTAGAGTATGCCAACGCATTGTTATTTCAAGCGGCGCAACAGTAAGTTTAGTTATGCAGTCTTGTAGCGCGCAGCAGAGCCAATGTCGTGGTGTATTGGTCGCTGTGGGCCTCGAAACTCAAGTGTTGGCAGTATAGGTACCACCTCAAATATTTGGCGGATCAGATACGGGGGATGTCCGGCCAGCTAACGCGGGCCGGTTCGCCGGCTCTCGCGGGCCGGTTTCGGCCCGCGGGCCATAGCTTGGAGACCACTGATCTAACCGATGCTGATGTGGAGCAGGCTGTGGGGCAATTCCTTTTATCGCAGGGCACCCATTTCTACTGGAGTGGTTTCTTCAAAACGATTGCATCCTGCGATGAATGTTTTAATGTCCGTGGCGACTATGTTGAAAAATAGTGCAAGGTGTATAATTCATGAAGCCATAGTGTATTTCTTTTTGGCAATAGTGTTTCCTTATGAAAAAAAAATCACTAAATTTACTGTCGGAACGTCACTCGTATTTTACTACGTCCAATATTTTACCTACGTGCGCCATTTCTGTCTTGCATCACTTCCCATAACAAATGGTAGCACAGTTTTATACTGTTGGTACTCGACTTCAGGTAGTCGTCGGATTCTGCTACAGAACCATCCTACATATCAGGTGGCAGTATAGTTGCGTCTCATTCCTGAGCCTTCCTCATTACAGAGACAATATAACTGCAAGCGCTTATTTCCTGTAAGTTTATGATGACTATAATGTTGTACCAAAGCGATTGTCGATAGAATGTAAATGGAAATAGTTTGAGCCACGTATTTCGTTAGTACTTCGACAAGAATGAATCTGAAGTTTTTTTGGTAACTTATTCGAGTATAAAGAAAAAAGTTAATCGACTCCACTGACCCAAAGATTCGGTGTGCTTTAGTTCATTACTGTCTCACTTTAAGCTACATTTAAAAATCTGAATGATTCGAAATTAGCCAGCGCGAGCTATTTCAGGAAACGAACCATTGCATATCGTCGTTTTGCTGCTGTATTTGATATCATCCAATGCTTGAATGCTATTATATATCCCTATTTATAGCTTATTTCTCCCATATTGTATAGGGCGTTTAAACCCAACAGCGACACGTAAAATTAAAGCATATCCTGGGCGCTGAAAATTAGCCTCCGACGTGTGGAAGATATTTCGCAACAACCGGTAGAAAAAAAATGACGTCTGATGCACTTGCAGCTACATTCCTGAAAGATTTTAAATATGAAATTGAGCAAAAAGTTCGTAATGATTTCGTATAATAGTCTCGATTCAACAGATAACAATACTTTTATCGCTTGCGGTATTGCATGAATGGAAACAGCGATTTGTTTGTAGCTTATTACTCGCTTTTTGCTTCAGCGAGTGTGTCAATGGATATAAAATTAAAATTTATGCCACAGGCAGATACAAAAAAAATTCAGAAACACGTTACAAACAAATTGTCATATATATTCTAAAATTAATTGAAATGGTTAATTGGAAATTAATTTTGAGAACTCGTTCTTAATTAGTGAAACAATTTAAAAGTTTATTAAATTAAATGAAGAAAAAAAGGATTAAATAATTGGAATGCCGAGCAGTGCAAACTATGACAATTTATTCACGACCAGAACTTCTTCCTCTGATCCACTTTCGTCTGAATGGTGGAAGTGTGTAGAGGTTAATGATTCATCGGTGTCAAACTCTTGAGACGCAAAGCACTGTCTTAACTAGAGGAAAAACAGATGCGGTCTTATTGTACGAGTCACGAGGTATTCGCCTAAGTGACTTTGCGTAAACAGGTACGTGTTACACAGGACTGCTGAAGGAGGATTGTGTTGCGGTGTAGGAATGTGGTTTATTTAACGAGGAGAGTAACTGACTAGAACAAAAATAGCACAAAATGGAATGACTAGGTGCAGCTTCTGAGTAGCTTTCAGAACAAATGAGGAATTTGGAATGTGTACAAGTAGGATAATTTCATGTGCTGTTTTACAAGATGGCAGAAGTAATAAAAAGTGGAATGCTAGGCACGACAGTGAAGCACTGTCAAACAAAAGAGTAATAGTTTGTGAGTTCGTTGGGAAGAACTGTTTTAAATAACAGCGTTGCTTGTAAAACTCACAACATTAATCCAGAGTGTAGGTCTGAGACGTTGCACAATTCATCGATGCCACTATGCTGAAACACTGACGAGTCCGTCATGAGTCTTTTCTCTTTTATTCTCCAGTCACTGATGCTCCCCAGATTGGGGGAGGGCTGGAAATGGAATACATTAGATCATAAAATATTACAGTTATAATATTTATCAAAATGTACTAGTCAAAATAGATGGTGATGTTTATGTGAATATGATGGTGATGCGACGTACATTTTTTTATTATAAGCGTGATATGATAGTTCTCCCGGTCACAGTGCGTTGGAACTGAGGTGTGGAAAGAACTAGGCAGTATGTTATATTGAAAAGAATGTGGGACGTGTATGTGAGCTGGAGTTGATAGGTGAGATGTGGGTATTACGAGATGAGAGGTATACTAGCTTGGCAAGGAAATGGCGGGTAGGAGACACATTTTGGAGCTGATTGGATCATTAGCGTAGGTTATACCTGAAAGGAAGGATACGTTTCGGGCATACGCTCTGGATGTTTGAGGGGTAGGCGATTGAAATTGTGTTGGAAGATGAAATGGAGAGTTCGAAGATGGGATATTAAGACAGAAGCTCTGCAGCAGGACACGACTCTCGAGCATGGAGGGATTAAAGGGCTGCGCAGCTCGCGTTTACAGCAGATGTAGGAGTGGTGAAGGTATTCTAGTTGTCTGAGGAGGTATAGGAACTTTATGAGTTGACAAAGGATAGACGGATGAAGGTAGTCGGCTATGGAAAGCTAGGTGGGCTGCAAGTCGTTCCAGGATTTGAAGGAGTGACACAACCTGGGAGGAGATGGGGTCCATACTTCATGACATAAGTAAAAGGAGGAGGGGGGGGGGGGGAGTGGATAAGGATTTCATATGTATGGGTGAGGGTCGTGGGTGTAATTCCCATGTCTGTAGTTTTATCCTCTATGGAAGGTTTACAGCTAAGAATTCCAGGATATTTTTTGAGTGTTAGTCCAAGAAATTTCAGTTTTTACTTAGGTTGATTGGACCATACTTGATTGTCAGATAAAGATGTCTAACACGGAATCTGGCATGGATTTTCTTGCAATTACTGCCTGTGTTTTCGCAGCTCTATTGGGAAGGTACCACTGGTTACACTTGGAGGCAAAGCTGTAGAGATGAAGTTGAGGGAGCCATTATGCAGAAAGGAGGTAGAATGGTCTGAGTTAAATTGAATTTATTGCCAACAATTTTAGACCGGTTCACTGGAAACTCTAAAGGGGTCGTACATATCCAGTATATAGTAATAACTTGTGTTTTTGATACCCACTGGTAACATTAATTAAATACAACAATATAGAAAACAAGAATCATTTAGAAAATAACAAAAATAAAAGGAATTAACTCAAGTTCCAAGTTACTGGCAGTCTCAGAGTCCCTGTTATTAATATACGTTGTATTTAATTGTATTGTATGTTAACTGGGGGTCTAGCAACGATGGAGAGGCTCCGTCCCCGCTACACACACAGTGTTCCACAACCCCACGACGACTACCGCTGTCCACCTCACCCCTCTGCCGCCCCACACTGAACCACTTATTCTGGGATATTGTGCGGTTCGGCTCCCGGTGGACCCCACCAGGGAACGTCTCACACCAGACGAGTGTAACCCCTATGTTTGGGTGGTAGAGTAATGGTGGTGTGCGCTTACATGGAGAACTTGTTGCGCAGCAATCGCCGACATAGTGTAGCTGAGGCGGATTAAGGGGAACCAGCCCGCATTCCCCGATGCAGATGGAAAACCGCCTAAAAACCATCCACAGACTGGCCGCCTCACTGGTCCTCGACTCAAGTCCACTAAGCGGCTTCGTACCGGGGACCAGGCACTACTTCCCAATCCGGAAAGCCGTGCATTAGACCAAATGGCTAACCGGGCGGGCATTAATATACGTTACTGGCAACCTCATAATAACTTGATATTTGCCGACTAACTACAACTATATCAACTTTTAAACCTATTGTTGCTAATTAATTGTAGTCCGCAAGTTTTGGTCAGTTACAAATGTTGCAGGGCAGTCTAACTGTCTATAGTCTCTCTTCAACCTGAAAAAAGGGGCAACTGAAGACGACGTGATCTCCACATTCACAGACTGGTATGTCATTACATCCTGTTCGAAGCATATGTTTGGCATATACACCTGTTACAAATGCACCATACCTCGAGTGGGGGAACATTGCACAACGTGAACCTCTGCCTGATGCATGGAGAAATGCTGTAAACCAGCCTTGCAATGCTTCTAGTGTCCAAGATTACCATTCATCCAACTTCCTGGCCCGTAAATGTCTATCAATAATAAAGGTCCGTCATATCGTATACACGATCATTTTGTTCACGCCCGAACCAGTACAGTGCTGCCTTGTAACGTACCCTGTTATCCATCGGACATATCCCGAGAAACACCAGCAGACCCTCGACAGGTATAGCGCGAAAGGCAACGGTGAGCCTCAAAACTATGCCCCGCTGAATTCGTTGCAGACTTGTTTTGTAGCTACCTAGTCGGGGGCGATGCACCCAAAGCTGGCAGCGAAGCCCACAATGGCGTTGAAGATAACATCATGATATGGTCGCACTTTGTATAAAGGTAATTCGTGATCATCAGTGCCAGCACGGGTAACCTTATGAATAATTTTACCCGTTTTTTGCAGTAACAGATTTTACACGTTCTAAAATGTTTCCGAGAAGACTGCCTTAATATCTAAAGACAGTGCTGCGTTTTACATGGATTCTCTCAAACGTCAGGGAAGGGTTTCTGCAAGAAAAAGTGTTCCCTTCCGAAGTACGTATGTGTATTTATGGTAGCTACATTCATTTTGTTGCCCTTGCAATAAGCAGCCTCTGGACAAGCACATCATTCGTCTTTTCCTCAAGTCTCGCCATGGAGTCACCAGACATAACTACTAAGATGTTACCTGTGTATGCAACAACACCTTCAGTAGCATCTGCACACTCTAACAGATGTAATAGGTGTTCAGTACTATGATCCCAGAACAATGGACCACTTATGGAACATTAACCGTTAGTGATTTCTTTGATCATATTACTCTACCCCAAGCCACTAGAAGCTACATACACTACAGTATTCTACAATGCTCTCATACACACATTTGGGGACCCTAAGATTTAGGGGGGGTGAGAACATCGCAGGCCACCAAAAATGGTCGAACGCTCCTGCGATGTCAATTATGTGCCCATTTGCATACACCATTGTCGAATTTCCTGCAATATGAAGGGCTCTATTAACCACGTCAGATATAGCCTTCATATATCAACAGTCATTTAGACCCAAGAGTTCCCTATGCACGTGCAACCGGTCACAGAGCAGTTGCTCCAGAACATTCGATAAGACGCTTACTAACCAAATAGTTATACAACTATACAGTGATCCTAGCTCTTTATCCATTCCCATTTTAATCAGTACTGCTCTAGCTGTTTTATATGTGGCCAGGATCATACCTATTCCCATTGCTTGTTTATTAATGCTGTCAAATACATTACTCTCAGTGGATCTATCATCCACAAACCTCATGGTAGACACCATCTGCACCATGTGCCTTTCCAGTTTTAAATTTGGAAGCTGCCATAGCAACTTATTCTTCAGCGAAAGATATCACCAACTTTCGATTGTCATATTCGTTATCTAGTTCAATTCTAAGTTGTGTGTATTTCAGTATCTGTGTTTGTGGTACGAAAAAGAAGTAGGGCATTTGGCAGCTATTTTGCTGAGTCCAAACATCCAGCCATGATTGAGCTATTCTCTATTTATAGGTTCCTTAAAGTGTTCAGTCAGTAACTCTTCCCCCTATGTCAAATTCCAGTTGCCTCCATAGAAACGTCTCCCAGTGTATTCTTTTCGTTTGCTGAAGGAATGTTTCGTAGTGCAGCTTAATTGTCGTGCATGCATGGAGCCTAGCACTGTGCTCTGATTGCCCTAAAGCACTTGGATAAGCTCTTCTTCTTGATATAAATATTGGATTACAGTGGAGTGATGCAACAGCGTAGAGAGTAGCCATGCTTGGCAGCTGCCACACTGCTGCTTCGACACTGGGTGTAGTGGGGCAGGGGCCCTATTCTGTATCTTTCCGCCATTTTGCCGATCGGTTCGGTATGCGAGCGCACCGAACGGTCTTGTTTCCGAAGGAGAGCCACAACATAATTCTGTAAGTTTTCCAGAAGCGAAGCCGAGCGGTCCTAGCGAACCAAAACGCTGTTTTCAGTTCTCCTCGCTCAACCAATCAAAAGCAATCTGCCTCAGATCCACGTATTTGCACTGCAGCGTCACAGCGGCTAGCAGCCGACACAGGCATGCTATTATGCACAGAACCAAAAACTGTGGTTAGACTGTTAGAGTACGTAATACTGTTCAAATATCGCTGACCATGTGCTTCCATGAGACCATGTTAAAGATAGTATATCAGCCACATTGACGTCTTGTTTTGGATTTTATGTTCCAGAATATGAGTTAGGAATAGAGTTCAGCACCACATTGTATAAACAGATGTTTGGAAACACCCGAAAAGTTCGTCATTTTTCTGTTATGCATCGTTTCTTAGTTGCTTTAAAATTCATGGAGGTATGTTCCATCTGTGCAACTAACTGAAGGCAGTTTATTGCCACATACGTTTCGCTTCTTTTATTAGTGAAGATGCTTCACAGCTAAAACAAGCAAAACACGTGTTGCAATAAACAAACTGCCTTCAATTAGTTGCATAGACGGAACACATCTCCACGAACCCGAAAAATTTTTTAAGAGAGTATCAAAGAATAACAACATGCTTAGAACGTGGTTGCAACTCACTCCTAGAGATTCAAATGATGAAGTCGCCTACATCCCTATATGATACATCAACGATTTGGTTCATGAAAACGAAATTAAAAAAAAAAAAGAAGTGATCGGTTGGTAGGGCATATTCTGAGGCATCAAGGTATCACCAATTTAGTATTGGAGGGCAGCGTGGAGGGTAAAAATCGTAGAGGGAGACCAAGAGATGAATACACTAAACAGATTCAGAAGGATGTAGGTTGCAGTAGGTACTTGGAGATGAAGTACATTGCACAGGATAGAGTAGCATGGAGAGCTGCATCAAACCAGTCTCTGGATGGTTCAAATGGCTCTGAGCACTATGGGGCTTAACATCTGAGGTCATCAGTCCCCTAGAACTCGGGCCGGCCCCAGTCTCTGTACTGAAGACCACAACAACAACAACAAAAAGCGCTTTCTCGAGAGCGTGTGGCGAGTTCAGTTATAGAACTCCGTTGTAGTTTATAACATGCATCTCATGAATCAGAATGCTTGGTATATGGTAGTATAATCTAAAAATATTGTGGTGGGAATCTTTCATGTCTGTCTACTGTTGTTAAGGATTCGCTCACAGATAAATACTTGTGAGAAGCTTAAGGATAAAGACGATTGCTGCTAGTTTCATTTGCAGTAATTGTTGTGCTCTTAGATTCCTGTCTGACCACACACTCGGAAATCGTTACGTATTCAGGAAAAAATGGTGAATTATTTGTGACAAGTAAAAGTATAAATGTCACTGTCAATTGTTTCACACACAGCAATTTTACCTTTCACTTCTTCAACATATCATCATCATCATCATCGTCGTCATCATCATTATCATCATCAGCAGCAGCAGCAGCAGCCAGTTCTATCACTTAATGATGAGGCCTCTTTGAGTCGGCTTGTAACAAAGCATCCCAGTAAGATCTTCCATTTCTTTCGATTCTGAGCTTCCCTTAAACATGTGGGAGTCACGAAATCGAAGTTACTCATTACTTACGTGTAAGTAACAACGTGTATATCACAAAAATGTCTAACTTTCACGTTTAACGAAGTCTCAGAACATGTTACAAACACGAAGGGGATACAAAATTATTTTGGTAGGCTGTATTACTCGAACCTAAGATTTTTGAGACAGCAGTTCATTGCCTTACCCATTATACAACTACGAGTCAACTTCATGTTGATAGTTATTCCACGTAATTCCAGTCGAGAGAAACACAGCTGACTTGGTTGCCAAATGATGCGAGCATAAGCCGTAAATACACGATATTTTGTAAAGTTTCCTCTATCACGCTTCACAAAATTCCTTTTCATTATTACTTAAAAGTTTTAAACGCATTTGGATAGTTAACACGGAAATCTTTTTCGGGAAAGAAGTACCTGAAGTCGCCAATGATTTCAGCTAACACCCATGTGATATACGTAACAAGAGCCGACCCTCTCAAATTTAATGATTTTTTAAACTATTAATTACTTAAAAATAACAGGTATTTGTCAGAATACTGACTGAAACTGCTTTTTATGTTTTAATCATTCACAGTGACAACAGTACAAACCATATTTCTAACAAAGGAAAGTAGTCTATTATGAACTCACTTTTAAACCGGACGCATCCTGGTGATTCTTCAGTTACTTAATCACTAAATCCGAAGCTAAAGCCGTTCAGTATGTTTAAAATAACAAATTATAGGTGTAAATAATTCACACCGAACCCTACGAGAGGGCTATACCGAAATCCAAAACGTCTCTGTACAGTTGTTGAAAAATCGGCCGGAGGAGCGATCGGTAACAGATCTCACAAGGGAACCTCGCCATCGCACCCCACTCAGATTTACTTATAAGTTGGCACAGTGGATAGGCCCTGAAAAACTGAACACAGATCAATCGAGAAAACAGGAAGAAGTTGTGTGGAACTATGAAAAAAATAAGCAAAATATACAAACTGAATAGTTCATGCGCAAGATAGGCAACATCAAGGATAGTATGAGCTCAGGTGCGCCGTGGTCCCGTGGTTAGGGTGAGCAGCTGTGGAACGAGAGGTCTTAGTAGAGACGCCGGCACGGTAGCTCAGCGTGTTCGGTCAGAGGTTTAGCAGCGCTCTGTAATAAAAAAAATTGAGGTAATTGATCAACAACGAACTTAAACGAATGTATCACGACGTCCGCCCCCGAGCAGATGCAACGAACAAAAGCGAACAAAATGAGATTTGAAAACAAAACAAAAAAAAAAGTGAGAAGTTTGCTTTCTTTATTTTCGCAAAGTTATGATCTGTCCATTCGTTCATTGACGTCTCTGTTCACTGTAATAAATTTAATGTCTGTGTTTTGCGACCGCACCGCAAAACTGTGCGATTAGTAGACGAAAGGACGTGCCTCTCCAATGGGAACCGAAAACAGTTGATCGCAAAGTCATAGGTTAACCGATTCCTCCACAGGAAAACACGTCTGATATATTCTATACGACACTGTTGACGGCATGTGCGTCACATGACAGGAATATGTTGTCGACCCACGTAACTTGTACACTTGGCGAATGGGTAAAAAGATTCTTATACCTTGCCCGATTTAGGTTTTCTTGTGGATGTGATAATCACTCCCAAAAAAGTGATGAAAACATAAGAGTTTGTCACATAAACTGCAACAAATCAATGCAACAGTTTCACAGTCGCACAGCTTTCCCTGTGCTCTGTCAAAATATATGTTTTTAACGTTTTCAAATTTTCCCGTATGTAGACCGTCAAATCCTGCATATGTCCAAGCAAATCTGAACATGTCCTGGAATTTTAGAGAGCCAAGTTGATTGTGTGTGAGTGCCTGAACTTTGATAATTGACCCACGATCACGTAAACAATAGTGCTCTGTGTACCTGTGCAGCTTCGCAAAATCATAGAACCTTTTCACAAAGTATTTCACTTGCCGAAAACCAAACACAGCTAACGGTTGCACAAGAGGTGTACAACCTGTAGGAATGGTAATCACGTCTACTCCCACAATAAAATCGTACAATGCCTGATCCTTCTGTCCTGTATAGCTGTCAAGGTGTAAGGCAAAAGCTTTGTCCTCGTAAGGAGCAATCACACGTTCATTAAAGTCTTTCACTAGTCTTTTCTTCATTTTTCCTGACGCACTGCAATTCACAAAGACATTCAGCGTTTGCGCAAGTGCCCTATTCACCTGTTTCTGAACTTGCGGTCCAAATACACCATTTATTTTCCTGCAAACATAAATCAAATGTAGGTAAAAGAAATCCTGCTTTGTTCAGAGCATATTGTATGGTATAACTACTGTGAAGTGGCATGCAGCTGGTCTACAGTACATTCCGTGTCGCCTTCTCCAACTAACGATAACGTGCGGGTCGATTTCATTTCATAGTTAAAACCGGACTGATCTGTGTTGATAATATATGCGTCTTCATACTGTTGGAATCTGACGTTAGTTTCTGTAAGAAACGTCTTGGAACACTCTAAAAGTTCTTTCAATTTATTCGCGTAGTTCTTGCTTACATATTTCTTAATCTTCCTGCTCGTAATTTTGTATTTTCTTTTGAACGTGACAAGCCAATGAGATGAAGCCTTGAAGTCCAGGCCGATTTGTTTAGCGTAATGTAATCCCCAAATCTGTAGGTCTGTAATATGCACTGCACTTAATTCATTTCTGGCTTTAATAAATTGTCGGTATACATGGTTTTCTAGTTCACTGAACTTCTGTCTTCGGGTTCCACCTCGTTCTACGACTTCTTTGCAATATTTAATTGTGCTTTTTCCTCCATCCCTTTAAATTTCTTAAATTTGTTTGCTACTTCACTCCATAATCTATATTTGCCTCTTTTAATTGGTTTGGACAGTAACCTGTATTGGAGCATTTCCTTCATGTAACCCAAAGAAATACCATCAGATTGAAGTCGAAGTATTTCCACTTCGTGTTCTTCCTACGGATCGTCAACAATCTCATCATCTGGTACACACAGCCCCGCAGCAATCAGCAAGGTATCATCACCCTACGTAGGAAATGTAGGAAATAATCATACAAATGTTTGACAATCGTTCGATCCTTAAGGAACTTTCCGATTTCTTACAGTTCGGAAAATATTCATTGACCTTGTTATTGAAGTCGCGAGCTATATTTGCTGGATTCATATTGCCCACGGAATACATCTCACGTATTTAATGCACTCTCGTCGAAAGTAGCGAACAGTCAACTGCCAGCCAGGGAGCCTCGTTAGCAGGAATACTCTCTCTTCCGTGCGCTGTAGTCGACTGACGTCGTGTGTTTCGATGTTTGTTTAGGTGTAGCGTCCCCATACTACGGCGCAGTTGCCTCGCCTCTGATGGGCGGACGGACAGATAATAATTGTCTGAAAATAAAAAAAATTAAACTCTTCCCCCCCCCCCCCCCCGAGGGAAGACTTGAACCAAGGACCTCTCGTTCTGCAACTGCTCACGCTAACCACGGGACCAAGGCGCTCCTGAGCTCACTTTATCCTTGATGTTGCCTATGTTCCGCTTGAACTACTCAGTTTGTATATTTTGTTTATTTTTTTCATAGTTCCACACAACTTCTTCCTGTTTTCTCGAGTGATCTGTGTTCAGTTTTTCAAGGCCTATCTACTGTGCCAACTTATAACTAAATCTGAGTGGGGTGCGATGGGGAGGTTCCCTTGTCAGAAACTTACAGAATAGTAGAATAACGTCGGATAAAGAACCGAAAATAATGTCACTATCGACGATACAGAATAGGGTTGCAGGGACCGGCGTGACAGCTGGTAGGCTCATTTCACTGCGTAGTGTAACTTAACTGGTCTGACTACATTGTGTTCTATGTACCAACAGTAACTTCCGATAGAAGATGTTTTATCACGCATTTTGTGATACCCTTTTTTAATCGTGATAAATGTTGTAAATCCTTCTTATAGGGAAAATGCCCTGATTATTTTGATGAATGCAAATTTCAAAGAGGTAGGTAAGCATGCATAAATTTACTAACCTTTGACCAATGTGTTGTTGTCTTTGTATTTAACAATCTATGAAAAATCTGTGGGTAAAGTGAGTTAGTTGCTGGGGAGTAGTTTGCTGACAGATTATGGCCACACACCGTCAAAGTTGAGCTACTGCTGCCCATTGTGTTGAAATAACAATGCTAAAAACTTTCTTTTAAAATTGTGAACCACAAAGAAAAAATGTTATTTAAAATTTTTGAAATGATTTCAAGAACATGTCAGTAAACTGAAAACTGAAACATTTTCATTGTTTTGATTAGATTTGATACAACAAGATCAAACCTGTGAACTCCTGCAGTCATTCTGACTAAATTTTACAGGAAAGCGAGCTACACCTCTAGGGGTGAACCACGAGAAACAATGAAGAAGAATTTCCAGCAAACTACTAATAATTTTGATCAAACGATATTTGTGAACTTTTCACCCCGTTTGCTCAGTGTGCTGTTGTGAAGGACGAAGTATATGTCCTGAAAATTAGCATAGACAGAATTTAAATACTTAATATGAATCAGTAATTATAGGGTGGGGGTCAGAGTGGACGGCACACGCGCAAGCCGGCTGACCTGCAATCTTTCTACTTGGTGAAAGAAATTGAGTCTCACGCACCTCTTAGCTTTACTTGTCGGCTTCATGATGAACTGCCTGTCATTCCGTTAACGGTCATAGTAATTGTGAAATTTCGAAGTCAAGTAAACTACTGCAAGAATTTCAGAAAACTTGTATTGAAAAATAGGGGTCGCTATGAACTTGCATTTGGTGCATGTTAGGTCACATATTTCTGCGCATGAAATGTAGCTGAGATACTGAATTATTCTTTAAACTTAGAAGGATATCGCAAACTATCACCAATCTCGAAAAAATTGATTCTATGTAAAGTTCTTGTCCTGAACACCGAAAAAGGCAGAATGAAACACACAGATCAAAACAAGTTTTGCATCACCTCGGATCCGAGAGTTCCGGAAACTGTACAGAAAACTGGAATACAGACCAACATAAACAACATTTCCGTCCTTTTTATTACTGATGAAAACCACACATTGCGTGTTGTACCATCAAACAGCGAGACCTTCAGAGGTGGTGGTCCAGATTGTTGTACCTATCGGTACATCTAATACCCAGCAGCACGTCATCTTGCATTGATGCATGTCTGTGTTCGTCGTAGCATACTATCCACAAGCTCATCAAGGCACTGTTGGTCCAAATTGTCCCACTCCGCAATAGCAATTCATCGTAGAAACCTCAGAGTTGTTGGTGTGTCACTTTGCCCATTAACAGCCCTTTCCAATCTGTGCCAGAAATGTTCAACAGTGTTCACGTCTGGAGAACATGCTGGCCACTCTGGTCGAGCAATGTCGTTATCCTGAAGGAAGTCATTCACAAGTTGTGGACGATGGGGGCGCGAATTCGTCCATGAAGACGAATGCCTGGCCAATATATTGCCGATATGGTTGCACTATCGGTCGGAGGACGGCATCCACATATCGTACAGCCGTTACGACGCCTTTCATGACCACCAGCGGCGTACGTTGTCCCCGCATAATGCCATCCCAAAACAGCAGGGAACCTCCACCTTGCTGCACTCGCTGGACAGTGTGCTTAAGGCGTTCAGCCTAACCGGGTTGCCTCCAAACACGTCTCCGACGATTGTCTGGTCGAAGGCATATGCGACATTCATTGGTGAAGAGAACGTGATGCCAATCCTGAACGGTCCACTTGGCATGTTGTTGGGCCCATCTGTACCGCGCTACATGGAATCTGGCTGCAAAGATGGAGCTCGCCATGGACGTTGGGAGTGAAGTTGCGCATCATGTAGCCTATTGCGCACAGTTTGAGTCGTAACACGACATCCTGTGGCTGCAAAAAAAGCATTACTCATTATGGTGGCGGTACTGTCACAGTTCCTCCGAGCCATAATCAGTAGGTAGTGGTCATCCACTGCAGTAGTAGCCCTTGGGCGGCCTGAGCGAGACATATTATCGACAGTTCCTGTCTCTCTGTATCTCCTCCATGTCCGACGAAATCGCTTTGGTTCACTCCGAGACACCTGGATACTTGCCTTGTTGAGAGCCCTTCCTGGCCAAAATAACATTGCGGACGCGATCGAACCGCGGTAGTGACCGTCTAGGCGTGGTCGAACTACAGACAACACGAGCCGTATACCTCCTTCCTGGTGGAATGACTGGAACTGATCGGCTGTCGGACCCCCTCCATCTAAAGGCGCTGCTCATGCATAGTTGTTTACATCTTTGGGCTGGTTTAGTGATATGTCTGAACAGTCAAAGGGACTGTGTCTGTGATACGATATCCACAGTCAACATCTATCTTCAGGAGTTCTGGGAACCAGGATAATGCAAAACTTTTTTTGATATGTGTATTTGTGATATTCCTCATCTCTCATAAATGATTAGAGATAATGAAGCAAGATTTTGGCAAATGATAGTATGCAAAGAGGAGACTATTTTGCCATATGACTAGTTGACGAAGGTTCCGTATCTAAACTATATTGAAGCTACTACAGATTTTCAAATGAAATAACGTCATTTTTAAGGGCTATCGACAGGTGATAAACGAGAATCATTACAGGTGTCTAGACCGGAAGCTTTACAGTCCATATGTTTTAGATATGAATATTTCAACAAACATTTTTCCAGACCACAACGATTAACAGAATGTACATGTGGAATAATGAGTGCTACGTGGAGCATATTTTGGAAGCCAGTAGAAAAACTTCACCAAAATTTTCTGACGATATTGTGAAGTGTACAAGTTCTCTACAGCACTGCCATTGACCTACACGGATCCCTGAGTGTCGATGAGTAACATACAGTAGACATCGGGCGCCCTATGCAAGGCATTTATCATACAGGACTTTAACAGACCTACAAATGAGGCTATCCAAATGACACAAATTTGATAAATGTTTATCAGATAATAAAACACGAGCTCTATGTCTTTCTAAGGTATGCTACTTCAGCTTTATTATCCCTCTCGTTTTAAGATAATGAAAGAAATAAGACAGTAATGGAATGTATTCTGTGTTTATACCCTGTAATTCTTTTGACACCGCCTCACATAACTTGTCCAAAACGAATCAGTTGTGATTGTAGTTCTGTCTGTGGTGCTAGGAAGTACACCAAGTAAAAGCAGCTGCCGTCACAGCTCCGATGACACAGTTTTGTCAACAGTGCAACGAAAGAAACACAGGCACCAGCAACAATACTGAGGCGCCCCGCTCTAAGCCGCCATGCACACCGCGCCACCGCGCCACTGTAATCACACGCACTGAGCAGCACTGGTTTGTTTCGCCATTGCTGCTCTGCACGCCGCACCGCGCTGGTCTAATTGTGCCACGCCGCTCCACAGCCTTACTCTTCGTCTCAGTGTGGTAAGTTCTGGGCTCCAAGGTATTGTATAGCCTGAGTGTTTACCTTTTCCTTGGGGATATATATCTCCCGTGCTCTTCTCAGGAGTTCACATAGTAGCTGCACATCCGACTCTGCGATTCCATTGGAAACGCTGCAATGCAGGCAACTAAGCCATCCCAAGCGATTTTCCTGATGCCTAACCCAATCATGCTTTCCTA
The DNA here is from genome assembly GCF_021461395.2 of Schistocerca americana. Classification (NCBI taxonomy): domain Eukaryota; kingdom Metazoa; phylum Arthropoda; class Insecta; order Orthoptera; family Acrididae; genus Schistocerca; species Schistocerca americana. Next base: position 969,074,130 of record NC_060120.1, on the reverse strand, counting down.
TGCTGGTCCCCCTCTACTTTTGCCACTTTCCCTTTCAATGGGCTGCAATGCAGGTGGTGGCAACATATTGGAGTAGATGCTAGCTTTATTCTCGCCTTGCTCTTTTAGAAGCTGTATGTGGGTGTATGTTCGCATATATATACCCATGGCTCCACATCATCTAGAGAATGGTCATGAACTGTGTACCTCTGTCACAATTTCTCGATTCAATACTTAGGTGCTGCTTCCGCAGCTCTGTTACATTCATAATGCTCCATGAATTGTACTAATTTAAATTACTTCCTCGCTCCACTTCTGATTCGGGGGAGACATTCCACTGCTCATCATTCCAAGTTCGATCTAGATGTCAGCGCCCCGCGGGATAACCGCGAGGTCACAGGTGTTTTGTCGCGTGGCTCCCCCCCCCCCCTCCCCCCACCCCTTCCCGTCGGAGGTTCGAATCCTTCCTCGGGCATTAGTGTGTGTTGTCCGTAGAGTAAGTTAGTTTAAGTAGTGTGTAAGCTTACGGACGAATGACCTCAGCAGTCTGGTCCCATAAGACCTTCCCACAAAATTTCCAAAATTGATGTCAGCATACTAATTCGGAACATCTTCAAAACTGCAATGGCGAGTAGATCCTGCTGAGCAGACTCTGCCAGCGGGTAACTGTCTCAATTCCCTTTCTCTCACAAAAGGACTGTAGTGTTCCGCTGTCAACAACAGCCAATCATGCGCCAAGCGCCGACCGCTCGCCCACACGCATTTCAGTCCATCAAAACGCCGCCACACATCGTCACCTGCCGACCGCCAATTACTTTTCATCGTAGACAGGCGGTACAAGGCGTGGACGAGTTCAAACCGATAAACTAGCTCAACAGGGAGTCTGTAGCCTCCTACAAAAAAATGGTTCAAATGGCTCTGAGCACTATGGGACTTAACTTCTGAGGTCATCAATCCCCTAGAACTTAGAACTACTTAAACTTAACTAACCTAAGGACATCACACACATCCATGCCCGAGGCAGGATTCGAACTTGTGATCGTAGCGGTCGCACGGTTCCAGACTGTAGCGCCTAGAACCGCTCGGCCACATGAGCCTCCTACGAACACGATCATTGTGCCATGTCGGCCCAGACAAAGGGAGCTGAGGTCGAAGACCTTTTATGTAAAATCTTGAATATGTCATTACAATCTTGAATATGACAAAGTCAGCCACTGTAGAATTATGGATACAATGAGAATCATACAGCCAACCAGTTGTATGTCAAAAGTTTACGCAATTCTTTAACTAGGTTTCAACAAATATAAAAATTCTTCTTTCTCAAAAGAACAAGCAACACTATAACCAAAAAGGAACATTAAAACTTACATACAGTGAAAATAAAAAGAAACTTACATGTCACACTTGGCGTGAAAAGAGAAACCAAGTCATAGGGGATAGTCTACAATAAAATGATCCATGTAAACATGTAAAATCTGTGGTAGAGGCGTATCATGCTCACAGGACAGAATGGACAAGGCAGCAGGAAACTTATGCACAGATGGCACTCATATAAGCGGTGCAAACCACAAAAAGCAACTGACATGTTAATAAAATTACATTAAAATAAGACACAAAGGAATTATAGACATTGTCTGCGAATGGGCTTGATTTGAGTTAATGAGGAAAGCCTGCTACTACACATATGCTTTGACCACTAAGCTGTCCACACACAGTGGTCATTAAAACTCTATGGACCATGCAAGCATACCTCCTGTGGGACACAAATTCTCAACTTATCCATACCAGGTGTACCAATATGAAATGAGCGTTAAGATACAAATGTGTCGATAGGGAACATCTTTTGTGAACGAGCCTTAACATTTTTTGCTTGGTTGGTATGACATCTGTCAAAGATATTTAGTATACATAAAGTCACGGAACAAAGAACATCATATGTTTTCATCGTGCTACCAATGTCGAATTTTGTACCAGAAAGTGATGATTTGCTGAAAGCATCAATTTTTTGTATTCATTTGAAAAAAGTGCTGCAGAGTCGCATCGAATGCTTGTCGAGGCATATAGTGATCATGCTCTATCAGAAGCAACATGCAAAAGATGGTTTCAACGGTTCAGAAATAATGATTTTGATGTATGAAATGAAGAACGTGGAAGACCACCAAAAAAGGTCGAAGACGTCGAATTGCAAGCAATAGTGGATGAAGATGATACTTTGGGTCAGAAGCAAATGGCAGCAATGCTAAATGTTGCACAACAAACACTTTCTGACCGCTTGAAAGCTATGGGAAAGATCCAAAAGTGTGGAAAATGGGTGCCACATGAATTGAATGAAAGACAGATGGAAAAGCGAAAAACCATTTGTCAAATTTTGTTTCAAAGACATGAAAGAAAATCAATTCTGCATCGAACTGTTACTGGCGATGAAAAATGGATTTATTTTAAGAATTCTAAACGGGAAAAATCGTGGGCTAATCCGGGACAACCATCAACAACGACTGCAAAACCAGATCGATTCGGCAAGAAGACAATGCTCTGTGTTTGGTGGGATCAGAAAGGTGTGGTGTATCATGAGCTTCTAAAACCCGGTGAAACTGAATACTAATCGCTACAGACAACAAATGATCAATCTGAACGATGCATTGTTCGAAAAAAGACCAGAATGGGCCAAAGACATGGCAAAGTAATTTTTTTACACGACAATGCACCTGCACACAAAGCAAAACTGGTTCAGGATACAATCAAAACACTTGGCTGGGAGCTGCTACCCCACCCGCCGTATTCACCAGACTTGGCCCCTTGCGACTACCATTTGTTTTCATCAATGGGACACGCATTGGCTGAGGAACACTTCGATTTCTACAAAGAAGTCGAAAATTGGGTGTCTGTTTGGTTTGCTTCAAAATACGCACATAAAGTATCCAACCATCTACCAAAGACTTCATCCCTAGTAGCAACAGACAACCACGAGAAGTTGGCACAATATGCAGACGACTTGGCACCTTTGCACCACTGGTTTACACTTTGAGTGAGTACCTGCTGCTGGTGGCCACCTCTCTACAGCGACACATGTTCGAACCCAGACTAGGGGCTGGCGAGGTCTCTCTGCAGTGTATACAAGTTCCTCAAGGCTTCCACCATCCATGATCACCACCCAGTGTGGGCATATGCCTTCGACTTCGGCTACACTATATGTTATTGTTTGAACAGTGTCTACATTAATAATGTACTTGGCGACTTACACGGACTGCTATGAGTGGCGTCTGACACACCTTAGGGGCTGCTTCGCCGATACGGCTGGCTATTGCAGATGGGGTGTGCTGTGCTGGATCCATTTCTGGCAGTAGCTGATCTCCTACTGAAGTCACACTGCTGTAAACCTGTCTCTGTAATAAAGTGAATGGAAGACTATTGTCAACAAGGAAATATGACTCGCCAAGTGTTACAGCCACCAACACCCCTACAACCCACGTCCCAGCTGAAGGAAGCGATACTTCATCCTACCATAAGACACCCGCTTCTACCGGCACCTTGGGATCAGTTCCTGATTCCAACAGTACATCACATATATGGTAGGAGATTGTATTGTATTGTATGGAACTGGGGACCTAGAAACGACGGAGAGGCTTCGTTCCCGCCGAAACCCCCAGTGGTTCACAACCCCACAAAAGGCTGCAGCAATCCACTCACCACACCAAACCCAGGTTTATTGTGCGGTTCGGCTCCTAGTGGACTCCCCCCCCCCCCCCCCCTCCCCGGAACGTCCCACACCAGACGAGTGTAACCGCAAATGTTTGCGTGGTAATTATGATGTACGCGCACGTGGAGATACTATTTGCGCAGCAACTTCGAAATGGTGTAACTGAGGCGTAATAAGGAGAACCAGCCCGCATTCGCCGAGGCAGATGAAAGACCGCCTTAAAAACCATCCACAGACTGACCGGCACACTGGACATTGACACTAATCCGCAGGGCGGATTCGTGACGGGGACCGGCACGCCTTCCCATTCAGGAAATCAGTACGTTACACCGCACGGCTAACCGGGAGGACTACGGTAGGAAATACTCTTCCACAAGATAAAAATGTTCAAATGTGTGTGAAATCTTATGGGACTTAACTGCTAAGGTCATCAGTCCCTAAGCTTACACACTACTAAACCTAAATTATCCTAAGGACAAACACACACACACCCATGCCCGAGGGAGGACTCGAACCTTCCACAAGATACACTTTCCACTTTGGTATACGACCACATTAACATAGCACTTACTAGATTGTTTCAAAAAGTCCTTTGAGCCTCAACTTGAGATATTTATTTGAAAATTGTATTATTGTGCTACCATCTCTGAACAGAACAATGGCTATAATCTGACTAGGCACCGATTCGAATTCAACTTGGAAGACACACATGGGTATGTTCTTCCAAACTGCTTCATCTATACAGGATGATTCAGTTGCCCCTACCTATGGGTTTTATACAATCCGCAATGCCTTCAAATACCATGAGCGAAATTTCATATTCTCTCACTCTCTACACACAAACACAGTTGTACAGAAACGATGAACAGGATCTTTTCGTAGGAAATTAGTTATATTTCGTACTTGGATACCTTATCGCTTGGGGCCATAGTTTTCGATTTATTCAAGAATAGCGTACACAAGTGACTTGCAAACGCTTTTTCCTTGAATAACATGGAAACCGTGGCCTGCAGCGAAATGGAACCCCATTACAGACTTTAACTACATTAAATTTACTACGAAAATGTCCTGTTAATTTTTTTCCCTTTGTGCAAAGCAAACGAGAGAATGTAAAAATATCGTGTATGGTTTTCGGTAGGCATTGCGTGTTGCACAAAACTCTTAGAGAGGGTGAGTTGACTCACCCTATAGACAAGGATTCATCAGTCGATATGGCTTGTGAGCGATAGCTTTTCAGTCTCACATATAACCATGGCTACATGTTTCCAAACGGTGAGAAATCTGGAGAAGGTGCTGGTCATTGCAACATTCGAACATCCTCTGTATAGGGATAGGTCAGGACAGCACGAGTAACATGAGGTCTTAGGTTGTCTTGTTGGATGATAACATTACAGAGAGTAGCCGTAGTCACCGGCATTAACACATCAGAAATATAAGTTACGCCCAAATAACCGGCTGGTAGTCCTTCGAAACTTGAAAGGTACTGTCGCTCATTAACCCCGTAGATTCCCTTTTTGCGTAACAGTTCTGTGATTTCGAACAAGGCGAGCAAAAATGTCACGGTAAGACACGGTGCTACCGCTGTCGAGTTTATGCACATACTGGCAGATGTTTCTTTTTCTTTTACGAGGCGAGGCATCCATTATCTTCTCACAACAACCTCAAATAAGATTTCTGGAAGATAAACCCGATTCATAATATTCCCTCATACATAGAATGCAGGTAATGCAAGCTGCTGTACTTTTTCGTAATTTTTGCGATTGCACTGAAATGCTGGCATTTGCATACCCAAAGCTGTCGTACAGCCAATGCGAATTTAACGTTTCTTGTATACCGTCTTTATGGTATTCCAGGTTTAATATCCACCAGTGCACATAAACTCCGGTAAGAGGGAAGTGTGCTGAAAATGATTCGAAAGAATGTACTCATATCTCAAAATTTAAAGCTGCCTGAAAAGGGTTGACCTAAATGGAACTCTTAACCCTTGTATCAAGCATAACCTATAGATCATTTCTTATAGAGTAGCACGTACTGAAACCCTCTAGCTATTTTGCAAAGCAAACGAGAAATATGACATTAACATAGAGACCAGACTAGCCTCAATCTTATCTATAGTAGCGAGCACAAACTTAAGTGAAATAGAAGCTCTCTGGAGGGAGCAAAATAAGAAACTGGCCGAAGTTTAACACATCAGCTGTGACTTGGGACAACCCTCTGTTTGTAAGTAGATTAAAACTGGTTGTGCAGAGAGCGCACGCGAAAAGCGATACCCATACGGCGGAAGTGGATCTAAAGAGGTAGTTCTGCTAGAAAACTTCAAAAAATCGATTTTTTGGTTTGAAAATTTCTCTGCGATATCTACTTTATGGTAGTAGTAGTCCCAAGTTCACCAGAAACTCCGTTATCGAGTTGCAAGGATATTTGCGAGAAAGTGTTTCCGAAAACCGTTCGAGACGTAATTTCAAGGATGGCCTAATGGAAATAATGAAAGCACTCGAAGGTGAGATCGGATCAGCCATTTACGACTTTTCCACGAAAGTGGAAGAAAAGCGTATCGAGCGAGCAGACCAGCCGGTGATAGAATTTGCCGAAGACGGCCGCAGGCCCACCACGGACACCAAGAAGATGGAGGAGGACGTCTTTTTTGATCTGGAACGATTCCTGTATGGTCGCTGACCAGAGGTATGTCTACCTTAAAAATAATAAAAAGTGTAACCCAAACCTTTAACTGTGTTTTTCAAACTGTGGTAAACACAGCTTGAGAACGGTGTTTGAGATTTTGACTGGAGTTTTACGCCGGCTTTCTAAACCGAATTTTCTATCAGCATACTAAATAGTTTTGCGGTATATTCAAAAGTCAACTGTCAGTGCACGCTTTTGTCTCAGCTTTGTGGGCGAAGAATATGACATTTCTTTCAAAAGAATGAGATTTTCACTCTGCAGCGGAGTGTGCGCTGATATGAAACTTCCTGGCAGAGTAAAACTGTTTCCGGACCGAGACTGGAACTCGGGACCTTTGCCTTTCGCGTTAAAGTGCTCTACCATCTGAGCTAACCAAGCACTACTAACCCCCCATCCTCACAGCTATAGTTCTGTCTCCTACCTTCCTACTTCACAGAAGATCTCGCTGGAGGACGGGCCGTGAGTCGTGCTTGGGTAGCTCAGATGGTAGAGCATTTGCTCGCGAAAGGCAAAGGTACCGAGTTTGAGTTTCGGTCCGGCACAAACTTTTATTTATTTATTTATTTATTTAACCTGATCAGATTAGGGCCATCAGGCCCTCTCTTACATCGGACCAGTGTTCCACACATGCAGCATTCCACACATCAGCGTTACATCATGAACATAGTTTAAATGAGAAAATTAGCTTACTCTAGTGACAATATGAATAAAGAGTAGTGACTAAGACCTAATAAAGTAAATGCGGAAGTATTTTTACAACAGTTGCTATAAATACAGATTATGATAAAAGCAATAATAATAACAGTAAAACAAAAAGTCAAATAATAATGATAAACATGACTAAGACCTAATAAAGTAAATGCTGGCAGTATTTTTACATCAGGTGCTATACATACAGATTATGGTGAAAGCAATAATAATAACAGTAAAAAAATCAAATAATAATGATAAACATGACTAAGACCTAATAAAGTAAATGCTGGCAGTATTTTTACATCAGGTGCTACACATACAGATTATGGTGAAAGCAATAATAATAACAGTAAAAAAAATCAAATAATAACGACAAACATGAGAAAGATTGGAAATGGTAATGAAGGTTTGTGAAGATGTACATTAATATCTTGGTGTGTAAAGTAGATGATTACTAGTATAGCGAGTTTTGGGTAAGGGAGGTTTAAGGAGGGGGAAAGAGGGAACTAATGAGGTGAAGTGCACTCATGTGCAGAGGAAGGCATTACTGTTGCTTAAGTAGATACGTCATTAACTGTTTTTTGAAGCCGGTCATGTTTTTAAGTTCTCTAACATAACGAGGGAGGTTATTCCAGAGTCGGGTTCCCGCTACTGTAAAGGACTTGGAGAAGGTGACCGAGCGATGCAGTAGAACGGAGAGGATTTTATTATGATGGGAACGTTTGTTTCTGTCATGTTGTTCCGACATGAGTGTTAGGGACGAGGAGAGATTTGAGGGACAGTGTACATTTATAAGGCAGTAGATGAGACAGAGTGTATGGAAATCTCTGCGTTTGTCTGCACGCAGCCAGGACAATTTTGCATATGCTGGTGAAATGTGATCAAAAAGTCGAACGTCACAGATATATCGGACGAAGGCATTCGTGACCAGTTCTAGACGTCGGGAATTTTCCTGAGAAAGGCCTTGTAGGATAATATCACTGTAGTCAATGATTGGGAGTATAAGCGTTTGTACTAATTTCTTTTTCAGATCGAAAGGGAAGGGTTTTTTATATTTTTGTAGGACATGAAGGGATGCTGATGCTTTTTTGCACACTGCAGTTACGTGCTCTGTCCAATTTAGATTTTCATCTATTATTACTGCCAAACTCTTTGCTGAGGGCGAGAATTTAATATTTGTTCCATCTAGGATAAGAGGTGGTACGGATTCCCGATGTTTTGGGCTAATGAGCTTAGAGTGACCAACAAGTACCGCTTGGGTTTTAGATGGGTTTAGTTTTAGACCTATGTCCTGTGCCCATTTTGACAGTGCATCGAGGTCAGTATTGAAATTTTCAGTAGCTTTCTTGAGATTGCTTGATTTCGCACTTAGATACAACTGAAGGTCATCAGCATGCATATGGTATTTGCAATAGGTCAGGACCGATGACACATCATTGACATAAAGAGAGAAGAGTATAGGACCTAATACTGAGCCTTGGGGAGCGCCTGACACTACCTGCCGCCATTGTGATTTTATATTCCCAGACAGGACGCGTTGCTGACGAGACGTCATGTATGAGCGAAACCATTGCACTGCGCTTGGTGAGAAATTTAGACCGCTAAGTTTGGCTAGTAAGATGTCGAAGTCGACAGTATCAAATGCTTTGCTGAAATCTAAGAAGCAAATGATAGTCGCTTCTTGTCTGTCCATGGCAAGTTTCAGGTCATCTGTCACCTTTATCAGAGCGGACGTTGTGCTTCGATGTTTACGGAAACCTGATTGGTATTCGTCTAGTAGGTTGTTAGTAGTTAGGTAGTTGGTGAGCTGGTCATGAACTATGTATTCTAAGGCCTTTGATAGTGCAGGAAGAAGGCAGATGGGGCGGTAGTCAGAGGGTGCTGTGGCGATGTCCTTTTTAGGCAGTGGCTTAATTTGTCCCAGTTTCCCGGCCTCAGGGAAAACACTTGTGATTAATGAATCGTTGAAAATGTCTGTTATAGAGGGCAGTAGTTGGTCAATAATAAGTTTTACCATCTGGATAGTGATACCATCATGTCCAGTAGATGTTGATCTAATCCGCATTATGGCTTTCTTGACAGTACTGCAAGTGACGTGCTGTAGATAGAATTTTTCTTTGCTGCAGTCGTTCATCCCCATGAAGTAATCAATGATTCTCTGTTTTTTTTGCGGATCAATTTTGGTTGCAGGTAAGGTGAAGAATCGGTTTAGTTCTTCAGCTGGGACCATGCCAGGAAGTATCAGTTCTTTCAACATTTTGTTAAATCTTAATATTTTTTAATTATATTATGTATGCTGATGGAAAATGTATTGAAGTTACTCATACAAAATCTTTTGTCACACGTCCAATAGGAAGCCTTTTGGAATTCCGACAGTGAGCGAAGTTCCGGCAGCGAGGGGTCTTCTCATTAGCTTCAGCGGCATACAGGCAGCGTCTGATATGGGACAAAAATAATTTCTCAAAGAAAAAGTGGAAAGAATAAAATTATAACATCAGATTTAGCGTTACTTTTTATTCTACTTGAAAACAAAATCACGAGAGCTACCCCAGTGCAAGTGCACACTCTGCTTTTACAGTGTCAACGGCAAATCTGAAAGTTTTTATTTCTTCTGTAAGCCTTGTATACAACATTGCCTGTATAGAAGAAAACTGAATACGTTGATTTCAAAAACTGTTCTCTTACGTAACGCGTACCTTAGGTGTCGCATTCTGTTGCTAAGCACAACTGACTGTTGGTTGGTCATGCTCTGTGGATGTGAAAAGTCTCGAGAAATAAAACTTTAAACCTCATTAAATGCAATATTTGAAAAAAAGAAAACGAGTCTAATTAAATGGCAAAATAAACTAAGTGTGTGCTCAATGAAACTTGACAATTGAAATCCAAACATGTTTGATGTCATACATCAATACTTTTGCCCGAAATAGCACCCTGAAGTCTGATTTTGCGGAAAGGTAATATAGGATAGGCTGTCGTCTTTGTGCATCTGTTGAAAACAGTTCCACTGATCACAGATATTGGTCTACTGACTCAAGAACAGCAGACAAAGTAATGTTACCTAAAGGAACATGTATCACTGAATGTGCGATAACATTGTGTGTATTATCTGATTCCTGTAATAAAGTATCTCTCACGTCTTTAAGGCGTACGAAATTTACTGTTTGAGCAGCGATGTTTTAAGTCCTGTCTATAGTGCCGTCTGCTGCCGGAGTTGTGAGTAATTGCTGTGTGTTATTCCACGCCGCTGATTGTTAGTCGGGTTACGCGGTTTCTCTTCAGCTCTCTCTACGTGTCCCTTCGGGCTTGAGGCACTTGCGTTTTGCCAACAATGATTGTCTGTTATTATTTCGATAATGTTCCCCCATTTGATGATTGCCTCTGTAATTTCTGTTTAGCCTTGAGTTCTGTGGGATTCATCTATCAGAATTGTACCCACCAGAATACGAGTTGCGCCTGTAGTTGTTCCAATTACTGTGATAGTGTCTGTGCTCGATTTCATAGCGTCTGCCCTGTCCATTACCGTGATCATGGTCGTCACAAAGGAAATGTCTTCTGTCACGATAATTGTTTTGGTTTACCAGTGCGTGTCATACGGATGATCCCTGTTTTGTCTTCTGTAATTGTCTTTGTGACAATGAGTTTTGCGAGAGCGTTCGTCATTTCTATGGTCGTATGGTAGAAATGAATGCCATGAGTCACGATGTCTGTTGTCATATTTTCGACAGATACGGTTGCTGGAGTCTAATTCCGGTCTTTGTAACAAACCCTGGAAGCATCAAGGTCGTCTTTGCATCTGCCTTCCAATATTACGTGACGCAGATGTGAAGGCGATTTTGTTAAGCAAATGCGTGTCAACCTGATTTGTCAAATGATGATTCCTACTCTAACAACCCTACCACAACAAAGGTAACGCTGCTAAATACTGCATTATCGGGCAACAACGGTCATATTATGTGGCATGTGTCATTAGAGCACAGTTAATAGTCATTTCATGTAATAATGAAGAAACTTGGCACTCATCTTTTTGTGTTTCCCACGCAGGTCTCGTAGTAAATCATGGCTCAATCGTTGAAAATCTAGGTGGTTATGATTCCAAGCTCGGATGCAAAGAGGCCTAGATTTTATCGTGCTATATTCAAAAGTTATGTAGATGCGCTTCACAAACCATTCTTGGAGATTAAACCTTTCAAATTTAGCGCAATAGTGATGTAAAAAAATAATCAGCACTCCGAATGTAAGTTACTCTTCCTTTTAATTGCTTTTATTGCAATATCTCGTAAACACAAAACATCACTTCACGATATAAAACATACTTGAAAACAGTTTCCTCACAGTAACTGTTAAAGTTCACATTTTATAATCGGACTACAATACGCGTATTTCCAACATAGCGTCCAAGACTTGACCTTCTCAAGGTCCCACTCTCTAACAAGTTAACAATCAACTAACTATCGCTTACGCACCCAAAATTCAGAGTTACAAGTACATCAAAGATCATAGTGACAAAAGAAAGAATACACATAAGAATAATATCATTGCAATATAAACACATCGATGTATCTAAAGTGAAATCAAATCTGAATGTTGTCTCAGAAATACGTTAAGTAGTTAACAGAAATACAGTAGAATATTACTGGTATCGAGAGGTTCAGGTGAGGTACCATAATGGTTATGTAATTCAAGTACCATTACAATACCCCCCCCCCCTCACACACACAATTCCATGCACAAGTTGCATGGGACTGGGTAGTAAGTTACAGTAATCGTTATACAGAATAATAGTATCTTTGAAACAGTACATAGAGATTCTTGATCCTTGTGGTATAATATTAAAGAAATGAAATGTAATAGATTAAAAGTTTCTTTAGCCATATCTTTTCAAACTTGCAAAAATTACTAAATTTTACAACAGGCCTCCCTTCACTCTCTTTACAACAGTACATATAAATATCAAAATGTAATCTGTTAATCTGTAACAATTGTATGCAAAGAAAAACTCATAAAATTTTTGAATCTTATTTACAACTATGTACATGAGTACAGAATATGTCTCCTAGCAATATAATAAGAAAAGTATTAAAATTTTTTCAAACAAGAGTCCAATTGTTATTTTTAGTCCATCATTTAGATATAACTCACTGTCCATTTCACCACTGTAGTTCCTGTTCTCCTAGTTAAGTTTTTTCTCTAATAACAGGTCCATAGGTATTCCCTTTACATAGTTCCTTTTAGCTGGTGGGTTCTTCATCTGAAATTATTACATAGGCTTTACTGTTCAGTTCAGTATTAATTCCTACACAAATATTCAGTGTTATATGCTGTCACCAAGAATGATCAAACACTAGTAGAATGACATAAAAGAAACAATATGAAAGATTATAATAGTCTAAAAATTATTCATATTCAATAAAATTCTATATATTCCAACACATTAAATTTCTCATTTCCTAATATTACTTTTAAAAAAATCTTGTTTTGACATGTCATTAGGAAGCTTGTTATCATCCATAGCCCTTCAACATTCTGATGTGAAAGTAATTGGAATTTTTATTCTACTATAATATGGTATGATAGTATATAAATAAATCTGGAAATTCATTTCAAAGTTATTCAACCAGATAAAGTTTACTACATTAACATGGAAATTTGTGACAAAGAAAAGTATTACCAGACAGCATTTAAGAAAGCAGTTGCTTGTTGATCTGTATTGAAGAGCATGAGTACATGGTACAATTATAGACACTGCAACAAAGGAGGAGCGATACCTCAAAATATGTGGATGGAAAAGAAAGATAGAAATAGGTACTACTGGAGAGTTCAGCCTACCCCCCTCTCATCAGCAGAAGAAGAAAAATAGAATATAATCAGTGACAGGCAGTAGGATAAGAAATAAAAGGGTAGGGCTCAAAAAATAGAACTGAGAGTAGAATAGCAACAGCCGCCCACCAATATAAAATACAACGCAGACATGGCAGAATGGACGACTGTGATAATCCCCCTACAGTAGCTTAAGAAACTCATCACTGATATATATTGTCTATCCCAATATTCACCACCCCAATACAGATCCAATCTAACTGTAGCATAAAAACCTACAATATGACATGTACAAAGGAAGAAAAATGCTCAGGGCTACACTGAGTCTTACAAAAACAGAAAAAATATTATCAAAATGACAAAAGTAGAGGTTTAATTTTACAACAAGCGTCCTCTTAATTTCATCAACATAATATGCAAAATATCAAAAGGTATCACACTAATCCTAAACATGTTATATAAAAAGACAAAATTAAGAAAAATGACAGTTGGCAGTATCTGTGTGTTGCCTCCGTAGGCAGACAGAATGGTTCACCAATAATACACAAAAGAATGATTTAATTCCACAGTGTGGAAAACCCTCAATTTCTAGGCTCAGAAAATATAATAACAGCAACAAAATGTTTTCAGCATAAATGACATCAGCAAATGAAGAAAATAGTAGTAAGCACAAAATATGAATGTCAAAATGTTCATTAAAATGTCTAATAACTAACATGAGTAAACCACATCTACCACACAAAGATAATAAAATGCAGAAGCAACCATCAAAATATTTTCTTACATCTAGCCATATATATATATTGAATATTACGTATATTACATGTGTACATGGTTCATAAGGGAAAATGATTTTGCACATCCTTTCAGCAATAAGTAAGCTGCAGTACCATACATAGTTTCCATATCACATGATAGGAAACAAACTTCATAAACAATATAAAACATGAAAAATTTTCCTTGTATTCCAGGTTATTGAGATTTGCAAATTTTATTCTAGGTATCAAACTTATAAGGTTTCAATTCAGTTACATTCTTCAAACCAAATAATTTCCTAGATTTTGGCTAGATTAATCTGGAAGCATTCGCATGAGGATTTTCTTTCACCTCAAATGGTCCTATATAAATGTCAAAAAATTTCTTTAATTCTGAAGTCATAAGTTTAGCATTTTCTTTCATTTTAACCAAAACCAAATCACCAATATTAAAGTGTGAAAACCTGCCTTTTGCATCGTGTCTTTTCTTTCTGTAATCTGCTTGTCTTTTCATGGTATCTTTTACAATTTGTTCTCTCTCCTGAGGTGACAAAATTTGACAAACTGGAAAATCTGTGTGTTCAGTAATAAAGCTAATGGGTCTTTTGTTAAATATAATTTCGAATGGTGAAAAGCCAATGGATGTATGTTGCAAATTGATCATTATATCTTCGAATTCATTTACATATTCAATCCAATTTACATGGTTCTTATTACAATATGTTCTGCACAACCTCCCTATCTCTCTCATGTACCTCTCTGCTGGATTACTGGATGGGTGATAAACTGAAATCAAAATATGTTTTATGTTTGCATTTTCAACAAAATCTTTCCATACTTTAGATGTAAATTGTGAGCCATTGTCTGACAAGATTGCTTGTGGAGTACCTACCTTATTGAAATAATCACCGTTTAATTTAGATGTAATCTGTTTACTTGTGGCTTTCCTTAATGGATACAATTTGATGAATTTTGAGAATATGTCAACAATCACAAAGATAAAACTGTAACCTCCTTTTGACTTGGGGAGGGGTCCATAAATGTTGCAAGCTGTCAGCTCTAAATTTTTGCTGGGCAAAATATTTTGCATCATCCCTCTGCATGTTTGATTACTCACCTTTACTCTTTGACATTGGTCACAGGCTGCTAATTTTTTCTTTACTCTTCTGGCAATATTATAAAAATAGACGTTTCCCTGAATATTTTGTATGCATTTGACAGAACCACAATGTCCAAAGCTCTCATGTATATACTTAACTAATGTGTCTATGTGCTGCTCAAGCCATCATAATTTCCAGTCATCCAAATCAGGTCTTAATCTTCTGAACAGAATCTCTTTGTGTACCTTATAATAATCATCTACCTTTTGCATAGCTCCCAAATAACTTTTTACCAATTTCCAATTTTCATCATGATTTTGGTGTCTCCTAATGTCATTACAAATTTTTAAAATTTCTCCTTCCTCTTTTATCCCCTTCAAATACATAATTTTGAAATTTTTGTCATCCTTGCCTGTTTCATCATCAAATTTTAGCCCAATAGGTGACCTAGAAAGTGCATCAGCAATAACATTTTCCTTCCCCTTAATATATTTAATTTCATAATCAAATTGTTGTAAAAATAATGCCCATCTGGTGATTCTACTATGATAAAACCTACACTCCTGTAAGTAACTTAGTGCTTTGTGGTCAGAGCAAACAGTTACTTTGTGTCCAAGAAGATAATTTTTAAATTTGTTGAAAGCCCAATGTATAGCCAAAAGTTCTTTTAGTCACAGTGTAAGTCTTTTCATACTTTTGTAATAATCTACTACCAAATGCAATGGAATGGTGTCCAATATGATCTCTTATGACTTTTTCCTGAAATACGTGTGCTCCTAATCCTGTATCACTGCTGTCAGTCATCAAACAGAAGGGTAAAGATATGTCAGGCCTATATAGAATTATGCTCTGTGAAAGTTGTTTCTTTATCTCATCAAATGCTTTTTGACAATCAGGTGACCAATTCCCGACAGTATTTTTCTTTAATAGATCACATAAACAAGAAGTGTTCATAGCTTGAGTACTGACATACTTTCTGTAAAATCCAGCAAGACCAAAAATAGATTTTAATTGTTTTTTGTTTTTAGGACAGGAAAATTCTCTATAGCTTCAATTTTTTCTCTGTCAGGTTCAATCCCCTTTTTCGAAACAATGTGTCCCAAAAATTTCATTTCACTTACTCCAAATTTACATTTTTCTAACTTTAAGGTCATACCCCCTTCCCTCAATTTTGTACACACCTGTGTTAGCAATTCAAAATGTTCTTCCCATGTTTTTCCAGAAATCAAAATATCAAATACATATACAGTAAGTTTAGACAGTAGTTCACGCCCCAAAACAAGATCTGATGCTCTAATAAACTCAGCAATAGAAACGGTTAGTCCAAATGGTACACCACAATAATGATAACTTTTCCCCCATACAAAAATGCAGTGTATTTTCTAGAATTTATTTCTAAAGAAATTTGGTGAAAGCCTGAAGTTAAGTCTAATCTGCTCATGAATTTCACACATTCAAATTTATGTAACACTTCATCTATGTTTTCTGGATGATCATTTTCTCTTTTCAAAAATTTCTTAAGGTGCCTAGAATCAAGTACAAGTCTAACACCACCTTCACATTTGGAAACCACCACCAATGGATTATTATAATCACTGTTACTTCTTTCGATTATACCCCATGCTTCCATTTTTTGTATCTTACACACTACTTCTTTTCTTTTTGCAAAAGGAATAGAATAAGACTTGAGGAAAAAAGGTGTAAAGTGAATTGATAATTCCTGACTCTTCCAAGTTTTTCACTGAAAACCTCTTGAAATTCCCACAATAAATTTTTCAACTGTCTCTTTTGATCACTGTCCAAATTAATTGCTTCCTCTACTTTGCTTTTAACTAGGTTTTCATAATTTTGACCAGAAAAATTTAGCTCAGGCTTGTTATCAGAACAGTACAAATTCTCTTCATAGTCTATGATTTTCCTGACATGATTGCAACCTTCTCCACAGTGCATAATAAACAGTTGTGTAGGCACAATAATATTGCTTTTGGGTTCACACACAATTAACTTCATCTCACGCCAGCTAAATGCAGCACTTACCTTTAACACCCAGTCCGTGCCAAACAATATGTTCTCTTCTAAACTTTGAATAATAAGACAATCCAGCTCAAATTTTACATTTTCTGTTTCAAATGATAAAAATACTTGACTTTTGATGAATTTACTGTGTTTGCCTGTAGCTCCTCTTATCTTTACTCCCATGACAGGGGCCTCAGCAAATCAACACTGTCCTTAATTTTATTTCTAAATTTATCTGAAATAGGGCTCCCTGTATCAATGAGACATTGACCCTCCCAATTGTTTACTTTAGCTTTAATGTATGGACACCCTAATTCACATTCTTCTACTTTTTCTTTTAATGGTTCTTGTAACAGGTCATTTTCAGTTTCTCTAAAATTACCCTCATTATTTTCCTGATCAGTTTTTAACAACTTCACACACACATTGACACTTTCGTTAACATCACCTATGAATACAACAGGTTGAGCATACAGCAGTTATTGAATACATTTTACACTTTGCCACCAGAATTGCCTTCTACAAATTTTAGCTAAATAGTTCCACAACTCTTCCCTATCTGTTTTGTAATTGCAACTGTTCCATAATATTTTTAAAAATTTTTCACCTTTTCCTTCAGAACTTGTATGTGGGTTTAAACACTTCATACTATTAGCTGGCACAACATTACAGTCCTCTGCTGCATTAAATTGGTTACACTGACTTAACTTTACCTGTTCTTCAGATGCATGAGTGTCCTCCTCCTCATTACTAACCACACTTACCTCATCACTAACCACACTTACCTCGTCATAATACTCACAATTATCAACTTCATTATCACATAGCTTCACTACTTCACTTGAAATAATCTCGACGAATACCTGATACTCACCTACAGCATTAATCTCACCATTACTTACCTCCGTACAACTCTCAACAACATCATTAGCTTCCATATTTTCATCAAAATCAAAACTTTCCTTATCATACATCCTACTCACAGTCACATTAAGTTCCATCTGTCTCTCTCTCTCTTTACATAACTTTTCATTTTCATTAAATAACTTATTTAAATCAGAGCTGCAATGTTTGTTAGATACTTCAGAATTACATAGATTATTATTCTCTACCCAGTTATAAAATTCTGCCAGAATTGCAATATCCTCATCTGCCTTGTTCTCAGAAGTAGTTACCTTGTTGCTTTCAACATGATTGTTTTCTCTCATTGTATCCCAAAATTTCTGATCAAAATTTAAAGTATTAATTTGGTGTTGAACATGACTGTCTGTTATTTGTGGTGTGTATTTGTTTTGTCTTTCACTGGTTTTATTATAATAATAAGTTACATTTTTCCTTCTTCCTCTGTCTGTAAATTCCCAGTTGTTATTGTAGGTCCTATTGTGATTAAATTTTCTCGCCCCAAAACTGCGGACCCTCATTGAGGTGGTGCAGAGTTTTCCTGCCTGCTTTGTCTGTTTGATCTCCAATTTAGTCCCCCCCTGTTTCTGTCATCCCATCGGTTTCTATTTCCAAAATTTCTATCCCTGTCTCTGTCATTACCATTATGATCCCTATTGTTTCCCCTGTGTTGTTCATATCTATTGTCTCTGTATTCTCTTCTCTCTCCATACCTGTTTGAATACCACCCCCCCCCCCCCCTGTTGGTGTTCACCATTGTTAAAATTTTGCATATTCCCTCTTTCTAATGCCCTATCCAATTTATCCACATATTTTAAAAATTCTTCCAAAGAATAATCAGGTTCATGAGCTAAATCCCATTGCGATTTTTCAGGTAGCCTTCTTTTCAACGCATCTATCTGTGTCATTTCATCAAAAGGTTTATCTAAATGTATTAATTTTCTCAATTGATCTTTACAAAATGCTTTCATGGTGCCCACTCTCCCTCTGAAAATAGCTCCATTTAAAAATTCAGATTTAATCCTCCCCTGATCAGATTTTGACCAAAATTTGTTTGAGAAGCTTTTCTCAAAATTGGCAAAGGTTTCCCACTGATCAAAATTTTGGTTAGCCCAGGATAGGGCCTCCCCTTCAAGAAATTTTTGACAAATTTAATTTTTGAATTATCAGACATTCCTGGCACAAAATTGTCCTTGCAGTGGTGCAAAAAATCAAATGGGTGCAAATTATCACAAGGAAAACTTTTCACTAACAGGTTCGACCATACTGGTCCATGACTGTGCAAATTCTTGTTAACAACATATTCTTCAACTTGATTTATTTTAGTTTTCAATGTGTCCAATTTATTGGTAAGATTTGATTCTAAACTGACAACCTTTTTCTCAACACTACTGACTGCATTAACACTGTTTACTTTCAAGTCATTAAATTTTTCATCTAGTGATTCATATTCATTTTGAAGTTCCTGAATTTCCCTGGCCCTGTTACTATTTTCAGCAATGAATTCATTTTCAAAATCAATTACTTTTTTCTCCACATTGTCTACCCTTGATTCTACCACCTTTACGTTACCTTAAAGTGTAATTTTGACCTCAGTTAACTCAGTTTTTATTGCATTTAATTGCTTGTTCAAATTCTCCCCTAACCTTTCGTTAATTTCAGCTCTCATTTCAGCTTTTAAATTATTTATATTTTCATTCTGCTTACTCAGAAGCTGCATAATCAATTCTAATCTATCAATTTTTGGATCCACCCCCTACTATTTCTTCCCCTGCATTAATTTTATCCATTATTAACAGAAATGAACCACTAGAAGTGACAATACCAAATTACAAAATTCGTTAGAATTTTTACTTAACTTATAGCGGAAGTCTTCTCCCTCGGAATCCAGTCGTAGTGTTTATTTTAAATCCTTTGTTGTCCCATTGTTTTTTGCGTCCATTTTTCGTCCTGTGGTTGTCTCCTTTTGATTGTCAGGTTTTTGTCAAAATTTTTCATAACAGATTGACTGTGTACTTTTCCTGAAACACATCTACAGTTAATTTTTGAATATTTGGTGCTGCCTATCCCGGCTAGAGCACCCATGTTCTAACAACCCTACCTCAACAAAGATCAAAATTTTAATAACGATTGTGGTGTTGCTCACGCTGCTAAATACTGCATTATCGGGCAACAACGGTCATATTATGTGGCAGGTGTCATTAGAGCACAGTTAATAGTCATTTCATGTAATAATGAAAAAACTAGGCACTCATCTTTTTGTGTTTCCCACGCAGGTCTCGTAGTAAAATCATGGCTCAATCGTTGAAAATCTAGGTGGTTATGATTCCAAGCTCAGATGCAAAGAGCCCTAGGTTTTATCGTGCTATATTCAAAAGTTATGTAGATGCGCTTCACAAACCATTCTTAGAGATTAAACCTTTCAAAGTTAGCACAATAGTGATGTAAAAAACTAATCAGCACTCCGAATGTTAGTTACTCTTCCTTTTAATTGCTTTTATTGCAATATCATGTAAACACAAAACATCACTTCACAATATAAAACATACTTGAAAACATCTTCCTCACAGTAACTGTTAAAGTTCACATTTTATAGTCGGACTGCAATACGCGTCTTTCCAACATGGCGTCCAAGATTTGACCTTCTCAAGGTCCGACTCTCTAACAAGTTAACAACCAACTAACTATCGCTTATGCGCCCAAAAATCAGAGTTACAAGTGCATCAAAGATCATAGTGACAAAAGAAAGAATACACATAAGAACAATATCATTGCAATATAAACATATCGATGTATCAAAAGTGAAATCAAATCTGAATGTTGTCTCAGAAAAATGTTAAGTAGTTAACAGAAATGCAGTAGAATATTACTGGTATCGAGAGGTTCAGGTAAGGTACCATAATGGTTATGTAATTCAAGTACCATTACACTACGTAACATCTGTTCAAAATATTTGACTGAGTTTGGACACCGATTGATCAAAATTTTCCATCATTATTATACTATGATTACTCGATTCAAAGTAACTTGCGACCCATATGCAGACAAGAATGCATGGTAAAAATCAGCTTCACTTTGACAATCAATTATTGAAAATGACGGTCACAGTCGCAGTATTTAGTTTGCTGCCAACCAGTTTCAACCCGCGATCGGGTCATCTTCAGGGCAATTTACACTGTAAAGTTATAGTATTGGTAAGTAATCATGTACGTAATCTACAAGCAATTAGTCAATGTTACACAAATAAACAGATTTTTATGCCCATTTGGTCGCTCACTGGAGTCGTCACCCTCCCTGTGCGTGGTTCGTAACTATGCATGGTTGGTTCTCTGCATGAGCTTAAATAACGGGCAACAAAACGTGGGCAGACGGTAACGCCCTCCACGGTGACCAACGGTTGTTACATGCTTAAGTAAGAAATCGTAAATTTTAAAGTTTGTTCCAGTTGTAGTATAAAACCTAATAAATAATAATTATAACTAATTAAATCTCGAGATATTTACAATTATTTAAAATTCAGGTAACTATTGTTCTATTCATTTTTCACATTATTTGTGGATAGAGTAGAGACTTCTATGTTTTGTGGTAGGGATGCCGTTGCCATGGGCGATAGTAAATATCAAGCGCCCCCTAGCCTGTGTGGTTGGGACGCTGTCGTCATGGTAGCCACTTCGTGTAAGTCGTATGCTGTAATATCATCTTTGCGCGGCGTTCGTTGTTATGTTAACGGCGTATCATAACGATTTTTCATATGGTCTTCTGCTGCGGGGTTCTCTTTGCACAGCATGCGTTGTTGTGGTGTGTTCTGGCTGCTATCCATAAAAGTTGTTCCTAGTAATTAGTAAAAAACTTTAAAATCACTGCATTCTCGGTTATAAAATTAACATATTAGAAAAAAGAAGTCTATCAAGTGTGCCTTAGCCTATTTGGCTAGGATTCCGTCGTCATAGTAGCCTCCTCGTACGTGTCGTCTGCTGTAGCATGGCATTCAATACCATAGCATTGGTGTACCACAGTCCTCCCTTTATCATGATGCCGTCGATTCACATAAGTCGTTATAGTATGGCTACTCATCCACAAAGTTGTTTCTGAATTATATATTAATATTTTAGGACTTATATAAGTTAATCTTTAAACTTTGTAGGTCTTCATTATAAAATTAAAACACTATAATAAAGTTAGTATCAATATACATCGTCATACAGTATTAATATAGCTGAGAAGAGGAAGCAGTATCGTCATGAACTAGTAATATTTGCGAAGATTTCAAAATAATTATTATCACAGTTTACTATATGCTCATTAAGAATTGCCGTTGGATCTTGTTTATTGAGTAGGAAGATCTCTAAATTTTCCAAGATGTCCATCATGGGTCCCTTCTGGGCTACAAGCAATACCTCTAGATTTTCTTGTATATTCATTTCTGTGTGTTTATCGGCATCTAGGTGTTGTCCAAATAGCGATTTATTGCGCGCTATTCCCGTGGTATGTTCTTTCAACCTAGTTTTAACATTTCCTCTTGTCTGTCCAATGTAGATTTTTTTTATAGTCTTTGCAAGTTAGTTTGTAGACGCGCGATGTAAAGAAGATTTCATTTTTAACTCTCCTATGCTATGTCTAAGGTTATTTGCTAGGGTGTTCGAAGAAAAGGCTATCGTAATGTCTGATTCTTTAAATAGTCTATTTATTTTATCCGATATCGTCCCCATATCCCAGGACTTCTCAACCTTTTCAGCTGGTGGACCACTTCTTCAGTCGAAAATCCATGGCGGATCCCTAGTCTGTTCCCAACGCCCCCCCCCCCCCCCCCCCCCCGAAGTATTAACAATAGTCTTTGGTTTACAGATGTATGAAAACAACTTGAAGCTCAAAAATCGACTTATGAAATAGATAGTGCACTGACAAAGCAAGTTTAACATTTAATGATGCCTGGGGACGCATACGTGCCAGCGAGTGCTTTGATTGGTCGACAAAGCTCGCTCCGCGCATGTGTAAAAGGTTTCAGCGCATCTACCGCCGTGAGACGGCGTACAAACGACCCCCGTATTGTTGCCAAACACTCGAACTTAGGAACCGCAAAGGCTGCTTGGGAATACGACCTGAAGTAAAAATACACATTTTTTCACACGAAAAAACAGTGATGAATTTGGTTTTCACATTTTTATTCAATAATTTTACTCATTATTTTACACGATTTGGTGAAGGGTGGCCGCGGACCCCGTAGAAAGAGCCGGCGGACCCCTAAGGGGTCCGCGGACCACACATTGAGAAGCACTGCCATATCCGATACCGTCTGCCCACGTGTTGCTGGCCGTTATTTAAGCTCATGCAGAGAACCAACCATGCATAGTTACCAACCGTGCACAGGAAGGGTGACGACTCCAGCGAGCGACCAAATGGGTATAAAAATCTGTTTATTTATGTAACTTTGACTAATTCCTTGTAGATTACGTAAATAATGACTTACTAATGTTATAACTTTGCAGTGTAAATTGCCCTGAACATGACCCGATCACGGGTTGAAACCGGTTGGCGGCAAAATAAATAATACGATTGTGACTGTCATTTTGAATAATTGATTACAAGTAAATTAATCGCTGTTATCTCCACACACTATGTTGTCTAAAAACTTTGACAATCTCTGATCACAGATCGCATTCTCAAGGCTGGCTCGCACACGAGATTTTCACACATGAATTCCAGTTTGTGGCCTAAATGTCAGTTTGGTGATAGCGAAAAAGGCATTGATCCATTCAGGCTTGGGAGTGAATTACGGACGGCGAGAAAGTGCTTGTTATCGGAATTGTCGCATCGGTGAGAGTGGAAATGATCTCCATAACGCCTGACAGGCGAGTCAGTGTCGTGTTGTCTTGTCGAAAAATACTGTTCCTTGTGAAAGTCACAAAGACGCCACAAACTGTATTTCATCACAAGTTTCAGATCGTGGGTGTGATTATGAACACATGAGTCTTTCATGTCGTCATCACTATTTAGATTGCGTTCGATACGCATCAAATGTTCTCGCAGGTTGTTTACGTCTTTTTTCTGTTGCTGATTAACTTAAAACTGTGTAGCAAGGCCTCTAGCTCTGTAATAACAGGATGCAAGTTATTTATAATCTCTTGTCGAATTCCTACGGAAAGGTTTTGCTGTTTTCTCTCAAGTTTCCGAATGTGAGATGTGAGTTCATTTTCCGTGTTTTTGATATCTTGCTTATGATGTTGTGTTTTGTTTAAAGGTTTTGTCTATTTTCTGAAATTGTTCAAGTGCTTAATACATCTTCAGCAGCAACTCTAGCATAGTTGAATTATTGGTTTCTACATTCAAGTTTACTGGATTTGCAACGATTGACTGTGTGTGCTCAGTTATTGATATTGGCTCGTTTACTGTTTGAGTAAAAGGAATAGAAGCAAAAACCCGAATCGACTGCTTCAGTAAGTGGTTGCGAGATTTCGCACAGCAGGCGATTTTTCCCCTGCCGATTCGTCTTCTGAAATTTCTTTCCCACTGTTGGCAATCTGTTCTGTTGCAGTTCTGTTGCATTTCTTAATAAAGAACATATCTGTTTTGGACAGTTATTTGCCTTCTCTGAAATTCTAAATAAATTATTTATGTGTAACTACAGTTGTGCGGCTTGAACTGTTAATAATTGCGTCATTATTTCGTCACGTGGTTTGGGATCTAGTAGCGCCGCGAAATATTGTGTTGCAAGCGTTAATGTTGAAATGTAAAGACTGAATTACCAAAAAAATGAATGTCGAAGATCTGCCAACATAGATAGCAAATTGGTATACAAATACCGACAATGATTCTGATGTCACACATCCTGTATCATTTTTAGACATAACAGAATATCAGGTACTTAGGAATGTTAAAGAAAGTAATAAATTCTTTTACCCCGACAGAAATGTGTGAGAAAAAATTATATAAAACTGAAAAGTTCCACATGGCTTGTGCTATTGTCTGCCTAGGCAACAAAGATTTTCACCCTCGACGTCTTCTCAAAAGGAAAAAAAAGGAATTTCACAGAAAATCAAATACAAATATGAAAATGAAATTACAACAGCAGAAAGAGAAAATACAGATATTAGTTCGTACACGACTAGGACTGATTTCGTTTCGAGAACTTGTGTTGCAATCTAATTACGTAATCATAGAGAAACTAGAGGACTGTCCTAGGCGAAAAGGGGTTACATGTGTAACCTTTCGATAAAATATTGTCTCTGTAAGAGAAAACTGAATACGTTGATTTCCGAAACTTTCCCCTCATGTAACTGGTTCTTTAGATATCTTTTTCTATTGCTGAACAAAACTGACTGTTGGTTGCCCTCTGTCGCCCATGTGAACATGCCGTGAAATAAAAACTAAAACTTCATGAAATGCAAAATATGAAACAAAGAAAACGAGTCTAATTAAAAAGCAAAATAAACTTCGTGCTCAGTGAAAACTCTGTAACTAAAACAAAGTAACGAAATACGTTACGAATGCTGCGTGATATTAAGTGAAATGATAGACTCGGAAAAACCACAAAAAATAAATTACTATTCTACACGGAAGAAAATAATAGATAAACATTACCAGCACTATCCACTGAAAAGTCATGTACTTGCTAACACGTCACCTGACAATCCCGACTACACACTTTTTGCACAAGAATGCAAGATGAGGTGTTCACTGAAAAACAAGTGACCTTTTTTTTCAGAAACTATCTGTTGCAGCATGTGGCATAAGGTGCAATGCACATATGACAGGATATTAACAGTTTTACTATGAATCATGGAGGTGGGATTTACTTTAAAGAAAATCTTTTTTCAGAGCTCAAACTCTGATTAAAAGACAAAAAGACTGCACACTATAAGAAGACTCCACAATTACAAAATTCTCTCACTACAAAGAAACTATATACATATCTTTAAAATTTCTACAAACTCTTTCCATGGGTATAAAGAAGAAGAGAGTATTATAAATGAGTTTTCGTCTCCATGATAAGCATTCCAGATAACGTCTCCCAGGTTCACAAATAACTGATCTCTTTATCTGAAAAACTCAACTGCTCGCTACTATGCCCGGAGTAAGAATGCTCCAGCACTGCACAGTTGACTGACCAGCAAGTCAACCACAGATGAAACGAAACAGTTGAGTCAAGGATGTTATTAACTACTCCTGCAGTGTGCTGATTCATATTTGTCCCAGTACAATAAAGGTGCATCGTTCACAACAGCAGAAAGCATATGAGAACTTTACAGCTTTCTCTGAAATTTAATTATCTTTCCAAATATCGCTTTGGTTTTTTTCACAGTTTGCAAACATACAGAATGAATGAAGTCTAGGATTGGCTCCAACCCTGTCTTACCCCGTTTTCGACTAACTTCTCATTCATGTTCTTCTACTCCTATCATTGCATTCTAGTTTCTGTGCAAGTTATAGATGATGACCTTTCACTCCCTGTATTTCATCCATGCTACCTTCAACATTCCAAATAGTGTATTCCAGTCAATATTGTCAAAGCCTTACGTAATTCTACAATGCCACAAACTTAGGTTCGCGTTTCTTCAACTTATCTTCTACGACAAGTCATAGGGTCAGTATTCCAGAAATCAAACTGATCTTCCCCGACGTCGGCTTATGCACACTAATCGAGCCAATATTTTGAAGTCACAACTTGTTAAACTGTTGGTTTGGCAGTATTTACACCTTTCAACACCTGCCTGCTTTGTGCAACAACTCCCCCTCCCCCCCCCCCCCAATCGTACTAAACCTCCATAAATGTCTCAGTTTAGCCGGTGAGACCATAGATGTTGGACAGTAAAACTGGCCCCACTTTGTCACCCGAGTTTTGGGATAATTAAGCCAGTTCGTCCTTGAACTGACTTAGTGAGCCGCCAGGTAGGAATTCTTCCTACCTGTTATGTGGAGAAGCTCTTTTTGTCTTATGTCCCTTAGCAAAGCCTTATCAGCGCTTCGGATTCTGAAAGTGCAATACTACTGTCTATGTTTTACGTACTAAACCGGGAAGACGTTTCTTGTGCAAACAGTTTTTACACGGGATGACATTATGGTGCGTTTATTTAGGAAACACAGTAAAATGAACTTGTTCACCCTGATTATAAGCTAACTATTTACTGTACGAAAACATGGTCCACCGCATGACTGGATCGAAAGACATCCTATCGACGACTGCCGACTATAGTGCACAGTCTGTACCTTGAGCAAACAATAGGTATAGTTCATATAAGATCGTACATCTTCGTTTATGCCAAAGTTGTTAATTGATTTATTAATATCAACGTTTCCTGGGATAGTAAAATTACTGAAGGAGAGTATTTATGATCCGTAGACTCCGCATTGTATCTGAGTGGCAAAAGGCAACTCTTATTAGCAAATATTCATTAATAAGTATTACTTGATTCGCGCCAGAATAAATGTACTTTCCCCACGTATCTCTTTGCTGGCGTCACGAGCGGTTTCTGCATCGGCACCTCATCCCAATCGCATTGAAAGCGCCAGATGGCCAACTGCCTACAGCTCGCTCCTTACTCCATACATCCTGCAGCGCTGATACATTCACGTATGTGAAGTAGCAAATCTAGACATAAAGTAAAATGCGCTCTTATCCTCAAGTACGGGGTACCTTTCATTTGGATCTGAAATTTTGCGTTCTCCTTGAAGTCTGAAGATATTTCGCCCGTGTCACACATATTGCGTACCATGGCTGGCTCCTTCAAGGATCTCGAGATTTCTGGAGGATTGTCGTCAACTCCAAGGTCCTTGTACCGACCTACGTCTTTCAGTGTTCAGTCAAATTCTGCCCTCAGTTCACACATTTAATCTTGATCTGTGTCGTCCCTTTCCACAACAATATCTTTACGATTATTTCCCTAATGCACCCCTCTATAAATCCCTTCGACTTTCAAGCCTTCCTTCCTCTGTACATTACTAGGTTGACTTGCGAATTGTAAGCTTCTCTTTTCCCCAAAGGTCTTTTTCATTTGTTGTACGTGGTATGTACTGTAGATACAAACGCCTCTACTTTTTTTCATTTTATCTCTAGTCTTTCACGTTCCGCTGTTTTGCACCTTTTAGGCGACTTGATTCCATTTGCCTGCTTTAGCTGCTATATTGTTACACTGAATAGCCAAAGAAACTGGTACACCTACTTAATATCGTGTAGGCCCCACAGGAGCACGCAGAAGTGTCGCAACACGGGGTGGCATGGACTCGACTAAAGTCTGAACTAGTGCTGGAGGGAAATAACATCATGAATCCTGCAGTGCTGTCCATAAATCCGATGAGTGCGAAGGGGTGGAGATCTCTTCTGAGCAGCACGTTGCAAGGCATCCCAGATGTGCTCAGTAATAATGTTCATGTCTTGGGAGTCTGGTGGCCAGCGGAAGTGTTTAAAGACTGTACCTGGAGCCACTCTGTAGCAGTTCCGGATGTGGGATGTCGCATTGTCCTGCTGGAATTTCCCAACTCCGTCGCATTGAACAATGGACATGAATGGATACAGGTCATCAGACAGGATGCGTACGTATGTGTCAGCTGTCAGAGTCGTATCTAGACGTATCAGCGGTCCCATATCACGCCAACTGCACACGCTTCGCACAATTACAGAGCCTCCACCAGTCTGAACAGTCTCCTGCTGACATGCAGGGTCCAAGGATTCACGGGGTTGTCTCCATACCATTCCATGTCTATCCGCTCGATACAATTTGAAACGAGACTCGTCCGACCAGGCAACGTTCTACCAGTCATCAACAGTCCAATGTCGGTGTTTACCGGCCCATGCGAGGCGTAAAGCTTTGTGTCGTGCAGTCATCAAGGGTACACGAGTGGGCCTTCGGCTCCAAAAGCACATATCGATTATGTTTCGTTGAATGGTTCGCAGGCTGACACTTGTTGATGGCCCAGCCCTGAAATTTGCAGCATTTGCGGAAGGTTTGCACTTCTGTCACCTTGAGCGATTCTCTTCAGTCGTCGTTGATCCCATTCTTTGGAAATTTCTGGTAAGGTCTTATGGGACCAAACTGCTGAGGTCATCGGTCCCTAAGCCTACACACTGCTTACTCTAACTTAAACTAACTTACGCTCTGGGCCCCACACACACACCCGTGCCGGAGGGAGGATTCGAACCTAAGACGGGAGGATCAGGTTCTTGCAGTACATTTTTCCGGCCGAAGCGATGTCGGAGACTGATGTTTTACCGGATTCCTGATATTCACGGTACACTCGTGAAATGGTCGTCCCTACTTCATCGCTACCTGGGAGATGCTGTGTCCCTTCGCTCGTGCGCCGACTACAATACCACGTTCAAACTCACCTAACTCTTGAAACTTAAATCTCGATAACTTGTGATTGTAGCAACACTAAATGATCTAACAACTGCGCCAGTCATTTGTGGTCTTATGTAGGTGTCTCTGACCGTAGCACCGTATTCTGCCTGTTTACACATCTCTGTATTTGAATACGCATGCCTTTACCAGTTTCTCTGGCGCTTCCGCGTATATTTTCTCGTAACAGTTAAATCCAACGTCTCGAGTCTGCTTTCTGCGTCAACATCTACATCTACATATGTACCCCGCAAGCCACCGTACGATTCATGGCGGAGGGTACCCTATACCGCTAATATTCATTCCCCTTCCTGTTCCACTCGCAAACAGAGCTAGGGAAGAACCACTGCCTATGTAGCTCAGTACGAGCCCTGATTTGACTTATCTTCGTTGTCCTTACGCGGAATGTACATTGACGGCTGTAAGATCGTTCTGCAGTCAGTTTCAGATGTCGATTCTGTAAATTTTCTCAGTAGAGTTCCTCGAAAAGAACATCGCCTTACCTCCAGGAATTCCGATTTGAGTTCCCGGAGCAACTCCGTAGCACTTGTGAGTTTACCTTTAACAAATATAGCAGCCCGCCTCTGAACTGCTTCGATCCGACCTGGTGGTGATCCCAAGCACTCGAACAATTTTCAAGGACGGTTTCACTATTTCATCTCACATCTTCTGTTGTTTTCCTTCTGTTTGAGTCAATGATTGAGCGATGCTCACTTCGAAACTCTCAACAACCTGTAGTTCTTCCTATTTAGTTAGATCCCATTCACTTTATGTCTTCCTTTTCTGGACTTTTTTTCAGCTTTAATCTGCAATTCACAGTCGTTCTCTTACCATTATACATCCATTGCAAACTTTCCGGTGTCTCGTGGTCCGTTACACGTATACATTCTTTTTTCGTGATTCTTCTTAAACCATGTGTCAGAAATGATTAAACTGTGCTCTGTGCAAAATTCAGATACATCAAAACGTTTTTGTTTTACACCACATAGACTTCTGGTTACAAGTCCATTTTTGCTGATACTGGTTTCATCGTTTTGACTTTCTCGCATAGTTTAACGCGACGTACGACAGCTTGTAACTCAAGGTGTCGAGTAAACCCCGACCGAATCCTAGCGGATGCTTAACACCCGTTGGTTTGGTACACTGCCCAGCATAAGTGTGCGTTTCGGCGGTTTTTCACGCTCGTTTAGGCTGTTTCTCGGCTAGTCTCATCTCCACCTAAGAAAAGACGTTACCCAATGCAGCAGCTACTCTACACGGCATGGATTCGACACATGCTTGGTAGGTTAGCGTTGCCTTTGACTGGCATCATCAACATTACTCATCCGACCAGGCGACACGTTTCAGTTGATCCAAGATCCAGTCTTGATGATCCCGAGCCCACTATAATTATAGCTGACGATGTCCCTGGGTCAACATGAGATCTGCCCTGGACGATGTGCCCCAAAACACTTGTGCCTGCCGCAGAATGGCACTCTGCCACAGATCGACGAGTGTGCTGCTTCACAAAGCGGACAAGCCTCCGAATTCCACGTTCTGTTCAAAGGCGTGGACGTCCAGCACCTTACTGCCTGCTCGTGGCTGAACCCTCCTTCCATCACGTTCCATCGAGGTTTGCAGTAGCAACTTGCTTGCAACCAACTAGCTTCGCCCCTTTCCGATGCTCGTTACCAGGCTCCGAGACATAATAAACTCCAATTTGCCAAAATCACTTTGGTGACAAAAGTCATGAGATACCTCCTAATATCGTGTCGCACCTCCTTTTGCCTGGCGTGGTGCTGCAGCTCGACATGCCATCATCTCAAGAAATCGTTGGAAGCCCCTTGCGGAAGCATTGAGCCATGCTACCTCTATAGCACTTTATAATTGCGCAAGTGTTGCCGGTGCAGGATTTTGTGCACGAACTGACCTTTCGATTATGTCACACAAATGTTCGATGTGGTTCATGTCGGGCGATCTGGATGGTCAAATCATTCATTCGAATTCTGTGTCCCAGTCACTTGGCATGTTGTCGTCCACAAACATTCAGTCCGTTGTCTGGGTATATGAAGTGCAACAATGGCTGAAAATGTTCTCCAAGTAGCCGAACATAACCATTTCCCGTCAACGATCTTTTCAGTTGGATCTGAAGACCCAGTCAATTCCATGTAAACATATCCCACACCAGCCTGCACAGTGCCTCGTTAACAACTTAGTTTCTTGGCTTCGTGGTGTCTGCGCCGCACTAGAACCCTACCATCAGCTCTTACCGATTGAAATCAAGACTCATCTGACCAGGCCACGCTTTTGAGTCGTCTAGGGTCCAATCGATATGGTCACGAAGCCAGGAGAGTCGCTGCAGGCGATGTCGTGCTGTTAGCAAAAGCACTCGCGTCGATCTTGTACTGCCAAAGCACAATGAAGCCAAATTTCGCCGCACTGTCCTAACAGACACGTTCTTAGAACGTCCTACATTGGTTTTTTCGGTTATTTCAAGCAGTGTTGCTTGTCTGTTAGCACTGACAACTATACGAAAGCGCCACAGAGTTTTTCGGGGTGAGAAATAACGCCTGAAATTTCGTATTTTTGGCACACTCTTGACACTGTGGATCTCGGAATACTAAATTCCCTACCGATTTCCCAGATGGAATGTCCCATGCGTCTGGATACAACTACCTTTCACTTTTCCGAGTTCAAAGTTTGTTAATTCCCCTCATGCAGCCATAATCACTTCCAAAGCCTTTTCACACGAATCATCTCAGTAAAATGACAGCCCTGCCAATTCAATGAGTTTTTCTACGTTGCGTACGCGATACTACCACCACCTGTATATGTGCATATCGCTATCCCATAAGCTCTGGCGCTTCAGTGTACGTCGGTGAATTTCCCAATTTGAGCCGTGCCGTCGTCTCCGGTCTCCTTGTATATTTTTCTTACCTCATGTATGCAAGGCCACTACAAGGCGCTATTTTATCTCGTTGTCGACAGTGTTACCATGTTTTGTCCTCACTGTAGACGGTTATCTACACTTACCTTCATGCCGGCCGGAGTGGCCGAGGCTTTACAGTCTGGAACCGCGCGAGCGCTACGGTCGCAGTTTCGAATCCTGCCTCGGGCATGGATGTGTGTGATGTCCTTAGGTTAGTTAGCTTTAAGTAGTTCTAAGTTCTAGGGGACTGATGACCTCAGAAGTTAAGTCCCATAGTATTCAGAGCATTTTGAACTTACCTCCATGGTGTCAGAAAACAAGGAGAAATCTAGGAGGCATACAGAAAAACGTCACATATCAATGGATAGCGTATGTCTTCAAGTCTCGGCCTATAGGAGGATAAAGGGCATTCATCCTCTCCTGAAAACGTCTCCCTACTCGTGGAAAATCCCCCGATCTCCCCACACCTACAACACTCCAGTCCTCACCATTCTCCTTTCCCCATTCGCACGTAGCAATGCGGAGGTTCAACAAGCAACTCGATGGATCGAACAATACGGGAGCGGTGTGGGTAGCCACATGAACGTCGCTAAATCCTGCGCGATGACCACTGGAAGGGGACATCGTGACAAATGTGTGGCACCATTCAGAGAGATGGAGACTCTAAGCTGTCTAGGGATAGTTTATACTCGAGACATGTGTCATTGCACCACGGCGATCAGCTTCTGGCTCTTCTTCAGAACATCAGGACAGACGTTCGAAGTCAGCTATGGGGACCAATGGAAATGCTAAAAAAAAGCAGTTTATTAACATTTGTATGACATCCCTGGCAACACACATTGCATACGTTTCACCTACCTCTACAGTGATGACGCATCATATCCAAATGGCCTTCGGTTATTTCATCAGTACTGGTCTCGTATTCAAGGTAAAGCATGACACCCTCACACACGGTCTTGCGCTGGTCAGTGTCCATGTTCGCAATACAGTTCTATACGCAAGCAAAACCTCGAGGTTATGGAATCAGAGGCTCAACAGTATTACAGGGCTTTTGGTCGACGAACTCGCACCTACTTCGCGTCAACCACCGATCGCCCTAGCCCGAATTGCATCAGCGCTATCATGTGTCAACGTTTTCCATCTGGAATACAGTTATGTCCATGGACATATTCCTCGCACTAGCGCTTCCACTACGAGGGATATTTGTCGCCTCTTAATGTGGACTCATCGCAGGAATGCCGTCGGACGTCATCACCCAGAGGTTAGGTGGCCGGCGGTGTGGCGCGCAGTTCATCAACCAGACTTCACCACGGAAGCGAGTGCCCAGTGGTACATCGGCATTATCGGCAAATACCCAACGTCACACAAACTCCATGGCATCACCCTGGCAGGCGACTCCCTCTGCCTGAGGTATAATGTGGACGACACGAGCGAACACCGCCTCCTATAGGGCGCGATGGCGGACGTAGGATTCCATCTCCAGCAGATACAGGCGCTTTATCCCCGGGTACTATCGCACATAATCGTCCCAGTATGCTCCTCTGCCCGTACGAGAAGTATTTCCCACCATGAAAGACGTATGCGGTCACTTAGGTGAAGCGTATGGCCTTCATTATCTTTTCGGAAGTGGACCCAGGAACGCGATCGATTTTTGGACGTTTTTGCTGACACGACACCACATAATGGGACTTCAAGTTAAATACCAGTCCACTTTTGCTAACTGTGTAGGAAGCATTTTTCCCAACCCGCCCCGCAGTTGGACCTCCCCAGTCAGCGATGATGACAGGTGAAGAAGCTATGTTCTCATGACCATCAAAGGCTCGGCGTTCGATTTCCGAAGGCATGTCCCCAACCAGCGTCCACAAAAAGAGCAGTTTCCATTTCGTTTTCGTACACCAGCATCATCTTTGAGTTAATTTTTCTGTTTTCTATGTTAAATGAAGGAGTTTTCTGTTGTTCTTTTGAAACGTCCCCTTTGAAGAATTATACAAGACTGTGCTTAAACTGACACACAATATTTTTTTAGCGCAACGCAATCCGACTTTCAGTAATCCCTACAAAAGAATGGCCCTGACTAACATTAAACTATACCTTTCAGAAATCACTTACCTCACAAAAATCTTCATTACTCGAACTACTGCAATACGGCGAGCGCCACTACTGCCAGCTAAATAAAAGGTTCAAACTACGGAAGGCACTAACTACTGATAGGGATAGTTAGCAAATGAAACATATTAATAGAGAACAAACAATGTATTTACCTTAATAGTCATAATATATATATAGCAGTTCATGACAAATTACAAAACTCCGCCATCTCTCTCCCCACATCCACCACTGCTGGCGGCTCACCTCCAACTGCGCAACGCTACGCGCTGTTCACATCCAGCTGCCGCTGCCCAACACTACAATGGCAGACAACAATGCAAACTAGCCACAGACTGCACACAGCACAGCCAGTGATTTTCATACAGAGATGGCATTACCAATAAAAAACCTAAACAGCCTACTTACACTTTTTACACTAAGTACGAAAAATGAAAAAGTGGTTAAGGCAACCGTTCGCTATAAGCGGGAAATCCACGTTCGAGTCCAGGTCTGGCATAATTTTTCATATGTTTCTGTTAAATAGTATGTGTGATTTATAGCAGTATTCGCAATTAGGGAGTAAATTTCAGATTTTGAATAAGGCTATCAATCGTCAGCAGTGCGTCTTCGGAGATGCATGCGTGTCCAAAGGAACACTGCACCAAAATAAGCAGATACTGTAAATTACATACATTGCACTTCTGCACAGTTTATTCACTATCCGAAACGAGTAATTATATTCGCTATTACTTCTTTCCATTGCACCCATTACACCACAATTTTATTTGGAAATTTAATCTCCATTTATATTAACACATCTTGGTAAACTGGTCTGCGTGATATAATTTCAATGAACTTATATTTTACGTTTTTAACCACATGGGGACTGTCCGGAAATACTTATTAATTCTTTCCCAAGATATAGTACAGCTCTGGCCTGCTTATCTCCATGTGTATCGCCTAATGTGTCCTGAGCAGATTTGCATAAATCCAATGTAAATTCGCTTTATACGATGCTCTAATCTCTTAACTTTTCTCGGTCCTTAATACCCAGTGGCACTGAGTAAACATGAAATCAAAAGAAAATGAAGTGCTTATCAACAGTGAGAAACTGTACTGACGTGTGTTTTCTCTAGTTAAACAATAGATACTAACATTTATTACGATTAAAAACCCTTCAAATTTAATGAAGATCCGAAACATCTGGAGATAAACACAGGGTATAAGACGAATAGGAAAAACCATATAGTATTTATTTATTTATTTATTTAGCGTATGGCTCATAACATCACAGTAAAAATTACAGAAACAACACGATTTAAAAAAATCACATATGTATAAACAGAACAATAAATAACAGTTCGTATATAAGGACACCACTAATTGTAAATTTACACTCACAAAAGAGCAATCACAAAGAAACGTCCAGTTTAGATAATATATAGTCGATTGCCTCTTGGGTCGCCATTAGGAAATCCTGTGGGTCACCCTCATATGCCCTTAGTGGGCATTCCTGCATGATGTGTTTGACCGTCCGTCTCTCAGCGCCACAGTCGCAAGCGGCCGAAGTAAGTTTACCCCATCTCTGTAAGGAGTCAGCGCATCTCCCACCGTCTGTCTCTCAGTGCCACCATATAGTGAAAACTGCTAACACAATGACGAGCATAACAAATATCATTGATAGATTACCCAGATAGAAATGGCTTTTTTTATTATAAGTCTTGATTTCAACTTCTCAAAACTCTGGGTACTCATGTCGAATGGTCAATATTCATGGATATGACAGGAACGATCATTCGAAGTAAGAAAGTCTAGTAAACACGGGTTCTGAAATGCTTACTTCAAGAGCTGTGAGCACTTTTCATCTTCGGTCGTGTGAAGCAAATCTCTTCCACTACAAGCTCTTTGCTTTCCATATTTTGAGAGGTGTTAGCATGGACCAAAACAAGGAAAATATAGTCATTAAACATGGACTCTGAAGTACACGCCTAAAGAGCTATCAGCACTTGATGATCTTCGCTACTCATTGAACAAGTGCTCATAGCTCTTGTGATACGCGTTTTAGAGTTCATGTTCCCTAGATAATTTTTTCTTTTTTTCGTCCATACTACCTTCTCCAACAATATAGAAAGCAAATAGATTCAGTAGAAGGAATTTGTTTCACACTATCGAAGACGAGAAAGTGTCCATAGCCCTTAAGTTATGCATTTTAAAGCCTAAGTTTACAAGATTTTCGCAACGAATGATCTTTCCTGTCACGTCGATCAATATTGACCATTCCTCCTAGGAAACAATGAATATCAAATCGTTAATCTGTATAGAACTGGAACGTTAATATTAGTCGGCTCGTAGTTAAATTACGTGCATGTGGAACAACACCAATTTCGAAATTATAAAGAATGTAGCAACCAGTTTCGGAATGATCGTTCCTGTCACGTCGATCAATATTGACCATTCCTCCTAGGAAACAATGAATATCAAATCGTTAATCTGTATAGAACTGGAACGTTAATATTAGTCGGCTCGTAGTTAAATTACGTGCATGTGCAACAACACCAATTTCGAAATTATAAAGAATGTAGCAACCAGTTTCGGAAACATAATTTATTTATCTTGTTCCAAATCAATTTCGACTGATATCTGTCATCATCGGTGCATTTTTCTAACCGATACATGCCATAAGTAGAAGTACTGTCCTTGGCAGATTTTTATCATGAAGCTGTGTTACGAATATCGGCTGTATTTTTCCGATCTCAGTTATATGGGATGTCCGAGAGACAAAAACAATGTTTTCAACAGCGCATTATATAAGAGATGATAACTGCCGGACTCCAGAAAAAGATTACTTTATATTATCGTTTTCTCAACTTAATAGGTTGTTCAAATCACAGTCACACTCACTTTAACGAAGACCAAACAATAAACATAATTTCGGTTTAGAAATGACAAGAGCCATAGCAACAGATGCAGTTATAATCTTCTACCAGTCCAGAAGACTGTCCCAAAGTTTCCTAATAGAAAGATAGGAAATTTCGCACGTATCCTTGACAGACATTAAAGCGACTTTTAAGATAAAGTTCAGGTTTTTAGTGTTGCATTGCACCATCTTTTTACTGGAACAAGTTAATTTGTTTAGTTTCTGAATGTCTTTGTACTGACCCCTCAAAACTATATCTTCACATGAACATTAAAAGATGTTAATCATTTCCAAAGTTATATCTGGTGGAAATTTATTGAAAAAGTAATAAAAATATGTAAATTTTCAATGGACAGCATCCAGTATTGGAAACAGCAATAAAGGGAAGACAAATTCGCCAAGGAAAGTACAGGGCGCCCATTAATTATCTTTACAAATTCAGTAATACCTTTGAAATCATACAAGTTATTAAAACGGTTTTCAACATGTGATAAAGTAACTCATGCAGTTTTGTTTCCTCTTTCATGCACATCAGTGTGTGGCACGGATAATGTATGGTCAGCATTCCATTTCTCTCCACGTACCATGTTCAAATGCATTGCAAATGTGTGCCTTCAAGTCCTGTAGGTTACTAAACTTAGTTCGGTACACCTGATCCTTCACAAAGCCCCACAGGAAGAAGGCTACTGATGTGATTTCAGGGGATCGAGGCAACCATCGAACTGGACCATCTCTTCCAATCCATCTAACCGGAAGCTTTTCAGCTAGAAACAGGAATAATGGGGTGGTTCCCCACCTTGCTGGAATATGACATCATGTTGCAGATGTTCCATTTGTCGCACAGCGAACTCTTGTAACATGTCCAGGTAAATACTATAGTCGACGGTAGACGGATGAAAAAGCATGGACCAATGATACAATTGTACATCAGTTCGCACCAAACATTTCCATTTCACGTGTAACATGAGGATGTTGTGAACCTCATATACGAACATTATGATGATTCATTTTGTCAGATACACGAAACGTTGCCTCGTCGAAGACACAATTTTTTTTTTCCAAAAAGTCATTCTTCGCATCAGTCTTGCCTAGTATATCACTGCAAACTGTTCATGCTCAAGTTTGTCCATAGGCTTTAATGTCTGAAGCAGCTACCCCACGTTGGGATACTTGGCCCGATGTTTATGGTTATACTGCTTACGTCACCCCCGCCGCCAAAGGAGGTAGGGGAGCAGCGATTATTGTGCGCGATGCATTGCAGTCGAAGATGACACTTACTTACAGCCAGCGCGAGGGCTAACGGTGACAGTACACGGGATCAGACTAGTGAATCTTTATGCGCCATCCGGCACCGACAAACAACGAGAGCGCTCACAGTTTTATACTGGAACATTCGCGGCGCTTTTTCTGGGACGATACGAGCACGTAATTATCAGAGCAAATTTCAACTTCGTTCTCGAGAGGGAGGATCAATATCCAAATTTTACTACCTGTCCCGATCCCCGTTGTTTAGTACATCGACTCAGTCTCGTAGAAACCTGGGAGGTGGTACATGACGATCGCATGGGATATACGTACGTCACGAGCCACTGAACCAGTCGATTCGATTGCGTATTTGTGACTTCCCCTCTCGCTTCGGGCGTCCTGAATGCGGAAAGATGGCCTACGATCTTCTCAGACGATAGTGTTTATGTGTGCACGATCAACTCCGACGACAAACGATATGGAGCATTCGGGGTCCATGTAAACTTAACGTTGCCTGTTTACAGGAACAGGGATATGGACGAATGGTTAAGACCACATGGGAATAATGCGAAAGACGCATCACACAATACTCGCCCGTACTTCTGTGGTGGGCACAATGTGTAAAGCCACTGATGCGCCGCGCGCTGATCCAGCATGTCAGGGAACGAATGTAATGGCACAATGACACGATGGAATTTTATTACATACCCTCCGGTACTGCCCATAGTGCATCTTGCCGTCGCAGATCTCAGATCCCGTCGACAAGCGCTGATCTGTTCCTTAGATTTGCCTGACGGCCGACGGTTGTTATCACAGGCGGACATCGCAATAGCCTTCGAAGTTCTACACTATCGTCACCACGTCTATCGTGAAGAAGAGACTGATGTCGAGGCACTTAGGGACATACTACAGACAATCCATCGTATCCTTGATGGGCGGACAGCGAACTCTCTTTCAGCAAACATCTCCACTGGAGACAAGACTGATGCGCTCTCCAAGGGGACTCTCAACGGATCGCCAGCACCAAAAGGTCAGCCGTTAGAATTTTAGAAGACTTTCAAGGACTTCATTTTTCCGCGATGAAGGGAAACGTAGGAAGAACTGCTGTCTCTTGCGAGGCCGCCGCTACCGGAATTTATGGTAGATCTAATTGTTCTGATACCCAACCCTCTGGGATTCGCCACCTAGCAGCTAACAGCCAATAACTTTACTCAACTCAAATTTTAAGATTTTCGTTCGCCTTTCAACGAGTCCTGCATCAGATCCTGTCGCCTTCACAGACGTCCTTGGGCGGAAACACTCATATAAAATCAACGGCATGTGATTACACGTACGCCCTCGCTGTTGCAACAGTCAGTAGACTGCAGGGAGCCGTGCACGATGTTCTTCGATTTCCATCAGGTATTCGATAGCGTGAACCACACCTTCTTCGCGAAAGTGATGGAACGGATAGCTTTTCCACTTGCCTTCGTCCTCTTGATCATGCACCTACTTCGCGACGCTTCGTCGAGGGTGGTACGTCAGTTTTGCCTAGCGTATCCACTGCAAACTGTTCGCGCTTAGGGTTTGCCTGTCGGCTTTAATGCCTGATGCAGTTGCACCTGTAGGGATACACCTGTAACGTCTAATGAAAGACATTGTGCACTGTTGATCGCCCCATTTCCAGCTCTCTGGCCGCCGTACGCACCGACTTTGCCGGATTCCTTGCAAACGCCTGCCGTACCTTGTCCACATTGGCGTCTGAAACAGACGGGTGTCCCACCCCATTTTTTATGAAGAACATGTATGTTACCATAAACGACGTATGCCAAGCCGAATAGTCGGTCGGTATGCCCCGATAGCTGAATGGTCGGCATGACTGATTGCCGGCCTATGGGACCCGGGTTCGATTCCCGGCTGGGTCGGGGATTTTCTCCGCTCAGTCACTGGGTGTTGTGTTGTCTTCATCATTATTTCATCCCCATCCGGCGCGCAGGTCGCTCAATCTGGCGTCGAATGTAATAAGACCTGCACTAAAGCGGCCGGACCTGCCCCGTAAGGGGCCTCCCGGCCAATGACGCCAAACGCTCATTTCGTTTCCATATTCGTTCGGAACGTTGGTTGCCTTCCACACAATGTTCGAAAGTTTTGTTGGACTTGGGTACCGGACGTTGTCTATACGAACCAGGCCACCCACAGAGCTTTCTCCTGCGACGACCACGTTTTATCAGGATTTCCAGTTCAATTTTGCGTCATAATTGCAACACTTGGAAGGTAAAAAAAAATGTTTATGATTTATCTTGTATCCATTGTTAAAATCAGCTACAGTTTTAAAGTCATTAAAAAATTAAGGTGTAAATACAATTCATGAACACCCTGTGTTTTGATACAAAACTTTCAAAACTGTTATACAACTCTCGAGAAACATTGGTAAATAAGAATTTTTTCTAAAAATTGCGTAGAATGTCTTACACTTCATAGTTAAAACAAGAGCTGAAATACCTGTTTTATAACAGAAATGGTATTGCAGATTATCACGGAAACAAACAGTGGCAGCACTAGGAGTAATTAGAGGTAATGGTGGCAGTGCTGAGCTCTTGGATCAAGTTAATGCGTATCAGTCGCTCACATGATCACTTTGTAATAATGAAGATACTGTTATGTTCATAGCATCAACCGTTCACTTGCGAGAAATTACAAGAACATAAACATCATTATCTTGAACATTTCTGTTGAGGAACCCGACTGGAAGTGACTATAAAGGAATATAAAGAGCATTACATAAATAAAATGACAATTTTATTTTACGTTATGGAGCACTCAGCGCATTAAACATTTTTACTGATGCCAAGATGCCTTCAGAAGATGAAAAATTTTTCTACTTCAGATGTCTAATTACATAAACCATTGGTTTTTTTCAGAAATACGCTCCATCCAAATCCCGTAGCGATATAGTTACTGGGGGAAAGAATGGTGCCCCTGTATTAAAACAGCTGCACGTTGAGAAATTCAGTTCCTCTACTGAGAAATCAGAGACACATATGTTGGTCCGGCAGGGAATAAACGGGTGTGTGCGCATCGCGATGCAGTGAGCTAGTAGCGGCTAACGGCTGCTAATTTCCTGTTTTTCAGTGATTGAAACTCGATTAAACAGGTCACTAACGATACCGCTGGGAGAGATTACCTTTTCCGCTGCGTAATAGAACAACTAGCTGGGCGTTGAAGAAGCTATTAATTGTCGGTCTGGTATGATTGACGAGTTTTGGAAAAGGAATTATAATGCGGTTCGTATAGGATAGTAGTTAAATGGACGTTGTAGCTACATTTCGAGTACTAGCTCCTCCCACAATCTAAATGCGGTTTTTCTATTTTGGTATCTATTTTTCTTCATGTTGCTTGGGTATGCTGAACAACCCAAGCCGCTTCTTGAATCATATGCAAAGAGTTCCTTATAGATTTGTTACAGAAAAATAATCTTCACGACAGTTTACGATGATGATATAGTAATTTTACTGCCTAGGTAGCAGAATTCCTTAACTTCATTGACTTCGTGACCATCAATCCTGATGTTAAGTTTCTCGCTGTTCTCATTTCTACTACTTCTCATTACCTTCGTCTTTCTCCGATTTACTCTCAAACCATACTGTGTACTCATTAGACTGTTCATTCCGTTCAGCAGATCATTTAATTCTTCTTCACTTTCACTCAGGGTAGCAATGTCATCAGCGAATCGTATCATTGATATCCTTTCACCTTGTATTTTAATTCCACTCCTGAACCTTTCTTTTATTTCCATCATTGCTTCCTCGATGTGCAGATTGAAGAGTAGGGGCGAAAGGCTACACCCTTGTCTTACACCCTTCTTAATACGGGCACTTCGTTCTTGACATTAGCTAAGTATATAAGATTCTTTAGGATTCGTACCTAGCTTAAGTTATTTCGACCATAGGAATCAAAATGGCGACCATTTGAAAAAAAATTGGGTTTTTCTCAACGATTTTTCGACTTCGTCGGTCAAGTAAAAATATTTATAGTTGGATGGATCGGAATAAAAGTGGTACAACTACTAGACAATTTAGTTAGCTTTGTCGGAAACAAAGAATCATGCCAATCGGTTCAGTCGATGTGAAGTTACCATACTGCGCGATAAAAAACAGTCATTTCGAGAAAAACGCGTTTGAAGTTTTGACTACAGATAAATGCAATATTATGCAACGTACGTTCAATCTGTTATTCCGGGTCCATAAACTAGTCCTTCCCCTTCCTCATAGAGAGTGTTCTGCTCGATTTGGCCCATCTTGCGCTGCTCCATAGCCGCTCGTTTGAATCCAGTGGTCGTCCCAATGCTTGGCGAACTGCGTCGAATAGAGTCCCAGGGTGACGTCCATCGTTGTCATGGTCTTCAGAATCGCTGAATACCCTTCGTTGAAGCTGCTCACTGCCAGTAAAGTCGCAATCTCCACAGTCTTCGCAGGAGAATGCAAATGCTTGGGGGCTAACTTCCAAACACACGCGTTCAAACTTCCATTTCAATTTTGTGTGTTTCCTCCCAAGCACCGGTACAATAACTCGTCCTCCGAAAGAAAAAAACTGTTGCGTGAAAAAGACCGATTTCAGGCAAGTGCATTTTTTTGTTCAATCGCGAATAACAAACATTTCCGTTCCGTATTCGGAAAAGCCGTTTAAGGGATCGATTCTAAACATTTTTATGGATCCAAAAATTCAATTTCAAAAAATCAATTTTTTGAACCAAAAGATAGTAAACCTCCTATCCCCCCCCTTTTTTTTCGCTGTCGCTTTATTCAAACGCAAACGTGTGATGACAAGGCGACAATCAACCGAATATCCTCCACCGGAAAACACGTCTGGTGTGCCATACACGGCATTACAGACAGTACATGTGTCATATGATA
This sequence comes from Schistocerca americana, assembly GCF_021461395.2. Taxonomy (NCBI): domain Eukaryota; kingdom Metazoa; phylum Arthropoda; class Insecta; order Orthoptera; family Acrididae; genus Schistocerca; species Schistocerca americana. Next base: position 969,031,111 of record NC_060120.1, on the reverse strand, counting down.
GGAATCTCTTATCGACGCACCTAATTTGTACACCTGGCGAGTGACTGAAATACGCCTCCTTGCCCGATTTAGGTGTTCTTATGAATGTGAATGTGAACACTCCCAAGCAAATGATGCAAACGTAATAGTTTATCACATAAGTTGCAACAAATGAATGCAATAGTTCCACAGTCGCACAGTTTCTCTGTGCTCTGTCAAAACATATGTTTGTAACGTTTTTGAAGTCACGTTCCGTTTTAGGAGTTTTGACTCCTTAATTCCTTTGTTGTAACATAGTTCACACCCGTTAATTTGTTGTTTTCATTTCTGTGAATCGTGTATGCGGTATTTCGCCTGCTCTCACTATTCATCACATTTGCTTGAGACGGTAACGTATTCTTACCAGTGTATGGTATGACAACAGTCAAGCCTCCAGAAATAAAACAAACATTTCAATCATCAGGCTGACAGCTCACAACATTATGGAAAAAAAAAATCTTTTACCTGTTTTCATTATTGATCTGCGTTCAGTTTTTGACGAGCTCTCCACTGCGATATGTTACCACTAAAACTGAGGGGGGGGGGGGTTGGGATGGGGAGTTCCCTTTTGAGAACAATTATCCTCAGACGAATGGAAAAACCGGAACATTGGTTTCAAAATGTTCAAATGGCTCTGAGCATTATGGGACTTAACTTCTGAGGTCATCAGTCCCCTAGAATTTAGAAATACTTAAACCTAACTAACCTAAGGACGTCACACACATCCATGCCCGAGGCAGGATTCGAACCTGTAACATTGGGAATGAGCAGTTTGAGATCTGGAGAAGTGGAGGAAACGGACGTAAATGCTGACTCTTCGATTTATCTTAGAAGATAGGTGAAAGAAACCCATACCAACATTTGTCTAGAGGAAGCTTTTGGTTATGAGCTCCAATGAAATTGGGTTTGCAGCTGTGGCAAATTGTTTAAATGATTTGTTATCGATAAAGTATGATAGGATCAAAATTACTTAATGTTAAGATACATTTTTATGACCTGATGTGTCACTGTGTTTAAATTTCAGCCAATTGTTAATGCAATGAGTTAGTTTTGCTTCCGTTTATCAGCATACTTGAAAAGAAAAATTAACAGCTGCAGGCGGTGTCAAAACATTTAAACAAACTGTTAACTATGTTCGGTGGAATACACCATTTGATGTTCTGAGGGTAGCAGGCATGAAATACAAGAACCGAATGGTTATTCTCAACTTATTCAGTAACAAGACTGGAGTTATAACAGTCGTAGGACATGAAAGGATAGCACTAGTTGAGAAGGGAGTGAGACAGGGTTTTAGCCTACCCCCGATGCTATTTGCATTAAGAAAGCTATGGAGGAAACCAAAGAGATATTTGTAACGGATTATAAGTCCATGGAGGCGAAATAAAAACTTAGAGGATTGATGAGGACATTTCAATTCAGTTACAGGTGGCAAAGCGTGGAAAAGCAGTTGCGCAGAATGTGGTGTCACCACAAGCAAAATAAGGTTAATGGAATGTTGTCGAATTAAATCATGCCCTAGTAAGGAAATTAAATTTGCAAATCAGGCACTAAAAGTGCTAGATCAGTGCGCTAAATGAGACGATTGTACCTCTTGAGAGGTCCGGTAGCCTTTGCATCGGATAATATTTTAAAAGTCAGTGTCAGTTCACATAATATTTTCGCGAGTCGCCGCTAAAGTTTTGGATTTGACAACCGCTAAAAATCCGAAACAAATTATCAGTTTTAATAAAATCATAGCTGTGTACCAATCACTGCCTGGGTGTGTATTTGTTCCAGTCTTCTATTAGTCCGTCTCCTCCTCACCCTCTCTTTGCCCATCTCACCCTTCAGTCCCTCTCTTTCATCTCCTCCTCCCCCTTCGCACTGATCTTCTTCCGCCTCTCCCTCTTCATCTCCTCCTCTTTCCTTCCTGTGTCCATCTCCTCCTCTCACCGCACGTTGTGCGTCTCCTCATCTTCCCTTTCTCTCTCCATTTCCTTCTCTTCCTCTCTCTCTTCATCTCCTTCTCCCTCTCTCTCTGCCTCTCTCTTCCTCTCACTGTGTCTGTCCACCTCTTCTTCTTTCCTTTCTCTGTCCATCTCCTCCTCACCCATTTCTCTGTCCATCTGCCCTTCCCCCTCTCTGTCAATCTCATCCTCCCCGTATCTGTGTTCGTCTCCTTCTTTCCCTTAGCTCTCTGCCCATCTCTTCCTCTCCCTCTTCAATCTCGATGTTACCATGCACATCCAAACAGACGCTGGTGGTTCTTACCTCCACAGCATTTCTTTGTAGATAGTAACTACTGTATGCTCCAAATGCACCTGAAATCGTTCCACAGTTTAGGATGAGCTTTGTATCAGTGGCATAACCAGCGTACGCCCGTGTCAAATACATTTCACATGTATTTAAAGTATTTCACACCCGTCAGTACACATATTTCTCCTGTATCTATGGCGAATTTTGCCCTGCTGTTTCATATTAACGCAGCCTAATATTGATGACGTCGTATCTCCTGAGCTAAGTGTCACACAGTGATATATTTCTGGAAGTACATTCAGCGACTTATGTGGATACTGACTGCGAAAAGTGTTGCCCACAGAGTTCTTAGCAATGAAGTAATGACTTCGAAAGTCTTGCATGATGAGGCAATCTTTTACGCAACTCAGTGTTTATGACGTCGTATAATATTGCTGATACATAAAGTGGAATTTATTAATGCTGTCTGCAAAATCTGTCACGATAACAATCAGTAATAAGGACATAACGAATTAAAAAGCCATGCTTCACACGGCACTTTTACTGAATGAATAGCGAAAACGTCGGAAGTGATGAACGTTTTTCCTTTCATCATTTTGTGCAAGTTGTCAACTAGGAAAAGTTTCATGAAGGTTTCAAGTTATGTGTGAAGTTTGTTCCAAGCCACAAAGTGCTCTCATTTTCGAATATTAGATGACTAAACAATGGATACTTGTGCGGCGCGTCGTGTACTTCATTGCTTTTTCATCCCCACCGTTTTGATAGGTAAATAGTTCTTACCCCACAACGACGATTTCCAGACAGTCAGTGGTAAATGCAATACATTTGGTTGAAATGGGTGCAGTGATTTAGGAAGAGATATGGATCATGCATACATACATACGTACATCCATTTTTGTAATTTTTATGGATTATGGGACCCATACAGTTGCTTTTCTAACCTACTAGATTATTGATGATAATTGGATAGGAAGTAGAGAGCATATAAAATGTAGATTGGTAGAAGAAAAGCATTCCTGAAAGAGATTAATTTCTTAAAGTCGAATATAAATTTAAGCGGCAGGACGTATTCTCTGAAGGAAGTGTGAGAGGTGTATCCCTGAACAGAAGTAAAATGTGAATGACAAACAGTTCAGACAAGAAGAGATTAGAAGGTTTTGAGTTGTGGTGCTACAGTGGAGTGCTGAAGACTGGATAAGTTAATTGAATAATGCTGAGGTACTGAGTAGCATTGCGGGAAATAAATTTGTGATCGGTCGGCAGGATACATTATGTAGCTTTCAGGAATTGTCGGTTTAGTAATGAAGGGAAGTGTGGGGGACAGAAACTGAGAAGGGTAACCAAGGTACAGTAATTAGGTTCAAGTGGATGTAAGTTGCGATAGTCAGAGTCAATAATATTATGTTGGAACTCTTCCATTTGGTCCGCGTTTGCATAGAAAAATAATAACATCAGAAACTGGGTCCGCCTTGATGTAAAACACCTTGTTATTCGTTTATTTATTTATTACCCCAAACTAGTTTCGGCGACAAATATCACCATCATCAGTGGGGCTTTTTAATCTAAAATATGCAGAAAATGGCATGGTTGTACAAACACAGAAAAACATTATTACATTTTTACAATTCGTCTTTTGAAATATAGTTTTCTATTGATACTTTCATACTACCTTATTTATTGTATTATACAGCATGTTTTAAGCAATTATTGGCGCTGTTTGGGACATATTTTCTGTGCTCTTTTTTCCTGTTGCCGTCTTTTTACTTAGCGAACATCTTGTCATCTGCAACCATGTGAGCTTTACTAACAGCCGCCATTTTCTGCATGTTTTAGATTTTAAAAACCCACTGATGATGGAGATATTTGTCGCCGAAATTAGTTTCGGATAATAAAGAAATAAACGAATAACAAGGTGTTTTGCATCAAGGTGGACTCAATTTCTGATATTACAGTTAGTCAGAGGTAAATCTTGGACAGAATAGACTAACTTGGAGAGCTGCATCGAACCAAGCTTCGGACTGAAGACTGAAAACATAACTCCTGTATGGTAAGCAATAAATATAGATAAATTATTAAATACAGATAGATGTATAGAGGCGCTATATGTAGGGGACAGATGAACATTTTCAGATTACGGCCAGAGAAATGGTAACAGGAATTTCCTAAAGAGCTTTCCCCGACTTACAGTGAACCCCAAGCCTTTAGGGTCAAAACTGTACACACGATAGCTTATTCCGAACTGTATACTTTGATATACTGTCCGGAATAAATATTTAATATTTTATTAATATAGGTCAATTACGACTTATAGCAACTATGCAAGAAAAGCAAAGTTTTCAACGTGACACTCCAGGCATGAATCCGAACAGGGTGGCGCAGTTGTCAGACACTGCTTTCGCCCATCAAGAATTACGTAAAGTAGTATAGGGAAACCACGGATCACGTAAGTGTCCGAATGGTTCCTTTTCAAAGATAAACGTATCTCGGACACAATGACCTCATCCAAGATAGACTGCATGGGCGCTGACAACACGGATCATGTGAAACGCAACAAGCAGTTTTCTCACATGTCATGTAGAAAGCTGAGGGCCAAGACATACAGGTGGATACAGTATTTTCTGATTACCGAAGAGCCTGTTACTCAGTATCACATGTAAGCACATTATCGAAAGTATGATCGTACAGGGAATCAAACGAAACTTATGATTGGATTTATCAAACGGACCGCATTGAGGTTTTTGTGCTATGAGGGACACAGCGTTTTCACTTGGATGGTTAGTGACCCACAGATGTAGCAATAACTTCTGGTGGACTCCAGCGAAACGTGTTGAGACCCTCACTGTTCATGTTGTATGTTAATGATCCTGCAGGAAATATTAACAGCAAGCCGAGACTTTTCGCAGACGATGCTGTTATCTATAATGAAGTACTATCTGAATGAAGACCCAGAAATATTCATTCAGAATTTGATAAAACTGCAAAGGGGTGCCGAGATTGGCAACTTCCTTCAAACGTTCACAGGTGTATAACTGGGCATTTCAGAAAACGAAAAAACAGAGCAGCCCATGACTACAATATCAATCATCTGCAATTAAAATCATCAGCTCTTGCAAATATCTAGGAGCATCAATTTGTAGGGGAGTGAAATGTAACGAATGTGTAGCCTTCGTCGTATATAAAGAATGTGGTAGACTTGTTTCATCGGTGGATCTTTTTTCCTTAATTTCTTTACTCTGCTGACAGATTTGATGCGGTCCGCCAAGAATTCCTCTCCTACGCAAACCTCTTCACCTCAGAGTAGCACTTGCAACCAATGTCCTCCATTATTTGTTGGATGTATTTCAGTATCTCTCTTCCTCTACAGTTCTTACCGTCTACAACTCACTCTTATTCTCTGATGTTGTAATAGATACCTTATCATCCTATCCCACTTCGTGTCAGTGTTTACCATATATTCCTATCTTCGCTGAGTCTGCGCAGAACAACCTCAATCTTCATCTTATCAGTCCATCTGACTTTCAACGTTCTTCTGCAACACCACAACTCAAACGCTTCGATTCTCTTCTATTCCGGTTTCCCCACAGTCCGTGTTTCACTGCCATACAATGTTTTGCTTCAAACGTACATCCTCAGAAATATCTTCTTCACATTAGGGCCTATGTTTGATATCAATAGATTTCCAGTCAGGAATGCCTCTTTGCCTGTGATTGCTTTTTATGTCCTCCTTGCTTCGTCTCTCATATGTTATTTTACGTCCAATATAGCTGAACCGATTCGTCTACTTCGTGATCACGAATTTGATGTTACGTTTCTCGCTATTCTCATTTCTGCTATTTCTCATTACTTCTGTCTTTTTCCACTTTACTCTAAACCCATATCCCGTACTCATTAGATTGTTCATTTCATGCGAAAGATCCTGTAATTCTCTCTGCACTTTCACTGAGGATAGCAATGTCATCAGCGAATGTTTCAATGATATTCTTCACTCTCGGTTTTTAATCCCACTTTGAAAACTTTTTTTTTATTTCCGTCCTTGCTTCTTCGACGAATAGACTGAATGGTAGGGCCGAAAGACAGCATCTCTCTGTTACACCATTTTAATTCGAGCATATCGTTCTTCTTTTTACCTTCATTGGCCTACGGGATGTGCTATTCAGCCATCTCTACACAGAAATGTCAGATATGACGATACGAGCGTAAGCACAACACCATACACTGTCCCCAAGCGAAGAAAATCTCTGGCGCAGCCGGTAATCGAATCCTGGACTTGGCAATCTCTACATCTACATCTACATTTATACTCCGCAAGCCACCCAACGGTGTGTGGCGGAGGGCACTTTACGTGCCACTGTCATTACCTCCCCTTTCCTGTTCCAGTTGCGTATGGTTCGCGGGAAGAACGACTGCCGGAAAGCCTCCGTGCGCGCTCGAACCTCTCTGATTTTACATTCGTGATCTCCTCGGGAGGTATAAGTAGGGGGAAGCAATATATTCGATACCTCATCCAGAAACGCACCCTCTCGACACCTGGACAGCAAGCTACGCAGCGATGCAGAGCGCCTCGCTTGCAGAGTCTGCCACTTGAATTTGCTAAACATCTCCGTAACGCTATCACGCTTACCAAATAAACCTGTGACGAAAGGCGCCGCTCTTCTTTGGATCTCCTCTATCTCCTCCGTCAACCCGATCTGGTACGGATCCCACACTGATGAGCAATACTCAAGTATAGGTCGAACGAGTGTTTTGTAAGCCACCTCCTTTGTTGATGGACTACATTTTCTAAGGACTCTCCCAATGAATCTCAACCCGGTACCCGCCTTACCAACAATTAATTTTATATGATCATTCCACTTCAAATCGTTCCGCACCCATACTCCCAGATATTTTACAGAAGTAACTGCTACCAGTGTTTGTTCCGCTATCATATAATCATACAATAACGGATCCTTCTTTCTATGTATTCGCAATACATTACATTTATCTATGTTAAGGGTCAGTTGCCACTCTATGCACCAAGTGCCTATCCGCTGCAGATCTTCCTGCATTTCGCTACAATTTTCTAATGCTGCAACTTCTCTATATACTACAGCATCATCCGCGAAAAGCCGCATGGAACTTCCGACACTATTTACTAGGTCATTTATATATATTGTGAAAAGCAATGGTCCCATAACACTCCCCTGTGGCACGCCAGAGGTTACCTTAGCGTCTGTAGACGTCTCTCCATTGATAACAACATTCTGTGTTCTGTTTGCTAAAAACTCTTCAATCCAGCCACACAGGTGGTCTGATCTTGCGTAGGCTCTTACTTTGTTTATCAGGCGACGGTGCGGAACTGTATGGAACGCCTTCCGGAAGTCAAGGAAAATAGCATCTACCTGGGAGCCTGTATCTAGTATTTTCTGGGTCACATGAACAAATAAAGCGAGTTGGGTCTCACACGATCGCTGTTTCCGGAATCCATGTTGATTCCTACAGAGTAGATTCTGGGTTTCCAAAAACAACAAGATACGCGAGCAGAGAACATGTTCTAAAATCCTACAACAGATCGACGTCAGAGATATAGGTCTATAGCTTTGCGCATCTGCTCGACGACCCTTCTTGAAGACTGGGACAACCTGTACTCTTTTCCAATCATTTGGAACCTTCCGTTCCTCTAGAGACTTGCGGTACACGGCTGTTAGAAGGGGGGCAAGTTTTTTCGCGTACTCTGTATAGAATCGAATTGGTATCCCGTCAGGTCCAGTGGACTTCCCTCTCTTGAGTGATTCCAGTTGCTTTTCTATTCCTTGGACACTTATTTCGATGTCAGCCATTTTTTCGTTTGTGCGAGGATTTAGAGAAGGAACTGCAGTGCGGTCTTCCACTGTGAAACAGCTTTGGAAAAAGGTGTTTAGTATTTCAGCTTTAGGCGTGTCATCCTCTGTTTCAATGCCATCTTCATCCCGGAGTGTCTGGATATGCTGTTTCGAGCCACTTACTGATTTAACGTAAGACCAGAACTTCCTAGGATTTTCTGTCAAGTCGGTACATAGAATTTTACTTTCGAATTCACTGAACGCTCCACGCAGAGCCCTCCTTACGCTAACTTTAACATCGTTTAGCTTCTGTTTGTCTGAGAGGTTTTGGTTGCGTTTAAACTTGGAGTGAAGCTCTCTTTGCTTTCGCAGTAGTTTCCTAACTTTGTTGTTGAACCACGGTGGGTTTTTCCCAAACCTCACAGTTTTACTCGGCAAGGCCCTCTTCGTCCTTGGTCTTCCAGTCCTATTGAGTGCTTTTTGCTCTTGTATATACTATCACCCATCTTTCCATGTAGCTTATCTCTATTTTCCTCAAAATTTCGAACGTCTCCCACCATTTTACATTGTCGAACGCTTTTTCCCGATTTTTCTTCAGTCTTACCATCATTATCAACTACAACGTCAAAACTGCCTGCCTCTCTAGTGCCTTCACCTTTCCTAAAGCCAAACTAACTATAGTCTAACAGATCCTCAATTTTCTTTTCCATTCTTCGGTATATTATTCTTGTCTGCAGCTTGGATGCATGACCCGTTACATTAATTCTGCAATCGTTCTCGCATTTATCTGCCCCCATTGTTTTCGGAATTGTGCGGAAGATACTTTTCCGAAAGTCTGACGGTATGTCGCCAGTCCCATAGATTCTACTAACCAGCACTGAATAATCATTTGGTTGCCACTTTCCCCAATGATTTTAGACATTCCACTGGAATGTTGTCTGTCCTTTATTTGTTCTCAAATCTTGCAGAGCTCTTTTAAATTCTGATTCTAATACCTGATACAATATATTTTCCTTAATGGCTCCAATTTCTTGTTGTATTTTCATCTCAAAAGGACTCTGAAAGTTGTCCTCTGTACTTGGATGGCCTTTTGGTGAGGTAATTAGTTCGCTAGAGTGAACAGATCTCTTCCAAAATTTGGAACAATGTTGGTCTGTGTACTGATCATAGGATTTCTGGAAATGTTAGAATGTGAGCACAAAATTCCAGATCTCTGTTTATGATACGCGATTACCAGTTTCAAATTCTAGAACTCTTCCTTGCATGACATATCCTATCTGAAACCTCCGTATTACCCAGTGTTTCCCACGTTCAGTTCACATAAAACTTGCAAAATTTTGAGTCTGACATTATCGTATTAAGCAGAAGCCACAACTATTCTCATTTTCTGGAGTTTCGAATTATGAACCGTACCCGTCATTATGACAATGAGGAAATTTTGCTCACTGCAGTGTATAGTTAGCACTGGGGGAAGGCTTGTGACATCCAAAGCTACTGAGATTTAACTACGAATCTGATATTGCGGGATGACTTTCAATCAGTCTCGGGAGTTCTTTCAGTCAGTCATTTGATTTTCAAAGGTACAAAACGAAATTCAGACATAAAATTTAAAAAAGAAACATCTTAGCGCCACAGGTGTTCTCGTAACTTCCTTTCAGTACCGTTTGGGAGTAGCATTCGTGTTGGGAGTACTACAAAAGTTCACAAAACCAAGTCTGTGGATAAATTCGAAAGTAGCTTTAACGATCAGCATTTGGTGTTTGTACGTCATCTTGGTACAGTTTAACACGGTGATAGTGACAGATGTAATTAACAGACGTTTATTTGTTGTAGGTCATGAAATGTAAAACATGGAAAACTGCAGAACTGTACACTTCTTCATATCTTCATTTTTCTATCTACATCACGTTTTTTGATTTCCAGGTTAATTTTGTGCTTAGTGAGTGTGATTGATCGTGTATTCTATCGAGTAGTTCCTCAACTGAGATGTGCTAGCCTCCAGCGCCAAATTTCCACAAATTCATTGAAACTGTAATGCTACTCGCAAATATGCGCAGTCCTCGATTTCTTTAACTTCCTCATTTTACAGTTCTGTTTTCTTTGATAAATGTTCCAAGTAGGATAAACATGTTAAATATTTTTTCCACAGACAACTGCGGCTAACTGTAGTAAGTTACTGAATCCTTCCGCATTATAAAAATAGCCAATAAAGAGACTAAAAGTTCTTAATATAGAATGCAGTACTCCATCCCATTTTTGTAGCAGGCATTCAAACAACATGGAGAGCCAATTTTGGCCGGTGAATGTAGGATAGGCTATAACAGCGCAGTTGGGGTCGAGTATCCGCCTACGCTATGAATATAGATGGCTGTGATTCTGATGTTATGAATACTGTCGGTGGAAATTATTCCATCCATTATATTCATGCGGTAATAGCCTCGTTCGTTTCAGTACGGTTTAGTTCCCTACCAAAACAGGCTTGAACTCTAGTTATCGCTATATCATTTAAATCCGACATTTCCAAACTGAATTGAAAATCGCGTTAAGTTCAGCATTGAACTCGTAAATTTACATCTGGCTTTTAATGTTCAGTAAGTCGAACTTTGTATGCCGTTGACCTTTCTTTCGCACTGAACCGTATTTGCAATTAAAACTAAGCCACTTGTGTTCTGTTCTTTCTAGATTTACACATATGTAATTTTGTCTTTTTATTTAGACAGAGCGACATAATGGAAAAACGATTGCTCATTTCCTTTAAATGTGCCGATTTTATTTCCTATGTATAGAACATTGGAAGTTTCTGCTTCAATTTTTTGTACTTTTTGTTTCAGTGCGCGTGCGCGTGTGTTTGTGTTTGTATGTGTATGTCTGTGTGTGTGTTTTCCTGTGTATACGGCAGATACGGGTTACAGTTAAGAACTGAGGTATCAGTTATTGAAAATCTTTGTACACATTGTGATGCAATCTGATACTTTTGTAAGGAAATAGCCTCGAAGTGGATTTAATAACAGTGTTTATTACATTCATTATGAACTTAAAATGAACTCCGTGACTCTGTAATACGAGTGTAAGTACATGACAACAGCCGTCTTGACATGTGTTTTTATCTATATCTACCTGAACAACTGCTCCATTGTCCCCTTTTGGTGAAACCGTGGCAAGAGAAAACGACGGTATAAAACTTAGCGCTTTGTATCTCCCTGAATCAACTTATGGATAAAAAGAGGGACAACTTCCGGGACATAAACTGACTCAGGCGAATAATGGGCACTGTATAGTAATCAGGACGATAATAGTTGATTGCAGCTATCTGCTTATGAGTCCCCATTCTCTCTAAAGCAGTAGATGAATGTAGATAAATAACAACAAAACGAATGTTACTTGTTGCAGTGAATACATCGAAATCCAAAATATTAATAGCGACTGTGAGACTTAGATCGCATGCTATGTTCTAAACTACGAATGAACTGGAAACAATGTCTTTATTTAATGCCACTAATGCGCTGTATTGGCACTACTTGCTACCAATAGAAAACTTGAAAACTGTATGCTTACTTGTAGATTCATTTTTGTTTTCAATAGCAATGGCTGGTTCAAATGGCTCTGAGCACTATGCGACTTAACTTCTGAGGTCATCAGTCGCCTAGGACTTAGAACTACTTAAACCTAACTAACCTAAGGACATCACACACATCGATGCCCGAGGTAGGATTCGAACCTGCGACCGTAGCGGTCGCTCGGCTCCAGACTGCAGTGCCTAGAACCGCACGGCCACTCCGGCCGGCTTTTCAGTAGAACTGACACTTCTCACTGGAACAGTCGAAGACATGTGACAGTGCACACTGCTGATGTTCAACAAATGTTCTAAATGTAATCTACAGATATGAAGTAATACAATAGGCATCATAACGCTGACAGTAATCCATTTTGGTTCAATAAATCGTCTCACTCGTCCTGGTTATTCTCATAACTGATTTCAAATTCTGACCTAACATGTGGGTGAGCTGTGTCGAAGTTGGTTGCACCCGAAACAGTCATCAGAGTCCTGGATAATGCAAATGGATCTGTCCTTATTTAATCTGTCAGACAGTCTTTTTCATCATCGTCGCTTTTATCTACAAACGGCAAAGGACCACTTTGCCGCTGGACCCATTTATGCGGAGCATATATCATCTTTGTTTAGCGTCTGGGTAATTCTATCCCAGTGATGGACCCAAATTCTGGTTGCATCGATTGTTTTGATTTCCATCCTACATTCGAGCCTCATAATGGATTATTTCCACATGAACAAGTGTCAAAAAATTTCTATTAATCATGTTGCGGCGTTCCAGCAACTTTTCTGCCTGCAGAGAACGCAGTACTTTAATCAATGGTACAGTAAAATTGTGGACCCTTAAACTAGTCTTGCGTGACAGACCTATCGTATTCAAGACTGCACCAGCGACCCAAGCGTACAAGTCTGGAACTGCCAATTTCTTCTTTAGCCCTCTTGCACAACGTGTAAATCTGCACCAGTTCCCGAAGGGTACATATTGGCAGCTGCAGGCTTGTTTATGTCGCTTTCGTCGTTGAGTGTGAAGTATGATATTTTTGAATAGCGGCTATTTGCTCAGAATGAAATTTCTGATAGGTCTAGGTTCTTATTTATTAAGTAGTTTCTTATGCAACTAGAATGAGATTACTTTAAGATCATACAGAATTGTAGACTAAAATGTTCGTTTTACCTCACGTTGGTACAGGCAAGTGATTAACTCTGCTTGCGTTTCACCGCATTTTATACATAATTTGTGCAGGACTTGCCGTGACAGTGTCCGGTTCGTCGTTATGAGGAGGGCAGAACGAAGACGTAATGCAGAAGTAGGAAGTGGGTTCGATCTTGGTTGGGAAGAAGGGTCGAAGTTCCCCGTTAATGAAGGAGTTGAGGCCCGAAGAGTCACAGGAAGTGGAACTTCGCCAGAACGCATGTGCTTTGTTTCGACAAGGTGATGGGATTCCCGCAGGTGACACAGTAATGAAGCAAGCTATTTCACAATAATGCGACCTCACAGATACAAAACGGCTTTTACAGTCCCCATTGGTCGCAGCCAGCACAACTGCTCTGGCTCTTGCTGGTATTCTCTCAAGAGTGTCCTTCCTGGAATGCTGAAATAATACAAAAGATGCACTCAGATCAGACAGGTGCGGTACTTTCTCCACTTAAGGTGATAAGTACACATATCGAAGTTAAGACTATAGGCACCGAGCGGGGTGGCGCAGTGGTTAGACACTGGACTCGCATTCGGGAGGACGACGGTTCAATCCCGCGTCCGGCCATCCTGATTTAGGTTTTCCGCGATTTCCCTATATCCCTCCAGGCAAATGCCGGGATGGTTCCTTTGAAAGGGCACGGCCGACTTCCTTCCCCGTCCTTCCCTAATCCGATGAGACCGATGACCTCGCTGTCTGGTCTCCTTCCCCAAACCAACCAACCAACCAAGACTGTAGACACATTTGTGTATAACATACAAACTCATAATTAAACATTTGTGCCCGTACATCGGTACACCCGTGGTCTAGGGTTGCCGACACGGTAGCTCAGCGTGTTCGGTCAGAGGGCCGCATGCCCTCTGTAATAAAAAAACTGTGTAAGGGAATCAACGATCAACTTGAATGGATGTCGTGTGTCATCCGCCTAGACCAAACAAACGAACAATACCGAACAAAAATTTTTTAAAAAGTGGTAGCGTCTTTGATTATTAATCAAAACAGCCTCGGTACCAGATTCGAAAGCTGCCAGTGCACACATTTTGATTAATAACCACCATTGGCGGCCGAAGGCTTTCGATATAAGAAGTCACGCTCATTCTGCCAATGGCCTTGTCAAAGAGGGAAGAGGAGCGGACAGAAGTTCAAGGCACTCTCTTGTCCTTTCTGTGAGAAACTGCCCCTAAAGACGGAAGAATCAGTAATGATCACTGACCTGAGGATACAGAGGGCAATGGAAACCCCTGCGTTAACGACATATAACCAGTATCCACATGATATATGGCCTATAATTGAAAAAGTGTCATGATGATCGCTGAATTGGGAAAATATTTCGGTATAGTCACCTGTTCGGATCTCCGGGAGGGGACTGCCAGTGGGGAGGTGACTATGAGAAAAAGAATCAACAGCCAACGAAACGATAACGTTCTACTAGTCAGGGCGTTGGAATGCCAGAAGCTTAAACGTGGTAGGGAAAGTAGAAAATCTGAAAAGGGAAATGCAAAGGCTCAGTCTACATATAGTGCGGGTAAGTGAAGTGAAATGGAAATATGACAACGATATCAGGTCAAATGAGTATAGGGTAATATCAACAGCAGCAGAAAGTGTTATAACGGGAGTAGGATTCGTTATGAATGGGGCGATAGGGCATTGAGTGTGTTACTGTTAACAGTTCAGTGTTAGGGTTGTTCTTATCAGATCGACAGCAAACAAACACCGACAACGATAGTTCAGGTATACATGCCGACGTCGCCAGTTGAAAATGAAGAGACAGAGAAATTATGTGAATTTATTGAAAGGGTATATACAGTGCGTGAAGGGAGATGAAAATCTAATAGTCACGGAGGACTGAAATGCAGTTGTAAAGGAAGGAACGGAGGAAATGGTTACAGGAGAAGTCCTTGGAACAAGGAATGAGAGAGGAGAAAGACTAAATGAATTCTGTAATAAATTTCAGCTTGTAATAGCGAATACTCTGTTCAGGAATCACAAGAGAAGGAGGTATATTTGGAAAACGCCGAGTGATACGGGAAGATTTCAGTTAGATTACATCATGGTCAGACAGAAACTCCGATATCAGATACTGGATTGCATGACGTACCCAGGAACAGATACAGACGCAGATCACAAAGTATTAGTAATGTAGAGTAGGCTGAAGATTAAGAGATTAGTCAGCATGAATTAATACTCAAAGAAGTGGGATACAGAAGTACTTAGGAATGACGACATACGCTTGAAGTTCTCTAAGGCTACAGATACAGCAACAGGGAATAGCTCAGTACGCAGCACAGTTGAAGAGAAATGGACATCTCTGAAAAGGGCGATCACAGAAGTGGGAAAGAAAAACATAGGTACAAAGAACGTAACTGCGAAGAAACCATAGGTAACAGAAGAAAAACTTCGTTTGACGGATGAAACGAGGAAGTACAAAAATGTTCAGGTAAATTTAAGAATACAGAAATACAAGTCAATGAGGAATTAAATAAATAAGAAATACAGAGAAGATAATACGAATCGGCTGCATGAAAAATGTGAAGAAATCGAAAAAGAAATGATTGTCGGAACGACTGACGCAGTACTTCTTTTTCTTTTCATTTTGGGTCATCAGTCTTCTGACTAGTTTGATGCGGCCTGACACGAACTCCTTTCCTGTACTAACCTCTTCATCTCAGAGTAAAACTTGCAACCCATGTCCTCAATTATTTTCTGGATATATTCCAATCTCTGACTTCCTCTACAGTTTTTGCCATCTGCAGCTCCCTCTATGCCATGGAAGTCAGTCCCTGATGTCTTAACAGATGTCCAATCCTGTCCCTTCCAGTGTTTTCCACATATTCCTTTCCTCTCCGATTCTTCACAGAACATCCTCATTCCTTACATTATCAGTCCACCTAATATTCAGTAATCCTCCGTAGCACCACATCTCAAATGCTTCGATTCTCTTCTGTTCCAGTTTTCCCACAGCTCATGTTTCACTACCACACAATGCTGTGCTCCAGACGTACATTTTCAGAAATTTCTTCCTCAAATTAAGGCCTATATTTGATATTAGTAGACTTCTATTGTCCAGGAATGCCCTTTTTGCCATTGCTTGTCTGCTTTTGATGTCCTCCTTGCTCTGTTTGTCGTTGGTTATTTTACTGCCTAGGTTGCAGAATTCCTTCACTTCATCTACTTCATGAGTATCAATCCCGATGTTAAGTTTCTCGCTGTTCTGATTTCTACTACCTCTCATTGCGTTCGTCTTTGTTCGATTTATTTTCAATACATACTCTGTACTCATTAGACTGTTCATTCCGTTCAGCAGATCAATTTCACTCAGGATAGCAATGTTATGAGCGAAGCATATCATTGATATCCTTTCACCTTGTATTTCAGTTCGACTCCTGAACCTTTCTTTTATTTCTGTCATTACTTCCTCGATGTACAAATTGAACAGCATGGGTGAAAGGTTACATCCTTGTATTACACCCATTTTAATACGAGCACTTCGTTCTTGGTCGTCTTCTTCTATTATTCCCTCTTGGTCGTAGTGCATTATAGCGACGCGATAATCTAAAAATAACAAAACTGTATCATTATAGATTCCACTGGTGATGCCTTCCACAAGAAAAAGGCGAAACACGTCTGGGAAAAATAAATTAAGTTGCAGCAAGAAAAGGTGGTTTTATTTACAAAGCGAGCAAAGCGAGTAGGGGTAAGTTTGTAATACATGTGGTGTGTATAGGATAGAAACAGTAACTGTTTTCTTACATCCCCTCACACAATCTCAACAAAACGAAAATCAGTTTTTCTAGTGTCATATACATATGAGACTCTTAATAAAAAAGATTTGCTACTTTACTGTCGTATTTTTTTGTGAGCTTACAGTCTTCTAGAACTCTTTAAAGCCCATGTTCAACATGACTACAGTTATTACCACAGCCATTATTGGAATTTCGACCTTGCAGTCATTTTCAGGTTGTTGTAGCTGCTGTGTTTTCAATACCTAGACCCACTTGAAAATGATCACAAGATCGAAACTGCAATAACAGATGTTGTAATAAATGTACAGTTATGGAGAATACGTACTTTCTTAAAAATATCTATTGTACAGAGCTTTTGTCAAGAAGCCTATGCCACAATTAACAGGCCAACTCCTCTACCAAATTTTTTTCTCCAGTTGATAAACTAATGTTCTTCAGAAATAAGCTTCCCCGTCAGCTCGAAAGCAACCCTTCTGGCGGTTAAAGACAGTAAGCAGAAATACTTATTTGCTCTCGCTTCGTTTCTGTATCTAAGATACAAAAGAATTTTTATGCTCCTTATTTTTTTTAATCATAACCTTTCTTTTAGATGCAGTGATGTAAGAAAAGGCACCATCAATGAAGTCGGATACTGAAATGGACGTAAAACTTATTCTCTAGATTTGAAAAAGTAGTGTATTGTGGAGTAGCTTCACACCTTTGTAAAAATAAAGTTTTAACAAAATGTCAGTTTGGTTTCCAGAAGGGTCTTTCAACGGAAAATGCTATGCATACTTTCACTAATGAAATATTAAATGCTCTGAGTAACTGGAAGAGTCACCCTTTGGGATTTTTTGTGATCTATCAAAGGCTTTTGATTGTGTAAATCATGGAATACTTCTAGATAAACTCAAGTACTGTGGTATGAATGGGACAGTGCTCAAATGGTTTAAATCATGCCTAACTGGAAGAGTGCAGAAAGTTGAAATAAACAGTTCACATAATATGCAAAAAAACTGGTGATTTCTCAAACTGGGGAACAATCAAGAATGGGGTGCCACAAGGTTCGGTCTTGGGTCCTCTGCTGTTCTTAATATATATTAATGACTTGCCATTCTATATTCACGAAGATGCAAAGCTGATACTTTTTGCCGATGATACAAGCATAGCTATCACACCCAACAATCAAGAATTAAATGGTGAAATTTTAAATGATGTTTCTCAGAAAATCATTAAGTGGTTCCCTGCAAATGGGCTCTCATTAAACTTTGACAAAACACAGCATATACAGTTCCACACAGTAAACGGAATGACACCATTAATAAATATAGACTTCGATCAGAAATCGGTAGTTAAGGTAGAATATTCAAAATTTCTAGGTGTATGCATTGATGAGGGGTTGAACTGGAAAAAACACACTGAGGATCTGCTGAAACGTTTGAGTTTAGCTGCTTATGCTATTAGAGTCATTGCAAATTTTGGCGATATACATCTGAGTAAATTAGCTTACCACGCCTATTTTCATTCTCTGCTTTCGTATGGCATCATATTCTAGGGTCACTCATCACTGAGTAAAAGAGTGTTCATTACACAAAAGCGTGTAATCAGAATGATTGCTGGAGCTCATCCAAGATCATCCTGCAGACACTTATTTAAAGAGCTAGAAATCTTCACTGTAGCCTCACAATATATATATTCACTTGTGAAATTTGTTGTTAACAATCCGAACGAATTCAAAAGTAATAGCAGTGTACATGGCAGTGTACATGGCTACAACACTAGGAGAAAGGATGATCTTCACTACTCAAGGTTAAATCTAGCTTTAGCTCAGAAGAGGGTGAATTATGCTGCCACAAAAGTCTTTGGTCACTTACCTAATAGCAGCTCTGACAAATACAGTGAAGAGGCCTCTAACCATATTGACGGCAGACGTATCACCGTCACAGCCCACGTTTGGTACCAAAGATGCACCATTGTGGCAAGAGTTCCCCCTGAAAGAAGCACTCTTCGTAGCGTCACTGGATAATATTTTCGGACATGGGATATTTTTTTAATTTTTTTTATGTTGTGTCTTTTAATAACGTATCTTAATGTCTTGGAGGAATGATAGACCATTTTTCCATAAGGGCCGAAACCACAATAGGTAATGATATTGGGCTCTTGCTTGTGAAGCGAAGTCGACGTTCTATCGCATTCCAAAGGTGTTCCGTTGGGTTGAGATAAGGACTGTTTAAGCAACGTCACTGTCCACAAAGCACTGCCTCAGAGATGCTACTTTATGACAGGGTGCATTATAGTGCTGTCACAAACAATCATCGTCTCCGAACAGTTGGTTCAAATGACTCTGGGCACTATGCGACTTTACTTCTGAGGTGGAGGAGGAGCTTAGTGTTTAACGTCCCGTCGACAACGAGGTCATTAGAGACGGAGCGCAAGCTCGGGTGAGGGAAGGATGGGGAAGGAAATCGGCCGTGCCCTTTCAAAGGAACCATCCCGGCATTTGCCTGAAACGATTTAGGGAAATCACGGAAAACCTAAATCAGGATGGCCGGAGACGGGATTGAACCGTCGTCCTCCCGAATGCGAGTCCAGTGTGCTAACCACTGCGCCACCACGCTCGGTACTTCTGATGTCATCAGTCGCCTAGAACAGAACTCATTAAACCTAACTAACCTAAGGACATCACACACATCAATGCCCGAGGCAGGATTCGAACCTGCGACCGTAGCGGTCGCTCGGCTCCAGACTGTACCGCCTAGAACCGCACGGCCACTCCGGCCGGCCTCCGAACAGTCCTTCTACTGTAAGCTGTGTACAATACCGTAAAATATGTTCATATTCTTTCTCATTTAGCGTTCTCTTAAGCGCAATAAGGAGATCACACCGTAACCCCAATACCGTAACACCTCAATACCGTAGCACCTCCTTCTCCATACTTCTCTATTGGCATTACACTTAATGGCAGGTAACGTTCTCGAGGAATTCGCCAAACCCAGATCCTCCCATTGGGTTATTATTATTCTAGTGTCATAAACACACACAGAACACAGTTTATACAATCACTGAACATCACCAAAGTTTACATAATCTTTGACCAAAATTTGGTAACTTCCAGTGCATTTTCCGTTGCTTGGTGAGATCATCTTCTGTGCAGGTGGTTGGATACAGTCGATCTGAAGCACATGTTGAACAGTCACAGTGGGTTTTGTTTTCTTCCATGTATCCGCATCTTTCCAAACTAACCCGTGATCTGACATTTCCTGACCTCATCCTATTCACGGACTTCCAGACTGGCCAATTCTCATCATGACCGGGGGGTAGACGTTCTGAAAGTATTTTCCAACCAGGAGGGTGGGGTGTTCAGCCCTCCATAACGGTAGCCTGACTTCTTCATCAGTGGTTGTTAGTTTCTCCGATGTTCTGAGTAAACTTTTCCTTGACCTTAGTCGTTGTGGGTAGGGTTCTAGCTCATGCATGGGATACGTTTTCTCATGCTCCAGTTTCGTTCTTCGCCTGGTTTCTGGAATCACTCATCGAATAGGAGGCAGTGCAATTCCTGCAAGGTGGTAGAGCCATTCGACTGGAATTGACTTCAAGTAGCCTGTTATAATTCTGTATGTGTCGTTTAGGGCAATATCCACCTGTTTGGCATGTGATCACTTATATCAAACTAGACAGACACACTCTGTAGCAGAGTAGCATAACGCCATTGCAGAAGTTCGGATGGTTTCAACTTGACTGTGATCCGGCCAGATTTCTCTGTAGTTTGTTCCTGGTGGAGACTTTCGATTTGAAATTCATGGAGTCTTTTTTGAACGTTAGAGGTCTGTCAAGTGTTATTACTAGGTATTTTCGAGTGCCTCAGTGTTCCACTTTAACTCCTGACCATTCTCTTTTTAGCTTGCAGGTGCTTTCCCTATTTCTCAGATGGAAAGCACACACTTATGTCTTTGATGGGTTTGGTTTAGCTTGGTTTATTCTGTAGTATTTTGACAGGTCTTGAAGGGCACTCATTATGTTTATTTCCATTGAATCGAAGTTTGTGCTTTGAGCTGACAGAGCGAGAGCATCAGTGTATAAGGAACTCATGCAGTTGGGGGCTATTTGTTGGTCATTAGTACACAGGGTGGTCCGTTAATAGTGAACGGGCCAAATATCTCACGAAGTAGGTGTGGTGTCAACGCCAGACACCACACTTGCTAGGTGGTAGCCTTTAAATCGGCCGCGGTCCGTTAGTATACGTCGGACCCGCGTGTCGCCACTATCAGTGATTGCAGACCGAGCGCCGCCACACGGCGGGTCTAGAGAGACTTCCTAGCACTCGCCCCAGTTGTACAACCGACTTTGCTAAAGATGGTTCACTGACAAAATACGTTCTCATTTGCCGAGACGACAGTTAGCATAGCCTTCAGCTACGTCATTTGCTACGACCTAGCAAGGTGCCATTATTCAGTTACTATTGATATTGTAAATAATGTACAGACAACAGCTACGTTCAACATTAATGGATTAAAGTTAAGTATTCCACCAAGTACCACCTTTTTTCTGAAGTCTACATACCTTGTCTTGTTCCAGACCTCACGCCAGCCTGCGTGAGCTTAAACGCGTGCCTTTCGGCTTCCTCCAAACCCCGTTGGTTGGCTCCTGCCAATCCACAACAATCAAACGAAAAAACTACAAAGAACGAAACTCGTCTAGCTTGAAGGGGGAAACCAAATGGCGCTATGGTTGGCCCGCTAGATGGCGCTGTCATAGGTCAAACGGATATCAACTGCGTGTTTTTAAAATAGGAACCCCCATTTTTATTACATATTCGTGTAGTACGTAAATAAATATGAATGTTTTAGTTGGACCACTTTTTTCGCCTTGTGATAGATGGCGCTGTAATAGTCACAAACGTATAAGTACGTGGTATCACGTAACAATCCACCTGCGCGGACGGTATTTGCTTCGTGAGACATTACCTGTGTTCAAATGGACCGTTTACCGTGTTGATGAATGGCTATTGTGGTCAAAATGAGCAACGGGCGTGTGCTATGTATGCTGCTCTGTATCCTGTATCATCCAAGTGTCCGGACCGTTCGCCGGATAGTTACGTTACTTAAGGAAACAGGAAGTGTTCAGCCACATATGAAATGTCAACCACGACCTGCAACAAATGATGATGCCCAAGTAGGTATTTTAGCTGCTGTCGTGGCTAATCCGCACATCAGTAGCAGACAAATTGCTCGAGAATTGGGAATCTCAAAAACGTCGGTGTTGAGAATGCTACATCATCAACGATTGCACCCGTACCATATTTCTATGCACCAGAAACTGCAAGGGGACGACTTTGAACGTCGTGTACAGTTTTGCGACTGGACACAAGAGAAATTACGGGAAGATGACAGATTTTTTGGACGCGTTCTATTTAGCGACGAAGCGTCATTCACCAACAGCGGTAACGTAAACCGGCGTAATATGCACTATTGGGCAACGTGAAATCCACGATGGCGGTGACAAGTGGAACATCAGCGACCTTGGCCAGTTAATGTATGGTGCGGCATAATGGGAGGAAGGATAATTGGCCCCCATTTTACCGATGGCAATCTAAATGGGGCAATGTACGCTGATTTCCTACGTAATGTTCTACCGATGTTACTACAAAATGTTTCACTGCATGACAGAAGGGCGATGTACTTCCAACATGATGGATGTCCGGCACGTAGCTCGCGTGCGGTTGAAGCGGTATTGAATAGCATGTTTCATGAAAGGTGGATTGGTCGTCGAAGCACCATACCATGGCCATCACGTTCACCGGATCTGACGTCCCCGGATTTCTTTCTGTAGGGAAAGTTGAAGGATATTTGCTATCGTGATCCACCGACAACGCCTGACAACATGCGTCAGCGCATTGTCAATGCATGTGCGAACAATACGGAAGGCGAACTACTCGCTGTTGAGAGGAATATCGTTACACGTTTTGCCAAATGCATTGAGGTTGACGGACATCATTTTGAGCATTTATTGCATTAATGTGGTATTCACAGGTAATCACGCTGTAACAGCCTGCGATCTCAGAAAAGATAATTTCACAAAGGTACATGTATCACACTGAAACAACCGAAATAAAATGTTCAAACGTACCTACGTTCTGTATTATAATTTGAAAAACCTACCTGTTACCAACTGTTCGTCTAAAATTGTGAGCCATATGTTTATGACTGCTACAGCGCCATCTATCAAAAAGCGAAAAATGGGGGTTTCTATTTAAAAAATCGCAGTTGATATCCGTTTGTCCTATGGCAGCGCCATCTAGCAGGCCAACCATAGCGCCATCTGGTTTCCCCCTTCAAGCTAGACAAGTTTCGTTCTTTGTAGTTTTTTCGTTTGAGATATTTGGCCTGGTCACGATCAATGGACCTCCCTGTATACAGGGCGAAAAGTATTTAACCGGCAAACTCTGGGATGTTGTAGGGGACATCAAAACAAATATTTTTCCCTAATGTCATTTTTTCCTATGAGGAATATTTAAACCGGTAGAGGAATATTTCTCTGGTGGCAAATTAACTAAACCAACAAAAACTTTTCCATTTCTTTATGACCAAGAGGCAACAAACTAACACAACCCAATTTCAATTACAGCAGATTTTCAAAATTACCTCCATTAACACGTAAGCCGGCCGGTGTGGCCGAGCTGTTCTAGGCGCTACAGTCTGGAACCACGCGACCGCTACGGTCGCAGGTTCGAATCCTGCCTCGGGCATGGGTGTGTGTGATGTCCTTAGGTTAGTTAGGTATAAGTAGTTCTAAGTTCTAGGGGACTGATGACCTCAGAATTTAAGTCCGATAGTGCTCAGAGCCATTTGATTTTTTTTTATACGAAAACAAAGGTTCTGTCTGACACGGGTAAAAACCCCAGGAATATCCTGAATTGTTTCTGCTGCTGCTACTATCTGGACAACCAGATCCTCTTCTGATGCAACAGGAGTTGCATAAACAAGGTTGTGCATCTCTCCCGACACAAAAAAGTCCAGAGAGGACATATGTGGGGATCGAGCAGGCCATGGCACAGGACCATCTCTGGCAATACACATTTCTGGGAACTGTCGGTCCTGGAATCGACGCACACAACGACTGAAATGTGCCGGCGCCCCGTCATGTTGGAACCACATGCGTTGTCTTGTAGGGAGCGGGACGTCTTCCAGCAATTCTGGCAATGCTCTGGCGAGAAAATTGTAACAGTGCCTGCCATTTAATGGCATAGGTAGGAAATACGGCCCAATTAAACAGTCCTCGACAACACCGACCCGCACATTAACGAAGAGCCGCACTTGATGAGCGCTAGTAACTATGGCATATGGCTTATCCTCATTCCAAACATGCATGTTGAAGACTCCATCAAGCCCGAACGTTGCTTCATCGGTAAATAACACAGAGGATGGAAATGTAGGATACGTTTCACACTGTTCCAGGTACCACCGCGAAAACTGTGCTCTGGGTGCATAATCAACTGGTTCCAGGTTCTGGACGCGCTGTAAGTGAATGGCTCTGAGCACTATGGGACTCAACTGCTGAGGTCATTAGTCCCCTAGAACTTAGAACTAGTTAAACCTAACTAACCTAAGGACATCACACACATCCATGCCCGAGGCAGGATTCGAACCTGCGACAGTAGCGGTCTCGCGGTTCCAGACTGCAGCGCCAGAACCGCGCGGCCACTTCGGCCGGCCGCTGTAAGTGAAATGGACCTAAAAATTTCTCTCGAAGGACTGTACTTACATTCGTCTGATTCGTTCCCATGTTACGTACAATTACACGAGTGCTGATTGAAGGATCCCGCTCCACCTGCTGCAAGACAGCTTCCGCAAATTACAGCGTTCTTACCGTGCGATGGCGTCCCTGTCCAGGTAATCTGCTAAATGACCCGGTCTCACGCAGACGTTGGTACACAGCAGCAAAGGGCGTATGATGCGGGATACTGCGATTAGGATGATGTTGTTGATAAACCCGCTGTGCAGCTCGTCCGTTGTGGTGCGCTACGTAGTATTCACCAACAATATCAGTGTACTCACTCCAGGTGTTATAAAATAAATAAAATAAAATAAAATAAAATAAAATATTAATTATTTTTATCTGTCTGATTGGCTCTCCTATGAGTCGTCAGGTTTTGATTATTCGGTATCAGACGCTTGACAATGGCTTTTTCGTAAAGGCAATGTTACTCGTAGTTGACCGTGAAATAAAACTGAAATAATCGGACTTCGTAATTAAATCGTTTCCAAAGACTGCTGCGGTAGGTGCGGACTCATAATCTAAATCTCAATATTACAATAATTTGCCAGCCATGCCAAAACGTCGTACAGAGGTGATTGTCTACTAAACAAAAAATTACACAGTTAGTTAAATCAGATATATTCAATGAATAAGCCTACAGTTCATAATCCTACTTACTTTTATAAATATAAATTCTTTACAGAATCGAGTGCCTAGTATGGTTGCAACTCGCAGTAATTTTCTATATCATGAAATATGGCGGTGTGCCAGACAATAAACTAAAATACGTGCTTCTCGCACCACCTCAACGAGAGCTCTCCCTTTTTTTTTTTTAATCAAACATACGACTAACGAAAATGTACTTTTGTTTTATCAGCGACACAGCGCTGCAGTTGTGTGCCATAGGCTTTATTTATTTGTCACTGATTATTTATTTAATTAATATCTCGCGTTTCCGAGGAAACTCACGCTCGGCATGCAAATGTGCCTTTATATTGCCCCCTGAATTGCGAGGCGAAAGGACACACCTGCAGGCGAGCAATTCACCTAAAGGCACAAGAAAATCTAAGTTATCTACAACTATTTACATGACTTACATTACACATTATACACATTATATACAAAATTTGAATGACGCGGGTGCGCCGTAAAAGTTCTTATGTTGGCAGATAGAGTGCGCGCATGCGCAGAAGCGTCTGTGTAACTACGGCACTGCCGTTATTTCGTAAATTTAGATCACGCGGCACAGTATTGCAGTTCATATTGTTCGTGTGCGCGCGCATTTCTTAGTCGTTGCACAAAGAAAATATTCCACCAAGATTACATATGAAGACTACATTCTATGACAGGTAACTTAGTTTTAAAATTACAATATTTGTTATAATACAATACAACTTTAGATTGTTGAATGTTCTTAGTTACATAGCATTGCAATGAAATGCTTCAAAGAAAAATGTCCGTATTTTTCAGGTGCGTTGACCTATACACATGGTGTCGTTATCACAGTTCATATTCATCTGCTGCACAATAATTTTTTACAGGTTAGTATCGTCGTGGTAAAGTTTTTTTGATCACAGTAACATCGTTGTATAACAACGTGATTGATACATAAGCATGTCCATTTCCTATTTCCATTATAGTCGTTGTGATGCAGTTCGTTGTGACAAAAAGCATTGTTTATTACAGATCAGACGTGACCCGTCGAGTAATTAGTCCATATGCAGTTCGTTTTCGATATTCCGTGGAAGCTTGGTTGCAGAACCTCGGACGGCACATAGCTGGCGTCGATCCTTGGACAGTCCAGGTAAGCGTGTCCGTCACATTTCGAGAACATTTCATTCCCTGAAGTTCCAACCAAAACTCTTCCACCCGTCGTGTTGTTTTCTGGACAGGCACTTTGTGTCCATTTAATCCAGTTAACATCTTGAAGTTGGGTACTGTAGTAATGTCACTAGACGATGCACGAATTATTCACTTCACATTTTCAGTTTTTTGCTGAATATAGCTCACCTAAATGTTCGTTAATGTCCGTGAACAGAGGTTCACTATGCAATGTCTTTTTGGCACTCGTTTTGTTCAAATTTTTACATGATACATCAGTTAAAAAAATAAGTAATTATACATACACACGTCACATATTTTCTTAGCATAAACATAATACAGTTGCACATAAACATGTTTACATCATCATTACATAGCTATAGGTTATTACATTGTGTCACATTTGATTACATGAATTGCATCCTCTTTAGCGGTTTTGCTGGGATATTATCGATGTTTTTTTGTGATGTCATCTGAAATTAAGATAGGTTAGACACAACATTCATTACATCAGTAGGCAAGACCAGGCGTTTTCACTACTCAATAAATATTCAAAATAGTAAGAGAGAGAAAATGTTCGATTCCTCGCGTTTTGTGCGTGTGTGTAGAGTGTCTGTGTGGCCTTGACTACTGATAGATGCTTTTCGTGTTGAGAGATGTGCGTCTAATCTATTTCTCAAAGTAAAAGATCGCTTCACAGATGACGTCTGTCAGTTCGTCAGGTGTCATATCAAGTCAGTGGTACCTACAATAACAAATGTTCCGTGAAAAATTATCATGTCATTCACTGCTACGTAATCATAAATTTTACTTTAATATTCAGTCTTCTCGGTGGTGCCGCGGCGTTGAAAGAAAAGTTCTTCTGTCTTCAACTGCGTCACTGGAACCGCTGAAATGAAAATTTCTATACTACTTATAATCTATGTTGTAATTTGTTTTAGTTCTTGCCACACAGCAGGTCGTTGAGATAACGGTACGTTATATGTCTTATGGTAGAAGATCTTGTGAGGCTTAACTTCAATCTTGTACACATACGTGTTGATAACACCTAATCGTTTGGTAAAAACTTGTAAATATTTGGATAACACTTCCTGTAGTTTTATACGTTCATGTACACTGAGAGCTGTAGCTTCACTTATCTTATGATCAAGCAATGTTTTCAAGTCCATTAGCTCTGTGTCAGATGAGTGTGTTTGCATGTCTTGAATGTCTTTGTCAAGTACTAACTGAACCTTGTACCCTGTACAGTGTTTGTCATGCTTTAGAGTTCTCCTGTCCAAATCAATAATAATTACCCTGCTTTTATCATTTAAAATACATTTACCTTTGGAGAAGTCTATAATGCAGTCCTTCTCGCTCATAATATCTATTCCTAATATGCAATTAGTCACAAGGTTTTGTACAACCAGGAATGGCCATTGTACGGTTCCATTACCTATTTTAACGTTTACAAAAACTTGCTTCGTAACCCTACATGACTTATTACCTAGTGCAGTAGTTATTTTACAGTTTTGGGCAGGAAACTCAGGCACAGGTTCCAATTCACACATCTTTTTATAAAAATTAAAAGATAAAACGCTCACAGCTGCACCTGTATCTAGGATAATAGTAGTTGGAATCCCACCTACTACACCAGTAGTGGATGCTAAAACAATTTCATTTGTGTTTAAACGACATTGTGTACTGTCTTGTAAAAGTTCATCTGATATATTGTTATTGTGGTTGTATCTTATAAATAAAACAGGTAGTTTTTGTTTAGAATTACTCGGCATATCATTATTCTGTTGTTCAAGTGTGGTGTCAAATAACTGATTAACATTGAAGCCGCCCCCCAAGGATTCTTCAGCCACGACCTGGGGCAAAGTAGTGACTGTTTCTAGTTTGTTGGATTATCATTTGTACTAGGTACTGACACAGATTGAGGTTGTGCATCAGGTGTCATTTCTATCATATTCACATTCGGATATTGCCTATTATGATCTCCAAACTTTTGCGGTTGTTGTTGCTGTTGCGCATTATAACTTACCTGTCGGTCGTAAGGTATGCTCCAATTTTGACCTGGTGGCTGCTGTGGTAAAGCAGAGTTTGAATGAAAGTACTGATCGTTACGAGTCCAACCTTGATGCTGTCTTGGCTCGTAGTTATTATTATTTCTATTTCTGTTTGTGTTTTTGTTATTACCTTTGTATCCGTTGTTACCGTTGCAGTTATTACCGCGGTGCCTTTTGTATGGATTGCCGCATGAAATGTTATTACTGTTGTAACTATTGTTCGTATTGGAATACGCGTGTTGATTTTGATTTCCGTACTGAGACGGCATGTGAGTTTGCTGTTTTTGTTGTACCGCGTATCCAACTGTGGGCGCGCCAGAATTGTGTTGGCAAGCCTGCATGTTTTGCATACCACTAGTGTAAACATTGTGGCTGCTGTTTTGCCGCGCGAAGCGCTGATCTTCAAGTAACATGTCAACCGAATCTAAAGCTGTTAAAAAATAATCTGAATCGTCATCCGGGATATGTAGAAGTTTTTCCTTAATGTTGAAAGGCAATTTGGCCTTCAACGCTCGGAGTATATCACGTGTTGCGACTGGTTCGTCTAAAAAATGTCCCATGTTCAAGTATTTTTCAAAATATCTGCGTAAGTTACCATTTTTACTGTTAAAAGTTTCAGGTTCTAAGATTTGTCTTCTGAGTCGCTCCTGAACGGATTGTGACCAGAATTTGTTCAGAAAAGCACGCTCAAACTCACTGTACGTGGTACATACGTCAGCTTGACTGTATGCCCAGACAGCTGCATCGCCTTGGATGTAACCGACAATATATGAAATCTTTTTCCGGTCACTCCAAGTGCGTGGAAATGCGTTACTAAAAGATTTGAGAAAAATCACCGGATGAATGGTTCGTTTTTCTGGGATAAAAATCTGAAATTGCCTGTGTTTCATTAAGCTTTCGTCTTCCTTTGCATTATGATATGGATTTGTCCCACTGTAATTACTGCTATGTCCAGCTGGCGAGTAATTACGATAATGTTGCTGTGGTTTACCACGATAATAGCTTGTGTTTGTGTTTCCACATCGTGGTATGTGTTGTAGTCGTGGTGTGTTTTGTTCTTGTGTATTTGTCGTGTGCGGTATGTGTGCGTCATACTCGAATGTATATTGGTTTCTGAACTGTACATTTTGACTGATATTTTCGTTACATTCAGACTGTGGTTGATCGGTGAATTGTCTCATGGGTGCAGTGACGGATTGTACTGCGTCACTAATCAGCTGTTTGTTATTAGTGATGTATTCCGCTACGGAGTCGTGCACAATTGTTGGTAAATTTTCACGTATGCATCTATCAAAATGTTTGTCTTTGTTCTCTACCCAATCATGAAATTCTTTATTAATATTTTGAAAATGAGCTGTGGCATCAGATTGTAAGATGTCAGTCAGGTGTTGTTCAACATCGTCAAATTTATTCTGCACGTCAGTAATTCGTTTTTCAAGGTTGTCGTGTACTAAAGGATATGTTTGAATTTGTTCAGTAAGAGCTTCACACGTGACATTAAGGTTTTTTAATTGTTTCTGTAAAAGTGCTACGTCATTTGTAGTCTTTTCTTGTCTCGTATTAAGTTTGGAAAATTTCGTACTGAGTTCAGTCATCTGTTCGGTCAGTGTGGCGTCTATAAGTTCCACACGTTTACACAAAGTGTCATTACATGCCTTGATTGCTATGAGATCAGATTTAATTTCGTCATTTTGTGTCTTTAACTGTTCATTTTGTGTCTTTAAGGTTGCCATGTTTTCCGCGTTCTGCATCCTTAAGGTTGCCATATTTTCTGCGTTTTGTTTCATTAGCATTTGTAACATGTTGGCAATGTTTACTGTTTGCAAGGTCTCTGCCCCCGCCGCGTCATTAGACGTGACGTCATGTATTAACATGGGCTCTGACTGAGACTTTGAAATTTTTGTGGTGGACGGCCTATTGTCAAAATTTCCGTTGACACTTGCGTCAATATTTGATGTATCGTCACTACCGGTTGCTGTCGTAAAGTCATTTTCTAACATTTGTCTCTCGTCCGAGTCGGATTGCGTCTGAATAGTACGTCTTTGCTGTTCCATTTTTGCGTATTGTTTTCTAGTTATTACCATGCCACACGTGCTATATATTTCAAGAAATTAATGTTTGACACTGGTTTTAAAATAAAATGCAGTTGAGCATGAATCGGTCGTAGCAACAATGGCTGTCTGTTAATTTAAAAATATAAACTGAATTTGAGATTATTGGTAATGGCTGCTGGCCATGTTACATGATATCGTACAGAAGTCGGCCATATTGTACACTCGTGTATTGGTATTGTTGCATACGTTATTGTTTAAGGAAAAATACTGAGAATGGAATTTATCACTGAAACTGTTATGCGGAAAAGAAACACTACAGAATTTTACTGAAAAGCTAATACACTGAATTATACGTCTGGTCAAGCCTGCTAATGCAAAGATGCTGCGTCTTACCTTATTTTGCTGGAAGCTTCTTTGCGTCTTCCCGCAAAATTTTATAATTGGCAAATATCTTCTGATTTTTTTTTTTTATTTCTCATATAGTCAAGTCCAGGACCAGAAGGTTGATTTTTCACATGAAACAAAGAGAACAATGTAACAAATGACAAACTGAACAACGTCCTGTCACGGTCGCCAATATAAAATAAATAAAATAAAATAAAATAAAATAAAATATTAATTATTTTTATCTGTCTGATTGGCTCTCCTATGAGTCGTCAGGTTTTGATTATTCGGTATCAGACGCTTGACAATGGCTTTTTCGTAAAGGCAATGTTACTCGTAGTTGACCGTGAAATAAAACTGAAATAATCGGACTTCGTAATTAAATCGTTTCCAAAGACTGCTGCGGTAGGTGCGGACTCATAATCTAAATCTCAATATTACAATAATTTGCCAGCCATGCCAAAACGTCGTACAGAGGTGATTGTCTACTAAACAAAAAATTACACAGTTAGTTAAATCAGATATATTCAATGAATAAGCCTACAGTTCATAATCCTACTTACTTTTATAAATATAAATTCTTTACAGAATCGAGTGCCTAGTATGGTTGCAACTCGCAGTAATTTTCTATATCATGAAATATGGCGGTGTGCCAGACAATAAACTAAAATACGTGCTTCTCGCACCACCTCAACGAGAGCTCTCCCTTTTTTTTTTTAATCAAACATACGACTAACGAAAATGTACTTTTGTTTTATCAGCGACACAGCGCTGCAGTTGTGTGCCATAGGCTTTATTTATTTGTCACTGATTATTTATTTAATTAATATCTCGCGTTTCCGAGGAAACTCACGCTCGGCATGCAAATGTGCCTTTATAGTGTATCGCTCCATTAGTAAACACAGACAATGCACTACTGCACTGGTGGACAGCACTTGCCTACAACTGAAGAGCGTAATACGCCCTCTAACAACTGAAGATCGTAATACGGCCTCTAACAACTGAAGAGCGTAATATGGCCTCCACCGGTTTAAATAATCCTCATAGGAAAAAATGACATTAGGGAAAAATATTTGTTTTGATGTCACCTACAACCTCCCAGAGTTTGTCGGTTTAAATACTTTTCACCCTGTATATGGAACATGGAAATCCTTCCATCGGATTCACTCGTTTCAAGGTATCCACTAGCTAGTGACATCGCTCTTTACACCACCTCAAGCGCCGATTAGTATCGACTACAAGAAATGTGTGGGGTACGAGGTTCTGCTCGACTATTGTGCACCATTCTCTCTAGCTCCCTATCAGTGACTGTGCTAGTTGTACTGCTGGCAACACTTTTGGATCATACGAATGATTCCTTCCCATGATTTCCCGCGATGCTCAATGGTCCCTGCCAGTCTCTACATGAGGGTTTCCCTGTCTCGACTTAGCTGTGGTTGTTCCTTCGCGTTCCCACTTCGCGTTCACAACACAACAGTCCAGCTAGGAGGCTTTAGAAGGGTTGAAATGTCCCTGATTGATCTGCTGCTCATGTGATATCGCATGAATAGCCCATATTCGGAGTCGCTGAACTCCCCTGACCGACCCATTCTGCTATTGCTGCTTCTGTGCTGGCAACGCAACGCTACCCGTCTCCGTGACGACTAGTGGCCATTTCTGCATATCATACGTGTGTCCGATCATGTAAGGTAGACATATGTAATATGCACGTAGTGGGACAGTTGGGTACAGCTATTAGGCCCCCAAAATGCTACAAAATAGAAGAAATTCCTGTAATTGGTACAAGTTAAAATAACCAGAAAACAGAAAGCAACGGACAGGTGCTAGCTAGAGAATGGCACACTTTGGAAAGGGAACGCTGACGGTTGCTGCAGAGTGCTGTCAAAAATTCTGACTTGCATTTTCCTACATTTCTCTTTGCTCCGGGTGCTCCTTTTAAAGTACAAACTGCTGCAGCGGGAAATAATTTCGTTTTGCTCTGCGATCTGCAACACCCAGTGCGGCCTTGAATGTAATCTCGGGTGTCGGGTGCGGCGTGGATTGCGCGTTCTTTTGTTCGTTTTTATTATTTTCTCTTGTTTCCACATAGCTTAACGTCGGTGAGGCGCAAATAACGCGTACAGGGAACACAGCAACAAGGCTGAACGGCAAAGACCCTCCCTGTTGCTTTTCTGTTACGCTGACGTATGCTCTTCTGCTTTTTCTCATCGTATCAGTACAGCAGTAAAAAAGAAAGTACACTCACACACCTCAATAATTAGAAATACACTCTGTGAATCATTTTGAAGTGTGTGATAAAAGGTATTTTTATTGTAATATACACTACTGGCCATTAAAACTGCTACACCACGAAGATAACGTGCTACAGACGCGAAATTTAGCCGACAGGAATAAGATGCTGCGATATGCAAATGACTAACTTTTCAGAGCATTCACACAAGATTGGCGCCGGTGGCGACACCTACAACGTGCTGACATGAGGAAAGTTTCCAACCGACATTTGATACACAAACAGCAGTTGACCGGCGCTGCCTGGTGAAACGTTGTTGTCATACCTCGTGTAAGGATGAGAAATGCGTACCATCACGTTTCCGACTTTGATAAAAGTCGCATTGTAGCCTATCGCGATTGCGGTTTATCGTATCGCGACATTACTGCTCCAGTTGATCGAGATCCAATTACTGTTAGCAGAATACGGAATCGGTGGTTTCAGGGGGGTGATACGCACCGCCGTGCTGGATCCCAACGCCCTCGTATCACTAGCAGCCGAGATGACAGGCATCTTATCCGCTGTAACGGATTGTGCCGCCACGTCTCGATCCCTGAGTCAACAGATTGGGACGTTTGCAAGACAACAACCATATGCACGAACAGTTCGACGACGTTTGCAGTAGCATGGACTATCAGCTCGGAGACCATGGCTGCGGTTACGCTTGACGCTGCTTCACAGACAGGAGCGCCTGCGATGGTGTACTCAACGACGAACCTGGGTGCACGAATGGCAAAACGTCATTTTTTCGGATGAATCCGGGTTCTTTTTACTGCATCATGATGGTCGCATCCGTGTTTGGCGACATCGCGGTGAACGCACATTGGAACCGTGTATTCGTCATCGCCATACTAGCGTATCACCCGGCGTGATGGTATAGGGTGCCATTGGCTACACGTCTCGGTCACCTCTTGTTCAGATTGACGGCA
This sequence comes from Schistocerca americana, assembly GCF_021461395.2. Lineage (NCBI taxonomy): Eukaryota > Metazoa > Arthropoda > Insecta > Orthoptera > Acrididae > Schistocerca > Schistocerca americana. The sequence continues at coordinate 968,997,329 of NC_060120.1, read as the reverse complement.
CTTTGAGTAGTGGACGTTACATTTCAGGTGTGTTACGACCCGTGGCTCTACCCTTCATTCGATCCCTGCGAAACCCTACATTTCAGCAGGATAATATACGACCTCATGTTGCACGTCCTGTACGGGCCTTTCTGGATATAGAACGTGTTCGACTGCTGCCCTGGCCAGCACATTCTTCAGATCTCTCACGAATTGAAAACGTATGGTCAATGGTGGCCGAGCAACTGGCTCGTCACAGTACGCCAGTCACTACTCTTGATGAACTGTGGTATGGTGTTGAAGCTGCATGGGCAGCTGTACCTGTACACGCCATCCAAGCTCTGTTTGATTCAATACCCAGGCGTATCAAGGCCGTTATTACGCCAGAGGTGGTTGTTCTGGGTACTGATTTCTTAGGATTTATGCACCCAAATTGCGTGAAAATGTAATCACATTTCAGTTCTAGGATAATATATTTGTTCTATGAATACCCGTTTATCATGTGCATTTCTTCTTGGTGTAGCAATTTTAATGGCCAGTAGTGTATATAAGGGGGCGATGAAAAAGATTCCGTTCTAAGGATGCAAAGTTCAGAATCGGTATGCCAGTCAAGCAAAACCGCCGTGACCATTGAGGCAGTCATTCCGCCGACGCACCAGGTTGAAGATACCTGCTCGGTAAAATAGCGTATCGTGCTGCGTGAAGAAGTCCATAACTACCTGCTGCACATCCTTGTCCTATAGGAATCGTCGACCCTTCAAGTCCTTTCTTAAGGGACCAAAGCGTGATAATCGCATTAGGAGAGACTAGGACTATAGGATGGATCTTCTGCGTTACGACATTTGCAGTATGAAGAGGTCAATTATCGTGAAGTAGCAGCAGCCCTTGTCGCAGGTTTCCTGCACGTTTCGCCTTAAATGCACGCCGTAATTTCTCCTGCATTGCGGAGTACCGGTCCCCTGTGATGCAGAAGCCAGATTCGTTAAAATCAATAAGTAATAGCCCCGCTAATCAAAGAAGAAGGTGAGCATGACCTTTCCAGCAGATGGCTGGCTCTTGATCTTCTTGGGACAAGGGGACGATGCGTTAACCACAGCATCGTCGACTCTTTCGGCTGCTGTTCCCAGTGGTGGCGACAACTTTCGTGGCCTGCAACATTGCGCTGAAACAAAATGTTGCCTGCAATATTGAAACGCATCAGCTGCTTCAGGCAACTTTTTGTTTGGTTCTTGTCGCCTGGGGTATCCTGTAAGATGTTGTGCTGCACGCTACCCGAACTGATGACGAAGTCCTTTTCTTGACACAAATGGCTATAAGCCGAGCCGCTCGAATCGTATCATCAACCGCCTGTTGTTGTTATCCGTAATAGATACAGCTGGCCTCCTAGATCGACCGCCGTTTTGGGTAGAATCGTGACTAAGGAAGAACTTTGGGCACCATTCCACGATGGTGGTTTTCGACAGACATTCTGCCTCTTACACTTTCTTCATTCTAGGATGGATGTCTTCCGGTGCTTGTCTTCTGCAACAAAGAAAAGAGTAACAGCACGCCGGTCCTGTTTGGACACATTTGGCAGTAACGTCGCCATTCCTCACTTTTCCGCACTTACCATAACCATGTCAGAAAGACACGAATGCCACACTCATATCGATGATTACATACTCGCATCGGAATAGCGCTGGGTTGGATATACGGTGCACCAACGCCATCAAACGGGAACTTTTTGATCGCCCCTTGTATTGAGATTATTTTCTTCAGCTCACAGGTGGGGCATGGGTAGAACTACATTCTGTACGAATCTGTGCTAGTTCTTACTCGCCTGTCTGTGGTAGCTGCCGTAAAATTTTCTGTAATATCAGTTATTCGATTTTCCGATAAATCTTCTGAGTGATATGGATGCTGGTGATTCATTGGCGGAAATGGAACGTGTTATCCTAACCGAGCGCAGCAAACTGATACTCCAGTATATGACGTCTGTTGGATATGTTGATTAAAATTTCATCCTTTTGCGAATTTATTTTCAGTATTTTGAAAAAGAAAAAAAAGACCGTTCCTAGGGTTTAAGACAGCAGAGTGAACATGGTGGCTTTTGGGTGAGTCTAACGCTCCTGGTACATTTCAGGAGGAGGTCTAAACACATCATTTCAAGAGGAGTCGCATGCACCATCTTCTGGACTTAGAGAAAATTTGAAACATTGGCATGGGTGAGATAAGAACACTACACAGTCAGAAAGCACAGGATTTTGGCTCTAGTGCAATGACTACAGAATAGGTTTTAATGAACTGATGAACTGAAGAGAACAGAGAACAGCATTGCAAGAAGAGGAGGAACAAGTCTCAAAAAAAAAAAAAAAAAAAAAAAAAAAGACAGACGACAACAGCTAAAACCTGGGCAGAGTTTACAGATAGAATAGAGCCACGAAACGAAGAGATACACACTAATTCTAATGAAGGACATTCGTTCTGAACAGAAGGAGGGTACGATACCACAGAAAGAAGAGGCATGGTGTAGAACGAGAGTCAACTTTGACGACGAGTAGCATACTGTAGTGTTCAGTAATGACTGTTGTTTCTGTTCGTGGTCAAAGGGAGCAGCTATTTTCCAGATGCACAACTCTCCAAGTCCTGGAATTACTATGTGGTTAGCTAGTGGACACGTCAACTGGTGTGATTTGGTAACAGTTGAGGGAACCTGAATGTTCAGCACCAAGTGGAACAAATAGTAAACATTGTTGTCACACCGTTCATAATCAGGGTACCAAATGGCATACTGCAGCAGTGTAATGGAAGGCCTTACAATGCAGTTCATACCACACATTTCTTGAGGAATGTACGGATCCTTAATTGGTCTGCACAGTTGCATGGTTTGCCACTCTAGAGCGGAGCGTGTCCGGAATGCGATGGGAAGACACATTCTTCCATACCGTCGTGCAGCCCACAATCTTCATGAAGTGACACAGCATGTATTTCAGACATCACACGAAATTCCTAAAGATGATGTTCGGCTGCTCTGTACATGCATGCCACAATGGGTGCATACTAATGCTAATGAAGGTCATTCGTTCCGAAAAGAATGAAATTTTAATTATCTAATGGCCGTAATATGACCAACATCTCTACAAAGTTAGACGAACATCGAACTGGTGCATCATGGTACAACACGTTCCATTTCTGTCAGTGCATGTTGGAGATAAAATATCGGTATTTCCGGTATGACATATATTCGACATATCGGCAAAAATGATTTTTATTCCACTTTCACACATAAAAATTTAATAGCTTATTGCTTAATTACAATAAGCATACATTAATATAGATGTCACCTTCATCTACATCTACTTCTACATCTACAATGACAACTGTGAAATTCACTTTTAAGTGCTCGTCAGAGACAAAATGGTTCGTCAACGTTTACAAATTGAATTTGGCAATCAGCAACATGATCACTTTTAAAGCTATCCATAATATCTTAATTTTATATAGGCTCAAAGAAAAGTTGTTTGAAAATATTTTCAGTTTAAATGCGACAAAAAATTATCAATTCACCAATAGGCTGTCAATAAAAATTTAGATACGTGAAGAATATCATTTTACAATTTCATTTAGTTGTTTATTGCTTATTAGGCTGACCAGGTTATGGCCTCAAGAAACAATTCATACCACGGATAATACACAAAAATTCAGTTTAATAATAATAATAATAATAATAAAGTAGCAATAATTGAAAGCAATAATGATAATAATAATTGACAATAATAATAATAATATAATACAATATTATAATAATAGCAGTGACATAATAATAATAATTGTTAGTAATAATAGTAAGAGTAACAACAGTAAAGGGCATTAAAGAATGATATATATTAGTGTACCACATTTTAATACAAGTTTGGTATTATAGAATCTGAAGGGATAAAGAAAGAGGGGAGCATTAAAAAGACATTGACAGCAGCTGTTTGTTGAGAACAGAATAGCGCAGAGATAAATCTACTTTTATTTTGTTCCACAGAAGACTTTTCTCTGTTGTAAATGCAAGAGTTACATCATTTCTGAGTGTATATCGTGACTTACACTAGAAAGTACAGTAAGCATTTCTTCAATATTTGTGCTGCAGTTCATAACAAGGAGGTTGCGAAGGTGTTGAGATATTATAGAAGGCCGTTGAAAGTTAAGTAGACTTATAAAGTAAGAAATAATTAGGCCTTTTACTGAAAGTGAGACTAAAGTAACATGTGGAAAATTCTTACGAGTAGAAGTGGCAGTATGATGGGATGTGTGTTTCCTTTTTCTGTGACTGTGTCGCCAGCCTTAGGAAGTAGCCAATCGAAAATGGCACTGAGCACTATGGGACTTAACATCTTAGGTCATCAGTCCCCTAGAACTTAGAACTACTTAAACCTAACTAACCTAAGGACATCACACACATCCATGCCCGAGGCAGGATTCGAACCTGCGACCGTAGCAGTCCTGCGGTTCCGGACTGCAGCACCTAGAACCGCACGGCCACCGGGGCCGGCGCGTAGCCACCCAGCACAGGCCTTGTTACTATAACACTCAAGGCTTTCAGGTACATATCCTTGAAATTTTGCCGTACTTCTAATGAACTAACTCTGTAACTGACAGCTTCAGATACTGACAAGTAGAGAGAGATTCATGACAGAGTCGAAGTCGGCAGCACAGGAAAAAGCGCACCCATTTCATAGGTGCCATCGAGAAAGCTACCTTGATTAGATTAGATTAGTACTTGTTCCATAGATCATGAATACGACACTTCGTAATGATGTGGAACGTGTCTGGTTAATAAAAGGTGTCTATACAAGATATTACATTACACAAAATATTACATGACACTCAATTTTTAAATTTTTTTTTGTGGAGGTAGGGAAATTACCCACTTACTATATCCAAAAATTCATCTAACGAGTAGAAGGAGTTGCCATTAAGAAATTCTTTTAATTTCCTTTTAAATGCTATATGGCTATCTATCAGCGCATGTCGGGTGTTTCAAGCGTCAACTCCGCGTCTCAATATCTCGGGATGTAATGGGAATATTGCGATGTAATTAACGCCATTGTGTATGTGCATTGTCATGCTATGGATTGCTGAAGAAAAAATATAGGAGGTCCATTTAAAAAAACATAAGTTTGTGTTAAAAAACACATATGCTTTCGTTTTAGAATGTTTCCAAATATGTACATTCATGGGCCCCAGCCCTACATTGATACCGGTGAAAGTCGTTTTCCAATAGCTGTTATTGTTCCAGAGATATTTTGGGTGGACAAGATAGCTGGGACACCCTATATGTGTGTGTGTGTGTGTCTGTGTGTGTTATTTGGGTACGAGGGAGACAGTAACGAGCCTGATTGTTATTGTTGTTGTGGTCTTCAGTGCAGAGACTGGTTTGATGCAGCTCTCAATGCTACTCTATCCTGTGCAAGCTTCTTCATCTCCCAGTATCTACTGCAACCTACATCCTTCTGTATCTGTTTAGTGCATTCATCTCTTAGTCTCCCTCTACGATTTTTACCCTCCACGCTGCCCTCCAATGCTAAATTTGTGATCTCTTGATGTCCTACCAACCGGTCCCTTCTTCTTGTCAAGTTGTGCCACAAACTCCTCTTCTCCGCAATTCTATTCAATACCTCCTCATTAGTTATGTGATATACCCCTCTAATCTTCAGCATTCTTCTGTAGCACCACATTTCGCAAGCTTCTATTCTCTTCTTGTCCAAACTATTTATCGTCCATGTTTCACTTCCATACATGGCTACACTCCATACAAATACTTTCAGAAACGACTTCCTGACACTTAAATCTATACTCGATGTTAACAAATTTCTCTTCTTCAGAAACGCTTTCCTTGCCATTGCCAGTCTACATTTTATATCTTCTCTACTTCGACCATCATCAGTTATTTTGCTCCCCAAATGGCAAAACTCCTTTACTACTTTAAGTGTCTCATTCCCTACTCTAATTCCCTCAGCATCACCCGAATTAACTCGACTACATTCCATTATCTTCGTTTTGATTTTGTTGATGTTCATCTTATATCCTCGTTTCAAGATGCTGTCCATTCCGTTCAACTGCTCTTCCATGTCCTTTGCTGTCTCTGACAGAATTGCAATGTCATCGTCGAACCTCAAAGTTTTTGTTTCTTCTCCATAGATTTTAATACCTACTCCGAATTTTTCTTTTGTTTCCTTTACTGCTTGCTCAATATACAGATTGAATAACATCGTGGACAGGCTACAACCCTGTCTCACTCCCTTCCCAACCACTGCTTCCCTTTCATGCCCCTCAACTCTTATAACTGCTATCTGGTTTCTGTACTAATTGGAAATAGCCTTTCGCTCCCTGTATTTTATCCCTGCCACCTTTAGAAGTTGAAAGAGAGTATTCCAGTCAATATTGTCAAAAGCTTTCTCTAAGTCTGCAAATGCTAGAAACGTAGATTTGCCATTCCTTAATCTTTCTTCTAAGATAAGTCGTAAGGTCAGTATTGCTTCACGTGTTCCAATATTTCTACGGAATCCAAACTGATCTTCCCCGAGGTTGGCTTCTACCAGTTTTTCCATTCGAGCCTGATTACCTTTCTAGTAATTTTGTTTCTCATGAAGATATGAGCAGGAGAGAACTTTTAAAACAACATGCGACATTGTTTTATTCGGTGATACATTCGCTCTCCTCGTGACCAGTTCGAAAACGTATCGCAGTGCAACATCCGTGCGAAAACTACGTTATTAAAAATGTAACACAATGTTTACTTTGCCTCTCCTATGCTAACACACACTGCAAATACTCCGGCTAACGTAACTCGACCACTTGTCAGAGATGACAACGAATAATTGGAAACACCAGTAAAATGCACAGCGCTCATTCAGTCAAGCGTCCCCAGTTGAAGCTCAGTGCGAATATCACGCATGTACGCTAGGGCTGGCCATGACGTTTCCAGACTTCATGCGTGCTCGTTGTGAAAAGCTAGCGTCGAGCCTGTCTCGCATCGCACGGTCATTCTCGCTAGTACTCGGAACAGCGCGAAATTTCATTTGGCACGACATTTTTCGGTCGGCAGAGTTCTCTTCAATTCGGCAGAATCGTCGTCTCAGCGCTGTGCACCTTTCCCTACATGTTCGTCGTATAGAGGACATTCACAGGTCCAGTGGCTATCGGCACAAGAAGAAGCTGTCTAGCGATGTATCGGCCCAAGCCTTCAAATATGAATGGGAATGACAGAAAAGAGGGATGAGAATCCTCGGTGTACACTGATCAGCCAGAACATTTTGACCACCTTCCTAATTGCCAGCCTGACCACCTTTGGCACGGATAACAGCGGCGGCGCATCATGCCGTAGAAGCAATGAGGCTTTGGTAGGTCGCTGGAGGGAGTTCGCACCACGTCTGCACGCGCAATGCACCTAATTCCTGCAAATACCGGTGATGGAGGAGGGGGCGAAGGGGGGGGGGGGGGGGTCGTTAACTCTAATGCCCCGTTCCATCACATCCCAGATGTGTTCGTTCAGTTTCAGATCTGGTGCATTGGGGGGGGGGGGGGGGGCAGCACATCAATTGGAACTCGCCACAGTGTTCCTCGAACCATTCCGTCACAGTTCTGACCTTGAGATATGACTTTTTATCTTCCTGAAAACTGCCATCTCTGTCGGGAAACATGATCGCCATGAAGGGGTCTGCAAACAGTGTATGATACTCCTTGGCTGTCATGGTGTGCTGCACGAGCTCCACTGGACGCATGGGCCCACGTGAATGTTTCCCAGAGTATAATGGAGCCGCCGCCAACTTGTCTCCGTCCCGCAGTGCGGAAGACGACGGATTCGCGCCCTGCCATCGGCATGATAAGGTATCGGGAGTTATCAGACTATGCAACGCTCTGCCACTGTGTCCATGTCCAGTGCCGATAGTCACTTGCCCATTTTAGTTGTAGTTGCTAATGTCGTGGTGTTAACATTAGCATATGCATGGTGTAATGGTTCTTTATTTACGTGACCATTACCGCACTCCAACCCTAGTTCTCGACACCAGTAATATCGTAGTACATTTCTGCGAAATAACAGACACATTTTTGTGACAGTATTCACATTTGGTTTTTCTTTTAATGTGTAGGTACTCCGATGTACCGATATATTACAGTGATACAGTTCTTGTGTGTATTCATTTATGTGAGACTGTCACCTCAAATGTTAAGTCCCATAGTGCTCAGAGCCATTTTCCGAGCAGTCACAATCTTCCCTCGGTCAGACTTAGACAGACCGCGCCTTCCTCATTCTACACGTGGATAGCAGGCTCACTGATATTACATGACCTTGCTTGTGTCCAACTAGTAGCCATTCCTCGCCAGGTGGCGCTGCTATCTTCTGCCATAGTTTATATCGATAGTAAGTCAGTGCTCATAATGTTCTGGCCGTTCAGCATATATTATGCAGTCATATAAGTAACATGTACAGCAAATTTGCTGTGAAACGACGTTACAATACCATGCAGACAGAATTTGAAGATTTAGTTGGCAATGAAAGAACAAAAAGATATAACAGCTGACAGTTTGGATTCATTGTTCTGTGCGTCTAGAAGTACTTTTTGCTAAATTTGTATACATGGAGGACTTCGCGCGCTGGAGATCATCGCCTAGTGTTTGTGTGTGCCATTGAGTTCGTGCTCTAGTGTTCCAGTGTTTAATAGTTTGTGCTCCAACGTTCGCGTGTGTCATCTGTCGTCTCTGTGCGTGTCCACGTGTCTGAACATTTTTATTTTGGACTCTGCGCCCGTGAACGGCTCCGTGTGTTTTAATTTTGTGTGTCTACGTTTGTCTATCCACCATGTCTGTTCTGCGATTGTCTTCTTCTGTATCATTAGTTTATCTGTGGCCGAATAGCGGCATAGTATGCCGCTGCTGGCCTACCTGTATCAGCTGTGAAATTACCAATAAAGAAAAAAAACTTGGAGGACGCGAAGAAAATGATGGTACGAATAGTAAAATTTCTGAGGTCTCACGCATTATTCCGCTGTCAGTTACAGCAGTTTGCAGTGGAATTGCACGTAGAGTATGCTGATTTAAAAGTACGTCGGTTTTGTCAAGGGACATGCCTGTAACGATTTTTCGATTTAAAACACGCTGTTGTTTAATTTTTGAAGGAAAATCAGTGTAAGAACGAAAGTTAGAACATTCGGAATGCATTGCAGACCTTGCATTTTAAGTGGACATCATTGAATTTCGCCCACATTAAAACAGTTCAAGGAGAGGAACAGCTTATTTTTGATTTGATGGGTATGCATTTAAAAAGTGAAACGCATTGTAGAAAGGATACTTTCTGACAAACTCAGCCCAGTTCCCTAAGCACACTGGCGTTAAAGAAACCGGGAAGTTTGAAGAATTCATTGTGCCCTACAAGACTAGCTACCTAAACGTTTTGAGGGAACTGCCAACGTTACATCTGTTTACGAGACCGTTTGCTGTTTCAGTTGAAAGCGCACCTGTGCATGTGCTGATGTAACTGATTGAGCTGATAAGGTAATTCCCGCGTTAAAGGCAAATCCCATTAACGTTGAAATTGTCCAGCACGTCTACATTGTTTTCCTCAGGTAGAGTTTCCATGTCTCCTCCTCATGTTCAGACAGCGTGTCGTGGCGGTGGGGCAAACGTGCCCGCCAGGCTGAGCACTATGGCCCTCGTTCCAGGATCCAGCCTGCAAGCCGAACTCTTGGCCACCTTTAACGTACACCAACGAAGAGAAGGTACCAATGCTATTCGTCTGTGGAGATGTTAACAAAACAGTAACTTGTAACCTCCTTACAAAAAATTGTATATATAATGATAATGATTATGATTCTAATTTTAGTATAACCTCAGAACAAAATTGGTTCCCATTTATAACCTCCCTACAGAAATGCATTCACATTTAACCTCCACACAAAATTTGTTTCCCATTTAATGTAAGCTCGAAACAGAAAAATTCCTAAACCTCGCAATAAAAAATAAATTCAGTAACCTGGTAAATTTTGGACGACAGCAGTGCTGCGTCATGGCCCTGTAAGATCATTCTGAATAAAAAAGCAAAAATTCTTACCTCAATAAAGTCGCCAACTATCTGTTCTTACAGTAACCTTTTTCCGGCACATCTCTGTGCAATGCTGGCCGTTAGATTTGTCATTTATGAAAGGAAGCAACTAATTTTTCTTTTGCAACAATCGGAATGATCATGTATTGGAGACATTAGTAAATTCTTTAAATTGAAATGAATGCTTGTTGGAAATTACTTTATATGACAAAGATTATTATCAGGACATTTTTAAAAGATTCACATGGGAGTTCTCATAACATTACTAGATATGCGCGAGGCTGCTTTTTACCTTATACAATAATACTCAGGCCCCGGCATCGCTGTATCGCGACCGGCCCAGCCAACATGATACACTATACCAGACCAGAGCAGACTCCAGACCAGACACAGACTAGCGCAGACTAGCAACAACTTACTGCTACAGCTACACAGTTAGTACTGAATCAACACTGCTCTCTGGTCAGCGATTCTCTTATACCTTGCATATCGCAGGTAGCGCATGAGCAATACATCGAAATTACATCTGCTTGGACCTCTTACATAACCCTCCACTGGGGGGGCAAAAATTTGGCAGCGATGGTGAGTCAATTGGACTTGCCATGAGCAACAAATTTTTCTTAATTAACTATGTTTACAGTCACAGAATATATACATATATATAAGTTCAGAACATGAAATGAAATAGAGTGCACATGCACTGAGTACAGAACATATCAAGAAACTACGAAATGTATACGCAATGAGTACAAAACATATTAACAAATGACATAAAGTGCATACGCACTGTAGTATTTTTTTAACATTTTACAAGAACTAGGATAGGAAAGGGAAGGGTTGGATCATGGTTGTAGCACAGTAGGTTGCACGTAGCTGCACTGAAAGTCCACATCTTTCTACAGAAGCACAACACCAAGTGGGACAATCTGAAGTTCTCTTCCCTGAAGTAATAATCAGTGTAGCCAAGACACTGAAATGTCGTATTAATATTCAATGTTATCATATGGTAGTACATTAGGTACACCAAACAGTGGAACCATAATAACATCTCCATTGTTCAAGGTGGTGGACACCATGATGTGTCAACACCACACTCTTTCACCAACGTAGAATTAGTGCAGAAACGAAATATAATGCTCCATGATCATAAGGATGGACGGGACGAACGGATATTGCAGTAATTTCTGGTAATTAGGTCAGAAGGTGAAGGACATTAAGTTTTATGCTAGTCATCATTAAGAATTACACTAGTCTATCAACCGAGTTGAGTAATTGGTGGCACTCATCACCTAATTACTAAACATTTCTGTACTATGTATGAAGTATTACAGAATAATATTCATAAGTCATCTGATTACAGTGAACATTGGCACTCACTGGCAAGTTACAAACCATTTTTATGCATTATTCAAAAGTGATCATTCAAAGCAAGAGTTACTTTATGGCATACCATTTACATAATTCATCTAGTTATAGTAATCATTGGCACTCATTTGCCAGTTACAAACCATCAGAAGTCATCATTCAAAACAGGAGCTAATGAGTGTAGCATCAACCTACTGGTATTCATACATAATAGCATGTAAGTGACATAATACAAATTTAAAATATAAGGAACAGTGGCATTCATGGGCCAGTTACTAAACATATAGCAAGTATTGAATATTACAAAACATTTTTCATCATTCAAGTGACATACGACATATTTAAAATAATTATTGGCACTCATTGGCCAGTTACAAACCATCAGAAGTCATCATTCAAAATGAGAGTTAATTATTAGCATAGCATTTATAGAGTATAACAAAAATATTATTTACAGAAATTATTGGCATAGCATGTATGCATTATTACAAAATATCATTCACTATTACTCAGAACTCATCATTCAAGTGACATAGGACATATTGAAAATGTAACACACTGTACCTATTACTCAAGGTCTGTGATTAGAAAACATCATTCAGTATTACTCAGAACTCTCTTAAACTGGTAGCATTATTTGGGACTGGTAATACATTTTCTTTTTTTGAGCTAGCAATGCATTGCGTTCAGATCGATAATTAATTGCTGGGGCATAACAATATTTGCTTTTGACTTATTGCTGCAAATGAGGATAGGTAACGTCATTCGTCATGAGTCAGCTGTAGCAAGGTTATGAAACAAGTAGAGTATATGTGATCACATTCATGAACGACACACACAAATGGGTAAAAAAAATGCAAGTACTAGAACAGGTTTAATGACTAACTGCTTATAGCACATAAATTTCATGAATAGCTTCTCCTAGAAAAAATGCAAAATGGACTATTAAGCTGAAAGAAGAAACGCATATTATGCTGAAAAGTAGTGAACTTCGAATTAACAGGTAATGAAACGTGTACTCAGTATGTATGTACTCTAGCTGTCCTTTCCAAAACATTCAGTCATTATACCATGCCACATAAGACATACTGTCAAAACGAACTGCAACAAATACTTAAATAACTACATAGCATTTCTTAACTAACAGTAAATATATAAACTTCATCATTATTCTCATCTGCAAAGAAAAACTTCATTATTCATATTACCATAACTTCATTACTATCATCACCTGCAAAGAAAAACTTCATTATTCATATTAGCATATTCTTCATGTAACTATTCATCATCATTCATTCTCATCTGCAAAAAAGACACTTCATTATTCATTATTCATATTACCATTTACTTCATATAACTATTCATAGTATAGAGTTTCTTATTTCTAGCATATTTCATCACTAAAACTAAGATGTGTAGTTCTTGTCTGACAGCCTGCGTCAATCGCCTCGTATTCTGAAAGAAAAAATTAGTAAAGACTGCTATCATACGATGTGTATAGTATATTATTGTTAATGCTTGTTAATTCTGATCCATTTACTCTTCGTGACGAGGTATTGCATCTTCTTTCGTTCATTCCGAAGGTGAAATTCCCATTTCATAGTAATCCACTGTGGTTTGTTTAATTTATTTCTTTTACACGTTATTGCTTTCTGAAAATGATGAATAAGGATTAATATCTTGCATTTAAATCATATACCCATTAAATAAAAACTGGTTTCTAGTAATATAATTAAGCATACAGAATAGCATGACAGAAAACGTATTATGTCAAAAACATGTACAGTGTTCAGGAGCAAAAATGTACACAGAGTATCATAATGTAGTAGCAAAAAAATGTAAAATAGTCACGATGTTGAGATATCATAAGGCAAAAATGTCAAAGTCAACTGGTGTTTGTTATATCTTAAAGATTTCGTAGTGCATACAAACAAAACAGGAAAACAATCATACATACATGGAAAATGGAAAATGTGCACGGTCTGATATACAACGACAAGAAATGACTTTCTTTGTGTTCAGCTTGTATGTTGTGTAGTTGATAGAGGCGAGAGTTGAAGACTTTAATGGAGAAAGAATTTGATAAATTTAATATGTCACTAGATAGAATTGCATAATTGGTCATAAAATATGTAAGTTTATCTGAAAAAATGTGCATGGTCTGATGTGTAACGACAAGAAAAGCGACCTGCTAACATACCTTGCCGGGGACTCGCCAAGAAAAAATATGATAATCATCAGTAAGTATTTATATAAATATAGTTGCTTAAGTGTCATAATATGTGTAAGTTTATCTGGAAAAATGTGCACGGTCTGATGTGTAACGACAAGAAAAGCAACCTGCTAACCTTACCCTGCCAGGCACTTGCCAAGAAAAAAATACGATAATCATCAGTAAGTATTCATATAAATATAATTGCATAAGCGGTCATATAAAAATCAGGAAACGGCATTACAGTGTGATAAATCATAAAGTATGTTCATTCAATAAATGGTTTAATATTGGAGACATGGTGATTGCCTTTGCTTTTTCTGGTTCTCAGAGTTTCGACGTGTATGACATTGGGGTGAGGAATGCTGCGAATTCGATATGGACCTGCGTATAGATGCTCAAATTTACTACATCTACTCTTTCCTCTGTTGGATAAATAATGTGTGCGTACTAATATCTTCTGTCCAATGTGAAAGTCACGGCGTGTACAAACCTGTTTTTGCTGTCTTCTCCGGCGCTCTGCGGCACGTTTGATGTTGTTCAGCGCAATGTCAATTATTTCATGGTGTCGTAGTCGACGATATGTAGGAAAGGATACTAATTCTTTAAATTTCTTAGGTGGTTCAACATTTTTCAGTATAACAGTCGGAGATAGCATAGTAGATTCATTTGGTATGGAATTAATTATATCCTGGAATGAGAGTATGTGTGTGCACCAATCAATATGTCTTTTATGGCAGTATATTCTACACAGTTTACCAATTTCTTTCATCAGTCGTTCACAAGGGTTCGAAGAAGCGTGATACTTGGATATATAAATCGGAGGAATGTTTCTTGTTCGTAACATACGTGTCCATACAGCAGATCGAAACTGTGATTCATTGTCGGAAATTACTTTCAATACATGTCCTACATGAAATAGAAAATGTTTTATAAATGCTTTCGAAACAGATTTAGCAGTAGCTTTGCGTAACGGAGTGAAGGTAACAAATTTCGAAGTGAGTTCAATAGCGACAAAGATGTAGCAAAAACCTCTAATAGTTCTGGGAATCGGACCAAAAATGTCTACAGCGGACATGTGTCTCAATTTAACAGGTACAATGGGATGTAATGGAGGAATATGTGAAGTCGCATCTGACTTAGCTTTCTGGCAGATTTTACTTGACGCTAAAACTCGTCGAATACGTTTCTCCATATTGGCAAAATAACAGTTCTGTCTCAGTATAAGAAAACATTTTCTGGCTCCGTAATGTGCGTAACTTAAATGAGTATACCAAATTAATTTGTTAACAAGCTCGTCAGGAATGCATAGTAACCAGTTGTTGCTGTGAGGGTGAGAGCGGCGAAACAGAATGTTATTGCTTACAGTGTAATGGTTTCTGATGGTAACATTATTCCTATCTTGCCAAAGGTGTTTAATTTCTTTCCATACGTTGTCTTTACTCTGCTCTTGTGCTATGTCTCGTAATGACGACGAAATGAAATTTTCAAATGCAACTTGTTGAATATACATGACGCTGAAATTTGCTTTGCAGAAGTTGGTTGCTATGTCTTGCTGATTGTTGCTGAGAGAACAGGATAGTGCGTCTGCTACAATATTTTGTGTACCGGGAATGTGAACAATTGTAAAATTAAATTCCTGTAAATAAAGTTTCCATCTGCTTAACCTGTCGTGTGTAAATTTTGCGGAAAGTAAAAACTGTATAGCTCTATGATCTGTGTGTCTTCCATAAAGAAAATGCCTAAATCTCGTAAATGCCCATACAACACACAATGTTTCAAGTTCTGTAACAGAATAAATGCGTTCAGCAGGTGACAGAATGCGACTCGCAAAGGCGATGTTTTTAATTACTGTACAACCATCTTCTTCAATTTCCTGAAAAATGTGTACGCCTAAAGCGGTGTTAGAACTGTCGGTGGCAATGGAAAAATTTCTAGTAAGATCTGGATGTGATAAAAGTGGTGCATTCAGCAAAGCTTGTTTTAGATTGACAAATTCAGGATGTGCTTGGCTATCCCAGGACTAAATAGTGTTTTTACCCGTCAATTGACATAATCTAGGGGTGTCTAAAGCAGAGTAATGAATAAATTTACGAAAAAAGTTAATTAAACCCAAAAATCTGCGTAGTTGTTTCTTCGTCGTAGGAATAGTAATGTCACGTAAAGCTTGAAGTTTTTCCGGGTCAGGCGCAATGCCTTCTGCTGAAATTACATGTCCAAGAAATTTTATAGAAGTCTTGCCAAAGTGCGATTTACTGAGATTAACTGTGAATCCTTGTGCACGAAAAGTTCGTAACAGTTGTTCAAGAATCAGATTGTGTTCAGACCAGTTAGCTTCTGCGATAAGAATGTCGTCTACATACGTTGTGATTCTGTTTTTAAGTTCTGTCGGAAGTGTACTATTCAAACCGCGAATAAATGCTCCTGAAGAAATAGTTAAACCGAACGGTAATTTACAAAATTGATAGCAGTCACCAAAACAGAGAAAAGCCGTGTACTTTCTGCAGTCCGGATGGAGCTGAATTTGCCAAAATCCCGATTTCAAATCTAATGTGGAATAAATAGCAGTACCATGAAATTTCTGTAGAAGTTCTTCTAGTGTCTGTGGGCGATCTGTTTCATTAATAATAATGTCGTTGATGTGACGCGAATCAAGTACGAGACGAAGTGAACCATCCTTTTTCTTAACAATATGGAGTGGGTTTATGTACGGACTAACTGCCGGTTCAATAATTCCATGGTCAAGTATAGCTTGCAATTGTTTCTTAACTTGTTGTCTGTGAATATACGGAATGGGATAATGTTTGGCTTTAAATGTGTCGTGCTGTTTAACTTGAAATTCATACATAAAACCGGACATAGTATCAGGGACGTTGTCAAAAACTGGAGCTTGCTGTAAAAGAATTTTGCGTAGTTGCATGCGTTCATCATCTGTATTTGCACTGCTCTGTTTAACTTTATCAGAAATCATCTGTATAACGTCATAGTCGGCTTCGTCTGGAGTATTATAGTTGTGTACGTACGTATCTGTGAACAATGTGGAATGACAGTCTATGTTACGTGATGCGGAAATGACCTCTGTACGATTAATTGTTTGTTCTTCCGCAGATAAAAAGTGCTGAAATTCTAAAGCCAGTTGTACATTTTCATCCTTTAACATTAAATAGGAATTTTGAAAGTCAATAATTGCGTAGTGTTGTACCAGAAAATTCGTACCTAAAATAACGTCTGTTGTCAATAAGGCAACAATCCAAAAATTTGAGTGAAATGTATGACCTGCAATACAAAACGATAAGTGTGTCTGTAATTTTACATCTACTCCTTTACCAGATACTGCTCCTTTTACTTTAGTTTTGCCTAATGGTAACGTAGGATAGGTATTCTCTTTGTTACATTCGTTGAAAGTTTCCTCATTTATAACTGACATAGGTGATCCAGAATCGATTACTGCTGAAAATATGGATGATCCAATCTTTACTTCAATGACAGGGTGTGAAATGGTTTTTTGAATAACTGGTTTTTCCTGCAAAAGAATATCTCGAATGTCGTCAAAAGTAATAACATTTTCGTGAACAAGATTCTGCGTGTCAAAAGTATTGCTTGCGTTGCTGGAAGATGCAACCTGTACTGTATCCAGTCAAATTCTATCTGATGTGCTATTATTTGCGGGAGGATGCTGTGGCATTTCGACTATTTGAACTGTTCTGTTATTTCGTCCTGACGTATTACGTTCGGGATGATATCTACTGTCTGGTTCATTCATGATAATATGTTGTTGCGGATGATTTTGCTGCTAGTAAGACCTACTGTTATTAAACATACGCTGAAAATTGTGTTCATTACTTTTACATCTGTCATGATAGTCATTTCTGTACGATGCGTTGTGATATGAGTTGAAATGGTGTGTTTTCTGTACGTAGTTATTTCCTTGTTGCTGTGCATTACTATTTGGTGGAGCCGACGTTATACGTGTAGGCTGCGAAACATTAAAGCTTGGTTGACCTTGTACATTACATTGTTGGT
Organism: Schistocerca americana; assembly: GCF_021461395.2. Taxonomy (NCBI): domain Eukaryota; kingdom Metazoa; phylum Arthropoda; class Insecta; order Orthoptera; family Acrididae; genus Schistocerca; species Schistocerca americana. The sequence continues at coordinate 968,979,681 of NC_060120.1, read as the reverse complement.
TAGGTATGCTAACCGGTTGGTTTTGTTGCTGTTGTTGGGAAAAAAACCTCTATTGTTACCAAAATGTGGTTCCTGTTGCTGATAATTTTGACGATACCGATAATTAAAATTTTGTCTGTTATTAGAGTTCTGATGGATTTCATTCCTGAAGCGTCTATTACCTTTGCTATTGAAATAGCGTGGCTGATCGAAATTGCTGTATGCTTGTTGACCTTGGTTATTATATGAAAAATTTTTGTTAATGAAGGAATAATCTGGTTGCTGAACTTCCAAAAGCTGTAACAAATCTCTGAATGCCGAAATATTTTCTTTCTGCTGACCCGTGATACTCTTAATGATCGTGGTAATTTAGAAACACATAATTGAATAAGTGCAGATTCACTGTATGGTTCACTTAAGTACTGGTTTTGTTGGACCATGTGTTCAAAGAATTGCGTGACAGTGGAAAAATTTGAGTTCTCATAATTCGGTAAACTAATTAGTTGATCCTTGATTCCACGCTGTGTCGCCTTCGACCAATACGCTGACAGAAAAGCATTCTGAAATTCTTCTACCGAATGGCATTGTCTCGCGATCGGTCTCATACGAGTTGCCGGTTCGCCTTCCAAAAAACTGCAAATAAATTCAAGTTTGTGTGTTACAGGCCAAGTCGGTGGAAAAGCAAAGCTAAATTGTTGTATCCAATCCAAGGGGTGAATCTGTGTTCTGCCATTTTTAAATACCTTAAATTTTCTCACGGATAGAAAGTGCTTGTAATCAAAATTTTCGTCTTTGAATGTCTGAACAGGTTCATGATTGTATCCTAGTCTGTTTGTCTGTGACTGTTCGAAATCTAACTCACGTACTCTTTGTAAATTACCTAAATTATACTGGCTGTGTGAGTCTGACAAATGTTCGCAAAGTGGCGTATGCTGTGATGTGTTAAAGGCTGAAATATTTTTCATCTCCATCACCTCTTGCTGTAAAGATGACAATTTTCTACGTGATGTATTATTGGACGAACCTATCTCACTGTACGTCTGCTGTAAATTTTGGAATTCGGGTGTTTGATTAAACGAAACAGGTGACGTATCGTCTGATTTGGTGTCATTATTACTTTCGATAACGTCAACACGACTGGCCAATTCATCATATTTTTCAGTCAGTGCTTTTACCTGATCATCGTTTTTATTATCACAAGCATTAATTTGTTTTTGTATTTCACGTGTGATTTTGTTCAATTTTTTAACGTCTGCTTTGATGGCATTGGGATCCTGTATTAGTTCTAATTGTTCAAGTCTGTCGGTCGCTGTCTGAAAGTCAACTGTGTGTGTGTGTCTGTTTTTGTTTTAAGATCAGAGATTTCATCATGTAATTCGGTGTTCAACTGTTTGATAGTATTAATTTCGTCTGATACTGTAGCAATATTGTTGTCTACGTATGTTTTTGCTTTCGTAAACAATTTACGCTTATCTTACTGTCTCTGTGCAGTAATTGTTTCCATGACTTGTTGCTTTACTTTATTCTGTTCCTGTATAAATTTACGGTAACGCGTTTTACTGTTTTGTTGGTGGTGATTAAAACGTTCGTCAATTTGGCTGTTCTGTCGGTCAAATTTCGTGTCTACTTTTGCATCCAGTGTACGTGAAAGTTCTGCTGACATTAATTTAAACTCGTCGCGTAACTGTGTTGCGTTTTCAGAGCATTGTTTAGCGACTGCACTAATTTCATCTCTAAGTAATTTCGTTGTAGCTGCTTGCGTATTCCTTAATTCTTGAGCAACAGATCTAATTTCTTCACTACTGCTCCTAGCACAAGCCTTAATTTCCTCGCGTAATTGTTCTTTAGTATCATGACATTGCGCGGCAACGGCTGTAATCTGTTCACTAAGTTGTTTGTTCTGTTCATTTAGGTTGTCGTGTTTTTCATTCAACTGTTTCAAATTTTCATTAAGGTTGTCTTGTTTTTAACTAAGTTGTTTGAAATTGCTCTCTTGTTCTTTCTTCGATTGCTTGAAACTTTCATTAAGTTGTTTGAAGTTGTCGTCTTGTTCTTTCTTCGACTGTAGCAATACTGCCATAATTTGATCCAAGCCAAAATTAGCGACTCTATTTTCTATGCTGTGTAATGGTGTCTGTGCATTTGTCACGTTTTGTGTAACCATTTGGTCATTCTGTGATGCTCGAAAAGGTTTGCCAATCGGGTGTGCACTGTGGGTCACTACCTTGGAATCAAATAAATCTGACGTATTTTGACTACATTGTTCATCTTCGTGAGAAAAATTTATCTGTTCACAATTCAAATTTTGCAAATCGTGTGTGTCAAACTGGGCAGCGTCCATTGTATGGCAGCGTCCATTGTATCGGAACGTGCCCCGTCATCAATTGTTAAATTCACTTTGGACGTAATTGAATTTATTTGCCCATCATTAGGATTTGACTCAATACTAGTGATCGGCAGGCACTGATTATCTGTTATTAGGGGATTATCATTATTACACTGAGTGTGGCAAGTATTATCGGTCAAATTATTCGAGTCCGTTATTTCACTCATTGCACATCGCGACGTACTGTTAACAGTTTTTCGCGGAATTTTCTCAGAAATCGAAATTAAGCACAAAAATGAAACAAAGGCAAAGCAAAAATGGAACAAACACAATTACAACAAAGGGCAATAAATTGCCGATGATCTGTGAAGGAAAGAGTGAAAAATTAGTAAATGCGTTGCGCCAGATGCAAACTACATTTAAGTAAATAAGAGCAGATATATGACTACTTCTCAGAGATTCACAAACAATACGATCCTGGACGGTTGTCGCCAAGCGTAACCTCCCCACAAAATTTAATAAATAATAATAATAATATGATTATTATTCTAATTTTAGTATAACCTCAGAACAAAATTGGTTCCCATTTATAGCCTCCCTACAGAAATGCATTCACATTTAACCTCCACACAAAATTTGTTTCCCATTTAATGTAAGCTCGAAACAGAAAAATTCCTAAACCTCGCAATAAAAAATAAATTCAGTAACCTGGTAAATTTTGGACGACAGCGGTGCTGCGTCATGGCCCTGTAAGATCATTCTGAATAAAAAAGCAAAAATTCTTACCTCAATAAAGTCGCCAACTATCTGTTCTTACAGTAACCTTTTTCCGGCACATCTCTGTGCAATGCTGGCCATTAGATTTGTCATTTATGAAAGGGAGCAACTAATTTTTCTTTTGCAACAATCGGAATGATCATGGATTGGAGGAATTAGTAAATTCTTTAAATTGAAATGAATGCTTGTTGGAAATTACTTTATATGACAAAGATTATTATTAGGACATTTTTAAAAGATTCACATGGGAGTTCACATAACATTACTAGATACGCGCGAGGCTGCTTTTTACCTTATACAATAATACTCAGGCTCCGGCATCGCTGCACCGCGACCGGCCCAGCCAACATGATACACTATACCAGACCAGAGCAGACTCCAGACCAGACACAGACTAGCGCAGACTAGCAACAACTTACTGCTACAGCTACACAGTTAGTACTGAGTCAACACTGGTCTCTGGTCAGCAATTCTCTTATACCTTGCATATCGCAGGCAGCGCATGAGCAATACATCGAAATTACATCTGGTCGGACCTCTTACAAACTGCAATGTCTTTTTATTTTAAATACGAACACCTGTACTGTAGTGCTGTTCTACTTTTAAACAAAATTTCATTTACAGTAAGGGCAGTCCGTGATTAAAAATAGCATCATCATTACCCTTCTTTTATTTTGGTTGACCGAATGACCAGTACGCAGTTTGCTTGGTTTCCATTTGTTTTCTGTGAAGTCCAGCCAGTGGATGAGTTAGATTACCTCGGGCACATGCACTGCGTGTCAGCACAGGAGAGTCAGAGTCAGTTTTGTGATATTTTTTTAATAACGTCATGTGTACCCACAACCCACTGAGTTTCATTCACAAGCATGAAAGCCAAGTACGCTAAAAAAGTAAACTATATTATTAAAATCGTTGCCCATATTACTAAGGGTGATACAGATGTCCAGTTTTAAGTTAATCTAAGACTAATCAAAATATCCACGGGTGTACTGCCGGTCCACAGTGTCCAACGGGCACCGGTGGTAGCGAGTTTGTACATGGAGAACTTCGAGGGGGAAGCCCTGTCGTCATCCGAATGGAAACCTACTTGCTGTTTCCGTTACGTGGACGACACGTTCGTCATCTGGCCACATGGTATGGATAAACACCTTGACTTCCTTACACATCTAAACTCCATACACCCCAACATCAAATTCACTATGGAGACTGAAACGGAGGGTAAATTACCTTTTCTTGCCGTCTTGGTCAAGAGAAGGGCTGACGGCACCCTAGGTCATGGGGTGTGTCGGAAGGCAACGCACACTGATCTGTATTTGCACGCAAACAGCTGCCACCACCCTTCACAGAGCAATGGGGTACTTAAAACTCTAGTACATAGGGCGCGCACTATCTCCGACGCAGAGAGCCTACCCCAGGAATTGGAACATCTAAGAACTGCATTTCGAAAAAGTGGGTACTCAGAGTAGCAGATTCAACGTGCTCTCTGCCTAACCACTACAGCACAGCCTGTGGATATGGATGAAATCACGAGGGAGGAGGTAGGCACTGCGTTTATTCTATATACAGGCGCACTCTCGGGGAAAATCGCTCGCATTTTGAAGAAACACCGGGTCGGAACTGTGTTTTGTCCTCAGAATAAAACTCGTGCACTGGTGTGGAGCGCCAAAGATGACCTCGGTTTGAGGAAGGCCGGTGTGTTCCAGATTCCGTGTCAATGTGGCAAGTCGTATATTGGTCAGACGATGCGTACCGTCGAGGATCGATGCCGTGAACACCAGAGGCACACTCGACTGATGTATCCGAGAAAGTCGGCGGTCGCTGAACATTGTTTGTCGGAAAATCACGCTATGGAGTATGAACGCACGAGGATTCTGGTACAGACGTCGAGACACTGGGACAGCATTGTTAGAGAGGCCATCGAAATTAGCACCAATGACGACCTCATAAAACGTGACTGTGGCTATAATCTTAGCAAGGCTTGGGAACCAGCGATTGGGTTAATCAAGAGTAAATCGAGCAAACGTATAGCTGTGACGACCACGGCGGACATAGCCATCACACCGACGTCATCTCAGACGCCGTCGCAACCTGTTCCACCGCGCGACCGTGGCGCGGAGCGCGGACAGCGGAGGGAGCGCGCCGCGGGCGGAGGGTGTTTCAATCGGCCACCCCCGTGACCGAACCCAGTTCCTCCTGAGCAGCCATAGCGTACGGATCTCCGTGCGGGCACGTTCACAGGAGCTCAGTCCGTCAGTTCACCTGATGATGGCGACATGTATGATCGCCGAAATATTGTACCCGTTGGACACTGTAGACCGGTAGTACACCCGTGGATATTTTGATTATCAAATACGCCGGGAGAAACTCAAGAATCTAATCTAAGACTGTTTCCAAGCCCGAGGTCGTATCATGGAACGTGTCTTCAATCAGTCAAATATGAATTGTGTCGTAGTGGAAAGCAAGACTCGGTTCCCCGTAAACTAATTATTACAGTAAAATATGCGGCCCAATAACATTAATGTGACCAGAGTCTGTGGTCGATGTCGAAGTGCAGTAACCACTCACAAGCAGCAGGTGGCAGCACTAGCAGTGGAGGGTATATAAAGCGTGTCTGGGGGATATGGAAAAAACTGCTGTCGTTTCCATAACGCGGAAATGGAGCGATTTATCTTCCAACAAGGAATGATCATTGTCTTTCAGGCCAAGACTGGAAGTCTTTCCAAAACGGCTAATTTTGTAAACTGTTTGCGTGCAGCTGTGGCTAAATGGCTCTGAGCACTATGGGACTTAACAGCTGTGGTCATCAGTCCCTAGAACTTAGAACTACTTAAACCAAACTAACCGAAGGACTTCACACACATCCATGCCCGAGGGAGGATTCGAACCTGCGACCGTAGCAGTCGCGCGGTTCCGGACTGCGCGCCTAGAACCGCGTGACCACCGCGGCCGGCGTGAAGCTGTGGTTGAAGTACATCATTCACGACAAAATGCTGTTCAACAAAACCAGCGCTGATGCAGCTGCGGTGCACGAGGGTCCATCAGTGACTGGGGTGAACAACGATTTTGAATATCTCTACAGGCGTTTGAATTGCAACTGTTGAGCAACTCAGCGTCCATATGAACTAAAGAGTTACCAACAGTCCCCCTCAACGACCATTCAGCGAACATTGCTACCTCTGGCAGGTGCCTGATTCATGCACCCAGGCTGACTGCTGTTTATCAGTGAGAAGGGCTGGAATTTGCACGCCGATAACACAACTGCACGTCCACTGAGTGGCGACGGATGGCCTTGTCGGATGAATCATGATTTCTGGTCCATCAGACAAGGCAGCGTTATGGTCAGTGGAATATTTTAGTGACCTCGTCATTCTGGAATGCACAATGGATCAACACAAGTATGCACCTATCCTGGCTACCACGTCCACCGCAGCGTGCAGTTCGTTTTCCTCTTCATATGGCATCTACCAGTAGGACAGCGCAACTTCACAAGCATCTCGCAGACTGCATGTGCGGTTCAAAGAGCACCAGTATCAGTTTACTGTATTCCCCTGGCCGTAAAACCCCCCAGGATTTAAACTCAATCGAGTATCTGTGGGACCTCGGTCCGTCTGTCCGCACCATGGATCGTAAACCGTGACCTCTTGCGCAGGTCGTGTTACTACAGTCGTCTTGGCTCGACATCGCTGTTGGTGCCTTCCAGAACCTCACTGATTCTCTTTCCGCTACAAAAGGTGGTTATTCAGGCTTTTGAGGCGTGGTCACACTGGTGTGACAGGATCGTGTAGAATATACACTCCTGGAAATGGAAAAAAGAACACATTGACACCGGTGTGTCAGACCCACCATACTTGCTCCGGACACTGCAAGAGGGCTGTACAAGCAATGATCACACGCACGGCACAGCGGACACACCAGGAACCGCGGTGTTGGCCGTCGAATGGCGCTAGCTGCGCAGCATTTGTGCACCGCCGCCGTCAGTGTCAGCCAGTTTGCCGTGGCATACGGAGCTCCATTGCAGTCTTTAACACTGGTAGCATGCCGCGACAACGTGGACGTGAACCGTATGTGCAGTTGACGGACTTTGAGCGAGGGCGTATAGTGGGCATGCGGGAGGCCGGGTGGACGTACCGCCGAATTGCTCAACACGTGGGGCGTGAGGTCTCCACAGTACATCGATGTTGTCGCCAGTGGTCGGCGGAAGGTGCACGTGCCCGTCGACCTGGGACCGGACCGCAGCGACGCACGGATGCACGCCAAGACCGTAGGATCCTACGCAGTGCCGTAGGGGACCGCACCGCCACTTCCCAGCAAATTAGGGACACTGTTGCTCCTGGGGTATCGGCGAGGACCATTCGCAACCGTCTCCATGAAGCTGGGCTACGGTCCCGCACACCGTTAGGCCGTCTTCCGCTCACGCCCCAACATCGTGCAGCCCGCCTCCAGTGGTGTCGCGACAGGCGTGAATGGAGGGACGAATGGAGACGTGTCGTCTTCAGCGATGAGAGTCGCTTCTGCCTTGGTGCCAATGATGGTCGTATGCGTGTTTGGCGCCGTGCAGGTGAGCGCCACAATCAGGACTGCATACGACCGAGGCACACAGGGCCAACACCCGGCATCATGGTGTGGGGAGCGATCTCCTACACTGGCCGTACACCACTGGTGATCGTCGAGGGGACACTGAATAGTGCACGGTACATCCAAACCGTCATCGAACCCATCGTTCTACCATTCCTAGACCGGCAAGGCAACTTGCTGTTCCAACAGGACAATGCACGTCCGCATGTATCCCGTGCCACCCAACGTGCTCTAGAAGGTGTAAGTCAACTACCCTGGCCAGCAAGATCTCCGAATCTGTCCCCCATTGAGCATGTTTGGGACTGGATGAAGCGTCGTCTCACGCGGTCTGCACGTCCAGCACGAACGCTGGTCCAACTGAGGCGCCAGGTGGAAATGGCATGGCAAGCCGTTCCACAGGACTACATCCAGCATCTCTACGATCGTCTCCATGGGAGAATAGCAGCCTGCATTGCTGCGAAAGGTGGATATACACTGTACTAGTGCCGACATTGTGCATGCTCTGTTGCCTGTGTCTATGTGCCTGTGGTTCTGTCAGTGTGATCATGTGATGTATCTGACCCCAGGAATGTGTCAATAAAGTTTCCCCTTCCTGGGACAATGAATTCACGGTGTTCTTATTTCAATTTCCAGGAGTGTAGGTACACCTCACATGTAGAGATAATTATTGACATAAACGTACACCAAGTCTTCAAATGTTTCTCTAGGGCCTAACCTCTAGGAAATAAACTAAAAAAGTGGTTGAAATGTTATCTTTCTTCGTCAAACAAACGCCAAAACTGTGGCAATCACCTCCAATGGGTCACCTCCCTGTCCTATTAATACTGTTTTCCTGGCACATTAAAGCTGTGTGCCGAAATGAGCCTTGAATTCGTCACCCCTCGCTTTCGCGGACTAGTGCTTTACCTACAGAACTATCCAACCATGACTCACGACCCGTTCTGACAGCTCTACACTTTCGCCAGTAGCTCGTGTCCTACCTTCCAAACTTGAGAGACGTTCTCTCTTGAAAGTTGTCGGACTAGCACTCCTGTAGGAGAGGATTTTACAGACACATGTATTAGCTACATCCAAAGGAATGTTTCCAGAAGGTAACTTTCACTCTGCAGCTGAATATGCGCTGATAATCTTCCTGGCAAATTAAAACTGTATGGCAGAACTCGAGCCCTTTGCCTTCTCCTTTCTTCCTGCAGTGCTTGTAGTGGAAATTTCGCAACAGAATGTCTCTGAAGTTTGGAAGGAACGGCACGAAGTACCTCATAGCGCCATTTAAGGCTTGGCGATTTCGACGAGTGTACGTTCGGCACGTGTGGTTACCTTGTGGGTGTTTCACAAGACGATCAGTTATGCCTCGTAGACAACAGCGAACATCGTTTGATCAAGTATCCGAGTTCGACAGAGGAAGGATAGTGGCTTACCGAGATTGTGGATTATCATACAGAGAAATCGCTAGTCGTGTTGGACGAAACCAAACAACTGTAATGCGGATATGTGACCGTTGGATGCAGGAGGGTACGACGGACCGACGTGGTCGATCGCATTCACCTCGGTGCACCACTGCACGTGCTGATAGGCAAATTGTGCGCATGGCAGTGACGGATCGCTCAGTGACATCCCGAACCATAGCACAGCACAATGCGTCTGTAACGCATCATCCAGTGTCTGCGCGTACCATTCGACGCCGTTTACAGCAGAGTGGTCTGTCCGCAAGACGTCCATTGCTTCGTCTACCATTGATGCAGAACCACAGACGTCTCCGTCGCCAATGGTGTGATGACAGACGGATGTGGACGGCAGAATGGAATGACGTTGTCTTTACTGACGAGGCACGCTTCTGTCTGCAGCACCACGATGGTCGGATTCGAGTGTGGAGACACCGTGGAGAGAGGATGCTGGACAGATGCATTATGCACCGCCACACTGGTCCTGCACCGGGTATTATGGTATGAGGCGGTATTGGATATTACTCTCGCACGCCTCTAGTACGCATTGCCGGTACTTTAAATAGCCGGCGCTACATATCCGAGGTGCTGGAGCCAGTTGTCCTTCCTTACCTTCAGGGCTCGGCCACAGCCATATTTCAACAGGATAATGCGCGACCACACGTGGCACGCATTGTCCAAAGGTTCTTCGTCAATAACCAGATTTAATTGCTTCCCTGGCCGGCTCGCTCTCCGGATCTTTCGCCGATAGAAAACATGTGGTCCATGGTTGCTCAACGAGTGACCCAGATTACATCCCCAGCTGCCACACCAGATGATCTTTGGCAACGTGTGGAAGCTGCTTGGGCTGCTGTACCCCAGGAACACATCCAACGTCTCTTTGACTCAATGCCGAGACGTGTGGCAGCGGTGATCTCCAACAATGGCGGCTACTCTGGCTACTGATTCTGGCAGGAACCACATGTCACAGACGTAATCATTTGATACTTGGTCAACATGTTATCTACAAAATAAATTTTGTTGTGCCACCTCTTGTCTTTCTTGGTGTTGCATTTACGGTGGCCAGCAGTGTAGTTTTAATCTACCAGGGAGTTTCATATCAGGGCACCTTCAGCTGCAGAGTGGAAATTTCATTCTGGAGCTCGAACGTGAATTAGCTACAGAGAATAAAGTGATGTAGGAAGTAATGTAGCAGTGTTGAGAGTTTATACAGGGAAGAAGGAGGATCAAGGTTTAACGTCCCATCGACGTTGAGGTCATTAGATACGGAGCACAAGCTCGAATTGTTTCAAAGTTGGGGAAGGAAATCGTCTGTGTCCATTAAAGGAAAACATCCTGGCATTTTCCTGGACCAATTTACGAAAATCACGAAAAACCTAAATGACGATGGCTGCCCGAAGATTTAAACCGTCATCTTACCCCGTACGGGACCAGTGTGCTAACCACTGCGTCACCTCACTCTGGGGGGCTCAGTATGGACGTGTTTTCACTTTTTAACACAACAAAGAAGAAGACGGTGTGACCCGCCCGTGTATAAGCCTGCATTCGCACGTTGTTCCCAGGGTCCAGGGAAGCGAGCAGGCCCCAGACCGAATGAGCCTGTAGAATTAACAACAAGGTCCGTATGCAGACTAGCATTGATGTGGTTTTTAGGCTGTTTCCCACAACCGACTAGGAGAGAATACAGGGCTGGCACCCACTTCCCACCTCAGTTTCACGTTTTGGAAACATTTCGAAAAATGTTCTCGCACTTTCAAGCGGGATAACATTAGATGCAGACAGATGGGTTACATAAATTCCGCCCTGTTGTGGAAGGGACGGAGAACGGAAGGGCATCCGGTCACCCTCTACCACTACGTTGTTGAATGTAGACTATATGACCGATCCAGTGTAGATGTGGCATAAGGTCAGAAAAAATAAGAAGAACAAGAAGAAGAGTTGATTTTCGTCCATTTATTTCGAGTATTTATGCATCCTTAATACTAAATGGTATTCACAAATATAACTTCATTTCCTTTACTAAGAATACAAGATCAACGTTTCAGTCATATGTACCTATGAAAGAAAAACATATTAAGGCCACTCACTCAATAACAATTGTTTCCACATATGAATTGACATGCTCAGGAGCGATATAGACAATACCTGCCCGCTACCATAACTGCGGTTTTTATACTAGATAAATGACGTAGTAAATGGTAGGGTTACTGGCAGTAATGGCAAAGCTGGTCGGTTGTTCGTGTGTTGCTGTTGTGAGCATTTATGGATAGCGACTGGACGAATCCGGGTTCCGTTTGCTCGAAAATGATGGCCGCAATTTGGTTCGCCGCAGACAGGGGGAGCGGCATCACAGCGACTGCATTCACACAAGACACACGGCACCAACTCAAGACGTTATGGTGCGGGGTGCTTTTCGTTACAACGAGAAATCATAGCTGGTGTGTGTCCAGGGCACTGTGACCAGCATGACGTACGTGAATGATATCCTACGACCCGTAGTCACACCAGTTCTGCACAACACCCCAAGCGCGATTTTTGGCAAGACAATGCACGACCACATGTTGCTACAAGAACACGTGACTTCTTTGATGTCAGAGGATGTCAGGCTTCTGACCTGACCCGCCAGATCGCGAGACCTGCCGTCAATGACCTAGAAGATAGTGGCTGAAGTGCCATGCGGCTTTTCGCGGATGATGCTGTAGTATACAGAGAAGTTGCAGCATTAGAAAATTGCAGCGAAATGCAGGAAGATCTGCAGCGGATAGGCACTTGGTGCAGGGAGTGGCAACTGACACTTAACATAGACAAATGTAATGTATTGCGAATACATAGAAAGAAGGATCCTTTATTGAATGATTATATGATAGCGGAACAAACACGTAGCGTTTACTTCCGTAAAATATCTGGGAGTATGCGTACTGAACGATTTGAAGTGGAATGATCGTATAAAATTAATTGTTGGTAAGGCGGGTGTCAGGTTGAGATTCATTGGCAGAGTCCTTAGAAAATGTATTCCATCAACAAAGGAGGTGGCTTACAAAACACTCGTTCGACCTATGCTTGAGTATTGCTCATCAGTGTGGGATCCGTACCAGGTCGGGTTAACGGAGGAGATAGAGAAGGTCCAAAGAAGAGCGGCACGTTTCGTCACAGGGTTATTTGGTAAGCGTGATAGCGTTACGGAGATGTTTAGCAAACTCAAGTGGCAGACTCTGCAAGAGAGGCGCTCTACATCGCTGTGTAGATTGATGTCCAGGTTCCGAGAGAGTGCGTTTCTGGATGAGGTATCGAATATATTGCTTCCCCCTACTTATACCTCCTGAGGAGATCACGATTGTAAAATTAGAGAGATTCTAGCGCGCACGGCGGCTTTCCGACAGTCGTTCTTCCCGCGAATCATACGCAACTGGAACAGGAAAGGGAGGTATTGACAGTGGTACGTAAAGTGCCCTCCTCCACACACCGTTGTGTGGCTTGCGGAGTATAAATGTAGATGTAGATGTAGAATTAAAAATGTCTGGTGTGTGGTGAAACAACGGGGGCAGCACTGTGACCCAGTATCAATCACCACTGATGAAGTTTAGAACCACGTGAATGCAGCATGGACGGCTGTACCACAGTACGCCATTAGCGCCTTGTACGTGTCGATGCCATCACGTATTGAACAAATTATCAGGGCCCACGGCGGACCCTGTTCCTACTAGGCAACACAGACACTTTGTGAACCGAGGTGGCTGAAATGCGGATCATTTCTGCAGAACATAGTAATGTACATATCCTGTGAATATGAACGTCCAATCTCTGGTCGTCTAAGTTCTTCTTTTTCTGAACATGAGTGTACCTTCCATATTAGTTTCGTATTGGCTGCCTCTCCCCAGGATATCAATAATTCTGAGGGAATGTTGCCCTGGCTTGCTATCAGAGTCTGTCATGTTCGTGAACGCGATTCTCTTTTCTCTTTCTTTATTTTACTTAAACGCAGAATCTACCTTTCCCTTGATAATGCAATCTTCTACAGCTTTGCACGTCCCACTCCTCCTTTCCATATACATCATTTTTTAAAAATCTGTATTTCCTTTCGCCTGCTTTATTTGCCGCATTTTTATAGTTTCTCTTTCCTTCAGTTAAATTCAGTTTCTCGTACCTTATCCAAGTATTTCTATTGTATATTTGATCCTCTGCTGACTTAAATGTTTCATATCTAAATGCTACCCATTCACCTTCAGTTGTATTGCTTTCCCCAGTTTCCGTCAATCATTTGCTAATGCTCCCTGTGAAACTCATCAACAACCTCTGGTTCACTCAGTTTGTCTTAGTCCCGTCTCCCTAATTTCCTACACTTCTCCAGTTTCTTGACTTTTTTATTTACATTTTTTAATTTATCTTTACAAAAACTGGTCGAGTTAAAATGACTAAAGGTCTACGGATTTAAAGGTCCTCGGACACAAATTATTATTCTCTCAGACTAGTTGGCTTGCCTCCACATTTTCGCAATAGTTTGAATTTTGAATGCTTCAAGTGAGAAAATTAATTCCCAGTGAGGAGTCGGAATTACGTTTAGTTAAATGAAGAGCAGGTTCCATACAATTACTACAGTTCGTAGTTAGCTCAGTGCGATGGCCGCAATGGCGGGTATGCTGCCATCGACCAAGCCGGTTATTGCGGTTTAAGCTACAAGACTCACCCACTTAGTGATCTGTTAATAACAAAAGAGAGAGATTAACGCTAAGAAATAATAAAATAAAAGTCATTAATCGTACAAAATAAATAATTATTCTCATCAGTTCATTTACAACGATATATACATCTTAACACACCAATGCCAGGAGGAGGAAAGCTATTGAAGAAAGTGACATACGAGGAAAGACAGACAAATGGTAAAAATCACTTGAAATGTAAAAATTAGACCGTCTCATTTCGAAACAGTGTGGGTTAATGTTTTAGAATTAAGACTCCTTTCTTTGTCATTAACTGCTCAGTGTATAATCAGTTCGGGATACTCACCAAAGTAATCCTATTGGCACAGGAAACTTAAGAAAAATACTAATATTTCGTTGGAATTTCATTAATGGATGGGGTCTACATTGCCCCTGGAAATGTTTTCCGTTAAAATCTGGTTTCTAAATCTGTGTTCTACCATTTACAATCAATAGGAGCTGAGCCATCCTGTTATCCCCAGGTTTTTCTTCTTATGCAAACTTTTTTCAAAACGCTTAACCCAAGAACTATCAGTGATTGAATTACGCTGTGTACAAAACTGTAGCTGCCGGTTTCCGCTTTCATTCCATATTCTCCTACTAATTACCTTTATTTCTCTTTTTGACTACCAAATTTCTGGCATCCATCAAAATTAGTTTCATCTCAACTACGTGAATAATTTATTTTATCTCATACATTCTTTCAAAATTTTCATCATTTGCTTGGTTTGTCAGCATATAAACTTGTATTACTATTTTTCTCAGCTACGAAAATGCGTTCACTATGCTTTTCATAATAGTCGTAGCTTACCCACACTATTATTTTCTTATTCATTATTAGACCTACTCCATAATCACTCCTATATGATTTTATGTTGATAACCCTGTTCCCACGTAACCAGAAGCCCTATTCTTCCTGCCTTGTCATTTAACCAATTCCCTCTATGTCTTACTTTGGCCAATGCACCTCTCTTGTTAAATTCTCCAACATAACTACACGAAACATAAAATAACATCCTAATACCAACATCTTGGCAGCCGCTGTGGCCGAGCGGCTCTAGGCGCTGCAGTCCGGAACCACGCGACTGCTACAGTCGCAGGTTCGAATCCTTCCTCGGGCATGGATGTGAGTGATGTCCTTAGGTTGGTCCGGTTTAAGTAGTTCTAAGTTGATGACCTCAGATGTTAAGTCCCATAGTGCTTAGAGCCACTTGAACCATTTTTGAAGCAACATCTTCCTGAGTACTTCCTGCCTATCGATGCAAATAGTGGCCTATTTTACCTCCAGAATATTTTACCCAGGAGGATACCATCGTTATTAAGCCACACATAGAGCTGCATGTCCTTGGTATATTAACGACAGTAGTTCCCCCTTCTTTCATCCGCTTGCAGTACTAACATAGCAATACAGTACTGGGTGATGCTACAAGGCCATGTCAGTCAATCTTCCAGATAAAGGCTGCTGCCTTTGTTGAAATGCTTATGCTAGTCTGGTCTCTGCACAGCTACCATTCCGATGCGGGTGCACCTATAGTATGGCTAACTGTTTCGAGGGGCACAAAAGTCACCTCACCTCGGCAAGGTCCAAGGTCCGTGGGGATGGGGAGGGGAGAAGAACACGTAGTTATCCAGAATGAATTTTCATTCTGCAGCGGAGTATGACTGATACGAAACTTCTTGGATGATTAGAACTGTGTGCTGAACTAGGAGCCGAAACTGGCAAGTGTACACCGACTGAGGTACCCATGCACGATTGATGACCCACTCTACCAGCCTTACTTCCGTTTGTCCAAGAAAGGCAAAAGCCCCGAGATCGAGTCCTGCCCCAGCATACAGTTTTATTCTGTCACGAAGTTTCAGTCACTATTATGACCATGTCTTTAAACGTTACAGAATTTAGGTTCATTATATAATCTTAATGTTAACCTGATGATCAGCTGGGACTGGAAACGTATAGCGACATGTTTTATGTAACATCAGGCTGATAGTATAAAGTAATACGTATCTGCTTTGTTTCCGGTTTTGGCATTACAAAAATTTTAATTTTAATGTATAACTTTCATGAATGGATAACTATAACTTTCATGAATGGATAACCCTATTTCTTAACTAGAGAATTATTGCTGTTTCTAGCAAGTAGTTTCCACACACTATCACCTGCTTGCAAGGTGGTGAGACACATGATGTTGACCCATAAGGTATAATACATTACTTAGCCTCCCACTAGTTGACTTGACACTACAACAACAGACATATCTCACAAGTTCATAAGATTTTGAGACTTTTCGAGGTTTCCTGTTTGGTAAGAACGAACTAGAGTGCCCTGTTGTAAAGAACAAACAATGAGACACAAAGTTTGGCAGTCATAGGATGTAGGCTCGTTAGGAGTGGTCGTACATACATGTAAGTGGGCAATGCATATCAGTGTACATAGTAATGATCATATTTCGTATAACAATGCGAAATGCCAATCGAGATGATGGGAAAGTAAAATGATCTACATCGGCTGGCCTGCTGGGGTGCAGATCACTCCCTGGAGAACTCAGATATTTGATAAAAATATTACACAAAAAAAATGGTTCAAATGGCTCTGAGCACCATGGGACCTAACATCTTAGGTCATCAGTCCCCTAGAACTTAGAACTACTTAAACCTAACTAACCTAAGGACATCACACAACACCCAGCCATCACGAGGCAGAGAAAATCCCTGACCCCGCCGGGAATCGAACCCGGGAACCCGGGCGTGGGAAGCAAGAACGCTACCGCACGACCACGAGATGCGGGCAAAATATTACACAACTGATCGTAATTAATGCTGTTAATAAAAATGGTGGCCCTAGTACTGAGGCTTGGGTATGGATATTTCCTTAATCAAGCTCCATGAAAGGGATTCACTAACTGTAAAAGCAAACACTTGGTCCAAGTGAATGCAGTTTTGTTACAAATAAAATATCCAGTATATAGAGGTTAATAAGGGACATTACATAGTAGCTGAACACACAAAAAAACACCTGATTGAAACATGAACATAAGTTACCGTATACACTTATTGGTCTGCTAAAATTTTCTGTGAAGGAAGTGATGACGGCACTAATCTGTTCCCTAAAATCTTTAGCACACATAGCCACTGATGGACAACAGTGACTGTACAGTCGTAGCACAAAGAGAAATGAAATTTTAACACCGCACCCGTTGCTTGTCCGATTTTTGCGTGTGTTCGCCCCTGACAAACAACTTACAGAAAAATTGGGAGTGGAATTGTACGCAAAAATGGATAACGCTAGATTTAAATGTGGCCCTGTCACCCCTAATTAATCTGCGGTGGTGGTGTTGACGATAAATAACACCTATTTTTACTCCCATACATGAACGATCACGAACACTTAGGGTGTTCAATGACATCAAACACATACATAATATAATAAAGCAAAAGCGTGAATTCAGGATCAACTACTGAAAGTAAAGGCTCTACTGAATCACAATAATTTTATTATAACCTTCAGATGAATGCTGAATAAAACACAATGAACAATTTACAAATTATCCTCCTAACTAGCATTGACAGTAACTGTGTTAAAATCGGTCCAAAACGCGATCTGTTATAACATATATACGAAGAACCACTACACTCCAAAGTACCGTGAAACCTCTGTGGAAACGGCAATTGCAATTGATACAACAGTTTAACGCTACTCCTAACACAGGCCGAGGCGTGAGCGATCTCACCGTAATATTCCTGTTGTAGCGGCGGTCTCCGACGGCGACGGCGCGGCCGTGCGGTCGGCGTGTGGCGTCTCTGAAAGCACAATCCTACAGTATTCGAATACCAGACTGGTGTCCGTAAACTTCTCTAATTGCGACAGTGTTTCCGTCAGCAATGAGCTGGCGCGGCTAACGTCCTCTCAGAAAGAAAGACCAAGAGACCTTGTCTTCTCCACTCAACTTTTACCGAGTGAATCACATCATCACTAGAAGCTCTCAAAATACCCAGTTGCCAGTGCCGACCAATGTACGGCCTGGGAATAGACCTCTTTTCCACAATTCTTTTATTTCTACATAATTTCACGAGTAAACTCCACCCTTGGCGGATGGGAAGAACCACAGCTGTGGGCAATAACACGTTTACTGGAAGTTCTCTCCCAAGAGACCACTCGAGATTTTCCCGGCAAGATTCCCCATCGTAGCAAACACAGATTCTTGCATTGAAAGTTTGTTATTCTGAACTCCTGGCCTTCCCCACTTGAGTTACTCGAAGGCGTAAAATTAGTGGGGCATAGGAGAGAGCACGCACAGGAAATCCCGTTCAACTATCCACTGCTCTGTTTTGGTAAACACTTGAACACCTGCAGCCGCACGTCCTTCAGAGGTTGGCGACCGCTGTGGCCTCTCTAAACGGATTACAGAAATCCCCCAGTTCACCATTCATACCGTTACGCCTTGGCCTTCGGCGGCTAGGCGGGGACGTGGCCGAGCTCTGTCTCGTGTACTGCCTTTCCGCAAAATCTTATAATTACAAAAAAATGGTTCAAATGGCTCTGAGCACTATGGGACTCAACTGCTGAGGTCATCAGTCCCCTAGAACTTAGAACTAGTTAAACCTAACTAACCTAAGGACATCACAAACATCCATGCCCGAGGCAGGATTCGAACCTGCGACCGTAGCGGTCTTGCGGTTCCAGACTGCAGCGCCTTTAACCGCACGGCCACTTCGGCCGGCTTATAATTACAAAATCGCGGAATTCTCACGTGCCGATGCGTTTCCACATAGATTTCCTACACCGTAATTTACAGTATTACTCCAACAAAACCTAAAGTGTCACGTTAAATGGACTCATGTAAGGTGCAAGGCTGTTGCCACCTTACAAAAATAAACACGTAAACATGCCTGTCCGCCTGGTCATGGATGAGTCTGTGCTATTCGCCTGTCTGCTGCTATGTCTCTGTGGCGAAGTGTGTAGTCAGAATGTCTGCAAGCAAATCCGTGTCAGGCAGCTGCGTCTATTGTGCCAGCCGTGCACTGAGCTCTCGTGTTGTGTCTTGTTTCCGGGAGCAGGCGGATAACGTCGGTAGCAGCTGCCAGACCGACACGTGGACTGGGCTCAAAATATACTAATCGGCCGCATATCTGCCATGTATCGCTAGGTCAGCTCCTCTAACCACTTGGCGGCGAGTTCTTCTCAAGTCGGCCCTGCTCCCCACATTAATAAAGGTACCTCTCGGCTCGCGGTCCCCTGCTCTGTTTAACAGCTGGCGTGCCAAGGCCTCCGCTGACACAGGCGGACAGAAACCTAATTAGAAAAAAGAGAAGAGGTTTATAATGTCTTGAACCTTACAGTCACTGTTATTAAACTCATAACTCGAATTTTAAAATAAGTTGATCGGTATAAACATGACTTTAATCGATAAGTAATTGAATGTGCTTATTAAATGAGTGAGAAAAGTCGGTTGGGAAATGACTTGACGCTTCCCATCGCACTCCACCTGGAATAATACGTCTGGTGGGCAGTGTGATACTGGTGGTCTTTCTTTGAAGAAAAGTAAAGGTAGGTACCAGACCACAATCTGAAACAAAATCAGTTAGAATATGGTTACTGTGTTAAACTACGACAACAAAAAGAAAAAAAAAGTCTCTTACACATGTGGGAACCCCCAACACTCGTTCATCCTTTTTGCTAGTGATGTGGCTGAATGCTTTTATTCATTGCGTTGTTTTCTTTTTAGTGTTAATGATAATCCATTTCTTTCATGAATACGTCCAGCTTGCAAAAGCTACTTCAGATGGAATTCAATAGGTTAGTCTGCTCTTCCCTCACTGTTTGAAGTCTTTGCAGTTCTTCATCTATATTCGTCTTTCAGCATTCCATTCGTCTAACTGATGGTTCTCTCGATTTAGACATTCATTCCATTTGTCAATAATAAAAACAGAACCTACTTATTCTTAATATACACAATGTTGAGCAATTAGTACTCGCAACCAACCATACTTGTAGTCTACATCTACATCTACATCTACATCCATACTCCGCAAGCCACATGACCGTGTGTGGCGGAGGGTACCTTGAGTACCTGTATCGGTTCTCCCTTCTATTCCAGTCTCGTGTTGTTCGTGGAAAGAAGGATTGTCAGTACGCTTCTGTGTGGCCTCTAATCTCTCTGATTTTATCCTCATGGTCTCTTCGCGAGATAAACGTAGGAGGGAGCAATATACTGCTTGACTCTTCGGTGAAGGTATGTTCTCGAAACTTTAACAAAATCCGGTACCGAGCTACTGAGCGTCTCTCCTGCAGAGTCTTCCACTGGAGTTTATCTATCATCTCCGTCACGCTTTCGCGATTACTAAATGATCCTGTAACGAAGCGCGCTGCTCTCCGTTGGGTCTTCTCTTCCTCTTCTATCAACCCTATCTAGTACGGATCCCACACTGCTGAGCAGTATTCAAGCAGTGGGCGAACAAGCGTACTGTAACCTACTTCCTTTGTTTTCAGATTGCATGGAGTAGTCCTTGGACTAAGTACATACATTCAAACATAATACAACACACAAAAATGCATTTGGTTTTACCAGTCGAAGAGAATAATGCAAAAAAACAACAATATATATTCAAATAGTAGAAAAAACAGATTACAATAATATACGAAAGAAAAAGAGAAAACGTAGAAACCAGCTTATAACGACGTGCCTGCTTAAGATGTGCCTGAAGGCCAACTTCATCGTGAAAAATACATATAATGACACACAGTAGTGTCATGAGAGTTACCTAAAAATAAGACGTATTTCTGTAAGTAAAGTTGTTAGTATGTGCACGTAACATTTTCCCTGGTGATATTATCAACTGTTTGAAGAAAAAAACAGAAGTACACTGTTACATAAATCATACTATGTGTTTCACTAGAATAATAAAATAAGGTTAAAAACGCTTGTGTTACTGAAAGACTACACCTTACGTGTCACAAGGAAATGTTACAATTATATCGACACATCCAAAGATTTAACACAAATAAAGATCGAAGACAATATGCCCGATTTTTGTCCTTCGTAGACAGAGCTGCTGACGAGTATCTGATATAACAGTACACTGTTACACAAAATAAAAAACGTAATGTTATTCGAGAACTATGTAACGTCCAGGTTTGTCAGACGAGGGGACTATATAGAAACTGTCACACGAGTATTGGCAAAAACTATTGTTCATTTCAATGGAAGTTGACTGTTTCGTTGATTGGTTGTATCTTCTTGTGTAGCATCAGGTACGTTCGTCAGTATGTCCTTTGATTGAGGTCCAAATGGTTCAAATGGCTCTGACCACTATGAGACAACATCTGTGGTCATCAGTCCCCTAGAACTTAGAACTACTTAAACCTAACTAACCTAAGGACATCACACACTCCATGCCCGAGGCAGGATTCGAACCTGCGACCGTAGCGGTCACGCGGTTACAGACTGAAGCGCGTAGAACCGCACGGCCACACCGGCCGGCTTTTGATTGAGGGGGCCTCCTTCTTTCGAAGGACGTGTTGTTCAGATAAAGTCGTAGCTAGCATACTTCGATGAGCTATATTGCCCAGTGTCAGGATGGTGATGAGACATTAGCTTCTTCTTACAAACTTCTCTGCATTCCATATGTGTCTGACAATTACTCACGACGAGAGCCAATGTTCTTCCATACCGGCTCTACACAGAGTCGTAGTCAACATAAGGAAACTGATACATGAAACTGCGCTTCTCGACTATCTTGACAACAAGCAGATGGAAATGTTGCTCAACACGTCCCAAAAACAAGGAAATGTTCATGGAGTAGTTTACCACACATAGTATTGCCATGAATAAATCATGGTTGAAATAGGAGTGCTGTTCACACTGATTGCGCATGGATGCTGACATGAATTTCCCTGGAGGAGAAAAAAAGGAACATGAGGAAAACGTTTTCTGGCCCACTACTACTAAGCATTTCAACTGCCCAACACCATTGTCATCAGGAAAGGGAAAAAGAAAATAATGTGTATGATCTGTGGATCTGCATTGGGCGGCGTATTTACGTGTACTGAGATTCTTTCAATTGTGTTACTGTGGAGAGCAAGCGCAAGCCATCATGCATGTTGTTACTGTGTCTTGGAGCATGTATTTACAAGTGTTGACAACATAGGCGTGACGCCTGCTGTTCTTCTCGAACCACTCAATATGCTGAGGCCAGTAGCTCGCCCCCCGCTGACTGGCGAACCGTTACCTTCCTCCGAGTCGTCCATTCAGATTTGCTGGCGCCAAGATATCTCTGCAGCGAGTGAAGTGACAGCGAAAGTGGCCTCCGGTCGCCGAGCGCTCTCCTCTCTCTCTCTCTCTCTCTCGCACCCTCCGGACCTTCCTTCACGGAAGGCTGCACCATTATGTGGCGGTGTCCTTTCACCAGGCTCCGTCCGGCCAGTGTGCGCAGCTATCGTGTGAGCTGGTCTGCAACATTCTAAAATTCCACATTTTACAATTTTATCCTAACTTATGATTAACACAACATTCACAGAACATAACTTTTTTAGTTTATTTCTAAGCGCTTTTTTTTATTTGATCGTTCCCTCACAATGAGGCTACACCTGTAGAACTTCGTAATTATTTAATTATTATCTCCAACTTACCTGTTGTTCACAGACTATCAGTTTGAAAGACTGAAATTTGTAATGATTCTCATTAATTCCAATTTTTTAATTCGTTTGTTTGCTTATATCTTTACCAATTAACTAACTTCATCTCATTTTATTTCAACATATTCAGATAATAAACTTGACTGTCACAACATAATCTAGTAAGTTAGTTTGTTAGATTGGTTGGTTATTATTAGAAAGATGTACCAGGATAGCAGCTTATATTAACTGATCTTTATTCATGAGAAACTGTTTCAGCATTTATTGCCATTGTCAAGTACCTGCGAATAAAGTTTTGGTGAGAACGTGTATAAATCTGAGTATCATTTAAAATACCTATATTGCACTTACGTCTAGACTAATGTGACGTCCATATCACGGCGTTAGTGAACTGTGTAATAACTGTCACTGTTTTAATAAGGTGGTAAATGACGTAAATATATTGAAAATAAAAAGGATGATTGTGGTTTGGCTGTAGTTTCATACTTCAGCTCTTACAGCGTTATATATTTACAAAGATTATGCAAGTGAACAGCGATATTTCTTCTACTAAATAAATTTTGTCACGATTATTTTTGGTTGTTGCACATGTTACTCCCGATTTATCCGTCTTTGTGTCCTACAAATTCCAGAAAATATCTGAGGTAGTACTTAAAGTATCTTTCTATCGTGACAAAATGTATTTAACAAAATAATATTGCTGTTCATCTGCATAATCTTTGTAAACATATAACGTCGTGAGAATTGAACCGTGAAACCATAATTAACGTATTGTTTTCAGTATACATTTACTTCAGTTACCAGCTTATCCAAACAGTGACAGTTATTAGAAATTTCACTGACGACGTAATAAGGACGTCACCTAAGTCTAGACGTAAGTACAATATAGTCACTTTAATATAAATGACACTCAGATTTAGAAACTTAGCAAAAAAAAGAAAAAGAAAAAAATTGTCCCAGGCACTTGACAGTAGCGGTAAACGTCGAAACAGTCTGTCGTGAATAATGATTAGTTATTATAAAAGCTTTTCTGGTGTATTTTTCTAATGAACATGTCTTCATCTGACATTGCTGCTACACCTAAAAGAGGAAAAAATGGGTAACTATTAGTTAAAACGTGCATTATTTCTTCTCCATTTATATAATCACTTTGCTTACATACTTGCCATCAATTGTGATCACATCTGTTATACCAACAAGTGCCGGCCGCGGTGGTCTAGCGGTTCTGGCGCTGCAGTCCGGAACCGCGGGACTGCTACGGTCGCAGGTTCGAATCCTGCCTCGGGCATGGGTGTGTGTGATGTCCTTACGTTAGTTAGGTTTAAGTAGTTCTAAGTTCTAGGGGACTTATGACCTAAGATGTTGAGTACCATAGTGCTCAGAGCCATTTGAACCATTTTGAACCAACAAGTGATACAACTAAACAATGTAATTGTGACGAACAAGAAATGGTAGGAATTGGTTGAGTGATGAGTGATCACAGTTTGAAACTTTTATTTAACGATATGGCCGTGATTTTATGTTACAGCCATTCTAAAAAAAGATAGCAATGCGTTAAAATTGAACAAGAACTGGCTCATTAACAACAAACATTCAGCAATAGGCTAATGTCCTTTCAATCAAGATAAAATGTAAGAATCATTACAATTAATTAAAATCCAGAGCCAGGTAACACGCACCAAACATACTAACCACAGTATCAAAATAAGCAACATAATAAAATCCTCACGTAATGAGAACAGGTTAAAAACACGAACCATATTAAAAAATGAATTGACTGCGCATTGGCCAGAGCATCAAACACAATCTTTTTATAAGAATGAGAACATATTATTTGAAAAGTTGCTCTGAATAACGTTACCCACAGACTCTGCCAAATAACAGAGTGACAATAAATCAGAAATATATTAATGCCTAAGGAATTTCATTACAATTCGAAATTATAGCATGATGAGAGAACGTTTCCAAATAGCTTCCCAAAATGCTTTCAGGCTTCGTATGTGCAACAACATTAACAAGAATAGACACGATTCATAACTGGCTCGTTGCCAAAGGAACCAGAGCGGTAATTACAACGACACTAGATCGAAGGCACCACAATATATCAAATGGTTCAAATGGCTCTGAGCACTATGCGACTTAACTTCTGAGGTCATCAGTCGCCTAAAACTTAGAACTAATTGAACCTAACTAACCTAAGGACATCGAGCATCTAAAGACGTCTTGCGGCTTCTGACTCTCTAGTTCATTTTTCAGCTCGTCCTTTCATAGAACATCATCCTGATCACATCCCTTCCAGCGATAATGAAACAAAACAACAGGCAGCGCAGTATTTACCACAGTATAGTACTCCAAAAGACACTATTGCAAAATACTAACACGAATTCCTTACAGACGAATGAAAAAACTGGTAGAAGCCGACCTCGGAAAAGATCAGTTTGGATTCCGTAGAAATGTTGGAGCACGCGAAGCAATACTGACCCAACGACTTATCTTAGAAGCCAGGTTATCGAAAGGCAAACCTGCGTTTCTAGCATTTATAGACTTAGAGAAAGCTTTTGATATAGTTGACCGGAATACTCTCTTACAAATTCTGAAGGGAGCGAATTGCTAATTACAATTTGTACATAAATCAGACGGCTGTTATAATAATTGAGGGGCACAAAAGAGAAGCAGTAGTTGAGAAGGGAGTGAGACAGGGTTGTAGCCAATCCCAGTGTTATTCAATCTGTGTGTCGAACAAGCACTAAAGGAAACAAAAGATAAATTTGGAGTAGGCATTAAAATCCTTCGAGAAGAAATAAAAGCCGTCCACGGTGGCCGTGCGGTTCTGGCGCTGCAGTCCGGAAACGCGAGGCTGCTACGGTCGCAGGTTCGAATCCTGCCTCGGGCATGGGTGTAAGTGATGTCCTTAGGTTAGTGCGGTTTAAGTAGTTCTAAGTTCTAGGGGACTTATGACCTAAGATGTTGAGTCCCATAGTGCTCAGAGCCATTTGAACCATTTGAAGAAATAAAAACTTTGAGGTTTGCCGATGAAATCGTAAGTCCGTCAGAAACAGCAAAGGATCTGGCGAGCAGCTGAAAGAAATGGACCGTGTCTTGAAAGGATATCAACAAAAGCAAAACGAGGATAATGGAATATAGTCGAATTAAAGCAGGAGATGCTGAGGGAATTACATTAGGAAATGAGAAACTTAAAGCAGTAGATGAGTTTTGCTATTTGGGGAGCAAAATAATTGATGATGGTCAAAGTAGAGAGGATATAAAAGGCAATAAAAGTAGAGTGGCAATGACAAGACAAGCGTTTCTGAAGAAGAAAAATTTGTTAACATCGAGTATTGATTTAAGTGTCAGGAAGTCTTTCCTGAAACTTTTTGTATGGAGTTTAGCCATGTATCGAAGCGAAAAATGAACCATAAATAGTTTAGACAAGAAGTTAATAGAAGATTTCGAAATGTGGTGCTACAGAAGAATGCTGAAGATTAAATGGGTAGATCACGTAACTACTGAGGAGGTACTGAACAGAATTAGGGAGAAGAGGAATTTGTGGCAAAACTTAACAAGAAAAAGGGATGGTTTGGTAGGACACGTTCTGAGGCATCAAGGGATCACCAATTTAGTATTGGAAAGAAGCGTGGGGGGTAAAAATCGCAGAAGGAGACCAAGAGATGAATGCACTAACCAGATTCAGAAGGATGTAGGTTGCAGTAGTTATTCGGAGATGAACAGGCTTGTTCAGGATAGAATATCTTAAGAGGTGCATCAAGCCAGTCTCTGGACTGAAGACCACGACAACAACAGCAGCACTCAAACAGTTGTACCAACAATATTCTGTAAACAGATCTTATCTATCAAGAGATAGAGGAATTAAGGACATTAGCTGCCAGACACGCTATATCTACAAGTCTATCAATCACTGACAGCTCACCACACCAAGAACGACGCTCAGTTACCAGAGTGTGACGAAACAAGAAGTGAAAGGTGTGCGTTGAGCGATCAGTGACCATAATTTTAAAAGTTTTGTTTAACAACGTGGCAGAAATTTTATATTAAAAAAACATGGCAGAAATTTTATATTACAACCAATCTTTAGAAAAACTTGTAATAGCATTGCGTTGAAATACAAAAACAAGTGGCTGAGAAACAGCAAATATTCAGTGATAGACTAACACCCTGTCAATCAACGCAAAATGTAAGGATCATTACAATTTAAAAAAATCCAAACCCAGGCAACGGACCCCAAAGATATTAACATAATATCAAAAACAAGTCAGGTAACAAAATAACACAAAGGCAAACCCACGGAATAAGAACAATTTAAGAACATATACCAGATTCAAAAATGGTCTGACTATATATGGGCCAGAGAATCAAGTATAATCTTGCTATAAAAGCGAGAAAATACACATGAAAGTTGCCCCTGAATAATAACATTTGTACATAATCTCTTCCAAATAACGCAGTTACAAGAAATCAAAAATGTAGCATAACCTAAAGAATTTCACTACAATTCAGAGTTACAACAAGACGAGAAAACGTTTACAAATAACTTCGTAAAATAGTTTTCCGTCTTGGACTCAAAACCGGGGTTATGGACAACAACACTAACAAGAATATGCAAGGTCGATAACTCACTCATACCAAAAGGAACCACAGCGATAATTACGACACCACAAGGTCGAAAGCATCACAATATGTGAATGCTTTGCATTGTTCAAAAACGTATGTGAAATGTTATTGAACTTAACTGCTAAGGTCATCAGTCCCTAATAAGCTTACACACTACTTAACCTAAAGTATCCTAAGGACAAACACACACCCATGCCCGAGGGAGGACTCGAACCTACGCCGGGACCATCCGCACAGAATGCTTTGCATTACTTACATGTACTTACGTATCTTCGCAAAAGGTAAAATAAAATAATTCGGTGGTTTATTGAATACTACTACAAAAATGGCAGAACTGATTACAGGTACTCAGAATTGAAGATAAGCTATTAGAAAAATTCTTAATAGCCACAGAGTAATACATAGTCACCCTTGGACAGACTGAGAATCTACGTACAGATCAATACCACTGTCTGCTCTTTCCTAAGCATGATATCGGCCATTTAAGGAAGATAGTTAACAATAACTTGTACCAGAAATGAGGAAAGTGGTGTATGATGACAACAGACGCTCACAGCTGAACAGGCGGTCCCAATTCAAGTCTTTCAGGAACTGCCAGGAACAGAAGTCTTTGTAGCAAGCAGCACCTCGTGTGCTGTACTTCTACAGTTTGAACACCCCTGTAATTCGAACACGTACAGTAGTTTTGTTCACCAGCTTTGTTAACTGCTAGGACCTCTTCTTCACGATGTAATCCTACAAAGCGAATATCGGCCGCCAACTAGACCACAGCTACACAGGCCCCGGTCAAATCTGTCGTCTTCGGCTGTTGGAGCGGGGGGGGGGGTACTACAGAGTTCCTTCTCGTGTTACTCACTGGGTTATACTCCCAGTTCTGCCGGCCCTTCGACCGTCCCATCCTTTATACATCTTTCCTTACCTCTTTTCCTGGTCGTACTTCATACATGGTATTATACGTCATCATCACTGCTATTGGCCTCTCTCTTTGTTACTGACATGTCACACATCGCTTACACCAAATCTGTAAAGAATAGTTTTACAAAGATTATACAACATCACATGTTATTACACCATAGACGCATAGGACAAAGAACTAAAAAAATCGTCATACATTAATATTGTTGCCGATTTACTTACTCTTTTGCACGTACTCACGTGTAGAAGTAGTAACATTACATAATCGTGTTTCAAAGGCTTGCATTATATTATCTACATTTTTCCTAGCGTGTTCTTGGCGTACTCAGATTTCTTCCATCTGGTTTACTGATTCCTACGGATTAATTTCGACGATTTAAACAAAAATGAACAATTATTTTCAGATGACCTTCCTGTCGAGTCATTGTCGTCTCATCGTTAATAGTGTTCCTTAACTGACTTTCATTCATCTTACTTCTTGTTGTGGATACTGTATAATCTCAATTCGTAACTTTCCATTCTAAAGCACGTAAGAAAAAAAATTTGCTCACAAAAATTGCTCTACTTGCAATTTTCGTGCTCATCAGCAAAAAATTCAAGTATAAAAATAATGTCCCGAACTATTTGATGAGTTGGGCCCACATGTTCATTTGGTAATGGAGTTATGCCCTCAGTAATTCTATTTCCTCTCTTCCTAACTCGGTTCAAACGCTCCTGTGGCGCGTGTAGTAATCACGTAACTGTCTGTTCACCACGTGGTCCTAACGTTCCTCTGGTGTGGATATAAATACACCTTACTTCACTATGACTCTTCCCTGCACCTAAGGACAATTAAACAACCAAGAATTATCCATATAACCTTTACTGTCTCAGAAAGGATTTCTCCATATTTCAAATAATTCCATCGAAGAGGTGCATCTTCTCACAACAAAACATATTTTACAGTATGTGGTGCGGTTCTTGCATCGTTATTATATTCCATGGCTGATTCACGAAGGAGTACAGCTCTTGTTTTAAGTATGCACTATTGTCTGTAGTACCTACAGACTGTGCTGGTTCGATTATAAAATTTCTGTATTTGTTGTGCCTTTACGTTGCTTATATGGTATGATGTGTACGGCATATTATGAAGTTCGGTTACTGGTTGATTATGTGGTCTTCACCACTAAATTATTTAAAAAAGTTCTTTGGGTTCCTTTCTGTTGGCATATGTTATCTGTACGATTACTCCTAAGTAACATACGGTTTCTCTGTCGTACATGGCAGTTAGTATTTATTAGATTGTAAAGAAATGGCGTATAGTCGTTTCTGGTATAACTGTCAGTAATTTTCTATCATTATCTCTTATTACTACTGATAATTGTTTGGATTCATGCCGTTCTGTCCATTTAACCTCCTCCTTGTTTTTCTCCTTCATCTTCATGCTCCTCCCCCTCCCCGTTTCCCGCCTCTCCGCCCTCCCCCCTTTCCCCTTCCCGAACCCCCTTCCCCTCCCCATACAACCACACTCCCACCCTACATGCCCATGGGTATGGTTATGTTATGTCTTCCTCTGGATGGGAAGTACATTTTTGGTGCCTTGAATAAAAGACAACTTGTGGTTTAATTTTTGTTTGTACGTGGGAGATATTATGAGAAAGTTATTTTATGTGCGCGGAATTTGTAAGGTTTGGTGTGATAAAAAGTTTTGTGCTTGTAAGTATTCGAAAGTGTTGAGGGTTTTTAATTCCTATTGTTTTCTTTTAATAAAAATGTTGCTGTTCATTTTCAGAGATTTTTACGTGCGTACGTGGCATACAACTTCGTAATACAGCCGTAGATGGTGATGTTTTGTTTTACTGTTCAGCAGTTTTAAACAGTTGACGGTTTTTGGTAATGGATTTAAAAAGTAATGATTGTATTGCTGACTTGCACAGTTTCACACATAATGATTTTTATGGGCCAACATGACATACAATTATGTTACACACGCCGTATGTAGCACTGCTGTGTATTACTGGTCAATGATTTTACGTATTTGACTCTTCTTGGTAAATATTTTAAGAAGTTCTCCTACCGTTTTGTTTTCTTTTAATATATGTATGTTAACCGGGGCTTAGAAACGACGGAGAGGCTCCGTCCCCGCCACAGCCGCAGTGGTCCACAACCCCACGATGGCTACCGCAGTCCACTTCACCCCTCCACCGTTATTGTGCGGTTCGGCCTCCGGTGGACCCCCCAGGGAAGGTCTCACACCAGCGAGTGTAGCCCCTAAGTTTGCGTGGTAGAGTAACGGCGGTGTACGCGTACGCAGCAATCGCCGACATAGTGTAACTGAGGGGAATAAGGGGAACCAGCCCGCATTCGCCGTGGCAGATGGACAACCGACTAAAAACCATCCACAGACTGGACGGCTCACCGGACCTCGACAAAAGTCCGCCGGGCGGATTCGTGCCGGGGACCAGGCGCTCCTTCCCGCCCGCAAAGCCGTGCGTTAGGCCGCACAGCCAACCGGGCGGGACTTTCTTTTAATACTACCGTTGCTGTTCACATTTAATGATCTGTACATGGCAACATGACATACAACTTTGTAATACGCGTCGTATGTGGTTCTGTTCTGTATTACTGGTTAATGATTTTAAGTATTTGATTCTTTTGGGTAAAGATTTTAAAAAGTATTAATTTTATTGTGGACTTGTAAGGTTAATGTATGAATTGTTGTATTCTTGATGGTTGGAGAACATTTCAATAAATACAAACGGTTCCTACACTCCTGGAAATGGAAAAAAGAACACATTGACACCGGTGTGTCAGACCCACCATACTTGCTCCGGACACTGCGAGAGGGCTGTACAAGCAATGATCACACGCACGGCACAGCGGACACACCAGGAACCGCGGTGTTGGCCGTCGAATGGCGCTAGCTGCGCAGCATTTGTGCACCGCCGCCGTCAGTGTCAGCCAGTTTGCCGTGGCATACGGAGCTCCATCGCAGTCTTTAACACTGGTACCATGCCGCGACAGAGTGGACGTGAACCGTATGTGCAGTTGACGGACTTTGAGCGAGGGCGTATAGTGGGCATGCGGGAGGCTGGGTGGACGTACCGCCGAATTGCTCAACACGTGGGGCGTGAGGTCTCCACAGTACATCGATGTTGTCGCCAGTGGTCGGCGGAAGGTGCACGTGCCCGTCGACCTGGAACAAGACCGCAGCGACGCACGGATGCACGCCAAGACCGTAGGATCCTACGCAGTGCCGTAGGGGACCGCACCGCCACTTCCCAGCAAATTAGGGACACTGTTGCTCCTGGGGTATCGGCGAGGACCATTCGCAACGGTCTCCATGAAGCTGGGCTACGGTCCCGCACACCGTTAGGCCGTCTTCCGCTCACGCCCCAACATCGTGCAGCCTGCCTCCAGTGGTGTCGCGACAGGCGTGAATGGAGGGACGAATGGAGACGTGTCGTCTTCAGCGATGAGAGTCGCTTCTGCCTTGGTGCCAATGATGGTCGTATGCGTGTTTGGCGCCGTGCAGGTGAGCGCCACAATCAGGACTGCATACGACCGAGGCACACAGGGCCAACACCCGGTATCATGGTGTGGGGAGCGATCTCCTACACTGGCCGTACACCACTGGTGATCGTCGAGGGGACACTGAATAGTGCACGGTACATCCAAACCGTCATCGAACCCATCGTTCTACCATTCCTAGACCGGCAAGGGAACTTGCTGTTCCAACAGGACAATGCACGTCCGCATGTATCCCGTACCACCCAACGTACTCTAGAAGGTGTAAGTCAACTACCCTGGCCAGCAAGATCTTCGGATCTGTCCCCCATTGAGCATGTTTGGGACTGGATGAAGCGTCGTCTCACGCGGTCTGCACGTCCAGCACGAACGCTGGTCCAACTGAGGCGCCAGGTGGAAATGGCATGGCAAGCCGTTCCACAGGACTACATCCAGCATCTCTACGATCGTCTCCATGGGAGAATAGCAGCCTGCATTGCTGCGAAAGGTGGATATACACTGTACTAGTGCCGACATTGTGCATGCTCTGTTGCCTGTGTCTATGTGCCTGTGGTTCTGTCAGTGTGATCATGTGATGTATCTGACCCCAGGAATGTGTCAATAAAGTTTCCCCTTCCTGGGACAATGAATTCACGGTGTTCTTATTTCAATTTCCAGGAGTGTATATCCTGATAGGGCGCCCCCTTCCCGAGGTTTCCTTACGACAGAGGAAGGGGTAAAATGCCAGTTACCTGTATTCACTGTAAATGTACATTTTACATTTTATGAAGTCTTCTAAATTGCCGTTTTCGACTTTGTTGTGTAAGTTTAAAATGATATGCTCTGTATCTCTGGCATATGCTTAAGAATTTGGTAATAACTGTCTCTTGCATGAGTGTAAATTTGGTTTGCTGTCCTGTGGTTGGTTTGAAAATGGGTCCATGCCTGAAACTAGTCATCAAATGAAAAATAAAATATTTGCAACTTGGACTGGGGTTTCGTTCTATTGATTAACAGAAGTTGCTGACCCAAGCTACTCCAGCGTGCTGGAAGTTCATAGTACCTAACGCGTTTATTTCATGCCTGTGGGTGGAGAAATAAATCTCTATCCCACCGTGTCCTGGACCTACTTGTATTTACGGCTGTACTTTCACCGAGCAGTGTAAAAAAACCGAGTCTGAGTTGTTAAGCTGCTTTTGGGGGTGCAGCCCGATAGCAGTCTGTTATAATGGATTCCCATCTCACCTGCTTTTTGAGAGTTCACTGGGAAAGGTACACTGCCCTCTGCAGAAAGCTCTTTGGCAGAGGGGCCGACTTGTGGAAACTTCTATTTATGTCATGGGGTGGGTCTCCACGGATCACCCTTTTTTAGCGTTCCGCTGTACCCTCATGTTCTGTCCTGTTTTCTAGAGCATGAAGAAGAAGTCGGGTGCAAGCACCAGAATGCCGCCTCGCCTGTTACAGTACTAGCTGGCCGCTTACCTTCTAAGTCCTGGTGGGTGAGCGCCTCCTACCACAGAGCGTAGGAGTAAGTAGAGGCGCCTTCCCCGTGGCGAAGGACCGGAGGGTGTGCCTCTGGCCTTCCACCCGTTGGGTACCTATAGAGCCTAGTGCAGCATCAGTCTTGGTGCTATTTTCTTTCTGTCCCCTTGTTTACCGACTGCCTCCCATCACCTTTCTATTACGTCTGCTTTAGACTTCTTACGAGCGTTGCCCGGAAAGTAATGCACCATGTTTTTTTTCTTGTTTTTTTTTTTTCTCAGCTGAAAACAATGCTACAAATGCGAAACGTTACGTATGTGATTTGAAGTCTCCTGAGTGAGCGCGCCAAGTTTCCGTCACTTCCTACAGACAGTGTAGCCGGAGGACAGTTTCAAAATGGCGTCTGTAGGTGATGTACATTACAAGCAGTGTACCGTCATTGAATTTGTCACTGCAGAGAAAGTAACTGTAGGGAATATTCACGAACGCTTGTGCAAAGTCTACGGAGCCTCTGTTGTCGACAAAGTACAGTTAGCCGCTGGGCACGGAGGGTGTGGTCATCAAAAGGCGGTTCGGCGGAGCTCCACGATTTGCATCCGTCGGGGAGGCCATCCACGGCTGTCACACTGACATGTTGCAACGAGCTGAAGTTGTCATTCACGAGGAAAGACCCATTACGACTCGGCTGTTGGCGCTGCATCTGTCATTCAGCAAAGGAAGTATGGATGCAATTATCCGCACTCTTGGATATGCAAAAGTGTGTGCAAGACGGGCGCCGCGGTGTCTAACAGTGGATCACAAAGCGCAGAAAAAAAAAAATTATTTGTCTTGATTTGTTGCTACGTTTGGAAGCTGAGGGGGAAGCCTTCTTGTCCCGGATTGTCACAGGTGATGAAACCTGGGTTCACCATTTTGAGCCCGAAACGAAACGACAGTCGACGGAATGGCACCATTCCCACTCCCCACAGCAGAAAAATTCAAAGCAATTGCTTCCGCCGGTAAGTCATGGCCACCTTGTTCTGGGACTGTGAAGGTGCGAGTCTCATTGATGTGATGACAAAATGTGGTACCATTAATTCAGAAGCATCATTTAACACAATAACAAAACTCGAGACGCGCTTCCGGCGACTTCAGCGCCACAGCAAACCAGGAGATGTGTAGCTGCAACACGATAACGCAACACAAGTCCTTGGACTGCTGACACATTGCAATACAGTGTTGGACAGTGTTATCCCATCCACCCTACAGCCCTGACCCAACCCCCTCGGACTTCCACTTGCTTGGTCCATTAAATGATGACATTCGTGGAAGACATTTTGAGGACGATGAGAAGGTGATTCACTCAGTGAAGCACTGGCTCCGCCGCCAGCTCAAGGATTGGTACCGACAGGGCGCACACGCCCTTGTTTCGCGCTGGAGGACGGCCATAGGAAGGGGTGGAGATTACGTGGAAAAATTGAGTGTGTAGATAAAACATCATTCTTTCGTATGTGTAATTCTCATCATTTTCAATAAAGAATTGTGGAAGAAAAAAATGCGGTGCATTATTTCCTGGGCAACGCTCGTAGTGTTCAAGTTAACTATAACCTGTTTATTTTACGACTGCGGATGGCAGAACGTGGAAGTAAACTTTGTTTACATACAGAAAATACTCGAGATTACACAGCTGATACAGGTGGCTCTGCACTGTCCAGTCACGTTATAATCATAGTACATTACTACATCTGAGAATTCTTGCATCTCCTATAAAGGATAGTCATCACACAAATATACATTATCGGAGAGTACGCACAGATGGAAAAGTGTTAATAAATAATGTGGTTCAGTCCTGTCAGAGGAAAAATGAAAAGGCTTGGTTCATTTTAAAAAAAAAATAAAATAGAACATTTGTGGTTAAGAGTAAGGACATTGTAGCACGGTGTTCACGCTTTCTTAGAACAATGAGAAGAAATGACGAAGGTACGAACAAACCCCAACTTCACTTATTAGATCCCAAAAAGCAGATTTGTTTTAATATCATACGCTTCTCTCCAGAAGAATGTATTAATAGCAAATTTACTACACATGTGCTTCAGTTTTTGGGCAGTAACACAAGTTTTATTTTTTCTTTTCATTTCATACACTTTTTGTAGAAGAATATATTAAAATAAAAAGCACCCTTGTCTCCTACACGCACAGCTGCATTGTTTGACTGTAAAACAAGTTTCATTTTCCTATTCTTCATTCCGATAGATTTTCTGTAGACATGTGTTAAGAGAATATTTGTTTTATTTGCAGCTCGTATACCTAGTACAGCTCAGGAACTGTGTTACATTTTGACTGAGCACAGTTATACAGCTTGCACATTATTCGAAACAACCAATACCAGAACACGTCAAAAGTTCACAGCGAGCTCAGCTAAAATGGCAGTTGTGAAGTGAACACGTTATACGTAAACAAATGACTTAATTTAATAATATAGGTAACGTTAGGAACAAAATAAGGTGGGTAACATTCTTTCCTGCAATCAAGCAGTATAGACTGAAAAACCATACAGTCACTGTCATGAGCTGATGACTCTCACTGACTTTTCATTTCATTAAGTTTTTCATTCCTTTCCAGCTGCGGTTTGCATCGGCAGTATAAAAAGAAGAGAAATGCAAGACAGCTCCGCACGCCGCATAGCAGGTGGTGTATGGGTGCCAACCTTGTCGTAGAGAATCTCCTTTATACCCCATGTATCTTCTCGAGAGTAGGATTACGTATGACTGTCCATCTACCATTGAAACCAACTGCTACATTTTGTACGCAGTGATCGCTGGCATAAAATGCACCAAAACTAGACTGGTCAGCAACTACATTTTTTGTTGCAAACTGTTCAAAATATGGACGGTATTGCACTTTGGTTCGAAGTAGCACAGTCACTTCCGGCCATAACGAAAAGAAACCAAATTCGTCACCAAGCTTCAAAGTGTGGGTACAGGATGCGGAAAAATAATATTTTCTTACCAAACAGCTATTTTTTCAAAATCACATGAGGAAGGATGCATAGCGGAGAATACACAAGCATCCCAAAGCAGTGTTTCTTTTTATTTTTTACACGAATAATAAAAGTTTTGTCTGAAACTACGAGGGTTGTCCGTAATGCACCACATTTCTTTTTTAAACCGAAAACAATGCTACGGATGTGAAACGCTACACATGTATTATTTGAAGTCTCCTGAGTGAGTGCGCCAAGTTTCCGTCACTTCCGACAGACAGCTTAGCTGCAGGACAGTTTCAAAATGGTCTGTGTAGATGGTGTACGTTACAAGCAACGGGCCGTCATTGAATTTCTCACTGCAGAGAAAGAAACTGTGAGGAATATTGACAAACGCATATGCAAAGTCTATGGAGCATCTGCTGTCGACGGAAGTACAGTTAGTCGCAGGGCACGGAGGATGAGGTCATCAGAAGGCGGTTCGGCGGAGCTCCACGATTTGCAGCGGACTAGAAGACCATCCACGGCTGTCACAACTGACTGACCTAACCCCCTCGGACTCCCAGTTGTTTGGGCCATTAAAGGATGCCATTCGTGGAACACGTTTTGAGGACGATGAGGAAGTGATTCACTTAGTGAAACACTGGCCCCGACAACAGGACTAGGATTGGTATCGACAGGGCATACACGCCCTTGTTTCGCGGTGGTGGAAGGTCATAAAACGGGATGGAGATTACGTGGAAAATAGGGTGTGTAGATAAAACACCATTCTTTCGTGTGTTTAATTTTCATTATGTACAATAAATAATTGTTGAAGAAAAAAGTGCGGTGCATTACTTTCAGGGCAACCCTCGTAATTAGAGAGACAGGTGCAGATTTGCTTCATCTATGTGAATAATGGAAGCAAGGCTAAAGAAAAATCAAGACACTTTCATAGGATTTGTCGACCTGGAAAAAGCGTTCGACAATATAAAATGGTGCAAGCTGTTCGAGATTCTGAAAAAAGTAGGGGTAAGCTATAGGGAGAGACGGGTCACATACAATATGTACAACAACCAAGAGGGAATAATAAGAGTGGACGATCAAGAACGAAGTGCTCGTATTAAGAAGGGTGTAAGACAAGGCTGTAGCCTTTCGCCCCTACTCTTCAATCTGTACATCGAGGAAGCAATCATGAAAATAAAAGAAAGGTTCAGGAGTGGAATTAAAACACAA
Source organism: Schistocerca americana (assembly GCF_021461395.2). Classification (NCBI taxonomy): domain Eukaryota; kingdom Metazoa; phylum Arthropoda; class Insecta; order Orthoptera; family Acrididae; genus Schistocerca; species Schistocerca americana. The sequence continues at coordinate 968,942,567 of NC_060120.1, read as the reverse complement.
GGTGAAAGGATATCAATGATACGATTCACTGATGACATTGCTATCCTGAGTGAAAGTGAAGAAGAATTAAATGCTCTGCTGAACGGAATGAACAGTCTAATGAGTACACAGTATGGTTTGAGAGTAAATAGGAGAAAGACGAAGGTAATGAGAAGTAGTATAAATGAGAAGAGCGAGAAACTTAACATCAGGATTGATGGTCACGAAGTCAATGAAGTTAAGGAATTCTGCTACCTAGGCAGTAAAATAACCAATGACGGACGGAGCAAGGAGGACATCAAAAGCAGACTCGCTATGGCAAAAAAGGCATTTCTGGCCAAGAGAAGTCTACTAATATCAAATACCGGCCTTAATTTGAGGAAGAAATTTCTGAGGATGTACATCTGGAGCACAGCATTGTATAGTAGTGAAACATGGACTGTGGGAAAACCGGAACAGAAGAGAATCGAAGCATTTGAGATGTGGTGCTATAGACGAATGTTGAAAATTAGGTGGACTGATAAGGTAAGGAATGAGGAGGTTCTACGCAGAATCGGAGAGGAAAGGAATATGTGGAAAACACTGATAAGGAGAAGGGACAGGATGATAGGACATCTGCTAAGACATGAGGGAATGACTTCCATGGTACTAGAGGGAGCTGTAGAGGGCAAAAACTGTAGAGGAAGACAGATTGGAATACGTCAAGCAAATAATTGAGGACGTAGGTTGCAAGTGCTACTCTGAGATGAAGAGGTTAGCACAGGAAAGGAATTCGTGGCGGGCCGCATCAAACCAGTCAGTAGACTGATGACAAAAAAAAAAAAATGTGAAACACTTTTTTAGGCAAATTAGCTGGTTTGAAATGTTACTTCCCATGTGTCGTACGATATGTGTTGCTTGGAGCTACCAGCACCTCAGTGGTTGCGGATACCCAGAGGGAGGGGGAAGCTTGACACACCCCTTGCGGCCTTAAGACCACTCTGTTTACTTCAACGCTCTGTGCCCCTGCCACCGAGCGGCAAATCCACAAGGCACCGCCACTCCCTAGAGAATAACACAGCGGAACCTCTCTGCTCGCGGCCCCAGTTCTTTCCAGCTGCTGGCTTATCGAGACCTCTGCTGACACAGGCCAAAAATCAGCAATATAAGCACAAATCCAATTAGAATTTATTGAAGAGGATTAAAAGATATCTTGATTTTCACCATCACACATGTTAAACTTGTAATTAGAATTATAAATAAGTTGATCGGTTTAAAAATGACTTTAATAAATTGAATCCGCTTATTAAGTGAATGAGAAGCGTCAGGTGGCTTAACGCTACGCAACAATACTACTTCATTTTCTGTAAACTCGTTGATTACGAGCCTTAGAACTGTAATTCTAGAAATCCTTGCAGGCACTGCTGAATGCAACAAAAGTGCTCTGGTTTCATCGTGTGCAGATGCGATGCCTACTCTTTTCGAGTGTCCGAGTGTTATCTGACTGAATTTTATTTCGTAATTCAATGATCTTGCACCTATGCTTGCTGCGTCCTGTAAAATACTAACGTGGCCTACAGGAAAATTAAAGAGACCTTTAGAGAAAAGAGAACCACTTGTATGAATATCAAGAGCTCAGATGGAAACCCATTTCTAAGCAAAGAAGAGAAAGCAGAAAGGTGGAAGGAGTATATAGAGGGACTATACAAGGGCGATGTACTTGAGGGCAATGTTATAGATAGGGAAGAGGAGGTAGATGAAGATAAAATGGGAGATATGATACTGCGTGAAGAGTTTGATAGAGCACTGAAAGACCCAAGTCGAAACAAGGCCCCGGGAGTAGACAACATTTCATTAGAACTACTGACGGCCTTGGGAGAGCCAGTCCTGAGAAAACTCTACCATCTGGTGAGCAAGATGTATGAGACAGGCGAAATACCCTCAGGCTTCAAGAAGAGTGTACTAATTCCAATCCCAAAGAAAGCAGGCGTTGACATTTGTGAAAATTACCGAAGCATCAGTATAATAAGTCACGGCTGCTAAATAGTAACGCGAATTCTTTACAGACGAATGGAAAAACTGGTAGAAGCCGGTCTCGGGGAAGATCAGTTTGGAATCCGGAGAAATATGGGAACACGTGAGGCAATACTGACCCTACGACTTATCTTAGAAGCTGGATTAAGAAAAGTCAAACCTACGTTTCTAGCATTTGTAGACTTAGAGAAAGCTTTTGACAATGTTGACTGGAATACTCTCTATCAAATTCTGAAGGTGACAGGGGTAAAATACATGGAGCGAAAGGCTATTTACAATTTGTATAGAAACCAGATGGCAGTTATAAGAGTCGAGGGGCACAAAAGGGAAGCAGTGGTTGGGAAGGGAGTGAGACGGGGTGGTAGTCTCTTCCCAATGTTGTACAATCTGTATATTGAGCAAGCAGTAAAGGAAACAAAAGAAAAAGGTATTAAAATCCATGGAGAAGAAATAAAAACTTTGAGGTTCGCCGATGACATTGTAATTCTGTCAGAGACAGCAAAGGACTTGGAAGAGCAGTTGAACGGAATGGACAGTGTCTTGAAACGAGGATATAAGATGAACATCAACAAAAGCAAAACGAGGATAATGCAGTGTAGTCGAATTAAGTCGGGTGATGCTGAGGGGATTAGATTAGGAAATGAGACACTTAAAGTAGTAAAGGAGTTTTGCTATTTGGGGAGCAAAATAACTGATGATGGTCGAAATAGAGAGGATATAAAATGTAGACTGGCGATGGCAAGGAATGCGTTTCTGAAGAAGAGAAATTTGTTAGCATTGAGTATAGATTTAAGTGTCAGGAAGTCGTTTCTCAAAGTATTTGTATGGCGTGTAGCCATGTGTGGAAGTGAAACATGGATGATAAATAGTTTGGACAAGAAGAGAATAGAAGCTTTCGAAATGTGGTGCTACAGAAGAATGCTGAAGATTAGATGGGTATATCACATAACTAATGAGGAGGTATTGAATAGAATTGCGGAGAAGAGGAGTTTGTGGCACAACTTGACTAGAAGAAGGGATCGGTTGGTAGGACATGTCTGAGGCATCAAGGGATCACCCATTTAGTATTGGAGGGCAGCGTTGAGGGTAAAAATCGTAGAGGGAGACCAAGAGATGAATACACTAAGCAGATTCAGAGGGTGTAGGCTGCAGTAGGTACTGGGAGATGAAGAAGCTTGCACAGGATAGAGTAGCATGGAGAGCTGCATCAAGCCAGTCTCAGGACTGAAGACCACAACAACAACAACAATCTCGGTGGATGTGCGTTAAGAAGCCGTGTCATTAATTTGATGTCTCTTGGTAATCCATTCTTGTCATATTGGATTTTTATAATGTATTATTTAAAGCAATGTTTCATGTTTCATTGGGGAGAAGTTGTGGGAACATTGATTGGCGTTAACGAACGAACACTAATAGAGTTCATTCGTCGCTTAATCCGTTTCAGACACATACGTCTCTGAGATAATTTTGCCGATCTTGGCCATCCGTGATCCGGGCTATGTTTACACGGGAAAGGCGTAATGTTTCAGATCAGTCTTAGCCGTCCAACAATGTCACCATGCAACAGACTCGTTGATCTGTTGCAATGCTACAGCTGGAGTGCAGAAATCATCAAGGCAGTTAAAGAATCAAGAAAATTTATTTGTTTCATGTTTTATTCGGCAGAAGTAGAGCGTCCAGCAATACATTAAATTATGGTGTGTCGAGTTCAACCAGTTCAAATTCATACTAATGTTTTCAGAAATTATAATTTCCATTAAAACAATAAAATGAAACACTATAACTTTCTGAAGTATGAAACGTGATCCAGAGCAATACGTTTACACCTTGATACGGAAGAGCCCGAAGTCCTCGTGGGGCAAACTCTGTTTTGCGAGTGGAAACTTTACTGAGCGCTATAATGGCCCATACATCAGATAAAATTTAGTGTCCATGTTGGCTTGCTTGCCGCTATTTCTATTTTTCTGAAGTGCGTGCGTCACCTTTCAGTGTGTGGACACAAATCAAGATTCCAGTGCATGAATGAGAGTTTGACGGCATGATCACTGGTGCAAAAGAGTCAGGCACATATTTTCATTACGTGGTGCGGAATGATTTTAGGCAGCGTACGAGCGTGGAAATAATTCTGGGGAAGACACTACTTGGCGGGTGGCAGATGGATTGCTCCGGTCGTGTTTCGTACTTTCATTAGAAATTTTCTATGGCTATCGAAAAGCATTGTTATGTTTATGTCGTGCACAAATTCATTTTATGTTCATAAATATCTTATAATGGGTGTTCGGAAACTCCTGTGGCAGACTTCTAGGACTTTTAGATAGTTTCCAGAATTGGAACCCATGTCCTGAAAAGTACCATTTCAGTTCTACAGTCGTTTGAAAAAATGTCGATAACGTGAGCACTTTTACATGTTATTTATTAGGCGCGACCCAGTACATCAGTTGTTTTACTATTGTACTTAGTAATAACCAAACAAACACACGCACCTCCTCGTCTACTCGTTCATGGGTCTCTTCAACCTGATCGAATACGGCCTCTTCCAATTCGGGTGTGCAGCCTCTCCCTGAAGCACCTCTGTGACGCCTGCTGACTTGACGTCACCCTTTGTCGAAGACGTTGCGCAAAAATGGCTCTGAGCACTATGGGACTTAACTTCTGAGGTCATCAGTCCCCTAGAACTTATAACTACTTAAACCTAACTAACCTAAGGACATCACACACATCCATGCCCGAGTCAGGATTCGAACCTGCGACCGTAGCGGTCGCGCGGTTCCAGACTGTAGCGCCTAGAAACGCTCGGCCACCCCGGCCGACACCGTTGCCCAACTGTGGCGAAAACGGTTTCCTATGGATGCGGACGTTGTGGATAGTTCCATGCAAAACAATAAGGGGTGCAAGCCCCCTCCATGAATAACACGATCAAACCATAACACCACCGCCTCCGAATGTTACTGTTGGCACTACACACGCTGGCAAATGACGTTCACCGGGCATTCGCCATACCCACTACCTGCCATCGGATCGCCACATTTTGTACCGTGATTCGTCACTCCACACAACGTTTTTCCGCTGTTCAATCGTCCAATGTTTACGCTAATTACACCAAGCGAGGCGTCGTTTGGCATTTACCGACGAAATGTGTTGCTTGTGAGCAACTGCTCGACCACGAAATCCACGTTTCCTCACCTCCCACCTAACTGCCACAGTACTTGCAGTGGATCCTGATGCAGTTTGGAATTCCTGTGTGACGGTCTGGTTAGATGTCTGCTTATTATACATTACGACGACAGTCGGCGGTCTCTTTCAGTCAACACACGAGGTCGGCCTGTACGCTGTTGGACTGTAAGTGTCCCTTCACGTTTCCACTTCACTATCACATCGGAAACAGTGGATCTGGGGATGTCTAAGAATGTGGAAATCTCGGGTACAGACGTATGACACAAGTTACACCCAATCATCTGTCCACTTTCGATGTCCGTGGGTTCCGCAGAGAGCCCCATTCTGCTCTCTCACGATGTCTAATGACTACTGAGGTTGGTGACATGGAGTACCTGGCAGTCACTGGCAGCACAATGAACCTAATATGGAAAACGTATTTTTTGGTGGTGTCCGGATACTTTTGATCACATAGTGTAGCTAGTCGCCTACATGTCTCTGCTCTACCGTATTCTAAGCCAAAAATGTATTATGAAATAAATTTCTGATTTTAATTTATATATCATCGCCTGAACACAAAACCATGTCCGTAGCAAGAACGGAAGTTTTTCGGCATGATCAGTGTCACCAAAGGATCGGTTATATGTCTTTTCCATCCACAAAACAGTGATTGTCCCCACAAGTATTTTCACATTGCTCCGCATCAAGGAATAGACGGTTTGCCAAGGTCATGTTCCATACTTCAGAACGTTAGTATAGTAAATACACAAGTCGACAGAGAATTTAAAAGCGATACAAATAGGGCCAGTCTTTTTAAATATGGTACATATATTCATTACTCACTGGAATAGCATTTACCGAAATCCAGTTAACTGTTACTAATGAATCATTCTTAAAAAAAACATTGTCAACTGCCATCTAGCTCATTTCTTCATAGCAGTTAACGTAGCATTTATGGAAGGTGATCAAGGAGCCAGAGATAACGCACTGCCTACAGTGACATGGTTATCCTATGAAGATCAAAGGTAAGAGAGAAAAACAGTTTTTCGACGTGCGTTTCACGTGCACACGTCACCTGCGACACCGCACGTGAATTTTAGATCTGTTACAATAGCTGGATTCCTCGCGTACTTGACTGTAATGTCATAAGGGGCTATTTCAAAGAAATCGTCACAAATGGGCTCTCTATCGCCAAATAAAGTAGCAAATTATCGTTCAGAATTTAAATTATTCAGCTTCCTAGCTTGATTACCAAGCTTCACAAAAATCGTAAATCAAAATTTTTACATTAACGTACATTATACAGGTCGATTGTGAGAATTTTAAGACGTATCCTTTTTTTCTGAATTGCTTGAGTTCGACGAAGTTGGCACGTACTTCAGTTTAATTCCATACATGGAAGGAGAGTAACGATTGCACATTCTTTAGCTATTGTTTCCATTTTTATTTTGGAAAATAAGTCAGACATAAATTGTATGACAGTATTTAAAAAGGTTACACACATTCCAGTCTTTCGAAGGAAGATCTCCTCTACTGAATGACATTGCATCTATTGAAATTTATTTAGGTGCCACTAATGAATGAAGCTTTTTAACACTGGAAACGGAGTTGCCAAGCTATTCATAAACCTTATGTCATGCAGGCCGTAGTTCCAGAACGTCAGCTTTGTGGAACATTCCCGACAAACGTAAATTTTAGCTTGATGAACTCGGCACTGTCGTTATAATGCAGTTGCCCCGCAGCGACCGTAACTAAATTGCAGGTGGTCGAAATTACTGTCATTTTACTGCGGCGACTTCCATGAAGCTGCGCCTTGTTAAATACGTAATTCTATAATTTGGTTATTACTGAGACAGCTACAAGACGTAGGCAGACGGGAGAGGCTTGCTTTCTGTTCTGTGCATTCTGTGCCAATTTAGGCTGCCGGTTCTAGATGTTTTCTTTTGACATATCAATACGGTTTTCAAACATTTAGGAGAGAAATGGCGTGTGTTTGCCCATGCATCTCTCCAGCTACTCGAATTTTCTTGTCATGGTCTATGCATTCTAATTTTGTAATTTCAGGGTTCTGTGGCACAAAGTCGTGTAAAGGCCTTGGTATCATGATCAGTCACGTATTTTGTGAATAAGACATCTCTAGCAACGAAAGACCCATTATAAATTATTGGATTTCAGTACCTCCACTCCTTCGTTTCTCTTGCATGCGTGTTGTGCTCCGTGCTCATTTTCAAACACAACCATTTCGTTTTCAAAAGATGTGACAGAAGCAATGTCATTGAGAAATGTATAGTCGCATTCTTGCCGTTATCCACCTGACGGGCCTTCATCTGCATGCAGTAATATTCGCTATTTACCTTCTTTGTTTTTGAACTTTTTCTGTCGTTCATAAGTAGCAAGCGGTACTGAAGATGTGTGGGAGTCTGAAGAACATCTAACAACGTAGATAGAATCTACGCTCCCTGCAGACCTTTAATTGTTGACGTGGCACCATAAAAGAGACGTAAGCTACGCTCACATACATTTGTTCAACCTCAATTAAATGTCATAGTGACGGAACAATTGTCACATTTTGAACGTTCTACAACAAACGTTTGGTTTCATATGACAGATGTTTTCGGAATTGATGTTGATTTGGGTGTGGGAGGCACTTCTGTACAAGATGAGCTCAGAACATGTTGCAAGATTCTAAAGCAAATGAATGCAAAGGAAACTGGATCGTAGTTTTGTGAATCACTCCTGCTACCCTTCTTCCAACTACTGGTGAAGGTACACTACGTGATCAAAAGTATCCGGACACCTGGCTGAAAATGACTTACAAGTTCGTGGCGCCCTCTATCGGTAATGCTGGAATTCAGTATGGTGTTGGTCCACCCTTAGCTTTCATGACAGCTTCCACTCTCGCAGACATACGTTCAATCAGGTGCTGGAAGGTTTCTTGGGGAATGGCAGCCCATTCTTCATGGAGTGCTGCACTCAGGAGAGGTATCAATGTCGGTCAGTGGGCCTGGCACGAAGTCGGCGTTCCATAACATCACAAAGGTATTCTGTAGGATTCAGCTCAGGACTCTGTGCAGGTCAGTTCATTACAGGGATGTTATTGTCGTGTAACTACTCCGCCTCAGGCCGTGGATTATGAACAGGTGCTCCATCGTGTTGAAAGATGCAATCGCCATCCCCGAATTGTTCTTCAACAGTGGGAAGCAAGAAGGTGCTTAAAACATCGATGTAGGCCAATGCTGTGATAGTCCCACGCAAAACAACAAGGAGTGCAAGCCCTCTCCATGAAAAACACGACCACACCATAACACCACCACCTCCGAATTTTACCGTTGGTACTACACATGCTAGCAGATGACGTTCACCGAGCATTCGCCATACCCACACCCTGCCGTCGTATCGCCACATTGTGTACCGTGATTCATCATTCCACTCAACGTTTTTCCACTATTCAATCGCCCAATGTTTACGATCCTTACACTAAGCGAGGCGTCGTTTCGCATTTACTGGCGTGGTGTGTGGCTTATGAGCAGCTGCTCGACCATGAAATCGAAGTTTTCTCACATTCCGCCTAACTGTCATAGCACTAGCAGTGAATCCTGATGCAGTTTGGAATTCCTGTGTAAGAGTCTGGACAGATGCTGCCTATTACACATTACGACCCTGAAACATGGGACTTACGGAAGGCAGGTTTTGGTGTGAACGCGGCCTTACTCAGTTACCGTTGGCTGCTCAGTTTTTTTTTTTTTTTTCTTTTTTTTTTTTTTTTTTTTTTTTTTTTTTTTTTTTTTTTTTTTTAAAAATCACATACACTTTATTTGAAACCAACTGCAAATGAGGTTGGCAATAAGGAACGATTACCAAATTTGACTCTTTAAGACACAATGTCTAACAAAAAATTCTTAAACAATTTGCACTCACGGCTAAAAGCCTTATTGACCAGAAATTCAAATTATTTTGCATCTGAAGGCCTGAATAGAAAATTCTGAAATGCATTTAAACATCTCCAAGATTAAAATATTTAAAAAAAAAAACAGAATCATCACAATGTGATCAAACCGAGAGAGAACTGGGCCTCAGACAGTGCTCCGTGGATCCGACTGGGAAAAGTCGCTAAACTTCGTAACCAACGAGACAGGCAGCCAAGAGTTGCATTCACTTAACCCGATGGCAACTCAAACTAGTGACAGTTTAAACGCGGACCAACACTCTTGCAAAATCTACCTAACGTCTGTTAACCAACACAATGATGGAATAACCCAGGCAAGGCGAAACTGGGCATTGCGTCTTCAGAATCCGGTGCTTAGAACATCCGTAACGAGAAGGAACCACTACGACGAAGGTAGTCCGAAAGAACAAAATATCCGAACCACAATCAAGAAGGCTGTCGAACTACACGCCTTTCCGGACAGCAGCGGCATGGAGAGGAAAAGTACACTGCCGCGAAAATACGCTAACCTCCAGGGCAGGTTACAGGGGCGTTAGCGGCCACTAGGCAGAAAAAAACGCTGGTTGAACTTCGTGAATAAACGCAAGGAATTCAGTGATTAATAATAAGAAGTGGAGGACAGCTAATTAATTTCGCCAACTCCAAACACTCCATTTGTTGCTCTTCGTCTCAGCTATCCTACGAGCAGCAACGCACGAACAAACGGCGTGATCTCGAAACTGTGGAGGTGTCACTACTGGGTTAATGTTCAATCAACTCAAACGTCCTGGGTCTGGTGGACAAAGAAGTTGTGGCCCTCGCAACTACAGCCCCTCGATCCGGCAATGCCTGTGTGCCGCGAGGCCGGCCGTTGTGGCCGAGCGGTTCTAGGCGCTTTAGTCTGGAACCGCGAGGCTGCTACGGTCGCAGGTTCGAATCCTGCCTCGGGCATGGATGTGTGTGATGTCCTTCGGTTAGTTAGGTTTAAGTAGTTCTAAGTCTTGGGGACTGACGACCTCAGATGTTAAGTCCCATAGTGCTTAAGGCCATTTGACCCATTTTGTGCCGCCAGCGGTCTCGGCATGTCCTCGCGCTGCCGGACCTTCCTCCAGCACCGTCAGAACCGAACTAAAGACGCACCCGACCCAGAAAACACTTGACGTCCTTCCAAAGGTAGTAGCACGGTATCAGATATGGATAAACGCTGCTGCTGCCACTCGCGGACAGACAACGTTAGCAAACGTAGTAGCGCCAGTAAACACAGGAAGAAAAAGAGACGCCACTATCTCTGTTACACGATGCCAGCCTACCAACGGCATCAACACGAGCCGCAAACGGCTCAGACCCTCTTCAACAGTCGGCGGTCTCTGTCAGTCAGCAGACGAGGTCGGCCTGTATGCTTTTGAGCTGTACGTGTCCCTTCACGTTTCCAGTTCAGTATCACATTGGAAACAGTGGACCTAAGGATGTTTAGGAGTGTGGAAATCTGGAGTACAGAAGTATGACACAAGTGACACCCAATCACCTGACCACGTTCGAAGTCCTTGAATTCCGCGGAATGCCTCATTCGGCTCTCTCACGATATCTAATGACTACTGAGGTCGGTGATATGGAGTACCTGGTGGTCGGCAGCAGCACAATGCACCTAATACAAAAAACGTATGTTTTTGGAGGTGTCCGGATACTTTTGATCACACAGTGTAGTTCGGGGACCTATGAAATATTATAGTTACAATGTGAGCAAACCAAGCACACAAATTCTTTACAGAATTTGATAGGTATGCTGGTGCACCGTGGACACTTCTTTAATTTTTTCAATTTTAGCTGTTTCTGAGCCATATTCATACTAATAACTATATCATTCATATTTTCTGTGGCTTCAGGGGTCAACTACGTCAGCACTTCTGTATACTGCTTTGTAAAGGAACATTTGAAAACGGTCTTTAGCATTACCGCTTTTGTTTTAGCAATCTCAGTTTCCATATCGTCCATGATTCTCTGCACTCTGACTTTGGAGCCATTTACAGCCTTTACATGTGATCTTAGGGTTCTGTGAAAGATCTTCCGATGGGATCGTGCTATTGTAGCCCTTATAGGCTTTATGCAGTACTACTGTGAAAGCTAAACGTTTCATTCAGCGTCTCACAGTCTAAATGTTCACTCGGTAATATTAAGTAATCGCTGTTGCTTTCGATATTCCCCTGCAGCGATTCTGTACCGTGGGTGGATCATGAATTGTTCTACAACGAACATGTTTGTGCACTGCATGGACAACTATTATCTTAAAATAGACCCACAGTTCTTGCAGCTGCACCTGCCCAGAGGTAGTGTTTTGACTTCCTGTTTAAGATATGACACGATCGCCTCTTTATCGAGCTTAATGAACACCTAAATCGTTCTACTTGTTTCAGTTGCCCTTTGGTAGTCACTGCTGCTACAACTTCGTCGGTGATAGCAGCTTAAAGCTGGACGTCCTCAAAGAGGTTATGACTTTCCCTTATTATGAGATTAACATATCTACATCATGAGTGGGCTTCCGAACTATCTGTTCTAGATAATGTTTGAGAAGGCATTTAGTTATGTTACTAAGAAAGTTTTGTCAAGCTCATCACTTACCGAACACTCATTTTCTAAATTGACTATTGAAGGATTAAAGTATTGGTAAATAATGAAACTAAGATTACGCATCATTCATTATAGCGGAATGTGGTTTTCTTTTGGTTGATGTTACATGTGGGGGTGAACCATAATTTTTTGCCCGTCCCTGACACTGTCAAATCAGTCTCTCACACGCAGCTCAAATTTTTATCTCTGTCAGGTTCAGTGCCGACCGTTGTGGTCGAGCGGTTCTAGGCGCTTCGGTTCGAAACCGCGCTGCTGCTACGGTCGCATGTTCGAATCCTGCCTCTGGCATGGATGTGTGACGTCCTTAGGTTAGTTAGGTTTAAATAGTTCTAAGTCTAGTTGACTGATGACCTCAGATCTTGTAAGGCCAGTAAAGTCTCTGAAATTGTGTCATATTATTGACTTATTGATGTTCAAACTGCCTAAGTTTATATGTATATATTTCAATGTATGTTTGATCTTCTTTGAATTGCCTTTGTGAAATTCTCTGTGTAAAACTAAATGTAATATGCAGCATTGTTGTACGACCTTTGATGCAAGAGCGATATGGATAGTGGCAATTGAATAGTGACGCTTACTTGTGCGCAGCGTGTTGTAGTGTGGATGCGTGTGTGTTTTGTAATCGCACTAGATAGAAACATGCGAAAATTTTTGGCTGCGCTGCTATTTGCCACTCATCATTTAAACATGGAAGTTTTGAAGCAAAATGTCAGATTGCGTAAACACCGCGATCTACGAGGAGTACTGCAAACAGCAGCGACATTGTACACGCGAATCGACAGATGTTGCTAGAACCGAATTCGTTGCGATATCTGAGTTCGATAAACTGATGTACTTCGAAGTTAACATCTTGTTTACAGTTGAAAGAACCGTCGCTCGCGTTGGAAGATTCGTTGTTTCGTCAAGACTTTCAAACTGTTTATAACATGTGGCACTGTGTCTCACTAGAACAGTGAATTCGCGATTGTGATTGCTGAAAACGGATAGACTGCAGTTTCGCGATCAGCGAGCCAACATGAATTTTATACAATTTTAAGTTGTGTATGGCACATGGATAACGTAATAGTTTGTGTGTGTGTGTGTGTGTGTGTGTGTGTGTGTGTGTGTGTATGTAACATTCGTTTATTATCACGCACTTAATAAACTGGATCCACACAACAAGGACTACGACCGACCGACTTCTGAGAAAAAGAATGCAACGGGGGTAATGTTATCGAATGGAGAATCATACTCTGAGCAAGAAGACGTATCTATTGCAATGGAACGACGTTAATTACACCGCCAGCACTAACGAACCGCCAGCACTAACGAACTGCCGTCGACGTCGCAACGACCAAACACTCTGATGAGCTACAAAGCCAAGTGCTTTCCCCAAGTGCGGCGGACAGCTAAGCGAAGGGGCCCAGTTTCGATTGCCGGCCGAGTCGGAGATTTTCTTCCCTCGGGGACTGTCTGTTGTCCTTACATTCATATCATCATACAATACTCTACTGAGATGACTGGACGGGTACGATCCGAAAGCCTGTACTGTTTCGACCTGCCCTGTCTATTGAGTAACATTTACAAGTTTAATACCATTTGAAGTTGTACCGTACTTTGCTGTTAATGACATTATTATCGAAGAATAACTACACTCCACTCAATTGTAATAAAGCGCAGCGCGTACACCAGAAAACAATGGACACTTAAATAAATAATGTACTCAAGAGCACTTGATCTATTTCACAGATTCCAGTATATAGCAGAACAATTTGTAGTTTCTGATATGGATTTAGCAGAGGATCCTTAATCTATTGTTTCTCGTAATTCTTTTTGTTAGAACTGCAAATTCAGAATTCGCTACGCTTGTTAATATCCAGTGGAATTGGCACTATTTAATTAAAGGCATGCCTCTTATAAGAATAGTTTTAAATTCTCAAAAATGACGTCTACTCAACGAAAGATTACAGTAAATGAAATCACGGCAACAACTAAGAGCCACTAATAATACATTGCCAAACCTACAACAGTTCTTCTCACTTCACAATTCACGTAAAAACCTTAAGATAAATCTACCTCATTAGTCTGTAGGTGGATGTTCTGACGTTTTGTCGCCGCAAATGTACAGTGACGCACAGCGTTCCGTGCAGCGGCGGTTTCAAGCTGTTTTGATGTAGTTGGTCTTTGGTCTACTTTTCTGTTGTTTATTCCATGCTTTACACTGTGCATGCATACGTGATTGTGTAAGTTGTTATCGAGTATAGGAGGAAATAAATATCTAGTTTCCAGAATGAGATTTTCACTCTGCAACGGAGTGTGTGCTGATATGAAACTTCCTGGCAAATTAAAACTTGTTTTCTCCGTTACCCATTTTGTGGCCGCGAGCTACTACGACAGGTCCTCGCCGGCTTCAGCGTTTCGCCCAGTTTCGCAACATTGACGCTTGTATTTTCCGCACCAGCCGATGCGCGCTCGCTCCCACACCAGAATGAATGACTGACCAGTCACAACTGAACAGGCAGCCAACAGTGCAGTTAGCAGGGTGACGATAAAAACCCCCACCATTCTGGCAACATAATCCGTCAATTATGGTTCGACTGGATGGTTGTCCGCTCCCGGTAGCTGAGTGATCAGCGTAATAAAATTTCGATCCTAGGGGCCCGGGTTCGATTCCCGGCTGGGTCAGAGATTTTTCTCCACTTAGGGACTGGGTGTTGTGTTGTCCTAATCATCATCATTTCATCCCCATCGACGCGCATGTCGCCGAAGTGGTGTCAATTCGAAAGACTTGCGCCCGGCGGACGGTCTCCCCGACGGGAGGGCCTAGTCACACGACATTTACATTGGATGATTGGTCTGGGGGAGGGTACCGAACAGCGATGTCATCGGTCCCATAGGATTAGGGAAGGATGGGGAAGGAAACCGGCCGTGCCCTTTCAAAGGAACCATGCTGGCATTTGCCTAAAGCGATTCACGGAAATAACGCCGGCCAGGGTGGCCGAGCGGTTCAGGGCGCTATAGTATGGAACCTCGAGACCGCTACGGTCGCAGGTTCGAATCCTGCCTCGGGCATGGATGTGTGTGATGTCCTCAGGTTAGTTAGGTTTAAGTAGTTCTAAGTTCTAGGGGACTGATGACGTCAGAAGTTAAGTCCCATAGTGCTCAGAGCCATTTTTTAATTCACGGAAATCACGGAAAAAACCTAAATCAGGATGGCCGGACACGCGTTTGAACCGTCGTTCTCTCGAATGCTCGGTCTATTACGGTTTACCCAGCTAGAAAGCCATTTCGTCCTCGCACAAATATCAGCGAACGGGTGGAAATACAGTCATATTTGCAGCGCTGACAGAGGACCTAGCAGCAGAAGTCAAGGATATTCTAGCAACGCCGCCGGATACCCAACAGTATGCATCAAGTAAAAACGCATTGATCGCATCACGCGCTTGTTGCAGTCAGAAGCGAAACGGACAGAAAAGCTCTTGCTCCCTGAGGACCTCGGAGATCGCACTCCCTCACAACTCCTATGACCTTACGCACTCTGCCAACTAACACTGTAAGTGACGATGTGCTACCGAATTTATGGTTGTCCCGATTGCCAGCAGACACCCAAAAACTTTTCACGATGTGCGCTGGTGATTTAAACACACTGACACAAATGACACAAATGACTTCATGAAGCTTCTCAATATTCACGCCGCGACAAGAAAACGTGCCTTCAGTGACAGTTGCCTCCCTGCAATCACAATGAGTTGGCCACACAGGTAGTTGCACTGGAAACAACGCGCAATCGCCAACGGCCGCACCGCCGACAGTCACGTGGTCGTAATCGACCGCCGTCAGCACGTAACTTATGTTGGTACTACAGGAAGTTTGGTAATGATGCCCGAAAGTGCACGTCACCTTGACATTTGAAGCACTGTAGCAACACAACAACTTCTACTGCAAACACGCGCCGCCTTTTTGTGACTGACTGCAGTGCGAAACTACATCACCTGGTCGATACAGAGGCAGGAATGTAGGTATATCCAACAAACCGCCTACCACGTCGGAGCTGTGACGGTTGCTGTGTATTCGTCGATAATTAACTCCACGATTAGAACGTAAGTCGAGTAACAATATTCATTAACTTGGGGCCACGCCGTGTGTTTGAATGGCAATTTACTGTGGCAGATATATCACAGCCTATTATCACAGCAGATTTTTTGTCCTTCTACGTTTTCGTGCCAGATCTGCGACGTCAGCAACCAATATATTTCACTACTAATCTGCATACACCATAGAAAGTCTGTTGTGTCACCCCACTAGTAAAATTCTATGTACCGACTTGATAGAAAATCCTAGGAAGTTCTGGTCTTACGTTAAAACAGTAAGTGGATCGAAACAGCATATCCAGACACTCTGGGATGATGATGGCATTGAAACAGAGGATGACACGCGTAAAGCTGAAATACTAAACACCTTTTCCCAAAGCTGTTTCACAGAGGAAGACCGCACTGCAGTTCCTTCTCTAAATCCTCGCACAAACGAAAAAGTGGCTGACATCGAAATAAGTGTCCAAGGAATAGAAAAGCAACTGAAATCGCTCAACAGAGGAAAGCCCACTGGACCTGACGGGATGCCAATTCGATTCTACACAGAGTACGCGAAAGAACTTGCCCCCCTTCTAGCAGCCGTGTACCGCAAGTCTCTAGAGGAACGGAAGGTTCCAAATGATTGGAAAAGAGCACAGGTAGTTCCAGTTTTCAAGAAGGGTCGTCGAGCAGATGCGCAAAACTATAGGCCTATATCTCTGACATCGATCTGTTGTAGAATTTTAGAACATGTTTTTTGCTCGCCTATCATGTCATTTCTGGAAACCCAGAATCTACCCTGTAGGAATCAACATGGATTCCAGAAACAGCGATCGTGTGAGACCCATCTCGCTTTATTTGTTCATGAGATCCTGAAAACATTAGATACAGGCTCCCAGGTAGATGCTATTTTCCTTGACTTCCGGAAGGCGTTCGATACAGTTCCGCACTGTCGCCTGATAAACAAAGTAAGAACCTACGGAGTGTCAGACCAGCTGTGTGGCTGGATTGAAGAGATTTTAGCAAACAGAACACAGCATTTTGTTCTCAATGGAGAGACGTCTACAGAAGTTAAAGTGACCTCTAGCGTACCACAGGGGAGTGTTATGGGACCATTGCTTTTCACAATATATATAAATGACATAGTAGATAGTGTCGGAAGTTCCATGCGGCTTTTCGCGGATGATGCTGTAGTATACATAGAAGCTGCAGCATTAGAAAATTGCAGCGAAATGCAGAAAGATCAGCAGTGGATAGGCACTTGGTGCAGGGAGTGGCAACTGACCCTTAACATAGAGAAATGTACCGTATTGCAAATACATAGAAAGAAGAATCCTTTATTGTATGATTATATGATTGCGGAACAAACACTGGTAGCAGTTACGTCTGTAAAATATCTGGGAGTATGCGTACGGAACGATTTGAAGTGGAATGATCATATAAAATTAATTGTTGGTAAGGCGGGTGCCAGGTTGAGATTTATTGGCAGAGTCCTTAGAAAATGTAGTCCATCAACAAAGGAGGTGGCTTACAAAACACTCGTTCGGCCTATGCTTGAGTATTGCTCATCAGTGTGGGATCCGTACTAGGTTGGGTTGACAGAGGAGATAGAGAAAATCCAAAGAAGAGCGGCGCGTTTCGTCACAGGGTTATGTGGTAAGTGTGATAGCGTTACGGAGATGTTAAGCAAACTCAAGTGGCAGACTCTTCAAGAGAGGCACTCTGCATCGCGGTGTAGCTTGCTGTGCAGGTACCGAGAGTGTGCGTTTCTGGATGAGGTATCGAATATATTGCTTCCCCCTACTTATACCTCCCGAGGAG
The DNA here is from genome assembly GCF_021461395.2 of Schistocerca americana. Taxonomy (NCBI): domain Eukaryota; kingdom Metazoa; phylum Arthropoda; class Insecta; order Orthoptera; family Acrididae; genus Schistocerca; species Schistocerca americana. Next base: position 968,925,002 of record NC_060120.1, on the reverse strand, counting down.
ATCACGAATGTAAAATCAGAGAGGTTCGAGCGGGCACGGAGGATTTCCGGCAGTCGTTCTTCCCGCGAACTATACGTGAGTGGAACAGGAAGGGGAGGTAATGACAGTGGCAGGTAAAGTACCCTCCGCCACGCACCGTTGGGTGGCTTTCGGAGTATAAATGTAGATGTAGAAGTAGATGTAGATGTACGCACAGTCACAGGCAAAAAACCGTACATACGATTATTGAAAGGGAACCCTGAGATCACTTAGCAGTCACCCACTATCCCGCCGGTCAAGCACACAACCGTTCATCACATTTTGACCACGCCAGGGCCGCCAACTCACGCTCGGCCTTCTTGTTTAACGCCTGAAAATTTAAAAGTGGTAAAACAAGAATTTCGCAGCATGCTGTCACAGGATAGCTCCAGAGTTTCTAGTAACAGCTGGGCTGCCGAGGTTTCACGTCTGGCCTTAGAAGAAGAGTGGTTGGCGCTCCTGTGGCGACTAACGCCAACTCAATGCAAAGACCGTACCCGGTCCCAGACATAGAGGACTTTCCAATTGAAGACATAAAGTCTGAAAATGAGCCCGTGACCATATTTTTGGCACTTTATTTACAGGTCTGTCCTGATGACCAAAATTTTTACATTACAGCACTTACTGTGTACCTACATGTTTAGTTTGACGTTGTTACTACATCAGAATATTTTATGATCTGAAGATGGCAGTACCGAAACCGGTCATAGTAAAATGTAAAAATTTATGTGATGAAGACGGACATGTAAAATAAAATATAGAGGACTTTTCCGCAGACGTTCACGGTAATACGATATTTTTTACCATTGACCTAGTTCGAACATACTATTAGATCCCTGTAGCTACGGGATATTCCCAAAATAATAGTGGAGACGCCATTCGGTCTAATTGAGTTTACCAAGATGGCATTCGGACTGTGTAATGCAGCTCAGACCCTCCAGCGCTTTATGGACGAGGTAACAAAAGATTTAGATTTTTCGTATATGTACATAGATGACATGTTGGTGATATCCGCATCAGAAGAGGAGCACTTACGGCATTTGACACAGGTGTTCCGCTGTCTACGCACACAGGGACTATTAAATAATCGTGCCAAGTGTTTCTGGCGAGAAAGAGGTGTACTTTCTAGGATATTTGGTGAACGCGCTGGGTACTCGATTGCCACACAACAAGAAGAGGCCGTAAGCAAATACGTCCAGTCTGTCACAGTCAGAGAACTACGACGATTCCTAGTAGTGGTAAATTTCTGCCGAAGGTTCATTCTCAATCCCGCACTGACAACCATACCGCCGAACGGACTCCTTAAGGGCTTTGGACAAGCGAGGCAGAAAAGGCATTTCAGTCTGCGAATACAGCTACAGCAGAGGATGCATCATTAAAACAGCCGGTCGCGCTCGCCATACTTGCGCTCATGATTGATGCTTCATCCACTGCCATTAGTGCCGCATTTCAGAACAGATTGATCAGTTTTGGCAGCCCATTGCATTCTATAGTCATAAGCTGTCACCATCTCTGCAACATATGACCGTGAGCTGTACCCCGCTTTGCGGTGACTCAGAGGTTCTAGGCGCTTCAGTCCGGAACCGCGCGACTGCTACGGTCGCAGGTTCGAATCCTGTCTCGGGCATGGAAGTGTGTGATGTTCTTAGGTTTAAGTTGTTCTAAGTTCTAGGAGACTGATGACCCGAGCTGTTAAGTCCCATAGTACTCAGAGCCATTTGAACCTTTTTTTTTTTTTTCCTTTTTTTTTTTTTTTTTTTTTTTTTTTTTTTTTTTTTTTTTTTTTTTTGTACCGCGCTTGCGCTGCAGTCAAAAAATTCAGACACGCAATAGGAGGGCGTCAGTGCACCATCTATGCGGATCATAAGCCGCTTACCTACACCTTTAAGATAAACCCGGAGAAAGCACCGCCTGGACAGTTGTGACACTTAGATTATATCAGCCAGTTCACGACCAGCATTGTGTATGTGGAAGGGAAGCTAAGTGTTCCAGCTGACGCACTTTCGCGTGTAGAAATAGTGAACGCGGTAGCAGCTGACATCGCATGCGTGGCAGCAGTGACATCTACGTCTACATCTACATTTATACTCCGCAAGCCACCCAACGGTGTGTGGCGGAGGGCACTTTACGTGCCACTGTCATTACCTCCCTTTCCTGTTCCAGTCGCGTATGGTTCGCGGGAAGAACGACTGTCTGAAAGCCTCCGTGCGTGCTCTAATCTCTCTAATTTTACATTCGTTATCTCCTCGGGAGATATAAGTAGGGGGAAGCAATATATTCGATACCTCATCCAGAAACGCACCCTCTCGAAACCTGGCGAGCAAGCTACACCGCGATGCAGAGCGCCTCTCTTGCAGAGTCTGCCACTTGAGTTTATTAAACATCTCCGTAACGCTATCATGGTTACCAAATAACCCTGTGACGAAACGCGCCGCTCTTCTTTGGATCTTCTCTATCTCCTCCGACAGACCGATCTGGTACGGATCCCACACTGATGAGCAATACTCAAGTATAGGTCCAACGAGTGTTTTGTAAGCCACCTCCTTTGTTGAGGGACTACATTTTCTAAGCACTCTCCCAATGAATCTCAACCTGGTACCCGCCTTACCAACAATTAATTTTATATGATCATTCCACTTCAAATCGTTCCGCACGAATACTCCCAGATATTTTCAGAAGTAACTGCTACCAGTGTTTGCTCCGCTATCATATAATCATACAATAAAGGATCCTTCTTTCTATGTATTCGCAATACATTACATTTGTCTATGTTAAGGGTCAGTTGCCACTCCCTGCACCAAGTGCCTATCCGCTGCAGATCTTTCTGCATTTCGCTACAATTTTCTAATGCTGCAACTTCTCTGTACACTACAGCATCATCCGCGAAAAGCCGCATGGAACTTCCGACACTATCTACTAGGTCATTTATATATATTGTGAAAAGCAATGGTCCCATAACACTCCCCTGTGGCACGCCAGAGGTTACTTTAACGTCTGTAGACGTCTCTCCATTGATAACAACATGCTGTGTTCTGTTTGCTAAAAACTCTTCAATTCAGCCACACAGCTGGTCTGATATTCCGTAGGCTCTTACTTTGTTTATCAGGCGACAGTGCGGAACTGTATCGAACGCCTTCCGGAAGTCAAGGAAAATAGCATCTACCTGGGAGCCTGTATCTAATATTTTCTGGGTCTCATGAACAAATAAAGCGAGTTGGGTCTCACACGATCGCTGTTTCCATGTTGAATCCTACATAGTAGATTCTGGGTTTCCAGAAACGACATGATACTCGAGCAAAAAACATGTTCTAAATTCTACAACAGATCGACGTCAGAGATATAGGTCTATAGTTTTGCGCATCTGCTCGACGACCCTTCTTGAAGACTGGGACTATCTGTGCTCTTTTCCAATCATTTGGAACCCTCCGTTTCTCTAGAGACTTGCGGTACACGGCTGTTAGAAGGGGGGCAAGTTCTTTCGCGTACTCTGTGTAGAATCGAATTGGTATCCCGTCAGGTCCAGTGGACTTTCCTCTATTGAGTGATTCCAGTTGCTTTTCTATTCCTTGGACACTTATTTCGATGTCAGCCATTTTTTCGTTTGTGCGAGGATTTAGAGAAGGAACTGCAGTGCGGTCTTCCTCTGTGAAACAGCTTTGGAAAAAGGTGTTTAGTATTTCAGCTTTACGTGTGTCATCCTCTGTTTCAATGCCATCATCATCCCGTAGTGTCTGGATATGCTGTTTCGAGCCACTTACTGATTTAACGTAAGACCAGAACTTCCTAGGATTTTCTGTCAAGTCGGTACATAGAATTTTACTTTCGAATTCACTGAACGCTTCACGCATAGCCCTCCTTACGCTAACTTTGACATCGTTTAGCTTCTGTTTGTCTGAGAGGTTTTGGCTGCGTTTAAACTTGGAGTGGAGCTCTCTTTGCTTTCGCTGTAGTTTCCTAACTTTGTTGTTGTACCACGGTGGGTTTTTCCCGTCCCTCACAGTTTTACTCGGCACGTACCTGTCTAAAACGCATTTTACGATTGCCTTGAACTTTTTCCATAAACACTCAACATTGTCAGTGTCGGAACAGAAATTTTCGTTTTGATCTGTTAGGTAGTCTGAAATCTGCCTTCTATTACTCTTTCTAAACAGATAAACCTTCCTCCCTTTTTTTATATTCCTATTAACTTCCATATTCAGGGATGCTGCAACGGCCTTATGATCACTGATTCCCTGTTCTGTACATACAGAGTCGAAAAGTTCGAGTCTGTTTGCTATCAGTAGGTCCAAGATGTTATCTCCACGAGTCGGTCCTCTGTTTAATTGCTCGAGGTAATTTTCGGATAGTGCACTCAGTATAATGTCACTCGATGCTCTGTCCCTACCACCCGTCCTAAACATCTGAGTGTCCCAGTCTATATCTGGTAAATTGAAATCTCCACCTAAGACTATAACATGCTGAGAAAATTTATGTGAAATGTATTCCAAATTTTCTCTCTGTTGTTCTGCCACTAATTCTGCTGAGTCGGGAGGTCGGTAAAAGGAGCCAATTATTAACCTAGTTCGGTTGTTGAGTGTAACCTCCACCCATAATAATTCACAGGAACTATCCACTTCTACTTCACTACAGGATAAACTACTACTAACAGCGACGAACACTCCACCACCGGTTTGCATGCAATCTATCCTTTCTAAACACCGTCTGTACCTTTGTAAAAATTTCGGCAGAATTTATCTCTGGCTTAAGCCAGCTTTCTGTACCTATAACGATTTCAGCTTCGGTGCTTTCTATCAGTGCTTGAAGTTCTGGTACTTTACCAACGCAGCTTCGACAGTTGACAATTACAATACCGATTGCTGCTTGGTCCCCGCATGTCCTGACTTTGCCCCGCACCCGTTGAGGCTGTTGCCCTTTCTGTACTTGCCCAAGGCCATCTAACCTAAAAAACCGCCCAGCCCACGCCACACAACCCCTGCTACCCGTGTAGCCGCTTGTTGCGTGTAGTGGACTCCTGACCGATCCAGCGGAACCCGAAACCCCACCACCCTATGGCGCAAGTCGAGGAATCTGCAGCCCACACGGTCGCAGAACCGTCTCAGCCTCTGATTCGGACCCTCCACTCGGCTCTGTACCAAAGGTCCGCAGTCAGTCCTGTCAACGATGCTGCAGATGGTGAGCTCTGCTTTCATCCCGCAAGCGAGACTGGCAGTCTTCACCAAATCAGGTAGCCGCCGGAAGCCAGAGAGGATTTCCTCCGATCCATAGCGACACACATCATTGGTGCCGACATGAGCGACCACCTGCAGATGGGTGCACCCTGTACCCTTCATGGCATCCGGAAGGACCCTTTCCACATCTGGAATGACTCCCCCCGGTGTGCTGCCATTTCCCTAAGGGGCCCCATTACGCTCCTGACGTTGGAGCTCCCAACTACCAGTAATCCCACCCTCTGCGACTGCCCGGATCTTGCAGACTGAGGGGCAACCTCTGGAACAGGACAAGCAGCCATGTCAGACCGAAGATCAGTCTCAGCCTGAGACAGAGCCTGAAACCGGTTCGTCAGACAAACTGGAGAGGCTTTCCGTTCAGCCCTCCGGAATGTCTTTCGCCCCCTGCCACACCTTGGAGACGACCTCCCACTCTACCACAGGTGAGGGATCAGCCTCAATGCGGGCAGTATCCCGGGCAACCACAGTCGTAGTCCGATCAGGGGATGCGTGGGACGAGCTGGCCGTCCCCGACAAACCCCCATCCGGACCCCCACAGTGATGCCCATTGGTAACAGCCTCAAGCTGTGTGACCGAAGCCAACACTGCCTGAAGCTGGGAGCGAAGGGATGCCAACTCAGCCTGCATCCGAACACAGCAGTTGCAGTCCCTATCCATGCTAAAAACTGTTTTGCAAAGAACGTCTGAACTAATCTACAGAGAGCGCAAACAAATCAACCAATATTAAACGGTTATTAAAATACAAGATTGCCTAGTAAATGCAGTAATGCTGCTACTTGGGCACTGCTGACACTGCTCGGCGGCGGAAGGAGACTACGCGAATTTACACTATTCAGGTACCAAAACGCGATGCTACACTCTCAAATACTATAATACGCCCGAAATTTATGAATTAAACAATGCAAGTACCAAAAACACGCAAAGAAATTAAGAATTAAACTATGTAACAAATGAGTGAGCTAGGAGTATACGACTTGCTGCTGCAGCTGCTTATCCGACGGCGGCAGGGAGCACACCATTGATTACGGCGCCCTCGCGCACACATAAAAAAGTGATCGTGAGTTGCGTGGTGTCCTTAGGTTACACCTCGTGACATCACCTGAATCAAATGTAGAGTTATATTGCGACTTGTCAGGAGGAAAGAGACTCCCATTTATGCCACAGCACAGGCAACAACATCAGTGGACAATCTGGCACACCCGGTAACAAGGGACACTGCCAGATTAATCAAACAGAACTACGTATGGTCAGGTCCACACACACACACTGCAGAATATTTGTAAACTAATGCGTGGCGTTCCAGAGATATAAAATCACGCGGCACGTCAGAGCACTGTCAGGCTCATTTCTTCCGCCAAAACAGCGTTTTGAACATGTGCATGCCCACATCGTAGGCCCGCTCGCACCTTCGGGAGACTATCGTCATTGCCTCACGGTGCCAGACAGGTTAATCTGGTGGCCTGAGGCATTTCCAATGAAGGACATTAAGGCAGAAACTCTAGCGCAAACATCTGTTCGTGGCTGGGTTGCGCGGCTCGGAGTTCCACTGAATATCCCCACTGATCAGGGACGGGAATTTGAAGCCACGTCATTAGGTACGAAGGGCATACGCACCACGGCGCAGAGTCCTGCAAAGCGGCCCGTTTCACGGGCGGGCGCCGCATTGCTTAGCACTGGGCTTCGGCAGTGTCGGACGAAACGAGCCCATGACGTCACCGCATGGGCCGCGCAACACGCGTCCTAGTATTACTAGACGCGTGTTGCAGAAAAATTAAATTCCGGATGCGCAACGGAGCTGATAACTGCCGCGCCGATTTCTTATCAGTAGCAGCATCCGGTACTGAGGCAGCTGCAGGCTCATTCGACTCGAGGCAGCTGCACGATACACATCGCCATGCCGTACAGGAGGAGAATGTATAGAAGAAGGAGCAGATTGCCAGTGTACAAGGCAGTGGACACATTTTCAATTACACCGAATGAAACTGGTCAACAGGAGTTACTACAAGGACCTATTACTTTTGTTGGTTGCAAGATTCAATTTTCTTGTACTACAACAGAAGTAGTTAGTGGCAATTCATGGTTAACAATTGCTATTTTAAGAGGTACTGATAAACCTCTTCAAGGATTGGAGGCCTACAATGAAAGAGACATTATTTCTTATCGCACATTTGCAGTTGGAGTGGTACCCAACAGGGATTATGGAACATGTGTTGTTACAACAGACAAGCCATTTTCACTCTACACAAGGAATCGCAGGAGGATTAATGCAGATGATAAATTAAATGTTTGGTGCAAAATGTCTGGTGTGTTAACTAAATACATTGTTGTACAAGGAGATATTACTTTGTATTACCATTCTTAATAAAGAGAACTATCCTTATCTATCCCGCGAGATTTTTTTTTTTAAAGTTTGTCAAACAGTTCCTCTAAATCTACAAATGCTGTAACCGTAGGTTAGCATTTCTTCAGTCTATCTTCTGAGATAAGTCAGAGGAGCTGTACTGCCTTGCGTGTTCAGACACTTCACAGGAACCTAACATTTTGTTCACCTTCGTTTTAACAGCCCCCCTCCACTCTCCATATTCCTTCCCATTTCCAACCACCCCTCCTTCATTTAGTTCTCGCGCCGGAGTTCTTGTTAGTCATACAGCTGCTTCTCTTTGCTCCAAAGGATCTTTTAATTTTAATTTCCTATATGTGACATCCATCTTATACATGCATGCTTCTACACCCTTAGATTTATCCTCAAGCTTTCTGTTTTGCATTTAGCACTTTCTGTCAGTCTCGCTCTTTAGACGCCACTGCTGCCTTTGGCTACTTCATTTGCAACGCTTTTATAATTATCGTCCCGCTGGATCTTAACTTTCCAGGTTCCACCTCCTTAATTTGCTACCTATTTGTCATCTCTTCAGTTGTAATCTACAATTCATAACCAATAAATTATCTCCAGTCTACATCTGCACCTAGAAGTTCAGTCACTCATCACATTTCAAATTATTGTGGTGGTTCAAATGGTTCTGAGCACTATGGGACTCAACTGCTGAGGTTATTAGTCCCCTAGAACTTAGAACTAGTTAAACCTAACTAACCTAAGGACATCACAAACATCCATACCCGAGGCAGGATTCGAACCTGCGACCGTAGCGGTCTTGTGGTTCCAGACTGCAGTGCCTTTAACCACACGGCCACTTCGGCCGGCCAAATTATTGTCCCGCTTAACTATGTCAATAATTTATTTTATCTCACCATACATCCTTTCAACCTGATTATGATCTACGGTACTTTTAGGCATGTAAACATGTATCACTGTGGTGGGCGTTGGCTTTACGCCTGCCTTGGCTCTGATAATCTCAATGGCACATTAAAGATGGAGTTGAATATTCTGATACTACTTCATTAATTGTTTCAGTAATTAACACTTGCCCAGTGGTTAAAATATGTGATCTTACGAGGGGCGTTTGATAAATAATGCAACACATTTTTTCCCTGGCCAACTGCGATCGACAAAATGCGGAATCTGTTTTCGTGGAATATTCCCGCTTCAGCCTCTATAGCTTCATGAAATTCCAATAGGTGGCAGCGCTATACATTGTCTTCAAAATTTCGGAGATGTGTTCCAAGCAGAGAGCTGCCATTGAGTTCGCAGATATTCGTTGGCGTTTGCGGAATGTCTACGGAGACCTGACAGTGAACAAAAGTTTGGTGTGTCATTGGGAGAGGTGTCTGTCGTCATTGCAATGAGGTCGCACAAACCAGTTCGATCTCCCACGTGCTGGCCAGCTCTTGCAATGTTGGAACGTGAGGACACTCTCATTCGAGGTGATCGACGGATCACAATCAAACACCTCCTTAATCCACAGGACATCTCTGTTGGTAGTACTGACGCCCTTGTGGACCAGTTGGGTGCGGAACTGCTTGCGTGTTACGAGATTGATCCTGACAATTTTTTGTCCATTATAGTTACAGGCGATGAAATACTGGTTTATCACTTCGAATATGAGGCAGAACGGCAATCCATGGAATGGCACCACGCCACCTCTCCTCTGAAGAAAAAGTTCAAAGTCGCACACTCACCCAATAAAGTCATGGTGACGGTCTTCGGGGACTCTGAAGCTGAGGGGATTATTCTTGTCCTCCATCATGGCGCAACCATAAGCTCTGAATTGCATGCTGCTACCCTCAGGAAATTGAAGAAATCGCTTCAGCGTGTTCATCGACACCAAAATGCAAACTAACATCTCCTTCTCGATGACAACGCAAGATCTTACACAAGTAGGTGCACTCAAGAGGAGTTCACAAAACTTCATTTAACTTTTCTCTCATCCATCCTACAGCCCATATCTCACGCCTTCCGACTTCAAAAATGGCTCTGAGCATTATGGGACTCAAATGCTGTGGTCATAAGTCCCCTAGAACTTAGAACTACTTAAACCTAACTAACCTAAGGACAGCACACAACACCCAGCCATCACGAGGTAGAGAAAATCCCTGACCCCGCCGGGAATCGAACCCGGGAACCCGGACGTGGGAAGCGAGAACGCTACCGCACGACCACGAGATGCGGGCGAAAATGTGTGTGCCCCTTCCGACTTCCATCTGTTTCGTCCAATGAAGGATGCGTTCCACAGGAAACAGTACATGGATGATGCGGAGGTTATTGATGCTGCAAGACATTAGCTCTGACATCGACTAGTAGTATGGTACCACGCGGGCATACATACCCTTCCGGTAACATGCCGTAAGGCCATCGTATTGAATGGAGACTACGTTGAAAAATAGGACTCTGTATCCAAAAGAGTGGGGAATGACATGGTGTACTGAAATCCTGAATAAAACTAACACACTTTCAGAAAAACGTGTCGCATTACTTACTGAACGTCCCTCGTTATATAGCAAATACTGAGACTCTAATGTCAGATATTTTCAGTTATAAATGCCTAAAACATAAAAGTTTAGGTACTATGACTATAGTAAACTCCATTTGGGTACTGTAAACTGCAGCACTAAAAGTTGTTATCAAAGTCATAGTAAGTTTTTGTTCAGGAACAATGGCTTTCCTAAATGTTGTCAGCTATGCAATGAGATAGGGAACCATCACGTATGGTAATTCGTCAAATTTATTTACGGTGAATTTAGAAAATATGAATGATGAAATATTGAAAGAACGTATCATAAAGCGGATAAAAATACTAGTATCTGATCATCCAACTTCGACCTGCTTTTGTACAGATTCCTAGTGCATTTAATCTATTGCACCACATGTTTCAGTGGGTCCTCACATACACATCTACATCTACATACAAACTTCGCAGGGCATCCTACGGTGCTTGGCGGAGGGTACCCTGTACCATAACTAGTCGTTTTCTTTCCTGTTCCACTCGCTGACAGAGCGAGGGAAAAACGACTGTCTATACGCCTCTGTACGAGCCCTAATTTCTCTTATCTTAACTTCGTGGACCCTATGAGAAATGTATGTTGGCAGCAGTAGGATTATTCTGCAGTCAGTTTCAAATGCCGGTTCTCTAAACTTTCTCAGTGGTGTCTTCAAACTGGACGTCTTCTTTCCTCCAGGGCTTCCCACTAGAGCTTCCGAAGCATATTCGTAACTCTTGCATGCATGTCGAACCTACCGGTAACAAATCTAGCAGCCCGCCTCTAAAGTGCTTCGATGTCTTGTTTCAATACGACCTGGTCTGCATCCCAAGCATCCGAACAGTACTCAAGGGTAGGGCGCACTAGCTCCCTATATGCGGTGCTTTTTACAGATAATCCACACTTTCCTAAAATTCTCCCAGTAAAACGAAGTCGACCTTTCGTCTTCCCCACCGCAATCCTCACATGATCGTTCCAACTCATATCGCTTCGCAACGTCACGCCCAGGTATTTAAACGACGCGATAGTGTCAAGTAGGACACTACTAATGCTATACCCGAACGTTACAGGTTTGGTTTTCCTACTCATTCGCATTAACTTACATTTTTCTGCACTTAGAATTAGCTGCCATTCATCACACCAACTAGAAATTTTGTCTAGGTCATCTTATATCAACCCACAGTCATTCATCTCCGACACCTTACCGTACACCACAGCACCATCAGCAAACAACCGCAGATGGCTGACCACCCTGTCCGCCAAATCAATTATGCATATGGAAAACAACAGTGGTCCTATCACATTTCCCTGGGGCACTCCTAATGTTACCCTTGTCACCGACGAACACTCGCCGTCGAGGACAAAATACTGGGTTCTATTAAGAAGTCTTCGAGCCAGTCGCATATCTAGGAACCTACCCCGTATGCATGTAACTTCGTTAACAGTCTGCAGGGCGTACTGTGTCGAATGATTTTCGGAAATCTAGAAATATGGAATCAGCCTGTTGCCCTTCATACATAGTTCGCAGTATATCACGTGAGAAACAAGCAAGTTGAGTCCCACACGAGCTATGCTTTCTAAAGACGTGCTAATTCATGGAACCGAGCTTTTGGTCTCTAGGAAATTTGTTACATTCGAGCTCAGAATGTGCTCTATAAATCTGCAGCAAACCGCTGTTAACGATATTGGTCTGTAATTTTGCGAGTCCGTTCTTTTAGCTTTCTTATACCGGGTGGTCCATTGATAGTGACCGGGCCAAATATCTCACGAAATAAGCATCAAACGAAAAAACTACAAAGAAGGAACTCGTGTAGCTTGAAGGGGGAAACCAGATGGCGCTATGGTTTGCCCGCTAGATGGTGATGCCATAGGTCAAACGGATATCAACTGCGTTTTTTTAAAAATAGGAACTCCCATTTTTTATTACGTATCCGTGTAGTACGTAAAGAAATATGAATGTTTTACTTGTACCACTTTTATCGCTTTGTGATAGATGGCGCTGTAATAGTCACAAACGTATTAGTAACATTCCGCCAGTGCGGACGGTATTTGCTTCGTGATACATTACCCGTGTTAAAATGGACCGTTTAGCAATTGCGGAAAAGGTCGATATCGTGTTGATGTTTGACTATTGTGACCAAAATGCCCAGCGGGCGTATGCTATGTATGCTGCTCGGTATCCTGGACGACATCATCCAAGTGTCCGGACCATTCGCCGCATAGTTACGTTATTTAAGGAAATTGGAAGTGTTCAGCCACATGTGAAACGTCAACCACGACCTGCAACAAATGATGATGCCCAAGTAGGTGTTTTAGCTGCTGTCGCGGCTAATCCGCACATCAGTGGCAGACAACCTGCGCGAGAATCGGCAACCTCAAAAACGTCGGTGTTGAGAATGCTACATCAACATCGATTGTACCCGTACCAAATTTCTATGAACCAGGAATTGCATGGCGACGACGTTGAACGTCGTGTACAGTTCTGCCACTGGGCACAAGGGAAATTACGGGACGATGACAGATTTTTTGCACTTGTTCTATTTAGCAACGAAGCGTCATTCATCAACAGCGGTAATGTAAACCGGCATAATATGCAGTATTGGGCAACGGAAAATCCACGATGGCTGCGACAAGTGGAACATCAGCGACCTTTGGGGGTTAATGTATGGTGCGGCATTATGGGAGAAAGGATAATTGGCCCACATTTTATCGATGGCAATCTAAATGGTGCAATGGATGCTGATTTCCTATGTAATGTTCTACCGATGTTACTACAAGATGTTTCACTGGATGACAGAATCGCAATGTACCTCCAATATGATGGATGTCCGGCACATAGCTCACGTTCGGTTGAAGCAATACTGAACAGCATATTTCATGACAGGTGGACTGGTCGTCGAAGCACCATACCATGACCCTCACGTTCACCGGATCTGACGTCCCCGGATTTCTTTCCGTGGGGAAAGTTGAAGGATATTTGCTATCGTGATCCACCGACAACGCTTGACAACATGCGTTAGCGCATTGTCAATGTATGTGCGAACATTACGGAAGGCGAACTACTCGCTGTTGAGAGTAATGTCGTTACATGTTCTGTCAAATGCATTGAGGCTGACGGACATCATTTTGAGCATTTATTGCATTAATGTGGTATTTACGGGTAATCACCCTGTAACAGCGTGCGTTCTCAGAAATGATATGTTCACAAAGGTACAAGTATCACATAGGAACAACAGAAATAAAATGTTCAAACGTACCTACGTTCTGTTTTTTAATATAAAAAGCCTACCTGTTACGAACGGTTCATCTAAAATTGTGAGCCATATGTTTGTGATTATTACAGCGCCATCTATCACAAAGCGAAAAGAGTGGTCCAACTAAAACATTCACATTTCTTTACGTACTACACGAATATATAATAAAAATGGGGCTTCCTATTTTAAAAAAACGCAGTTGATATCCGTTTGACCTATGGCAGCGCCATGTAGAGGGCCAACCATAGCGCCATCTGGTTTCCCCCTTCAAGCTAGACAAGTTTCGTTCTTTGCAGTTTTTTCGTTTGACGCTTATTTTGTGAGATATTTGGACCGGTCACGATCAGTGGACCACCCTGTATACAGGAGTCAGCCGCGCTTTTTGCAGTCGCTTGCGCTGGTCGAGTGATTCACGATAGATGGAAACTAAGTAAGAGGCTACCTCAGCTGGCGATCTGTCATTGGGTACCACCAACGTCTGCCGCGCGGAGTGGCCGAACGGTTTGAGGCGCCATGTCACGAATTGCGCGGCCCCTCCCACCGGAGGTTCGAGTCCTCCCTCGGGCTTGAGTGTGTGATCGTTCTCAGCATAAGTTAGTTTAAGTAGTGTGTAAGTCTAGGGACCGATGACCTCAGCAGTTTGGTGTCTTAGGAATTCACACACATTTTCAACACTAACGTCTACCGATTCCAAGTGGGAAGACCAATTCCGTGAACTGCCGCAACTCAGCGGGAAACGGTTTTCATTTCAATTACCGCGCTCCACGCTGCCGTTCTCTTGTGGGAACGGGCCTTCAGAAACGACCCAGCTTCTGTGCACGCAGAGCGCGCCTCAGTGTGGTATACGTGATCGCAGCGTTTGACTGTATTGGCTCGTAAACCACACAGTTTGTTTACGAAATGGATGGCCATAGGAGTCCTGCGACATCTCTATTGAAACACGCATTTTCTCCCCTTGCTCATATGCTATTGTTTGCAATAGATATAAATAAATAAAATACCCATGAACATCTTATAATGCAAAAAGGTAAGTTCCATATACAGTCCGAAAGAAAACCAGCTTACAATAAAACCCATTCGCAAATAGTGCAAAACAAATTTACAATAGTCTTCTACATAAGACAAAAATTAATTTATCTCACTTTTCAGTAAAACCCTAAGGTCAACGTTATTTGATTGTTATCTCTATTCAGTAGCAGAATGTTTACAACATTTGAAATACGAGACTTTAAACAAGAAAATGCAAAATATCTTGCTGCAAGTAATGCAAGCTCTCTTGTAGATGAAGCCAAAAAAACACACAAGCACTTCTGAGAGAAAACGCACTTATATTCACGAAACATCGAATATTATACAAAATACTTTTATTGAATTAATCATATAGTCTCACAACGTATTAGCAAACATGAATGTGGGCAAAGAAATTGGATGTAATGACATACACATGACGTATCACTTTTCGATTCAATATCTCTATTCATTACATTAAACTGAATTTCCATGATAAGATCGTGTCTTGTATGTTACTATAGACTGACGGCTTTAAACGCAGACACACTGAGGTGACACAAGTCACGTGATACCTCCTAGCATCGTGTCTGATCTCCTTTTGCCTCTCGTAGTACAGCATCTCGACGTGTCACGCACTCAACAAGTCGTTAGAAGTTCCCTGCAGAAATACCGAGCCACACTGCCTGTATAGCCGTCCCTTATTGCGAAAGTTTTTCCCGTGCAGGAGTCTGCACGAACTGACCTCTCGCTTATCTCCCGTAAATATTAGACGGGATTCAATCCGTTCGAATTGTCCAGAATGGCCCGTGTGACGTGGTGCATTGTCATCCATTAAGATTCCATCGTTGTTTGGGAACATGACGTCCATGAATAGCTGCAAATGGTCTTCAATCCGCCGAATATCCAGAGGACGTAGGGCACATCATTATGGAGTTAATACCAGCCTGCACAGTGCCTTGTTTACAGCTCAGGTTATGGCTTCGTTTGGTCTGCTCCACACTTGAACTCTACCGTCGTCTCTTACCAACTGAAATCTGGACTCATCTGACCAGGCCACGGTTTTCCAGTCGTCTGGGTATAACAGATATGGTCACGAGCCCAAGAGAGGCGCTGCAGTCGATGTAGAAGAGTCATTCCGGACGATCGTCCGCCCTATAACGCCAAGTTTCGCCGCACTGTCCGAACTGATACGTTCGTCTTACGTCGTACATAGATTTCTGCGGTTATTTCTCGCAGCGTCGCTTATGTGTCAGCACTGACAACTCCAAGCAAACGCACTGCTCATGGTCGTTAAATGAAAGCCGTCGGCCACTGTGTTTTCCGTGCTGAAAGGTAAAGCCTGAAATATGGTGTTCTCGGCACACTCTTGACATTCAGGACAGCAAAATCTTGAATTACCTACCGCTTTCCGAAATGGAATTCCCAATGCGTCTAACTCCAACTACCATTCCTGATTCAAAGTCTGTTAATTCTCTTGAGGCCGGCCGAAGTGGCCGTGCGGTTCTAGGCGCTGCGGTCTGGAGCTGAGCGACCGCTACGGTCGCAGGTTCGAATCCTGCCTCGGGCATGGATGTGTGTGATATCCTTAGGTTAGTTAGGTTTAATTAGTTCTAAGTTCTAGGCGACTGATGACCTCAGAAGTTAAGTCGCATAGTGCTCAGAGCCATTTGAACCAATTCTCTTGATGCGGACATAACCACGTCGAAAGCCCTGTCACATGAATCAGCTGAGGACATACGACAGGTACGCCTATGCATTATCCTCTTATACCTTATGTACGCAATACTACCGCCATCTGCAGCTGTGTACAACGCTGTCCCATGACTTTTGTCACTTCGGTGTATGTTACTCACTGACATTTAGTTATAACAAATAGTACCAAGGAAAACATGTTTTTGATGGATCTCCTATGTACCTTTGTCCTGAAATATCATACTTTCGCAAGACGCAAGTTACGATTTCAGAATTGTTTAATTACCAATATGACGTTTCCTGACGTTTTGTCACAAGAAATTGTAACAATAAACGGCAGGTTTTCGAGAGGTGAGACTGCTGGTGTTTTCAGATGGCATGTAGTCATAGGATGCACATTATAATATAAAACTCACCAAATATGGGCTTCATCTAAAAGCCAATATGCGGTACCAGACTATCCCGGAAAGAGATGGCATGAATCCGACGTAGTTGGCGCTGTTTCTTCTCATTAGTCCACGTTCAAACCACCTTCAGAATATCTGCCGTGCTTGATGTACAGTGAGTCCAAAAAGTATTGGTCTAGTTGTAACTTTTTTTAAAAAACTAAGTGTATACCACGTGGAAGGAAGGAACATAAAATGTGAACATCCAGTCATATGCAACGAACCTTGATAAGTCTTTTTTATTGATGGACAAGGAAATAAGTACATCCATAGCGATAACAGATTAGACAAAATGGAGAATTTATTCAATGGCTACTTCAAAAAGTATTCGTCCACTCGTATTTTCTTAATTTACAATCTGAAAATGTGATTTCAATTACAAAAATTAACGTTTGGTGGGGTTTCCGTTTGGAGCTATTACTGCTTGTAGTCGTCTGGGCATCGACTTGCCCAAGTTTGCCGTCAGAGAGGCTGGAATTTTGTCCCATTCGTCTTCACGTGCTTCTTTTACGTCTCTTTTGTTAGAAATGTGTCTTCTCCTGATTCTATCCTCCAGTACTTTCCAGAGGTGTTCAATAGGATTAATGTCTGGGCTCTGAGGAGGGGTGTTAAATTGTTTTGGGGTAATGTACAGAAGCCACAGCCTTGTATGTAGGGCCGTATGCATTGGGTCGTTATCTTGTTAAAAATGTAATTTCCTTGCATATCTAATTTTTAGGCGCTAGGATTTATATAGTCCTTTAAAATGTTGGTATACATATAGTGATCCATTAAACCTTCTGTAAAATGTAATTTTCCAACACCTACAGCACTCAAACAACCCCACGCCATCAGGGAGCGACCACTGTGTTTAACCGTTGGCACACGATTGCGTGGCAACATCTCCGCATTCTTCCTACCTGCCATCCGACCGGAATACGTTATATTTACCCTCATCAGAAAATGTTACTCTATTCCGGAAGTCTTCCTTCTTGAATCTATGTTCCACCGCAAGATGAAGACGTTTATTTCGATGCTGTGCATTGACCCAAAATTTCTTGCGCGCTAACCGGCCGTGGTACCCATACGTTTTGAAGGTATTTCTCATTGTGGTGGCACATACCTTCTTTCTCCTAGACTCTTACTCCCCAGCCAACTTAAGAGCGCTGATTTTATATTTCTTCTTCATTTTTCTCGTGATAAATCTCACGTCTGCATCAGTCAAAGTGTAAGGGCGTCCTGCCGGCCGCGGTGGTCTAGCGGTTCTAGGCGCTCAGTCCGGAACCGCGCGACTGCTACGGTCGCAGGTTCGAATCCTGCCTCGGGCATGGATGTGTGTGATGTCCTTAGGTTAGTTAGGTTTAAGTAGTTCTAAGTTCTAGGGTACTGATGACCACAGATGTTAAGTCCCATAGTGCTCAGAGCCATTTGAACCATTTTGTAAGGGCGTCCGGTACGTGGTTGGTTTCATAACGATTTTGTTGCGCAAAATCGATCTATTATCGACTGAACCGTCGATCTTGGTCTACCGACTACTTTAGCAATGTCGTAAGAAGATTTGCACTCATTATGTAAGCGCAGAATAAGTTTCCTTTCGGTCAGCATGGTCTCACTACCCATACGGCCCATGGCGCTAATTGCACTGCATAGGCGCCGTTCAGAGCCACAACAGGCGATAGAGTGGGGCCGCGCACGGGTGACTATAGTGTGTGCCGTGGGTCAGCTTTATAGTTTAATCACTGTGCGCAGAATTTCGGCATATTCAGATGGTGGGCGAATACTTTATGAACTAGCTCTTGTATTACATTTTCTATTTTGTTAACCCTGCTGACGATTTGGATGTATTTCTTTCCTTGGTTTTCAACAAAAGTGACTTGCCGAGGTACTTCTTACATGACGGGCTCTTTACATTTTGTATACATTTCTTTTCATGTTACACAGACTTTGTTTTCTAAAAAAAATATGCAGCTAGACGAATACGTTTTGGACACTGTACCTCTACACGTTCGGAAAGACTCCCCAACGTGCTTTCTCCACGCTATGACGTCAGGAACTCGGCACGCTCTTCGTTGGCGTTCGAATGCACGGTCGGTCTGCGACAGCTTTAGTTTAACTGACTCTGCAGTAGCAGGAAGGGCGCCTAGCCACGAATTTAAATAATAATAAATTTGCTAAATCATGAGAAGAGCGGATCTCATACGACAGGACAAACTCTGGAAAAGAGAGATCAATTCTATCTTCTCTTTGCAAATCTTTATCAAATAATTACAAGTTCTGTAACAACGCAACAGGCATTCTGCAAGGTACAACATTTAAAATTATGGCCTTTTTATTTACATTTGTACCTGGTCGTTACCGAAAAATAACGGTCGTCACAACGCCTTTTGACTCATAAATGACGAAGTGATTGGTGCTGTTTCTAACAAGGGAACCTCCCCATCGCGCCGGCCGAAGTGGCCGTGCGGTTAAAGGCGCTGCAGTCTGGAACCGCAAGACCGCTACGGTCGCAGGTTCGAATCCTGCCTCGGGCATGGATGTTTGTGATGTCCTTAGGTTAGTTAGGTTTAACTAGTTCTAAGTTCTAGGGGACTAATGACCTCAGCAGTTGAGTCCCATAGTGCTCAGAGCCATTTGAACCATTTGAACCTCCCCATCGCACCCCCCTCAGATTTAGTTATAAGTTGGCGCAGTGGATAGGCCTTGAAAAACTGAACACAGATCAATCGAGAAAACAGGAAGAAGTTGTGTGGAACTATGAAAAAAATTAGTAAAATATACAAACTGAGTAGTCCATGCGAAGATACGCAACATAAAGGACAAGTGGAGTCAAGGAGCGCCGTGGTCCCGTGGTTGGCGAGAGCAGCTACGGAACGAGAGGTCCTAGGTTCAAGCCTTCCCCCGCGCGAAAAGTTTAACTTTTTATTTTCAGTTTATGTGAGAAACTTATGTTTTCGTCACTTTTTGGGAGTGATTATCACATCCACAAGAAAACCTAAATCGGGCAAGGTAGAAGAATCTTTTTACCCATTCGCTAAGTGTACAAGTTAGGTGGGTTGACAACATTTCCCTGTCATGTGACGCACATGCCGTCACTAGTGTCGTATAGAATATATCAGACGTGTTTTCCTGTGGAGGAATCGGTTGACCTATGAGTTTGTGATCAAATGTTTTCGGTTCCCATTGGAGAGGCACGTCCTTTCGTCTACTAATCGCACGGTTTTGCGGTGCGGTCGCAAAACACAGACACTAAACCTATTGCAGTGAAGAGAGACGTCAATGAACGAACGGACAGATCATAACTTTGCAAAAATAAAGTACGTAAACTTTTCGCTCGAGGGATGACTTGAACCAAGGACCTTTGGTTCCGCAGTTACGCTAACAACGGGACCACTGCGGTCCTAGGCTCACATTCTCGTTGATGTTGCCTATGTTGCGCATGGACTACTCAGTTTGTATATTTTACTAATTTTTTTCATAGTTCCACACAACTTCTTCGTGTTTTCTCGATTGATCTGTGTTCAGTTTTTCAAGGCCTATCCACTGTGCCAACTTATAACTAAATCTGAGGGGGGTGCGATGGGGGGGTTCCCTTGTAAGCAGAACTGCTTCAGACATTCTTCTATTGTACTGACAGACTGAGTTTAATTGAAATAATTTCAGTTTTCAGCCACCGAGAGTTTCGTAAATATTTAAAAGTATTTCTCGGGTGAAAGTGATCAATTAGGAGCCCAAAATAAAAATTCCGAAAAATGTAAATAATTTCTCGGGTGAAAGTGATCAATTAGGGACCCAAAATAAAAATTCCGAAAAATATAAGTATTCCACCACAATATTCGTGATTGGGGCACTGTATCTGACTGCGTATGAAAAATTCAAATCTCTGCGACAATCAGGCTGCACCGCTTCGGGTGAAGGTTAAAAAAAAAAGCAAATACTCCGACGCAAATCTGAGAATAAACACTCGTCCTAGCTTCGAGCAGCAGTTACCAATACAGAGACACTTCCCTCTCTGTAATTGATTACAAACAAGGAGTCGCACAGTCGCACATATCCTCTCAGTATACAGTGTGATTCTTATTAACTTTTAAAAACCTTCGAAGCGACTTACATGACGCTTTCTTATATTAAATTAAGTGTCACACCGTCACCTACGTCACTTCGAAGGTCTTTAAGCGTAAATAAGAATAACACTGTACAAAATAAAACGATGAATTACGGTGAACAAACAGAATGTACTTATATTCTTTAAGAACAATAGAGTAACTGCATCTTGTCGTATTTGCTTGCAAATGTTCTGTAAAAAGGAAATAAGCAATGTTGAAAGTTATAATCCTCGCTTCGTGCAAAAGTAAAGACCTTAGTCGGAAACGAATACAAACCAAACACTGGCGGATACGATAGTAATATTTTACATGTTTTTTTTGCTGTTGACAGTATCGAGTTGCAGTCTGCATGTTGTTGCCTGTTATTTGACGCCTCCACCTCGCTGGCATCCGTCTTCTACGTACTTCTTTTCCTGGACGTCGAAGATGGGTGTCGGTTCCAAAGCTCTCAGTCGACGGTAATACGAAACAGATTTTTAAACAACCATTAATAAAAGATTTCTTTCTTGTTGTAGCCGTTCTCCCATCACACAGCAAACGCTTGTAGCACATTATTCTGCTTTAGCATTTTCGTTTAATATTGCGTCGGGGAATATAGGAAACGGATGCAACTGCAAAGCTTTACATAGGAGAAAGTGGAGCACTTACAAACCAGTCTGCTGAGCTCTCTGCTTTATGTTTTGTTCAGTAATTTTAGATCGACAGTATGCCATCACTTTAAGGAAATGCGATATTTCCTTGCTTTCTTAACAAAATATGCGCGTAATAAGTTGACTGTGTTTCTTTAAATAAGTGACTGACATCTAACAATTTAGTAATTATCAGGAAGCCATTCTGAGTAGTTACAATGAATGAAGATTGGGCTTAGCGTTGTGTCGACATCGAGATCATTAGAGACGGAGCACAAGCTTTGATTGTGTCAAGGATAGGGAAGGAAATCAGCAGTGTTTCTTCAAAGGAGCCATCCCGGCATTCGCCAGGAGCGGTTTAGGGAAATCACGGAAAACCTAAATCTAGATGGCCGGACGCGGGTTTGAAATGTCGTCCTTCCGAATGGGAGTCAAATGTGCTAACCACTGCGCCACTTCGCTCGATCCCGCGCAGCTACAAACCTGGAGCACATGTTGTGGCACTAGAGTATATTCAGCTGTTGTGCACATGACCATCCGTGCGGTGATGCTGGTTACGAGATACCTTTCGATATGTGCCTTAAATTGTATTGAATTGGGTCAGAAACGACGCCAAAATTTCAATCCAAGAAGTTCTCGCGGGAAGCTATTGACCACGAAGAGACATTTGTTTTTCACAACACTTTACGTGACTGTGTTTTTTTTCAGTAGCTTGATGACGTAATTGGTACAATACACCAAGAAGCGGAAGTGTCAAAAACTAGGGGAGAGATAGGCAACCCTCTGTTGCTTACCAGAGGACCTTACCTACTCATCACTGATTCGTCCAAATTTATGGCATATATAAAATTTATATCATTTCTATGGTGGATACATAATTCCGGTTAATCTGTAATGTAAGTAATATACAAGCTGAAAACCAAAAATAAAAAAATATCTGCAAAGGTGCTCGAACTCAAGACCCTTTGATTTTTGTTCTTTGCTTCACCCGCTGTGCCAACCGCTAAATGGAAATAAAGGTAACATAAATAGCTCATGCGTCGTTCTAAATTCTTTGCCATGTGAATCTCCCACTTCTGTCTGTTCCATTTTTGGCCAGGCCCTGCATACACCACAAATTTGGACAAAATGGTGAGGATGACTAGGCGTGGTCCCCTTGTTAGTGTTGTTTTTCATCCGAGATAGTTGTGGATTTCTCCTTGCCTATCACTGCTTGGAAGTATCGCTTAGGCACGCGCCAGTTGTCACGCATCCGCTGCTGTTATTTGTTATTGCTCGCAATCTTTTGGACTTAACTGAGGAACACGGGCACATTTCTACTCTTTCAGAATCTCTTTGATTTCTGGCTGTGAGCCAGCTTTCTCTTCTACACCCACTTGGACCCTATAGTCTTCTTACTAGTAAAGGACAGTTGGAAAATTTCCTGTTGGATAACATTCCAGAAACACAGTCGGTCTTATGTTTCCTTCAATAGGACCTCCAGTTATTCCAGAACCGACTGCACCTATGTGACCCACTTCTTCTTCCAGGCACTCCCTCTACAACCAGTGTGAAGTTCCTGTTAGTGTGTGTTTTGGGATTGTTGGCGTCAGGTGTCCGTAGAAGGCCAAGCACCATTTCCTTAGACACGCGGTGACGTCCTCCTGATGTCTGTACATCACATCGTTGTAACAGATTCTCTAAGTGCCCTTCTCTTCTCTTACTGTTCTAGTATCCTTCTCAGAATCTACCTATCTTGATGTCCCGTTTCTTGAGTGGGTCCTTCTTGGCCATTACAAGTCACTCGGAGGCATTCAGAATAGAGGGCTTTGACTAACGAGTTGTAGAGTCGGAGTTCTTGGTGAGGTACCTGGACTAGTAATTTACTAGAGGAGGAACTTGACTGCAGATAGTTTTCTTATGGTGGAAATGTAGTACGGCTTCCTTGATGTTGGTCATGAATTCAGTCACCTTGATACTGATCTGCAAGTCTTTCTTAACTGCTACACTGTAAAAGTTCTGTAGGATGTACGTAGCCTCCTCTATACTATTCGCTAGGAAGGTGTCGTCGAAAAGAGCTACCCAAGGTACATTAAGATTCTCTTTCTTGTACCCAAGCTTCAGTCCATTCTCTGACAGTTTTCTCTAGGACGCAGTTGAAGAGAATGCAAGAGACATCATCTCCCTCGCCCTTTCTGACTCTTGTTCTGATGGGGAAGCTCTCATATACATCACCCTTGACTTTCGACTTGTGTTATTTCAGGTGGTGCGTTTTCTTTACGTCACTCACGTACAAGAGTTCAGCCTAGAAGTTCTTCATTGCCTAATACTCGTCGATGACAAATGCTTTGTTTTCGTACGCCAAGGTTTTATTCTTATTTCTCAATCCCTTTCCTGACCTGCAGGTCACTGCTTTTAAGTATGTCGAGGTCAAAAAATAGTATAGCTGAGGAATGGCTGATCGACATTTGATCTGGTGTCTCGGCTGCAGATTATACAGACAGTGATGCTGATTAACAAGTAGAAGATTTTAAGAAATATCATGTGCAGCTACACAGGACGAGGCCATCGCGACACAGCTGAGGAAAACTTGCGGTGATAAGAAATGTTCACCCAGATAGATGTCGAAGAACGTTTTACTGCTTCATGCTTCCGCAAGGTTGTTTCACACAGTCGCGCGGGGTAGCCGTGCGGCCTAGGACGCCTTGTTACGGTCCATGCGGTTTCCCCCATTCGGACGTCCGAGTCCTCCCTCGGCCACAGGTGTGTGTGTTGTCTTTAGCGTAAGTTAGTTTAAGTTAGTTTAATTAGGGTGTAAGCCTAGGGACCGATGACCTCAGCAGTTTGGTCCCATGGAACTTTACCACAAATTTCCAAATTTGTTTCATACACTTGATATTAAAATAAACGCTTGGTACAAACTTTCATGATCACTCTTGCGATGGAACGCTTTAGGCTGGAGGTTAGTATGCTGGCATCCCTACTGTCACAATTTGTGCGCACAACCGTAGAGTCACACCATTCCCGAACAGATTTGAAATCATAAGCAGCACTCACTACTCTAATACGAATGTAGGGTCGCCATATAACTGAATTACAATAAATAGGATTATTGAAGCACTTTTTTATGTAACATATTTTATTTTGAAGGCTTCCAGAGATAGCGACAATCGTCAGACCCACACACTTGGATGTAGCATATTAAAATATTCTACTTAGGAGAAAGAGCTCTATTGTAATGACGACAAGGGCATCTTATCTGATGGATAGCTTTTCGTCAGACACGCAGTGAGTTTTTAACAAGTGCTATTTTCATAACTTACAGGACGCCATCAAAAATTGAAATTAGTAAATCTCACAACAACCCGAAGTTTGGTTTAAAAACCACAGTGCTGTAATACGTGTGGTGCTATTGAAGGTGGTACATGCCATTGTCTCCCTGTGACCTTGGAACTGACTTGCTCAGTCAGTAATACGGGAAGTTTGCGGTTTGACATAGACTCTGGATCGGGATGTAGCTCGGTGTTTTTCATGTTAATAATGCCGATGTGAAATAAATAGTAGGTGGTGGATAGAACTCCTGGGGGATATCATCAGTCTAAACCCAGATCTACCTGCCACTATTTACAATAGGCCGAGATAATATACTCTGGGAAGAAAAAAAAAAAAAAAAAAAAGCGACGCACCAAGGAGGAATTACCCAAATGAGTATGAAATCTGTATATGTCATGTACATGTACGAAAAAACAAATGAGAACAATTTCGTAAGAATTGGATGATTTATAAGGGAAAGAGCTTCACAAATTGAGCAAGTCAATAACGCGTTAATCCACGCCTGGCCCTCACACAAGGAGTTATTCGGCTTGGCTTTGATTGACAGAGTTGTTGGATGTCCTCCTGAGGAAAATCGTCCCAAATTCTCTCCAACTGGTCCGTTAGATCATTAAAATGCCTAGCTGACTGGCGCCGGCACTACCCGTAATGCTCCAAACGTTGTCATTTGGGGAGAGATCTGACGGTCTTGCTGGCCAGGGTAGGGTTTGGCAACCATGAACACAAGCAGCAGGAACTCTCGCGGACGAGTATTATTTGCTGAAATGTAAGCCCCCGATCTTCGCGCCCTCCCCCCCTCCACAATCATAATACTGTACTACTTGCAGAAAGCACCTGAAAACACGACCGATTGGCTCATTGCCTTGGGGAGGGGGGGGGGGGGGGGTTAAAGGGAAAATAGTAAGAACATGGCGAGGGAAGGGCATCGTGAAAGGGTAAATGCGTATGTATTAATTTCTCCCTTGGCGCTGCCGACTGCCACTGGTGCGTCCGCCTAGTACTGCTCAACCACTACAGTGGCTCATTATTAGAGCCCCATTTTCCATGCACTATCATATCGTAAACATGCGTGCATTCATGAACTGCCACAAGACCAAAATTGCACAATGAAGCAAAAAACAGTAATTATACGAAATATAAAAATTCTGTTTGTTTTGTATTTATATTTACTTCACTTTGGCACTTGCTTTAATCCAAAACGTTGCCCGAAGAACATCAGTTCTATTCTGTAGGGAGTGTGCGCACCAGTGGACTGGCAGCACCGATGTGGAACCAAGTCAACATTTCCCCCACTCGCAAAAATCTAGTCACATGGCCCATGTCATTAATGCAGTATATTCAAAGTCTGCAAAAGTCATTCGCAACACCAGCAAGTGAGCAATTTCTTCGGTGCTTTTTGTTCAATCGCTTCTTTGTGGGAAGTGTGTGAAATTTCAGTCGGACATAGTTGCCTCTGTCACATTACTAAATCGTCACACGTACAAACTGTTAGGCTCCCCACGCCTGTCTAAAACTAGCACACACGTGACTGTTTATAATGGACATAATATTCATGTTATTGGAAAATGTACTTTGCCTAGAACCGCTCGGGGTGCTACAGTCACGCGACTGAGAGAGCGTATTTGGTCCTTATTCACTTCATTTGTTTGGCTTTAACATTGAGGACAATGTGTTGTCAGTGTCTGCATTCCATGTACAAGACAGTATACCTAGCTTGCTAAAAGAATTTCTGGAACTCTTTTCTGAAGGTTTAGGCAAGACTAAAATTTTGTTGCACATATTACTCTGAAAGACAATGTCAGGACTGTTCCCACTGCATTACAGGACAAAGTCACTGCTGAACTTAAAGAATTGCAAGACAGCGAAGCTACTGCGCCTATACAAGCTAGTCAATGGGCAAGCCCACTGGTTTTGCTCCCCAATCCTTCAGGACACATTCGCCTATATGTTGACTTTAAGTCTACAGTCAACCCATAAACTGTGATTGAAAAAAAATGGTTCAAATGGCTCTGAGCACTATGGTACTTAACATCTGAGATCATCAGTCCCCTAGAACTTAGAACTACTTAAACGTGACTAACCTAAGGACATCACACACATCCATTCCCGACGCAGAATTCGAACCTGCGACCGTAGCAGTTGCGCGGTCCCAGACTGAAGCGCCTGGAATAGCTCGGCCACAACGGCCGGATGTGATTGATACTTAACCATTGCCACGCCCAGAGGATCTCATGGACATATTAGGCACTGGTCGCTACTTTTCAACAATTGATTTGGGCTACACGTATCTTCAAATACCGCTCGATGAAGAATCTCAAAAAGTGTGTGTAGTGTACACTCTTTTAGGTTTGTTAAAATATTTACGTTTGCCTTTTGACAGTGCGTCCGCACCCACCATTTTCCAACGGTATTTGAAACAGCTGACTGTGCAAGTACCAAACTGTTCAAACTATTTGTACGATATTGTCGTAGCATGTCGTATACCTGAAGACCATTTTCCAAATTATCATGCTTTGTTTTGTGTGTTATTTGATGCAGGACTAAAGTATAGACTGGACAAATGTGATTTTTTAAAACCTGAGTTGCTGTATATTGACCATGTCATAAACAGTCAGGGTGTAAATCCTCTTCAGTCGCATTTGTTAGCCTTACGAGATTTGCCAGTTCTTCGCAATGTTACAGAATTGCAGTCAGTCATACGGAAAATGAACTTTTACATTCGGTTCATACCGAATGCTGCAAAAATCGCAGCTCCGTTGCATCGCTTGCGTCTCAAGAATGTCCTCTTTGTTTCGACAGATGAGTGCCAAGTAGCTTTTCAAAAACTTAAAGATGCATTGCTCAATGATCGATGCTTGGTTCACTTTGATCCTGACAAACCAGTTATGCTCCAAGTTGACGCTTCTTCTTACGGAATCGGTGCAGTGCTTTCGCACAGAATTGCGGACAGGCCTATTGCTTTCGCATCAAAAGTGTTGTCCAAAGCTCAATGTAACTATTCACAAATTGAGAAAGACGCTTTGGCTGTTGTGTATGGTCTCACCAAATTCCAATACTATTTATATGGCGGAAAATTCTACTTAATAACGGATCACAAGCCTTTTCAGTCCTTGTTTCATTCGATGAAGCCGGTTTCTGTACGAACTGCCCAAAAATATCAAAGATGGGCTTCGTCGTTGTCTGAATACCAGTAAGAGACTGTGTGTCGTCTGACAGCTCAACATGGTAATGCGGACGCGCTTTCGCGTCTTCCGATTGGCCCTCATACAACTTTGACACTTCTGCTGCATATTGTTGTCACATTGATGCTCAGGATTCTCCTTTGCTTCAGTCTTTCCCGCTGAACTATAAGAGAATTGCGTAGGCAACGGAAGATGATCCAGATTTGAATATTTTGCTCAAGTTCACTCGCACATCTTGGGCTCATTCCTTGAACTGCATAAGGAACTCTTTCACGCAGAGTTGGTTGTAAAGTCAGACCTATTGACTTCCGATCAAAAGTGCTATCCAAAGCTAATTGTAACTATTCACAAACTGAGAAAGAGGCTTTGGCTATTGTGTATGGTGTCACCAAATTCTACCACTACTTGTCCGGCAGAAAATTCTACTTAGTAATGGATCACAAGCCTTTTCAGTCCTTCTTTCATCCAATGAAACCAGTTCCTGTACGAACTGCCTAAAAATTGCAAAGATGGGCTTTGCTGTTGTCTCCTTACCAGTACGAGACTGTGCATCGTACGACAGCTCAACATGGTAATGCGTACACACTTCTTCCGATTGGCCCTGATACAGACTTTGACGCTTCTGCTGCATCTTGTTGTCACATCGATGCTCAGGATTCTGAATCGCTTCAATCTTTCCCGCTGAACTATAGGAAAATTACACAGGCCACGGAAGCTGATTCAGATTTGAACATTTTCCTTACATTCACACATCTTGCCCTGGTTCCTTGTACAGCATCAGGAACTCTGTAGTGCGTTGATACTTTGCACGTCGGCATAGTCTCGCTATACAGAAAAGAGTGATTCTTGCTCAAAATGACACTGGACAGTCACATGTGTTGATTCCTAAAGCTTTGTAAAAAGAAGCGTTGCAGTTACTTCACTAAGGACACTGTGGGATTGTTCGTACGAAACAGTTAACGCGTCGACACTGTAGTTGGGAGGGTATGGACTCCCAAATGAAACAGATAACGCCACAGTGTGATGCACGTGCGTAAAATCAGTCCGCTCCGCCACAAAAATTCTCTGCTCGGCCTAAGTCGCAATCACCGTGGCAACGTGAGCGCATAGACTTTGCGTGACCTTTTTGGAAGACTCATCGTGTCTGACTTGTACAGCAAGTTTCCTTTTGCTGTGCCGATGAGCACGACAACGTCACGTAGCACAATTCAGGTACTCTCCTCTATTTTTTGCCTCGAAGATTTACCTGAAGTCATAGTGTGAAACAGTGGCCCTCAGTTCAAGTCAAATTAATTTGAAACATTCTGTCAACTCAAGGGCATAGCGCATCTAACTAGTGCACCGTTCCATCGCCAGTCAAACGGCGAAGCGGAACGTTTTGTCAGAACTTTCAAGTAGCTCCGCACACAGCAGGGATCAAGCATTGCAACTATTTCTCGCCTCCTATCGTTCGCACCCAAGAGATGGACCATCACCGGCGGAATTGCTTTACGGCCGCCGCCAACGGACCCTGCTCCACCTGCTCCACCCTGCTCAGTATCCGGCGCCAAAGGCAGGCCGCAAGTATCGCTTCGCGCCGCTTGATATTGTCTTTTACAGGGTTTTAAGCGGAGGCAAACGGTGGGCGCGAGGCGAGATCGTCCGTCGACTTGGCGCTTGCGTGCATTTCCTTTCAGGTCCAGACGGCTTGCTGCGCCGACATGACAATCAACTTCGCCACTGTCATGTGCACAGTGATCTTTCTGTGTCTCACCTCCAGATTCTCAGATGCCGAGGTCAGCGCGTCCACAGCAGAACGACCCCATGGAGACGCAGCCTCGGCCTCCTCCGCCTCCTCTCTTCCCACCGATGGAGCTGGACCCGCCCACAACGCCGCAGCCGACGCCTTCCAAATCTGGTTATTGGCCTCCGGAGGTCGACGCGTACCCTTCCGGTAGTTTTTCCGGGATACGTTTCCGCCAGAGCGAAGGCTAAATGGCGGGGTACGACCGGAATCCTGACGTCCCCTGCAGCCACAGCTTCCGGTCCACCCTCCGGCATCCTCCGCCGTTGTCGCGCTCCCTACACGACGATGGTCGGATCCGTCACTTTGGGAAAGGGGGGGGGGGGAGGAGGAGGACTGTGCCGGCACGTCGGCCTGGAACGATACAGCAGAGAAGGCTGTGAGACGACGTCAGCCAATAATGCGCTGACTAGGACTACACCAGGATAGACACTTTCAGATTTTTCACACAAAATAATGACTTACCCGGTTTCTCTGTGTCATATTTGGCTGAAGTTTGTTCTTGAAGTGTTCCCAACAGTACATCTCTGTGAACGTAGAAAGAATATTTTGCCAATCTGTAACTGTTATCATCACACGAGTTAGGGAAGTAGCGTTTGCATTCGTCAGTTATATGCTGCAAATGTTTTTTAGTATTTTATACGAAGTATCAGTTTGGTAAAAGACCACCATAAAGAGTGCTTCTTCCAGGACTCCAAATAATTTGGGAAAATAGGAATAATTGCAGGCTACAATTTTACGATTCCGAAGTTACAACTTACTAGTAGTATAAGTTGTGGTGGCATCCAGAAGATAAATTATGTTTGTATCGCCACCTTGCAATTTCAAGTTCAATGAGTTCAGTGAATCGAAAATATCTGACAGGTTACCCAACACGACTTGAAGACCGGCTTTCGGAGTTCCACACAAAATTCAGCTTCATTGTGAATTTCCAAAAACTGAATCACTTCATCTCGAAATTTAAATAACCTAACACATTTCTTTTTGAGAGCCAGCGTGCTTCCTTATGAAACACCAATTTTTTATGGTCTGTTCCCAAATCTTCACAAAGAGCCGTAAAAAGATGAATATTTAAAGCACTCTCTTTGGCACGATTCGCAATTTTGATACATAATTTTAAGAGGAAGTTTAGTTCATTTGGAAGTATCTTAGCTGTGCTTGACGGTGTATAGCACAGTCATTTGAAATAACGTTTGGATTCTTTTCTCTGACTATCTGTATGAATCCTGAGCGAGATCCAAGCATTTCTGGGGTGCCACCTCTGCCTACGTTGATCAGCTCTTGCCACGACAGTTCATATTTGCAAAAGAATTCAATATCGCTGCCATTATATGAATTGCTTTTGAAGTAGTCGTCAGCTCTGTAGAAAATAGCATCACGTTTCCAGTTGTTTCGTTTTGCATATGTCGAACGAAAACTGACAGTTGTCAACAATTTGCAACATCTCTACTCTCGTCTAATTCACTGAGAAAAATTCTCATTCTTTCACAGCCTGCATTACCTGATTTGTTAAGTCTTCGGCCATATTATCAATTCTGACGATGTGTCAGAAAGCGGTATTTGTGGAAGTTTTTGTTTACTTTCTGGTCCAAGAACATAGTCAACTGCTTTCAACAAACAGGGTTTGGAAAGTGTTTCTTAGAATATTGACTTCTCTTACCTTTACGATGGGTAGCGATAACTTATAGGAAGCTAGGATTCTTTTCCATTAGACTGAGCAACAATGGATCCAGTACTATCCAACTTCATACGTTTCAAAAAAATGGTTCAAATGGCTCTGAGCACTATGGGACTCAACTGCTGTGGTTATCAGTCCCCTAGAACTTAGAACTACTTAAACCTAACTAACCTAAGGACATCACACACATCCATGCCCGAGGCAGGATTCGAACCTGCGACCGTAGCAGTCCCACGGTTCCGGACTGCGCGCCTAGAACCGCGAGACCACCGCGGCCGGCATATACGTTTCAAACTCGCATATTTTGCAGCAAAAAAACTCCATCGGCGTACGTTTTAAAGCGCTTTGTTTAGTCCACAAATGCCATTCGAGAAAACAAGGTGTCATGGCATCACTACTCGGTACTTCATAACAAATAACACGTTGTGTCTGGTCGACGCCTTTGTTTTGTACAGTAATAAACCCGTATTTAAAGTTATCATCACTGCATTTGCATTTCTCCGACAAACTCGTGATGAAATAAAGAAAAAATAGCTTTACAAGACGACAGTTCACTTTAACATCAAAAGTACACACGACTAATCTGCCTGTTGGATAGATACTGACTGAACAACTCAGTCCTACTAAGATACGATCGCCAACACTGGTTAGAAACAAAGCCACTACTGGCAATTGCCGTATCGCTGAAGTTATGAGAAATTCTGTACAGAAGACAGCTGTTGCGAAGTGTCCGGAATCGGGCTGACGTGCGGCGATCGGCCAAGTTTTCGCACGTCTGCTATACTGCTACGAATTCCAGAAGTCGGATTGCGTACGGTCAGTTACTACTCTTACATTCAGGGTGATAATCTAAGACGAAAACGAATCTCAGTGTATGCAGGAAATACTGGATACCCAGTAGACAAGTGTTAACACACTTGTCTTGATTAAATGGCTACTACAATAACGTAATGCGTTCGTACCTCTCGTCCCGGCCACGCCCCCTTTTGTATGTCCCAACGTCCTACTTGGGGGAGCGCGGCCCACGGTATGAAAACCGGTGATTTAGCATACGTACTACGTACAGCTGTGACGTTATCACCACATTCTGTGTGACTTGTGGCCCTCGTGTACCGTTTACTTGTTTTGATCTTTGTTTATTTGTGCATGTCATGTATCTATTTATCAAGGGCAGCCATTTGTGTAAATATTCGATTAGGTTTGGCATTTTAGGGTACAAGTGAAAATGTAATGCCCCACATAACCCCACATTAGTGAGTAAAGTGTTTGTGCTACTGTTAGGGAGTAAAGATTTTTGTTTCCTTTTTGGAAGTGTGAGTGCGACAGTCCTAGTGAATATAGATGGGCCATTTGCCACGACTCTCAAACTTCCGTATCAAAAGCTTAAAAGTCATAACAGAGAGCTGTGTGATAACTCCGCTGGTGGCTACTGTCGCCGACTCACAGTGTCAATGGCCCAGGGCGAGGGGAGAAGATCAGATCAAAATGGTTCAAATGGCTCTGAGCACTATGGGACTTAACATCTATGGTCATCAGTCCCCTAGAACTTAGAACTACTTAAACCTAACTAACCTAAGGACATCACACAACACCCAGCCATCACGAGGCAGAGAAAATCCCTGACCCCGCCGGGAATCGAACCCGGGAACCCGGGCGTGGGAAGCGAGAACGCTACCGCACGACCACGAGATGCGGGCCGAGAAGATCAGATCACATGGAGTGAGCGGCAGAGACGCGTTCTGCAAACACTACGGGGGCAGCCCGGCGGACCCCCTAGCTTCGATTAGGAGAGGTCACTTTGCGAAGAGCCTGGCGGTCATTGCAGATAACTGAGGGAGCCTGCAGACACTGAGGCGTAGTGTAGGCCGGCCGGTGTGGCCGAGCGGTTCTAGGCGCTACAGTCCGGAACCGCGCGACTGCTACGTTCGCAAGTTCGAATCCTGCCTCGGGTATCGATGTGTGTGATGTCCTTAGGTTAGTTCGGTTTAAGTAGTTCTAAGTTCTAGGGGACTGATGACTTCAGGTGTTGTCCCATAGTGCTCAGAGTCATCAGGCGTAGTGTAGAAACAAAGCACTAAGAATTCACACAGAAAGGCCTGTGAAACTAAAAAAACTGCGGAAGAAGTTAGCCCGCTTAAAAAAAATGTTTGCCGGCAGCAAGAAGGTTGCTTCTAAGTCACAAACGCCAGCAAATTCTTGGATGAAGCACATAACTAAGACTGTCCCGGCGTCATGCACAGATAACCATTGCAAAGAAGTATTCTATGGCTAGTTTGACAGCAATTAAGGAATGCAGAAAAACATCGCAACAATAAGCGACCAACGCTGGGAACAGCCTTTATAGCAGGAAACGTGAGAAAGACGCAAAATCCCGAGTTATACACCATCCCACGCAAGACAGATAATTTCCACCCAACACTGGGAGGCGGTTCCACGGAATGGCGATCAGTCATGGAGCGGTATTTCAAATTTAGTCTGCCAATGATAGCGTCGAGGGGAGGAAAAATTCGACGGATCAGTGAGCTTATTGAGGGATGAGAAGGGAAGATGACGGTCGGTAAGACAGCGCGAAAGCGAGAAGATGTGTACTGTACAGTGGAGAGAGTAGGAGATATGTGAAACGCAACAGGGGCAGCCTGGCGGATGCCCTAGCCTCGATTAGGATAACGTGCATTCAAATTGATAACGTGCTTTGTTCATTGTGTCAAAGTGCAGGGTTTCTGACCTGTAGTTGGTGCCAGGGATATCTTTGCTTTGAATATGTTTGCGTTATAATTCACAAATGCATTGTAAATAAATGTAATGAATGAATGGCATTAAAGAACCAGTGCAGTGCTATCTAATTATCAACATCGCTGTGTGTGTTATCTTCTTTGGATTTTGAAAGTGGCAATGTTAAAGTAAAGTACATTTGCAGGTGATGTGCTATTCTTCAACGTGGTTGGCGTGATTAAATTTTAAACTGAAAACCATTAACTTCGTTTCATAATAATTCTTCAGTTGCTTACGTTTATTCTTTTTAAGTTAAAGGCGTGTATGTAGTGTCTAGAACATAAGCGGGGGCCCAGTACAAGAATGTTGCTATCAGTACAAGAATATTGCTAGAATAGTATTAAACGTATACGTGCTTGAAGCTAACATTATGTACCCACATCACTTAGCTGTTTTTCGCATACAGTAACATGTGTTCTCGAACGCCACATTGAGCAGAAGTTTCAACCTCCCTCTCCTCTTCCCTCGCCTTCAACACACCGAATAGGAGGTCTCTGTTTCTTACTGCACTGTGCAGTACTTTGCGCTTGGGCACTCGGCGGCTCCAAATGGGCGGGCAGAGCGAGTGAAAAACAACCAGTGTGCTCGAAGTTTAAAAACCATCAACTCATAAGGTCATGACTGCGTACTATCAAAATTGTGGTCTTAATTTTCACGCTGGTTCGATTTATGCGGCTGATATGTTGCAAGTGTTCATTTTCCTTCTTAAAATATGGGGAGAGTTTGGTGATGGTCGCTTATTAATCCCATAATCTGATAACCTTTGGCTTTTGAGTTCACTTAATTGTCGTTATCACTTAATTATTGGCTCCCACGTGTAGCAGTATAATTAGTGATCTGCATGCTAATTTTATGGAGCAGATAAAAAGAAATCTCGATTTACCACATTTTTGGCGCCCAGCGTGGGACAATGTTATCGGTAATCTGCATGTCATTTTATGCAAGAGATCAAAAGAATTATCGATCACTACAATATCTCTACACTTTTGCTCTTTGCTACCGCGTAAAAAAAGTGTGGTGAACGTGCGACCCCACATCGGATCCAACAAAGACGCTCACCGTCAATCTTTACTAGTTCCAATTCCCGTTTCCCGGAAATGTCGACTTGACGTTCCTGAAAATTTATTTCTTATTGTGTCAGGCTATCAGGTTGTTATGTCCAATATAATGGACGAAAAACAAAGCTATTCAAAAAGAAGGAACACATTTGAAACGTTTATTGGTTCCAAATAACAAAAGATAGAAACACAATTCCAACGTTCCTGGGAAGAGAAAAATTCAAATATTTTATGCATTCAATGTGAGCCCCATGTGTTACGCAACAAATATCAATACGGTGGCTCATTTCCTGACACACACAAAGCAGCTGGTCTCTCATCTACATCTACATCTACATTGATACTCCGCAAGCCACCCAACGGTGTGTGGCGGAGGGCACTTTACGTGCCACTGTCATTACCTCCCTTTCCTGTTCCAGTCGCGTATGGTTCGCGGGAAGAACGACTGTCTGAAAGCCTCCGTGCGCGCTCTAATCTCTCTAATTTTACATTCGTGATCTCCTCGGGAGGTATAAGTAGGGGGAAGCAATATATTCGATACCTCATCCAGAAACGCACCCTCTCGAAACCTGGCGAGCAAGCTACACCGCGATGCAGAGCGCCTCTCTTGCAGAGTCTGCCACTTGAGTTTATTAAACATCTCCGTAACGCTATCACGGTTACCAAATAACCCTGTGACGAAACGCGCCGCTCTTCTTTGGATCTTCTCTATCTCCTCCGTCAGACCGATCTGGTACGGATCCCACACTGATGAGCAATACTCAAGTATGGGTCGAACGAGTGTTTTGTAAGCCACCTCCTTTGTTGATGGACTACATTTTCTAAGCACTCTCCCAATGAATCTCAACCTGGTACCCGCCTTACCAACAATTAATTTTATATGATCATTCCACTTCAAATCGTTTCGCACGCATACTCCCAGATATTTTACAGAAGTAACTGCTACCAGTGTTTGTTCCGCTATCATATAATCATACAATAAAGGATCCTTCTTTCTATGTATTCGCAATACATTACATTTGTCTATGTTAAGGGTCAGTTGCCACTCCCTGCACCAAGTGCCTATCCGCTGCAGATCTTCCTGCATTTCGCTACAATTTTCTAATGCTGCAACTTCTCTGTATACTACAGCATCATCCGCGAAAAGCCGCATGGAACTTCCGACACTATCTACTAAGTCATTTATATATATTGTGAAAAGCAATGGTCCCATAACACTCCCCTGTGGCACGCCAGAGGTTACTTTAACGTCTGTAGACGTCTCTCCATTGATAACAACATGCTGTGTTCTGTTTGCTAAAAACTCTTCAATCCAGCCACACAGCTGGTCTGATATTCCGTAGGCTCTTACTTTGTTTATCAAGCGACAGTGCGGAACTGTATCGAACGCCTTCCGGAAGTCAAGAAAAATAGCATCTACCTGGGAGCCTGTATCTAATATTTTCTGGGTCTCATGAACAAAT
This sequence comes from Schistocerca americana, assembly GCF_021461395.2. Lineage (NCBI taxonomy): Eukaryota > Metazoa > Arthropoda > Insecta > Orthoptera > Acrididae > Schistocerca > Schistocerca americana. The sequence continues at coordinate 968,888,522 of NC_060120.1, read as the reverse complement.
AAAGCGAGTTGGGTCTCACACGATCGCTGTTTCCGGAATCCATGTTGATTCCTACATAGTAGATTCTGGGTTTCCAGAAATGACATGATACGCGAGCAAAAAACATGTTCTAAAATTCTACAACAGATCGACGTAAGAGATATAGGTCTATAGTTTTGCGCATCTGCTCGACGACCCTTCTTGAAGACTGGGACTATCTGCGCTCTTTTCCAATCATTTGGAACCCTCCGTTCCTCTAGAGACTTGCGGTACACGGCTGTTAGAAGGGGGGCAAGTTCTTTCGCGTACTCTGTGTAGAATCGAATTGGTATCCCGTCAGGTCCAGTGGACTTTCCTCTATTGAGTGATTCCAGTTGCTTTTCTATTCCTTGGACACTTATTTCGATGTCAGCCATTTTTTCGTTTGTGCGAGGATTTAGAGAAGGAACTGCGGTCTTCCTCTGTGAAACAGCTTTGGAAAAAGGTGTTTAGTATTTCAGCTTTACGCGAGTCATCCTCTGTTTCAATGCCATCATCATCCCGTAGTGTCTGGATATGCTGTTTCGAGCCACTTACTGATTTAACGTAAGACCAGAACTTCCTAGGATTTTCTGTCAAGTCGGTACATAGAATTTTACTTTCGAATTTAATGAACGCTTCACGCATAGCCCTCCTTACGCTAACTTTGACATCGTTTAGCTTCTGTTTGTCTGAGAGGTTTTGGCTGCGTTTAAACTTGGAGTGGAACTCTCTTTGCTTTCGCAGTAGTTTCCTAACTTTGTTGTTGTACCACGGTGGGTTTTTCCCGTCCCTCGCAGTTTTACTCGGCACGTACCTGTCTAAAACGCATTTTACGATTGCCTTGAACTTTTTCCATAAACACTCAGCATTGTCAGTGTCGGAACAGAAATTTTCGTTTTGATCTGTTAGGTAGTCTGAAATCTGCCTTCTATTACTCTTGCTAAACAGATAAACCTTCCTCCCTTTTTTTATATTCCTATTAACTTCCATATTCAGGGATGCTGCAACGGCCTTATGATCACTGATTCCCTGTTCTGTACATACAGAGTCGAAAAGTTCGGGTCTGTTTGTTATCAGTAGGTCCAAGATGTTATTTCCACGAGTCGGTTCTCTGTTTAATTGCTCGAGGTAATTTTCGGATAGTGCACTCAGTATAATGTCACTCGATGCTCTGTCCCTACCACCCGTCCTAAACATCTGAGTGTCCCAGTCTATATCTGGTAAATTGAAATCTCCACCTAAGACTATAACATGCTGAGAAAATTTATGTGAAATGTATTCCAAATTTTCTCTCAGTTGTTCTGCCACTAATGCTGCTGAGTCGGGAGGTCGGTAAAAGGAGCCAATTATTAACCTAGTTCGGTTGTTTAGTGTAACCTCCACCCATAATAATTCACAGGAACTATCCACTTCTACTTCACTACAGGATAAACTACTACTAACAGCGACGAACACTCCACCACCGGTTGCATGTAATCTATCCTTTCTAAACACCGTCTGTACCTTTGTAAAAATTTCGGCAGAACTTATCTCTGGCTTAAGCCAGCTTTCTGTACCTATAACGATTTCAGCTTCGGTGCTTTCTATCAGCGCTTGAAGTTCCGGTACTTTACCAACGCAGCTTCGACAGTTGACAATTACAATACCGATTGCTGCTTGGTCCCCGCATGTCCTGACTTTGCCCCGCACCCGTTGAGGCTGTTGCCCTTTCTGTACTTGCCCAAGGCCATCTAACCTAAAAAACCGCCCAGCCCACGCCACACAACCCCTGCTACCCGTGTAGCCGCTTGTTGCGTGTAGTGGACTCCTGATCTATCCAGCGGAACCCGAAACCCCACCACCCTATGGCGCAAGTCGAGGAATCTGCAGCCCACACGGTCGCAGAACCGTCTCAGCCTCTGATTCAGACCCTCAACTCGGCTCTGTACCAAAGGTCCGCAGTCAGTCCTGTCGACGATGCTGCAGATGGTGAGCTCTGCTTTCATCCCGCTAGCGAGACTGGCAGTCTTCACCAAATCAGATAGCCGCAGGAAGCCAGAGAGGATTTCCTCCGATCCATAGCGACACACATCATTGGTGCCGACATGAGCGACCACCTGCAGATGGGTGCACCCTGTACCCTTCATGGCATCCGGAAGGACCCTTTCCACATCCGGAATGACTCCCCCCGGTATGCACACGGAGTGCACATTGGTTTTCTTCCCCTCTCTTGCTGCCATTTCCCTAAGGGGCCCCATTACGCGCCTGACGTTGGAGCTCCCAACTACCAGTAAGCCCACCCTCTGCAACTGCCCGGATCTTGCAGACTGAGGGGCAACCTCTGGAACAAGACAAGCAGCCGTGTCAGGCCGAAGATCAGTATCAGCCTGAGACAGAGCCTGAAACCGGTTCGTCAGACAAACTGGAGAGGCTTTCCGTTCAGCCCTCCGGAATGTCTTTCGCCCCCTGCCACACCTTGAAACGACCTCCCACTCTACCACAGGTGAGGGATCAGCCTCAATGCGGGCAGTATCCCGGGCAACCACAGTCGTAGTCCGATCAGGGGACGTGTGGGACGAGCTGGCCGTCCCCGACAAACCCCCATCCGGACCCCCACAGTGATGCCCATTGGCAACAGCCTCAAGCTGTGTGACCGAAGTGCCTGAAGCTGGGAGCGAAGGGATGCCAACTCAGCCTGCATCCGAACACAGCAGTTGCAGTCCCTATCCATGCTAAAAACTGTTTTGCAAAGAACGTCTGAACTAATTTACAGAGAGCGCAAACAAATCGACAAAATTTAAACGGTTATTAAAATACAAGATTGCCTAGTAAATGCAGTAATGCTGCTACTTGCGCACTGCTGACACTGCTCGGCGGCGGAAGGAGACTAAGCGAAATTACACAATTCAGGTACTAAAACGCGATGCTACACTCTCAAATACTATAATACGCCCGAAATTTATGAATTAAACAATGCAAGTACCAAAAACACGCAAAGAAATTAAGAATTAAACTATGTAACAAATGAGTGAGCTAGGAGTAGACGACTTGCTGCTCAGCTGCTTATCCAACGGCGGCAGGGAGCACACTGACTGTGACCAACCGACACTGGCCGTTCACTACAAAAACAGTAGACAAACGACTACGCGAATTTACACTATTCAGGTACTAAAACGCGATGTTACAACTCTCAAATACTATAATACGCCCGAAATTTATGAATTAAACAATGCAAGTACCAAAAACACGCACAAAAATTAAGAATTAAACTATGTAACAAACGAGTGAGCTAGGATTTCGAATCCACAGCTTCAGCAATGCGATGTCGCAGATTTTCAAGAGAGTCAGGCATAGTGAGGATAAAAACGCGGTTTTTTACGAAACCACAGAAAAAAGTAGCAATAGTAGCAAGGCGTGAAGTCTGGAGACCTGGCAGGCCATCGGCGTTGATCTTCTGCTCCTCTTCTACCAATCCAATGTCCCGGAATGGTGTCATTCAGGTAATATAGGACGTGCTTAAAGAATTTCTGTACCTTTTGTAGTTTGGAAGCAATGAACTTTGAAATATGTTCCTTCTTTTTGAATAGCCCTATTTTCAATTTTAATGCATTCTGCATAACCTTTAATAAACAAAAAACAAAATGGATATTTTATGAGAGTCTAGTGTCCTTTCAGAACACCTAACTGCCTAGATTACAAGTCTTGTTACATAGATAACTAGTTTCAGCCAGTTTAACGGTCATCTTTAGATTCCTAATCCCAGCACTTACACTTTCTCGCACAATAAGTTCCTTTAGTCGTGTTTGCTACTCAAACTAGCTTCTTTGATGATTCGTTCTGATCAGTGGAGATTCTGTTCAAAGACTCATGAAACATAACGTGTTGCACAGTGAAATAGCGTTAATTTTAAAGTGGTGGGGTAATTATTGCCATGTTAATATACTGCCACTGATACCAGTTTCGATGTGAGCATCCTCAAATAAGTCAGGGTATTTGTTGCTATTAGATCCAATATCTTTCCATCATGAGGGGGATTTCTAACTATCTGATCTACGTAATTTTTAGAGAAGGCATTTCGCCATTGAATTGCTCACTCCGAGCTCTACCAAAGAACTGCTGCTTCACAGACACGCATCTGACAATGGTGGTGCCAAAACAACAAAAAAGAAAGATAATAAATGAAGAAATTAATGTAATTTCAATTACTCTTATTTTCACAGTTTTCAATGTAATTGACAGGGCTGTGCTGTCATCGTCGGATCTTTTGCTTTTGAACATTTGCAACATATTATCCACCATTGTTAAAAATCGCTTGTCACTGCATATACACTTCCTACTACCATGAAGATTTAAGACAATTTTTAGTTTATTGTTTTACAACAGATGTTTATGATTGAACTTTCACAATTTGTATTGACTAGCCTCTTGACTGCAATGGCCTTCCTAGTATTCCAATATTCTATACATCAATTGTTTAATGACGTCGAATATTTATTTAAAATTTTTGCAGAGTAGCCAATACTGTTAATTAGACGTTGTGTTAAAGTGTTGGGTCACGTATCCTTCCGTACGGGCCTCGCAAGCCTTTGCGGCTAGAAGCAATTTTTTTACAGTCAGATGTCTGTCTGCACACCGTCAGTTGTCTCATTTGCTTTTGTTAACTCGCGTTGTCATTCTTTCACTGTCTATCAGTCATGCTTGTGATAAGCACATATTTATTTTGGTGCATTATTTCATAACAGTTGTCTGTTCTATAAACTGAAAATGTCACGGAGATGAGGACTGTCAGATGACAAGACGAGGGAACTGTTGGTGCAGTCTTCTGATTCTGAAAATCCACCTGCCGAATTTCAATTTTCCAGTGGTGATAATTAGGTAGATGTCGCTCAGATCTCATAACAACACGAAGATGATGATCATCGAGATTGGAACAGCGTGCAGGGCCTATGTCTGGAATAGAAGTTATAGTGCCACTGACACAAATCTTCCATTCATATCGTCAGAGTAACGTTACCTTTACAGACTTATACGACACCCTGTGTTTTAACATCTTTTGTTACACTACCCATTACACTGAATTGTCACAATCTCTATTTGCACCTGCTACAGATAAATGGTCCTGACAAGTTAACTGAAGAAAACTTCTCAACCAAGATCGCTAAAAAGTATTTTATTGGATGAATGGTTTCGACAGGGCTGTGCTGTCATCGTCGGATCTTTTGCTTTTAAAATTTTAAAACATATTATCCATCATTGTCACAAATCGCTTGACACTGCATATGCACTTCCCACTACGATGAAGATCACTGTATATGTAATTTCCATGGTAGTTGGAAGCACATGCAGTGTGAAGCGATTTGTGACAGTGACGGATAACATGGTAGAAATTCAAAACCATAGGAGCCGATGACGACAGCACAGTTCTGTCGAAACTGGTCATCCAGTAAAACGCTTTTTTAGCGCTCTTGGCTCGTGAAGTTTTCTTCAGTTACCATACATACATTTCAGATAGTCTCCAGACTGACAATATAATTCCTGCTAAGCACTGGGCCCCCGCTTATGTTCTAGATAACCATTTTGACTTAAGGTCGAAAATGGGTAGATCTGATGTATATGTATGGACAAACGTATGATTACAGTTAAAAAAATAGGGCGATTTATTCAAGAGAAGGAGCTCCGCCAATTGTGCAAGTCAATAACGCATTGGTCCACCTCTTGCCTCTATGCAGCAATTGTTTGGCTTCGCATTGATCGACAGAGCAATTGGACGTCAACACGAGGGGTATCGTACCACCTTCTGTCCAAATAGACCGTTAGATTATCAAAATCCCGAGTTGGTTGAAGGGCACTGTCCATAATGCTCCAAATGTTCTCAGTCTGGGGGAGCTCCGGTGACTTTGCTGGCCAAAGTAGGCTTTGGCACGTATGAAGAAGAGCAGCAGGAACTGTCGTCGTATGTGGGCGGGCATTATCTTGCCGAAACGTAAGACCAGGATGGCTTGTCTTGAAGGGTAACTAAACAGGGTTCATAATATAGTCGACGCACCGCTGTGCTGCGAGACTGGCACGATGACAACCAAAATGGTCCTGCTACGAAGAGAAATGGCACCCCAAACCAACACTTCTGGTTATCGGGCCGATGGCAGGCGACTGTCAGGTTGGTATCACACCGCTTTCTGAGGATAAAAAAAGGACACTTGCAAGATATCAGCCCCAACAATCGATCCCGCTTGAAAATATGGACTACAGTTCTGATGGTACATAGTTATGACCTTCCCAACGTATTGCATTTAAATATCATGCGCACCGGATGTTTGTCACTCGCTCCTCCACTGCTGTCCGGTCGACAAGTTCTCTACAGCGGAGTGACAACCGAACCCTCCTACTCACGAGATATTGAGGACGAGGAAACAAGAGGAGGAGGTGACCACGTCTGCCCAACGTGTAATGAAATCCTGTTCGAGAGCACGCGTTATGCTTGTACGAGAACATGTGTTATGCTACGCGGAAAACAGTAAGTAGTAGGAGTACATAATACACTGAAGTGCCAAAGAAACTGGTATAGGCATTGTATTCAAATACAGAGAGATATAAACAGAAAGAATACAGCGCTGCGGTGGCCACTGCCTATATAAGACAAGTTCCTAGCGCAGTCGTTAGATCGGTTAGTGCTCCTACAATGGATGGTTATCAAGAGTTAAATGAGTTTGAACGTGGTGTTATAGTTGGCGCACGAGCGACTGGACACAGTTTTTCCGAGGTAGCAATGAAGTGGGGATTTTCTTGTACGACCGTTTCACGAGTGTACCGTGAATATCAGGAACTCGGTAAAATATCAAATCTCCGACATCACTGCGGCCGGAAAACGATTCTGCAGGAATTGGACAACGACGTCTGAAGAGAATCGATCAACGTGACAGAAGTACAACCTTTCCGCAAAGTGCTACAGATTTCAATGCTGGACCATCAACAAGTGTCAGCGTGTTAAATATCATCGACATACGCTTTCGGAGCCGAAGGCCCACTCGGATACCCTTGATGACTGCACGACACGAAGCTTTACGCCTCGCCTGGGCCTGTCAACATGGACATTGGACATTGATGACTGGAAACTTGTTGCCTGGTTGGACGAGTCTCGTTTCAAATAGTGTACAGGTGTGAAGACAACCTGATGAATACAAGGACCCTGTATGTCAGCAGGGGACTGTTCAAGCTGATGGAGGCTCTGAGGTGGTGCGGGGTGTATGCAGTTGGAGTGATATGGAACCCCTGATACGTCTAGATACGACTCCGACAGGTGACACGTACGTAAGCATCCTATCTGATCACCTGCATCCATCCATGTCCATTGTTAACTCCGACAGACTTGGGTAGCACTGACAGGACAATGCGACATCCCACACGTCCAGAAGTGATACAGAGTGGCTCCAGGAAAACTCATCTGAGTTTAAACACTTCCGATGGCCTCCAAAGTCCCCAGAGTTGAACACTATTGAGTATATCTGGGATACCTTTCAACGTCCTGTTCAGAAGAGATCTCCACCCCTCGTACTCTTACAGAGTTATGGACAGCCCTGCAGGGTGAATCAGTGCCCTCCCGCACTACTTTAGACATTAGTCGAGTCCATGCCACGCTGTCCTGCGGCACTTGTGCGTGCTCGGGCGGGCCCTACAGGATATTAGGCTGGTGTACCACTTTCTTTGACTCTTCAGTGTATGTCAACCTGGCGCACGTATACCTTCTATATTATTTTAAAAGTATTTTCGTATTGATTTACAGCTACTATGTACACGCTTCAAAATCAAAATGAATAAACCCATGTAACTTAAAAATTGTTATGAAATGAAGTTAATGATTTTAGTTTCACAATCTAATCAATCACATTGATGAATAGCGCATCTCTTGCAAGTGTTCTTTTCGTAAACATTGCCAGCTTTAAAACGCATTGAAAATAACGTACAACAATGATTTTAATAATTAAATGGTATTACGGCATTACTTCGATAACACATTCACTCGTTTCATTCATGTACACTGCATTTGTGAACCGCAACATAAAAAAAAAAAAAAAATCAAGGCAACAAGACTTCAGTCGCCAGTTACAAGTTAGTGCACTTGGACACAGTGAACGAGGCATATTACAAATGTCAAAACAATATTTCACAAACCTCTTACTTCACCACATAGTACTTCGCGCTCGCACATAGACTGCTTCACTGAGGAGGAGCGAGTAACAGAGAACTGGTGCGCTTGAAATTACTGTACTTTCAGAAGGTGATCAACGTAGTATCAAAATTATGGCCCAAATTTTCGAACGGGATCAATTTCTGGGGCTGATATCTTGTAAACGTGCTGTTTTCTCCTTAATATATTACGTCAAGCTGACGATGTTTCCTCTGCAAGATTATATCCGCTGTACCGTTTGCCACTTTTTTCGCAGCTACAAAAGCTTGACCCGACCCATCCTTTGCTATGTAAATGCTGTATGGATATCCACCACCCCGCCACTTCCCCTCCCCTCTCCCCAACCCAAGTTCTGTAAGTCCCTCCGGATCCTTGAACACCATGCACTCCGTCTCACCTTTCGCATCTGTCTGTCTTTCCCCACATGTATCCTTCACCAACTCACCAAATTCTCGCTTCTATTCACTCATACTGAACATCTCTGAACAACATACGCCATTCACCAACTCGACTCCGATAATCCTGCAGTTTCCCCTCAGCTTTCCAATCCCAGTACACTGTGGAGTCTCTATCAACACATCCTACCAAACCTATACCTACACATTCTCTACACACTCTACTAAAGGATCTTCAACCGTCTCCTCCTCCAAGATAATGCAATGATTCCCGACTTTTATCCATCCTGTCAACTTTAAACGAATCCCACCCGTTGCACCTCGTCAGGGCTGCATCTGCTTCTCTTCCCCATACATTCCCACCCCCTTTTTCCCCTTTCACCCTTCTTTCTCTAGCCCCTTTCCCTCATCTAATTTTAGCCTCACTAATAGAGCCTCTACTCAAACCCCTCTTTTATCCCAACAGCCGCCCCTACCCCATCGATATATCCGCACCAGTATTCCATCGATGTAGCATCTCCACTCCACTCTTCCCAACGATCAACCTTTCCCCTTCAGTAACATACTACCCACCTCAGAGCAGGTCCTTCCAGCTTTAGTGCCGGTAAAGCGCTTCTTTTTAACATCAGCGTTCTGGTCAAGGTCTTTTAAAAATGTTTTTAAATGTAATGCCATTGTGTTCTGATTTTGGCCTTTTATTACAATTGTTTTTTACTAAAAGCGAATGGAGTTATTTTCACCTTTATGAATTTTTAAACTCATTGTAAATATCCCACCTTTCTTTTTATTATTATTTCATCTGGTTATGCTTTCATCTCATTTAGATTTTCTTGTCTATTGGCTGAAGAGTGGGTGGAATGTATTGCTGCTAGCCCCTCCCCCCCCCCTCCCTCGCCCATAGGAAGCAGGAGGATGGAATAAAAATAAAGAAAGAAAGTATCTAGAAACCTGGAACAAAACTGTTGTTCCTCAAACAGTATTTTGTGGTTACAATTAGTTCAGTGTGTGGACCTGTCTGTGCAGTTCGTTGTAAATGTCCTTCAGACGTGCAAGTGTGTCTAAAGGACATTTGCATCGAACTATACAGACACTGTCAAATACAGATACTGAACTCATTGTATTTCATGCCAAACCAAAGCAAACTGACGGGAAAGACACTGTCTCTCTTTATCTGAGAATGACACGAACAGTGTGCGAGCATTACTGGACGTAGACACTATGACATACAGTATGAAAGTTTGGATCGCTCCAAGAGGCGTATACGGATAGCTCAAATGGTTAAGGCGACAGCTCGCGATTAGCGGAAAACCCGTTTTCCAATTCCAATCCAGAACAAATTTTCATGTCCTATATTAAACCGTACAGCTGTTGCAGTATCTTATTCGCAGTTTGAGAATACATTTCATAATGCTTTGTGGTCGTTTGTCAGACTGTGCTCAACAACTACTGATCTCTCAAGTTCCCGATTTTTAATGTACCGTTGCTGTTCTGCAGATGGAATGGACAGATCGCTGTAGTTGCTACCATACGTAAGGCCACCACACCAGCAGCCGCGTCCGCAGCCCGTGGTCTAGTGGCTAGGGTTGCTACATTTGGATCACGAAGTCCCAGGTTCGATTCCCGGTCGGATTGGGGATTTTCTCTGCCTGGAGACCGGGTGTTTGTGTTGTCATCATTTCATCATCATCCTCATTATTCGTGACCGTGAAAAAAAATAGGACTGTGAAAAAAATGGGACTTTTTACGGGCGCTGATGACCGCGCAGTTGAGCGCCCCACAAACCAAACATCATCGTCATCACACCAGCAGTCACGATAGCCATTGATCCTGAGGATGACGAAGGTGGTAATCGTCAAAAGCTTGAGGATTTACCCAGAATTGACGTGGCAAGACGTTCGACAAAATTTATGATTTACATTATTGTCTGGGCTTACTTTCCACGCAATCTGTAAAGTTTCAACTACCGTGCTTCACAATGTGGGCCGAACAACGATGTGGGATGTTGGTGTCTACAAAGTGTGAATGATTTCACAAAACAACCCGCAGCAGTAACCGCATCAGAACTACTGGAACGGCTTTCACGTCTGGAAAAACTTACAGCGGCCACACTTAAATAAACGTGACGTAAACGTATGACACATGACCATATAAGTAAATAAAAATAATGCGCGAGGTTACCTTGTATGAATTAGTATTTTAGGACTCACGTTCACCGTGTAATATCAAAATGTAAACATAAAATGGTTATGTCTTTCTGAGATTGCCACTTAATTTTTGTCGAGAGGATCTTAATTTATCAGTTAATATCGCTCCTTATACTGAATATATATATTTTATTTATATATGTACCCAGGATATGGCTGTATGTTTGAAGTACCAAACGTTAGTGAAGGATCAAAGAATTACATTTTATAGTACTGCACTAAGTTTGTGCATAAGTTGGTGGCGTTTTTGTTTTGCATGTTGGTATTCGGGTTGCTATGGGTTTATTTATCGAATGCCATTATTTGTAGCTCAATGTTGCTATTTCAGTTTACATATAGCCGTTTTGTCATTTGGAGACAATGAGTGGAGCTGTGGATGCTAGAAATGGAGTGTAAAGTAGAGAAATCGGAACATTTGCGACATACTCTTCCGTCTCAGTTCAGTAAAGACGTGCTAGCAGCGCAGGCATCCAGAAACATTTGCGCCGTGTATGGCGGTAATGGCACTGGACAGAGTACGGCGAGAAAATTGCTTTCTGTTTTAAGGAGGATCGTTTTGACATTAGTGTCCCTGCACGTTCAGGAAGAACTTCCGGGTTTCATGAAGATCGTTCAAACGGATTAATGCAGAATGATCTTCGTCGCTATACTCGTGAACTGGCAAGTGTGGAACAGTGATCATTTGCCGGCCGAAGTGGCCGTGCGGTTAAAGGCGCTGCAGTCTGGAACCGCAAGACCGCTACGGTCGCAGGTTCGAAACCTGCCTCGGGCATGGATGTTTGTGATGTCCTTAGGTTAGTTAGGTTTAACTAGTTCTAAGTTCTAGGGGACTAATGACCTCAGCAGTTGAGTCCCATAGTGCTCAGAGCCATTTGAACCATTTGAACAGTGATCATTGCACTGTCGCGCGACATATGCCTGCAGTGGGGAATGTTCAAAAATCTGGTGTATGGGTACCACATCCGAAATCACAAAAATCAGAGAGTCGCCTTACGTGCATTTTGCCTAGCTCGTCATCAATTGGCTCGTGAACAACACCGACTATTCCTATCTTGTATCGTTATTGGTGGCGAGGAATGGCGTATTTATGCTAAAGTAAGGAAAAGAACGCAATGGCTGATCCCAACAAAGCAGCAATTCCTCGTACATGGATTGTGTGCATACACAAAAGATAATGTTATGCATTTGGTGGAACAGCGGCGGCGTGGTGCACTGAGAATTGCTTCCCCAACGTGTAACCACGACTGCTGAAGTTTGTTGTCAACAACTGAGATGTCTTGCAGACGCAGTTCAAGAAAAACGACCAGGAGCACCGCATGAAGTGATGCAACGCCACGATAACGCCCCCCCCCCCCCACCCTCTCATTATGCTAGACTGGCAAAAATCACAATACAGGAGTTGGGTCGGGAGTCATAGCGCACGCACCTCATTCACCTGAACTTGCGCCCTCAGAATTTCACCTTTTCCGCTCTCTATCGAACAACCTTCAAGAAACTTCCTTTCCTGATGAAAATGCACTCCGAAGATGTCTCGACGAGTTCTTCGATTCAAAACAATGTGATTTCTACAATCGCGTAATCGAGAAGCTACCCCAGCTTGGCAGTGAAGAAAAATACGTTATTGATGAGTAAAGTCTCTGTTACGTGTGTCTGTTGTGCTTATTAAAACTTACGGAAAAATGCTAAGAAGTTATGCACCAACCTAATATCTCTGCCGGTTCCACGCTCACTTCGTCTTCAGTTACAGCAGTTATGACCTGCTGATACTCTGAGAAAATGAAAACTGCTTTTTGGTCAAACGAATCTCTGCACCCTATAGGAAACGAGTTTACGTAGCGGTGATTACACTTTTCTGTCAAACACTAATGGCGAATTCAGTTACAATTCTCGTTATCTTAGTTTACGATACATAGAAGTGGTGTACAGGACTACGGAACCACAGTGTGTTTTAAGCAGATTACTTTATACGCCTCGGCAACTTCGGAGCTACGTTCCTTTTCTATCTCATATATTTATACAACTATATAAAGACGTAATTTAACGTTGTTACCAAAAATCTCTAAAAGTATTTGACCTATTTACGTCAATTTTTCACACTATACTCTGATGAACAGTTGGTCATTTTTAATATACAGGGTGATTATAATTAAACTTTCAAACCGCTGTAGAAATAACACCACTGGTCAGAATGAAGCCAAATTGCAACGGAATACTATCGGAAAAGGGGGAAAACGTATGGCAGAAGAAAAATAAATAGTTACAAAATGTAGCAATAGATGGCGCTGTGAACATCATAATTTAATAGTGGTCGACTACAAATGACAAATTAATTATACAACAATGCCTAAGGTGTAAGTTTGACAGTAAACAAACTGTATTACTCAGTGTGCATGGGTGTACAGATGTGATGCTGTTAGTTACGTAAGCCCATCCACCACAGCAAGGTCATATCACATCAGATGTGAAAAACCGGCTTTTAATTGTCCTGAGGCCAAAAAGAGCATAGGAAGCATCAATCAAAATCAAATCGGATTATTAATTTCCGCGTGACTGGCGCAAAACATGTTCAGTATGCTGGCCAACGTTTTCTGAAACAAGTTGAAATCGAGAAACAGCATGTTCCACAACTGATCGAAGTGTTTCCGGGGTCACGTTCAGAACGTATTGCACAATGCTTGCCTTCAATGCAGCTAAGTTTGCAGTCGGAGCACACAGCCAGAAGTCACACGGATTAATATCAGGTGATCGGGACGGCCAGGCTGTAGGGAAATGGCGGCTGATAACTCTGGCATTTCCGATATGGCGCTACAGCAGCTGCTGAACTGGATTTGCAATGTGCAGAGGTGCACCATCTTGCATAAAACTGATCCCATCCACACATCCACGCTATTGGAAAAACGGCTCTGAGCACTATGGGACTTAACTACTGTGGTCATCAGTCCCCTAGAACTTAGAACTACTTAAACCTAACTAACCTAAGGACATCACACACATCCATGCCCGAGGCAGGATTCGAACCTGCGACCGTAGCAGTCGCGCGGTTCCAGGCTGCGCGCCTAGAACCGCTAGACCACCGCGGCCGGCCACGCTATTGGAGAGCTGGAGTGACGTAACTGCGCGAAATACACTCATAGCGCTTACCAGTGACGGTACAGGCAACTGGACTGGTAGCACCCGTCTCTTCGAAAAAATATGGCCCTATGATAAATGATGCAGTAAATCCGCACCACCCAGTGATCTTTTCAGGATTAAGTGGTATTTGTTGATTTGCGCGTGGATTTTCCATTGCCCATATTCGACAATTCTGTGTACTGACATATCCTATCAGATGGAAGGGCTTCGTCTGTCCACAAAATCTTCCACGGCCAATTATTGCCCACTTCCATGCGAGCAAGAAATTCTAAAGCAAAGGTCTCTCTTGCTGGTAGGTCAAGAAGAAGCAACTCTTGCGCATGGGTAATTTTGAATGGATAGCAAAGAAGGATGTTTCGTAGGATTTTACGCACTATTCTCATGGGTATGTCCAACGCTCGGGCAATGCTCCGTGCACTACGCGTTTGCACCGCTCGTCTCCTCCTGCATTGCTGTGGCCACTGCTTCCACTGACGTCGAATGAGTTCGTTTCCTCCCACTACCAGGTTGCACAACAAAGGAACCCGTCCTTTCGAATTTGCGAATCATTTTCTCCAGACCCAGGGCAGTCATCGGACTAAAGCCTTCTTTCAAACACTTCAATGCCCGGAACTTCTGCAGAGCGACGTGTCCACGGTCCTCATTGTTGTAATACAGCTTTACAAGCAGAGCGCGATCCTGCATTGAGACAGTCACGGCGAACGTCGCAGTCGCGAAAGGAGGACAAGCCGTGTACCCGGCGTGTTTATACCAACTTTAATGGGTCGTGCGCATAATAGGTGTTTTCATTTACGTATTCTGACACATACAGCGGCATCTACTGATCAATTTTCACACTTTTTTTTCTTCTGGCATACGTTTTCCCCCTTCTCCGATATTCCGCTGCAATTTGACGTCATTCTGACGAGTGGTGTTATTTCTGCATGGTTTTAAAAGTTTAATTATAATCAACCTGTCTATAACATAAATATGTACGTGATATACAAACGGGAAACAACATTACCAAATCTCTCTCTCTCTCTCTCTGTCTCTCTCTCTCTCTCTCTCTCTCTCTCTCTCCTTCTTCGTGTTACGACTTTTTCCCGTCTTTATACGTCTGCAGTCACAACTGTAGTTTCTTTGGTTTGCTCTTTGAGGAGATTGAGAGGAACTAAAGCACCTAAAGTAGTAGTTGATTTTATTACAATATAGGTAGGAAGGTTTACTAAACTTGTAGAATCTATTACCAGAGGAATGTTCTGGGTATGTCCAACTGTTTCTGATTATCGATTGATACAAACAATTTTTCAACGCTCTTCACTAGAATAATAATTGATATAATGCTCACATAATGCCACAGACATTTAATACACTTACACTAGTGCCCTCTTTAAGACGATGCAGTCGTCTTGATGGTTGACTGGGAACTGGGGCGATCGTTCCTCTGTTCAGACGTAACCTGCTTCTAGGCGGTACAGTCTGGAATCATGCGACCGCTACGGTCGCAGGTTCGAAGCCTGCCTTTGGCATGGATGTGTGTGATGTCCTTAGGTCGGTTAGGTTTAAGTAGTTCTATGTTCTAGGGAACTGATGACCTTAGAAGTTAAGTCCTATAGTGCTCAGAGCCATTTGAACCATTTTTTTGACGAGCCATCGCGGTGGCGTGCAGTGGTCAACTATCGTTGGTATGGATAAGCTACGTATTTTCTTAATTTTTATAATATATAAATAAACGCACAAAACATAAAGGGGAGACGTTGTTGCCAAAAGTCTCGAAAGGTTATTGATCGATTTACTTTCACTTCATGACGATACACTAACAAACGTTGAAACTTACATTGGCTATACATTTTTTACTTACATAATGTACTGATTTTGTGTTAAGACAAACTACGAGAGAGCAAATTCTGCGCTCTACTGTGAAAATGTGGAGTTCCGTTTTCTTTCGTGCAGCCAGTTTCAAGTACGATAATAAAGCATGTAAATCATTATACAGATATGTATATATACAGATGTATATGCAGATATATATACACATATATATTCTTTCTCCTTATCTATAATTTTAAACAAAAATTGTGTACACAACATTTTACTGTTTTCTTTACTACCTTGTTGTTCGTTTTACTGAAAGCAAAAAAATGGTGCAAATGGCTCTGAGCACTATGGGACTCAACATCTTAGGTCATAAGTCCCCTAGAACTTAGAACTACTTAAACCTAACTAACCTAAGGACATCACACACACCCATGCCCGAGGCAGGATTCGAACCTGCGACCGTAGCAGTCCCGCGGTTCCGGACTGCAGCGCCAGAACCGCACGGCAACCGCGGCCGGCTTACTGAAAGCAGGTAAGCTATATTTATGACTTATCGGCTTATGATTAGAATATTACTACGGAATTTGAATCGTATCAAACATTCTAATCCTACCTATTTGCAGATTAATACTATGTGGAATACTGTCACTAAAGTTACTATCCTCACAGATCAAGCAGCCAGAGAGGTCTCTCTCATAACCTATATACCAATGATTCCAAATACTTTACCCATTCATTGTAAATTACTTAAGTTTGTAATTAAGGTTTCTTCAGCAATAACAGTTAACAAGGCTCAAGATCAGAGAGAGAGGATGTAACACCGAAAATGCAGGATGCTGAATTGTACATAAATATTTGTAATTAAAATGCTTTATTTTAATAAGTAAGAACATTGCTTCACTGTATGTGTGAATTTAGGTAGAAGTCTGTTGACATTCATGGTATTTATCTGTGTCTTACTGTGAAACTTGGTCTGGGAAAAAGCCAAAGGAATTGTTTTTTGCATCGACTAGCAACGATAATAGCAGTGCTTGCGCATTGTAAAATCTTTGGGTAGGGAGTTGTGCGGAGAGCGCGGAGAGAGGGAGACAGGTTCCAGTGCTTGTAGTGTGCGGAAGGGTGGTGTTTAAGCTCCCTCAGTAGAGAGTACCATTTTCGGCGGCATCATGTACGCGCACTGGCCAGATGTCTAGTAGCAGGAGTAAGAATAGTGGACGGGCGGAAAAGGCTGTATTAATTACGGTTGCCCATTCCTGTAATTAGCCGTGCTCCACAAGATGCTACTGTCTTCAACAACAGCAGCAGTTATAGCAACACAGATTCGTTGTCGGCTCCGAGTTTCGTCGTATGCACAGCACTGAAGTAAGACTGTTCATTGGTAGAGAGTATTAATGGCTAACACAGCAGCACAACTGAATGTGTTTTGATTGATAAAATTTATTTAAATAATAATCTGTTAAACTCAGGACGATTATGTCCTCATTGTCCTCAGACATTGTTACCAAGCAGGGTCCTTGTTCCTTTTTTTTCCCTTATATGCTAACCGAGTGTCATAAGAAACAAATTGAATAGTTAGAGCCAGTTTATTAATAAATAATTTCACCTTTACGAATTTCAGCCTCAGTCTACTTTCAATTAACTGTTGTGCAACAGAGGCTTCAGTATATGAGTAAAGTAAAGCAATTTCATTTTTCAAGTTTGAGACTCAAGCACTGGAAAAAATCCAAATCTAAAGAAATGCATAAATTAAGAGTGCAGACGTTTTATTTATTTTACATATAGCTTCGAGCACATGGCTGTTTGGTTTGGTAGGTATTCTATCATTGAGTTCTGTTCAAGTCAGCAAAAGAAAAAGGCTCAGTTGTTCAGACAATAATCTGAAATCCAGTTTTCAAAATAAGTAACTGCAAAGTAAAGAGTGCTTGCTTTTTTTTTAAATTTCTTTGATGACATTGTTCACGTAACAAAGTTCAACACTAACATACGGTTTAACTGCATATTTTCAAATCATTACTCGATTGTTTTTTTTCGAAATTTAATGACAACCATAACATAAGAGTGACTTCTCAGTTTTCTATATCGTCACGTACTCACTTAAAATTAGTGTCAAAAAAAAAAAAAAAAAAAAAAAGGAACAAGAAACAAAAACGCGAAACGCGACAATCTTCAGTTGCCACGTCAGTGTATAATAATACATGTTTTTCTTTCCCATCATCTTGTACAGGATTTTTGATGTAAATTGCCCTAGTGAGCTGGCGACTGTTAATTATTTCCTTTTCGTTCGTTACTGTAACTTTTGGATTCATGGTCAGTGGTAACCCCTTTTCTGCCCAGTGTTGTTCGTGAGTGAAGGCACAAAATAACTTTCATTTTTCCAAATTACAACCCTGTTCGTTTTAATTACCTTTTAATTTTAGTAGACTTTTCCATTAGAAGGGTCTGTTGTACACTTTCCTCCTACATATCGCCGGCCGCGGTGGCCGTGCGGTTCTGGCGCTGCAGTCCGGAACTGCGGGACTGCTACGGTCGCAGGTTCGAATCCTGCCTCGGGCATGGATGTGTGTGATGTCCTTAGGTTAGTTAGGTTTAAGTAGTTCTAAGTTCTAGGGGACTGATGACCTAAGATGTTAAGTCTCATAGTGCTCAGAGCCATTAGAACCATTTGAACCTCCTACATATCGGTATTATTTCTTCAGGAAAGATAGCGTTGTCCAATTAATAAAAATACGTTAGGCATACACGCGATCCACGGTCATATTTTATATCGCAAGCAGGATAGGCCGATTAGTAAGCGTGAGATTACAAGGATAGATGATAAAGTTGGTGCAGGAGCGGAAATGGACTTAGAGAGGGTAGGAGGAGTTGGGCAGTGATATGGGGGATGAGGGGTGAGTTTATGATCTATGTTTTCCATACATAATTAGCAACTGCGAAGCATTATAGCTTTCGCTAGTTAAATATAAAATCACATAATAAGCGTTAAACAGTTTACTGATAGGGATCTTACATTTTCGTCTCTTTTTCACGTGGCGTTGTAGCGATGCAAAGGTTTAGAAAACAGAAAGAAAGACGGAATAAAAGGAAATTAACACGTGAAAGAGAAATAGGAGACAATGAGGATTTTAAGAGCGTTATTTGTGAGGCGCAACAGGTCTCATTAAGAGACTTAACAGTTATTAATTACAGACAATATGTGTACTCCATAACACAGTTACTAGTGTGACTCGGCAGTTTCCACCTCTGTGATTTATGGCTAAGAGCGCGTCTGGGATGCAGTTGCAACACAGCGTGCAGTCAACTCATCCGTACAACTTGACTGTGCGCGTAATTAATTAACTTCAGTCGAACGAGTGCGTAATTGCTTCTCTGTTGGAGCGCGCGCGTGCGCGCACATACACACACATACACACACACACACACACACACACACATAAGCATACATGCTTGCAGAATTGTATTCAGGCACGGCTCACGCATCAAGGAAAGGTACCGATTATCGGTTGGCAACATAATTGGTGGTGCAACCCAATTAGTAGTATAGCGGCTGATTGAGGCAATATTCATCTGATAAGGTTCTGCCAACCATTCTGCGTGACCCTATTGTTAATATTCAATAGTCCATTTTCCATCTACCACAGAGTGCAAGAGAAATGAAATGCAGTAATATAATATTCAAGCAGAAATCTTTTTCTTTGTTCGCTCGAATGTGAAATCTCCCATCTTTCCTCGTCAGTCTGCTGCCCACACTTTCTTTACAAATTTGTAGCGTAATTATTGTGGTATCGTCCAAATACCATGGCTCCACACCAAAGTCAGCAATGCACATCGATACCACAGACATTAGCGTCGACTCTCTCAGTACAGAAGCGTCCTCGCGCGGAGGTCAATACAGAGCCGAGCATGGAAGCACTCTGTCCTCTTCGCGAGCTCAGTTGAAGCAGTCAGCATTATCGAGTAAAACTGCAGTGTTATTCAAGTCTCATCTGGAAATGCACTTTTATGTATGTTGGACAATGTGCTTCAAAAGAACAGCCTGTGATTTATGCATCAAGGAATGCTTTAATAGTCAATGGCAGTTGTAAATATTGAAGCACCCCTCTGGCAAAGGATTGTATCAAGTTAAGTAAATCTGTTTATGATTCGTGTTAAATAGTAAACTAATATTTCACATGTTTGAGTTCCAATGATACTTCTCCCAGAACGATCAAAAAACCTACAATTATGGCCCGACGATTACAGTTTCATCTGACCATAACAAATATCATCAGATTTGAGGTTATATTTTAAGTAATGTAGATAATATCGAAATTCTGATGTACTCGCCTCTACATTGAGCAAAATATTATTCTGTAAAAAAAGCTAGTGTGCTTCTCGGTTACATCCACCCCCTAGCACTAATACGAGAACAAGAAGACTAACAAATTATCCTTTGTTTTCCTCCTTCTGTCAGTGATATTTTAAAATGTGTCAGTAGCAGAGGTATATACTATCAAGCGAGTGCTGAATCGATATTAAAACAAGCACAAAAGAAAAAAATAAGAAAGTAAATGCTACATTCCTCAATGAAGCTAAAGATCTACGTAATATCACCGACAGAAACGGCGTGTGATATTACAGCAAGCCTACACCAGCTGACCAAAAGCATCCTGACACCCCTGCGTAAAGTGGAATTGACCACAAGACGTAACAAGAGGCGGACCGACCTTTTTAAAGGGAGATGGGGGTACTCTGTTGTCAGTAGAAATGGTTCAAATGGCTCTGAGCACTATGGGACTTAACTTCTGAGGTCATCAGTCCCCTACAACTTAGAACTACTTAAACCTAACTAAGGACACCACACACGTCCATGCCCGAGGCAGGATTCGAACCTGCAACCGGAGCAGTAGCGCGGTTCCAGACTGTAGCGCCTAGAACCGCTCGGCCACCCCAGCCGACTGTTGTCAGCAGAGAAGCAGTCACAGGCAGAATAGGTCGGTCAGGATAACTCAGAGACTTCGAACGACAAATAGTGTTTGGAAATCACCTGAGTAACAAATCCACATTTCACAGACAGTTGAACCATCCTAAAGGTTTAAAAATGGATTAAAACAGTCTTTGCCGCAATGCAATACGAGGCTTGGAACTTTAATAGTGGAAACTATTTACTTTACAGCTCGTACAAAATAGATACTTGTTTCAAAGTTTTACTGACCTTCAAAGCAGTCATCAACATTGTGTGTAAAACGTTGCGAGCGATGTGGAAGTCGTAGGATACTCTTAGCAGTGCCAGTTGTGTTGACAGTTCGAGCGGCGCGGTCTATTGCCCGACGAATTTGTAGCAGTTCTGAAGCAAATGCCGTGAAGTGTTTCCTTCAGTTTAGAAATCGAGTTTAACTTACGAGGGCTTACGTCAGGGAAGTGAGGTAGTTGGTATAGCACTTAGCAGCCCCATCGGTCAAACAAATCAGTAACAGCTTCCACTGTACGTACTTGAGCATTGTCCTGGAAAATGATGGTAAGGTCCTGCAGAAAGTGTCATCACTTCTGTCTCTGCGCTGTTCATTTCTGGAACACAACCTACGACCAGCTTAGAGACACAATGGATGACACTTTCTGCAGGAACTGACCATCATTTTGCAGGACAATGCTCAAGCGTGTACAATGCAAGTTGTGAGTGATTTGTTTTACTGATGGGGCTGCTAAGTGCTATACCACCAACTGCACTCCCCTGAATTAAACCATCGTGAGATCAACTCGATTTCTAAACTGAAGGAAACACTTCACGGCATTCGCTTCATAACTGCTGCGCGGCGCGGGATTAGCCGAGCGGTCTTAGGCGCTGCAGTCATGGACTGTGCGGCTGGTCCCGGCGGAGGTTCGAGTCCTCCCTCGGACATGGGTGTGTGTGTTTGTCCTTAGGATAATTTAGGTTAAGTAGTGTGTAAGCTTCGGGACTGATGACCTTAGCAGTTAAGTCCCATAAGATTTTACACACATTTGAACTGCTGCAAATTCGTCGGGCAATAGACCGCGCCGCTCGAACTGTCAACACAACTGGCACTCCTAAGAGTATCCTACAACTTCCACATCCCTGGGAGCGGGCTACACACAATGCTGGTAACTACTTTGAAGGTCAGTAAAACTTTGAAGCACGTATGTATTTTGTACGACCTGTAAATAAATAGTTGCCACTATTGAAGTTCCAACCCTCGTATTTATTTGCTATGGTTATTAGCTTTGCTCATAATGCAATAACCTTCAGATCTTTTCTATCACTATGGCAGGTGGTGGCAGTGAACGGAGGAGGTGTTGTGACTCCACGAACGTCATCTGATTATAATACATTCTTAAAGTATTTTAACCAGACCGTTGTTTTTCTCAACGAGAAACGTTCTCAAAAATTACCGTCTAAAGCTGCCCACATCGACTGTTGGTGATACGATTATGAACTGTAAATGCGAAGAGACAAACACAGCTGAGCCAAGACCAGACAGACCTCATGTACGCCGGCCGCTGTGGCCGAGCAGTTCTAGGCGCTTCAGTCCGGAACCGCGCTGCTGCTACGGTCGTAGGTTCGAATCCTGCCTCGGGCATGGATGTGTGTGATGTCCTTAGGTCAGTTAGGTTTAAGTAGTTCTAAGTTATAGGGGACTGATGACCTCAGAAGTTAAGTCCCACAGTGCTCAGAGCCATTTGAACCATTTTTGAACCTCATGTACTGATGTTCAGGAACCGTAGAGCATTGTGGATGGTGTTTGTAAAAAACCACATGAAATCATCGTAAGGAGTCACTCGTAAATTCAATGGTGTTACCAACTGTCCAACAAGCAGAATCACTGTGCGCAGGGAGTTTAAAAAATTGGGTACGGTGGTTGAGCAGCTCCTCAAATGCCACACATTTCATTAGTCAACGCTAAGCGATGCTTGAGGTGATCAGTGCTGGCTGGAAGTGAGAGATTTAGAATGATGAATTCGCTGTACCCTATGGCAACCATTTGGAATGGTTTGTGTTTGGTTCAAAATGGTTCAAATGGCTCTGAGCACTATGGGACTTAACATCTATGATCATCAGTCCCCTAGAACTTAGAACTACTTAAACCTAACTAACCGAAGGACATCACACAACACCCAGTCATCGCGAGGCAGAGAAAATCCCTGACCCCGCCGGGAATCGAACCCGGGAACCCGGGTGAGGGAAGCGAGAACGCTATCGCACGACCACGAGCTGCGGACGGTTTGTGTTTGGGGAATGTTTGGAGAGCGTTACTGTCATCATGTGTATTGCCAAGAGTGAAAGAGAAGATGGTGGTGTAGTACTGGGATGTTTGCCGTAGTTATAGTGTGGCCCTCTTTCTGTGCTTAAGAAACGCTACATGTAGAAGTTTATTAACACAATTATGGCATTGAGTACTGCGTACAGCGGAGGTACAGTTCGGAGGCAATGACCCTGGTATCACAATGCACACTGTCAAAAAGCGGCACCTGTGTGGCAATGGTTTGCGAACAAGAACATTCCTAATAAGGATTAGCCCAGCTAGAGTCGCGATCTAAGTCCAGTGGGAAACATCTGGGAGTCAGTTACACCGTCGACATCGCTGTACACCGCAGCGTCCAACATCACTAACTTCTCTGATATGGGCTGCTAAGGAAAACTGGACTGCCATTTCTCCACTGGCCTTCTGACATCTCACTGGCAGTGTCTCCAACAGAGCTGAAGCGTTCACAAAGATGAAAGGCGGGCATATCTCATATTAATGTCCAGTAATAGCTGTCGAGGTTCCTTAGATCAGATATCGCGTGTGTGTGTGTGTGTGTGTGTGTGTGTGTGTGTGTGTGTGTGTGTGTAGGTTGAGAGTGAGATCGGTCTCCCGTTCCTAGATGTGTTGGAGGACAAAAGATCTGATAACACTCTAGTCACAGAGTGTATAGAATACCGACCAACACAAACAGGTATTTAGATGCCACTTCGCACCACCACCCAACCCAGAAGCAATCAATGCTCAACAATCTGTCTTCACTTATCACTGATGACGAAACCTGGAATCAGTGTTGGATTTTTAAAAAGGACAATAAAGGCAAATGGCTATGATAGCTGTTAAATCGAAGGGCTTTTAGGCGGAATGTTAATTACGCTAATAAGAATGACGAGGAACCACCTTCTCACTCCGTTAGGTTACCTTTCGGTTATGGGGTCACTGGCCGCATAAGCAGAATTCTAAACAAAAATGGTGGTGGTGGTGGTTAGTGTTTAACGTCCCGTCGACAACGAGGTCATTAGAGACGGAGCGCAAGCTCGGGTTAGGGAAGGATTGGGAAGGAAATCGGCCGTGCCCTTTCAAACAAAAATGGTATTCAGACATATTTCTTTAGTCAAAACAAAATAAAAGTTTTTTTCCGACGAAAAACGGATGCA
Organism: Schistocerca americana; assembly: GCF_021461395.2. Lineage (NCBI taxonomy): Eukaryota > Metazoa > Arthropoda > Insecta > Orthoptera > Acrididae > Schistocerca > Schistocerca americana. The sequence continues at coordinate 968,864,438 of NC_060120.1, read as the reverse complement.
CCTGATTGCCTCCACAATGCATGCGTCTATCAAGTGACATGTGGTTGTGGCTAAGTACGTACAGGCGAAAAGGGTAGAACTGCTAAAGAACGCATTAAGGAACACGAACGGCACACACGGCTAGAACAAAGTGTAAAGTCGGCAGTAGCGGAACATCATGAGAACTGTGGCTCTGACATCGATTTTAATAACGTACACTTGCAGGCTAAGGAAACTTACATTTATAGAAAAAAGGTCCGAAAAGCGGTTGAAATTTCAATAGAGAGTACGGCTATAGGCTTCCAGCATCGTGGCTCCCCCCCCCCCCCCCCCCCCGCCCCGCCCATCAAGGAAGTGAATATGCGGCCGCGGTGTGCGAGCAGTACAAACAACGCGCTGCAAGTCACCTCGACGGACATTAATATTTGGGGTGAACGTTCCCCCTCTCTTGCTCTGCCCGTTTTGCATCAGGCCAATGATGATGGACAACCAATAGCAGTAGGAGGAATTTCAGCCAATAACTCTTCTCCAGCGTAAGTGTGGAATCGTGCTTTTCTATCCAATGACGATTGGTCGCCAATAGTATCCATTAGAGTTTAGCCAATAACGCCCCTTCTTATGCATCAGCGCGGGAATATTAGCCTTTGACGATGGCCCACCAATGGTAGCCATAAGAATTTTAACGGATACTTCCATTTATCCTCCAGGAACTCGGGATAAACTGTCCTTCATAAGAGAACGCGACACTGGTCTCTGACAATGTTCTAGCAATAGTGGACACCGAAACATCCTGAAGAATATCTCAGGAGAGGGGTCAAAACGTCGATTATTTTAAAAGAAAATATGACGCTGCCTAACAACCCATCTGTTTTTGCATGCATCTCTCCCTCCCTCATCTCCCTCTCCTCTCTCTCTCTCTCTCTCTCTCTCTCACTCTCTCTCTAGGCTACGGCGCATGTAATTAGTCTTCCTGTTGCACAGACGGTATCGTATTTTTAGGAAACAGTCGGTAGTACTCTCTGGTATGCAGTTCCAATTGCTTCTGTGAGAGCTTCACTATATTAATTTGCACTGTTGTCAGTGAATATGTGAATGACCGGTCGCACCTGATCTAGGGTTCTGGGTTTCAGTTCAATGGCTGGTATGTGTAACAGTATTCAGTGAATCAAATTATTATTTTTTTTATTTATTTATTTTTATTTTTTACTTTTTTTATTTTTTATTTTTTTATTTTTCATTCTATTTTATTTATTTATTTATTTTTTTTTTGCTTCATATTCATCCTGCTGACGTAGTGTTCGAAATATGTCAGGCATCGTGGTAATTCTAATTAATTGGCCATGTGTAATTTAACAGGGCCATGGGCTTCATTAACTATAGCTAAACTTCCTTTGTGTTGGCTATTTTGTATAGTGTAATTTTGTTTAGTTCCCTGTTCTTATTTACACTGAGAGTGTAAATTCATTCTCAGCTTTTAATATTTTTTCCATTATTGTTGCATTTATTCTATTGTGCTTGCTCAATAATCATAGGTTATAATTGACAACTAGTGACTGCTGCATTTGGGTTCTATAGAGAAAACTGTGTCTTCTTAACAAATCTTTCTTGTTATTTCGGCTACCCAGGTGATCGATATAAAATTAAAGCCATTTTAGTGAAGTATTTGGAAACTTATATTTTATGTGACTATTTAAAAGGAATGTTGAATGTGTATGTTCACTCACAGCTCAACCCAGCCCACAACTCTCACAACCGCCAGTACATCATCAGACGGGAAAGACACCAGGGAGGCAGTCCTGAGGTTGCACTTCACAATGCAAGCACGACTAAAGACAATTCAAAACACGTTCACAGTGTTTGTCAATCTAGAAAAAGCGTTCGACAATATAAAATGATACAAGATGTTCGAAACTGTGAGATAAATAGGAGTTAGCTACAGAGAAAGACGGGAAATGTACAATATGTACGAGAACCAAGAGGTAATAATAAGATTGGAAGAACACGTGCTCACACTAAAAAGGGTGTGGGACAAGGATGCACTGTTTCGCCCCTACGTTCAATCCACGTCGAAGAAGCTATGACAAAGTAAGGAACAGGTTCAAGAGTGGGATTAATATCAAGGTTGGGATGATATCAATAGCAGAGGGGCGAGACAGATTGTAGCGCATTTTGTTAGTGCAGGATGCCTACATCAGGGGCAGGTATGACCTCAGGGGCAAACCTATTGTTCTGTTCAGTGCTTTTCCATGTCAACCTATTGTTCTTCTTTGATTGACAGCTACTTAACCTGTTGTCCTGTTAAGTGGTTTTCCAAGACACCTCCCATACCCTATTGTTCCCCCACCCCCTTCCCTCAAACCCCCTCCACCCTCGCTGCTAGGGGTACACTTTCAGGTCTGAGTTATTGGAATAGGCCCCCTTCTCGCTCTTATCAATTTGATTGACTACTTAATTAACTTGATCAATTAATTAACCTCTCTGGTTTGAAGTGCCACAGCCCCCCCCCCTGCCAAGTCCCCTTCATGGGAGGTTCAAATTCCACCAGGACAGTGCAACCTCTACTAACCTAAGAAAACTGTGGGAAGATAGGTCGCTTTGCTGCTTAATTAAATTGATTATTTAATTAATCTCTTGGGTGGGAAAGTTCCACGCCCCTCTTGTGGGAAGTTGAAATTCCATAAACACAATGCAACCTCTACTAACCTAAGAAAATGGCGGGAAGAAAGTGCACCTCCACTAACCCAAGTCATCCAACCGCCACCTCTTCCTAGGAAGAGGGAAAAAGACTACGTAAATCTATCATTGGAGGGTATTCGATTGTAGTGTATGGAATATTGTTTAAACAATTTAGACATTGTGTGGAATATTGTTTATTAAAACAATTTAGGGGATTCAAGGCATTGTATGGAATATATGGAAATTGGTGGAGAGGAAGAAACTCATAACAGGAAATTCAAGGGTATATTGTTTATTTATTTATAAAAGAAAATCAGTTTGTGGGGGTTGGATTTCTCTGGATCGTCATTTCCTGCTGCCTGGAAACACGTAGGTCTTGAAGGAATAATTACATGGAACAAACATGATGCATAACCAAATGTTTGGCACTGTACTCTGGGTGTGTTAAACTAATGTTTGGGCCTTTGTCGGCACTTACCTATTGTTCGGTTAACTATTTTTCCATGTCACCCCCATTTCCTTAAACTATTGTACCGTCTTTGATACCAAATTAAGTAATCAGTTATGTCCTCCCACCATTTTCTGGTACACTTTTCGAATTTCACATGCTTTTCAACGCCACTTCTGGTGCATTCTTCTTTGTCACCCACCCCCTTAAACTATTGTACTGAGTTTTACATAAAAATTATACAACTTAATGTAGTATTCTGCACATAACCTGCTGTTCTGCTCCAAGTCATCCACTCACGCACTCCCTACCATTAACTACTGTACCGCTAGCACCACATTGATATAAAAAATGTATGCAAATAAATGAAATCGGTATTCTTCATATGTATTGGGTAGTTTTTCTAAATTCGCAGCCTCCTCTTGGTCGGTGAAATCGATGGAATATAGTTTAAACAAAAGAAAACATCCCGCGACTCGACGCCCGACGCCGACGCCGATGCCGCCCCCGCCACAGCCGCCGCCGCAAGCCACCACAGGGCGCAAGCCAGCATGAGCCATCGCTATCACACCGCTGCAGGTGGAAGTTGGATCTATTTTCGTGTATACAGTTAGAATTCTTCGAGTGTTATACTGAATTCACAGGACTCCAAGGCACACTCACGCTGGTCCCATACGTGATGATGCATAGCTGTGGTATGATCCAGCACCAAGAGATATGTTCCAATGCTTCCCAGAAAAGCACAGGGTGCATTGTTCCTATCGATCCTTCCACCATTGTTTCTGCAGACGAGACTATCAACGGTAAAATTATTTTGCAGACATCGCTAAATTGCACTGACAGTTAAACACCGCAAAAGTCGTCTAAAGATCATCAAATACATACAAGACTTACAAGAATATTCGAAGGCAGGAACATATTTGCCAGTGTAACTACAATTAAAAGTAACGTTTGCGGCTACAGTCTGACACCGATCGATGTGCAGGTAATGTTTCCTCTTGACAGCTGTGCATCTGGAACTAATCTCAGTATCTATAGCGCACATAATTTTCCATGTAAAAAATCTCTCTTATACCCTCACGGTTATCGATGTGCTGAATCTATACATCTCTCACGATAGGACACACAGTCATCCTCTCTAGTCATGCCACAACATAAACCACCGTAACTCTACAATCCAATATATACACATTTTACACAACATAAGCTACAGTACACGAGTAAGGAGGACCTCGTCCCGTCGACGTGGCTGGAAAGAAGTGCACCACAGCCGAGTTGTTGACTTGACGACATGGAGTCTGTCGTCTGTCACTTCTATCCCCTCGTCTTCCCAGCGACACAGGACTTTATATCTCAACAGCGAGGTGACAACATGCAGAGGGATAGCACACCGAAAGACCTGACGGTCATGACACGCCTCCTTGGCTGCTCAATCATCCCTTCCATTCCCCAGAATTCCCATGTGCCCTAGTACCCAGCAGGAAGACACCTCCTTCCCCAGTCGCTGTAGTTGGAGGAGGGCGTCCTAGATAGTCTCGGTTACTTTATCTGCTGCGTACAAACGTTGGAGAGAGTAAAGGGCGCCCGGAGAACCTGAACAGAAATCTAACAGTCGGAGAATGTCTCATCTGCTCCAGTGCCCACAAGACTGCATATAATTCTGCGTCGAAGATGGTAAAATTGATAAGCAGTCTGACCTTGAGGACACAATTTGGGAAAATGACAGAGCAACCAACGGAGTCATCCTGCTTAGACCCATCCGTAAAAACAGCTACATGGTTGTGGTGCTCAGATAAAACGTCAGACAATACCGCATTAAAAACGAAAGCAGGAGTGCTATCTCTCCTGTACCACACCAAATCTAAAATCGCCCTGGGCCACTGCAGAAACCAGAGTGGCAGACGGTTAAAACACTGGATTTGGTGTCGAATTGGCGCCACACCGAGTGACTCTAGCACTCGCTGCATGCGGATCCCAAATGGCATTGTGGCTCGTGAACGGTTGGAAAAAAGGCGCTCCGGATGTGGGCGAACAACAGTATGGTGTGCGGATGAAGCTGAAGCTGCAAGGAACTTGCATGGTTGGCTCACCATGAGGAGCTGCCGCTCGATGGTAAGTGGCGGGCCTCATTGACCCATACACCGTGCACCCGTAATCGAGCTGCGAACTCTTAAAAGTCTGATAAAACTGGAGGAGATGCCCCTGTCCGTTCCCCAAGATCTGAGGCTAAGGTACTTGAGGACGTTCAGCGCCTTCAGGGTTCGGGCTTTAAAGTCTCGCAGGTGTGACAACCATGACAATCTGGAGTCAAAAACCGTACTGTGTCTCTAAAATGTAAGTGGTGTCCCCCATCTTCAATGCAGGCAAATTAAAAAGACGGTGAGAACGATTAAAATGAACACACACACTTATCAGCAGAAAACCGAAAACCCGTCTTTGCAGCCCACTCCTCTAACTACTGCACTGTAAGTTGCAACTGACAGCTCGGCGTTGCAACACTGGAGGAGGAGCAGAAAACAGCAAAATCGTCCACAAATAAGGAACACTATACAGGACTCCTTACCGTACACCTGATACTGTTGATGGCTATGGCAAAGAGGGTAACACTTAGAACACTACCATGAGGGACGCCGTTCTCCTGCTCAAATCGATCAGAGAGCGTGGCACCAACTCGGGGCTGAAAAGACCGCTGAGACAGGAAAGACCGAATGAAAATGGGTTCAAATGGCTCTGAGCACTATGGGACTTAACATCCGTGGTCATCAGTCCCCTAGAACTTGGAACTACTTAAACCTAACTAACCTAAGGACATCACACACATCCATGCCCACGGCAGGATTCGAACCTGCAACCGCAGCAGTCGCGCGGTTCCGGACTGAGAGCGTCTCCGGCCATCCTGATTTAGGTTTTCCGTGATTTCCCTAAATCGTTTCAGGCAAATGCCGGGATGGTTCCTTTGAAAGGGCGCGGCCGATTTCCTTCCCAATCCTTCCCGAACCCGAGCTTGCGCTCCGTCTCTAATGACCTCGTTGTCGACGGGACGTTAAACACTAACCACCACCACCGGACTGAGAGCTTAGAACCGCTAGACCACTGCGGCCGGCCAATGAAAATGGGGAGGTGGCCACGAAAGCCCCACTGATGCACAAGTATACAGTGTCTCCAGGTAGTATCGTATGCCTTACTTATATTGAATAAGATGCCAATACAGCGATGCTTACGGAGGAAAGCTTCCAGAATGGCTGTTACTGACCCTTTGACACTCAGCTGTTACTGACACTTTGACACTGCACCAATGAACCAAATCGCCGATAAACGCTATACAAAATTAACTGTAGGTACTTTCAGGCCAATATTTCCGCTGAAGTCAAGCAAAATATATTTGTGAATATAGTTTTCTGAATTCCAAATTTTATCGATTTGAACAAAAACTTTGTACACATATCACTTATTTCTTGAAAGAAACGCTGTAGTGGCAAGAATCATCCATCTATCAAAGGGGTGGGGTGAAAAAGAAGTATAGCTCATGACGTTCAAATAACTATACTTTATTCATCCACTATATGAGAATAAGAGCACTTAGTAACTTATAACAAACTTTAAACATAACTTCACTTACAAAACATTTTCTTGCTGACGGCGCACACAAAATTATAACCGTGGGGCGATGGGCAGAAAGGGTTGGTTGAGGAGGAGATGGAGAGAGAGAGAGATAGATGTAATACAGTGTAGAGGAGTTTATTAGATCAAAGAATGTACAACCATGTTACCATGGATAAATGCAACTTCACTTATGAGGCTGCATATATTAGAAGTCTGGCTGAAACCAATGTGTCAATAAATGTTAAGATTCCAAAACAGTGGCTGACAGTATTTATGTATTCCATTTTTTTCACAAACGTATTTGGTTGCTATAGTTTCAACTTGGCTGCTGAAATAATATTTTTTTTTAAAGTTCTGGATCACTTAAGGGAACTGAAGAATTTTAATAAAATGAAAAATTCTTTTGAGAGCAAATTGAAGAACTTGAGACGCTTTGATGAGCTGAAGGAATATTCCTACTTGGTTTCAGACAAGTTGTAAAATTAAATGAAAGAGTGTAGTAGGAGAAAGATGGCTATTGTCAAAAATGGATTTGAACGCATTAATCTTCAAAAGTCACTCAAACCAACATTAAAATGAGTACCGTGAATATCAGGAATCCGGTAAAACATCAAATCTCCGACATCGCTGCGGCCGGAGAAAGATCCTGGATGAACGGAATCAACGACGACTGCTGAGAATCGTTCAGCGTGACAGAAGTGCACCCTCTTCCGCAAATTGCTGCAGATTTCAATGCTGGGCCATCAAGTGCCAGCGTGCCAACCATTCAACGAAACATCATCGATATGGGCTTTGGTAGCCGAAGGCCCACTGGTGTACGCTTTGCCTGGGCCCGTCAGCACCAACACTGCACTTTTCATGACTGTAAATTTGTTGTGTACACGGACGAGTCTCGTTTCAAATTGAATCGAGCGTGTACAAGTATGGAGACAACCTCATGAATGCACGGACCCTACATGTCAGCAGGGGACTGTTCACACTGGTGGAGGCGTGTCCAGTTGTAGTAGCATGGGACCCCTGATACGTCTACGTAGATACGACTCTGACAGGTGACACATGCGTAAGTATCCTGTCTGATCACCTGCATCTATTGATATCCCTTGTGCATTTCGATGGTCTTCGGCAATTCCAGCAGGACAATGCGACACCCCAGACGCGACAATTGCTACAGAGTGGCTCCAGGAACACTCTTCTGGGCTTAAACTCTTCCGCTGGGCACCAAACCCCTCAGACATGAACATTATTGAGCATATATGGGATGCCTTGCAACGTGCTGTTCAGAAGATATCTTCACCCCCTCGTACTCTTACGAATTTATGGTCAGCCCTGAAGGATTCATGCTGTCAGTTCCCTCCAGTACTACTTCAGACATTAATCGAGTCCATATCACATCCTGTTGCTGCACTTCTGCGTGCTCGCGGGGGCTCTACACGATATTAGCAAGATGTACCAGATTCTTTGGCTCTTCAGTGTATAATATAAGACAGAAAATAAAAGTTGATGTTATGATGAATATTTTCACCTGTAGGTTCTGAAAAAGAGCGAACTTGGACTGTTTCTCTGCATAGAAACTGTTCGTCCAAGGCCGGCCGCGGTGGCCGTGCGGTTCTAGGCGCTCCAGTCCGGAGCCGCGCTGTTGCTACGGTCGCAGGTTCGAATCCTGCCTCGGGCATGGGTGTATGTGATGTCCTTAGGTTAGTTAGGTTTAAGTAGTTCTAAGTTCTAGGGGACTGATGACCACAGCAGTTGAGTCCCATAGTGCTCAGAGCCATTTTGTTCGTCCAGGGAAACTTCTAGCATGGTTTAACTGGCACCTACATAATTGAGATCTCTACAGAAGCCTAGAGGTTTAGCTGCGTATTAGCCGGATGCAGCCTGCCTCTAGTGGAGCAAGTTGCGGCTCTCCCTCTACGAGGAGGATTTACCTGAGAGCTGCTACAGTTGTGTAATAACGTTGGCGGTATTGCTGCCGCATATCAGACACCACCTATTAGTGGCACTGCAAATAATATAACTGCTCGTGCTGAAAACAAGAAGTCAGATGATAAATCGTCGTTTAATATTCTTTTAAATCCAATAGATTACCGGAATATTCCCATTTCTATGCCAACTATTTTCTTCGGTTTAATTTGTTTCAATTCGTAGTTGCAATTATTGAATAGTGAGTGAAACTATTCAGAGATAGATTGTTAGTGGCACCAAAGTTAAGCATCCAGACACACGTTATTGAGACAGTATACCTGCCATCCTTGAACCAAAAATCGGGAGATTCGGCTTTAAAAATCGGCAGGTACGAATAATCAAAAACCGAGGATCATTTTCAGTGTAATCCCTAGACAACTGATGTAAGTCTTTCCCCGGATGTCACAAAACTACATAACGGCTACAAAAACGTGAATGAAAACACTAGAACTAAGCAAAACGTTGATTACATACCCCTCATCTGTTAATAAGCCAGGTAATAGGTACTGTGTTGGGAGGATTTTCAACACACCTGCAACTCCATTCTCCATTTCAGCTACTGGAGGTGCATTATCACAACATATGGCTAAACAGTTACTCAGTGGCACATTACACTCCTTGAGAGCGTTAACAAGAAGTGTTTCTATGTTCATACCAAGAAAATCGCTTATTACTTGGAGAGAGATAATAAGTTGTTTAAATTTTTGGGTCGTCTTGTTACAAACAGAGACAATTATGAGACATAAATTAGAAGTGACTTTGTTGCCGATACCTGTTCAAATATGAAATGGCCAATCTATCAACGTTTCTACTATTTCTTCTTTTTTCCTTTTTCGCCATTTGTGCTATAATTAAGACTTGCAAGGCCCCGAGGTTGAGAGGTGGACATGTTACCCAAATGCAATAAAAAAAATTTCATATTACTTAGGCTAATACACTCAACCATACCTTTCACCACCATAGTTCCTATCACACAGCAGACAGTTTATGGAGGAAATTATGATATGGACCTGCTTGTAGTCAGTTTAAGAGTTGCGCCTTCGTCATAATTCTATTTATGATACTTTAATAGCTAATCACTCGTATCTGGCAAAGGGGCCTGATAACACTCGTGAAACGCAATTAATAAATAATACGAAGATTGTCGTGACAAAAAGTGATTTATTACGAGAAATCCTGAAGTATTACAAGACACAGATATTGAATGGAATGTAAATGAGAACAATGTAACTTAGGTAATGAGATGGTGGCTGAATTCGCGTACTAGAGTGGAATCAACTATCGCGTTATAGAGCCCTACAATCTTTATTCAGTGAGAGTATGCCTTGTCACGTTACCCCTGAGTATTACAAACAATATCTATTGGGAATGAGAGCCTTTGATACAGACCACACATGAAAGCCGTGGCTGTGTATGGTGACAAGGCGACAGCACAAGCTGAGAGGTGTCAAATTCATTAGATTAGATTAGATTAGTACTTGTTCCATAGATCATGAATACTACACCTCGTAATGATGTGGAACGTGTCAGGTTAATAAAAGGTGTCTATACAAGATATTACCATTAAGACATTCTTTTAATTTTCTTTTAAATGCTGTATGGCTATCTGTCAGACTTTTGATGCTATTAGGTAAGTGACCAAAGACTTTCGTGGCAGCATAATTTACCCCCTTTTGATCCAAAGTTAGATTTAAGCTTGAGCAGTGAAGATCATCCTTTCTCCTAGCGTTGTACCCATGAACACTGCTATTACTTCATAATTCGTTCGGATTGTTAATAACAAATTTCGTAAGTGAATATATATATTGTGAGGCTACAGTGAAGATCTCTAGCTCTTTAAATAAGTGTCTGCAGGATGATCTCGGATGAGCTCCAGCAATTATTCTGATTACACGCTTTTGTGCAATGAACACTTTTTTACTCAATGATGAGTTACCCCAGAATATGATGCCATACGAATGCAGAGAATGAAAATAGGCGTGGTAAGCTAATTTACTCAGATGCGTATCGCCAAAATTTGCAATGACCCTAATAGCATACGTAGCTGAACTCAAACGTTTGAGCAGATCCTCAGTGTGCTTTCTGCAATTCAACTCCTCATCAATGCATACACCTCGCAATTTTGAATATTCTACCTTAGCTACCGATTTCTGATCGAAGTCTATATTTATTAATAGTGTCATTCCATTTATTGCGTGGAACTGTATATACTGTGTTTTTTCAACGTTTAATGAGAGCCCATTTGCAGAGAACCACTTAATGATTTTCTGAAAAACATCGTTTACAATTTCACTAGTTAATTCTTGTCTGTTGGGTGTGATAGCTATACTTTTATCATTGGCAAAAAGTACCAGATTTGCATCTTCGTGAATATAGAATGGCAAGTGATTAATATATATTAAGAACTGTGCTTGTGATGCAGACATATTACCACCTGCAAGACTGCTCGCTCGCCGACGGCTTGGAGCCCAGGGATGATGTTGCAGCTGCACTCAGTGGCAGTCCGCGCCTGTGGATAAAGATCCAACCGAAATAGTGCGAGCGCGAAACGACCAATAATGCCGACTGTTGTCACCGAGGGGTAACAGACAGGCTCTGCCCGGACTACCGTAAGAGTCATAAATCGCAGGTCGTCCCGCTGTATTTGGAATGTGCTCTTTTGTGTCAGCACACGTCACACTGGTACACCAATCAAATGGCGTTATTTAGTCTGTGCGCGGGAAGGCATAGGCCTGAAACGGCCTCTGGCTGTTAGATGGCAGCTGTTGTGTATGGACGCCGTACTGTCAACCCCACCGCCCCATTGAGGCACACACCGAAATTCTCCAAACCGACGCAGACAACACAGCCGTCTAATGCCTTCTGGTAGGCGAGCGGTTGGCAGCAGTGCTCTAAAACGATCTGTGAGGCCCTGGCCCCGACGCTGCCCACGTCTCAGCCAGCCTGCTTGCCTCGCTACAGAAGGCGAAACCTCGTGTACCCCCTGTGGTGCGAGAAGGGGGTCCGAACTCTGTCCTTGTTGCTCAGGTAGCTGTCTGTGATGCCACGCTTCGTCTCACATCTAATAAAGTGCGCCCGCCACATCGCCCAGGGACAATCTAAAGAAACTCAGATCTCTCATTCCAGATTTCATTACTCCAATGACCATAAATGTCCGTCACAACTCGGTAACTTCATGGGAAAAAGTTGAATCGTTGGTAACAAACCACGATAGCTCGGCGTCTTTCACAGCCCATCACTCACAAAAGATTTTGTTTCATTGTGATTGGCTCACTTAGCGATAGGGTAGTGTATCATTTACATTAAAAAAATCTGAAAAGGTGGAAGTTACATTGCATCGTAATCAAATCAGAGAAAGTCAGAAGGGACATGAAAGTGGGTGGAGGGGTTATCAATGCTGCCAACCTCTGTTTCCCACTAACTATAACACCTCACCAAACATAAAAGACTATGCTCAGGGATACCACACTCACTCATCGAGCAAGTCATCCACACAAATGAAAGTTGGGAACTTGGCAGAAGACCTTGCTGGAAGTTGCTGTTAATTATAGGACCGCCTGCTCTCTGCGACTTCACAAGCACTCTTCAACAATTAAAGATCCATTTTTTTGTGTAACCAATACAAACACTTTCGTCATCCTCCTAGAAAGCTTATGCCCTTATTACAATGATTTAATCTTCAGACTTGTTCTGTTGACTCAGACACATACAGTATCCTTTACCAAATGATACTTGTACTTCTAACACAGCTGACATTCAGCACTCGATACGGAAAATTTGCAACAAATATTCAACACTCATACACATGACAGCACAATGAAACATTATCACTGTTCGTGTGTCATCTATATAGTGTGTCATTTTGTAGGTGGTGATAGGCAACCATAATTGTATATCACACTACATGAAACAATTCGAAAGATCGATAATACAACATGACGACAAAATACTCAACAAAAATTAACATGTTGCCACAGTGGCAGCAAATATACGTAAAATATTTACACTCCCAGAATGAAACACAAAAAAAAAAAGATTTTATTTTTGGCAATGAAGTCATTGACAGCGAGTGTTGCACGAAATCCTCCGAAGGAGGCTATCAATTGAAGGAATCCTTTTTAATAGATTTACCGAAAACTTAAGTTAAGAAATGGAATTCTGTTGATGAATTATTTAAGAAAACACGTCAAATTAAAAAGCTAAAAAGTAGTGTTTAGATACTTGAGATGCACGAAATGACGTCATGTGTCCAAACCCTGTATTGTATAGAAAATAAAGAAGGAAAAATTCATAAGACACTGATAAGCTTGGCAATATCAAGACTGTGAAGCATTACAGCACACAGTTCAACAGGCAAACAACCACCTTTACTTGACAGCAGCGGCTATGTTTTGCAGGACTGGCCTGCCATTGGCAATACCTAAATATTCGTAAGTAACGTATCACACACTTACACTTCACCCTTCCACTCACTTCACATGGGTCGTCTTCCTCTGTGACAGTGGTTCGGGAATGCGAGTTTGCGTCGACGTGGTCATGCTCTCGAGAAGGTGTGGCTAGTGGCAAGGGCCATCAGCCAGATGTCCCACAGAAGACGCAGCTGGGATAAGTACGATGGGCAGCCAGCAGTTGGACCAGGTGGCTCACGTCGTGGCAAGGCAGCTCATCACAGGTACACTGTACTATGGTAGATTGCATCAGCCATTGCAGGAAGTCTCCATAGATGTCTCAGTCTTGATCCAACAAACACGACAGGTGCCTCATTCCCTCTATGGACCTCATCCCATATGGGCTAATTAAACGATTATCAGACAGCTGTCTGATGAGAGGAAAGCAAATGGTTGATTCAAGGCTGAGCAAAGAATAGAATGGACTGGGTGGGATGGTACCGCTGACTTGTTAGTCAACGACAAGGACTTGAAAGCTGGATTGCAGATCGATCGCTCATGTTTTAGTCTCTCTAGGAGAGGAGAAATTGAATTAGGATACAGATGCCCACACCCCTTAGCACAAACTGCATTGTGCTTGCAGTCCCGCTATTTGGGTGGAAGATTCAAGCATGAAAAGAGTATAGTAAAAATGGTTCAAATGGCTCTGAGCACTATGGGACTCAACTGCTGAGGTCATTAGTCCCCTAGAACTTAGAACTAGTTAAACCTAACTAACCTAAGGACAGCACACACATCCATGCCCGAGGCAGGATTCGAACCTGCGACCGTAGCGGTCTCGCGGTTCCAGACTGCAGCGCCAGAACCGCGCGGCCACTTCGGCCGGCAAGAGTATAGTATCGACAGTGCACTGGAGATTGTGATTCCATGGGTCGATGCCGTTGTCACCGTACAGGTGTTTCTGCTACTAGTCGATTTCTCTTGTTGTTACGGGGAATCTCAGGGAAGCCCTCTTCTGGTCGAGTGCCGCACAGTCTACCATTGCCGATAGTTGGCAAGTGCCCAAGTATAGCACCGTGGCCAGGTCTGGCCTTATGCTTTGTTCCGCCATGCGCCAGTAAACCGCTCTGGAATTTGGAAGGGGCACGATGTTCGCTCGGCGGGATGTCTGTCAGCACGTTGACACAACCTCAGGCTCGTCAGTTGGGCCTGGCGACTACGGAATTGGGTTCAGCTTATGTTGTGCAGCTTGTCTCACTTCACCTGCAGGATACTGATGGGTTCCCTGTTGGTCATCGTCCCCAATACTTTCACAAAACAATTTTACAAATACATTACATAGAAACAAAATAAGACAATCTTTGCCCTGACGATATTAATCGCTAGTGTTTAATTGAATTAGTAATGTTCCCGTTATCATGTCAGAAAAGTTCATGACTGAATAGCTTACAGTAAACTATCTTTATTTAGAGCACTTTGGCCATCTTATGTCCTAACATTAATGTTGAGCAACATAATCCTTTAGGGACCGACTAACCTAAAGTAATGGTACAAAACTCGAGCTCTCATATAACCTAGAATACTTTCGCCCAAAACGATAAATTGATACAAGCTCAAGACACAGCAAAAGATATACTTGAGCCATAATTAACCCTATTCCCAATGTATATTATTCTAACAACACAATGAAATTCAGCTTTGTCTACTGATCACCATTTGAAAAATTGTCCAATATACTAACTACAGCATCCTGAAGAGGCAACGTTGTACTTGTCGTCTGGCCGTTGGATGGCAGTGATCTGCGTAGGTGCCGTACTGTCGACACCCTGTGGACGCAGACATTAAAATTTCTTCGAACCGATGCTGACAACGCAGCTGTCTGTGGTCAACTGGTAGGCGAGTGGCGAGCACCTAGTGCACTAAAATCATCTGCGAAGCGCTGGTCCCCACGCTGCCCACGTCTCAGCCACCCTGCTCGCCTCGCCACAAAAGGTGGAAATGCTGGGCACCCCTGTCGTGCGACGAGTGGGCGGTACTGTGCCCTTGTTGCTCAGGTAGCCGGGCCGCAGCGCATCGTCCCACAACTCTTTCACCCAGTTAGTACCTAAAGAAAATCAAAGCTCTCATTCCAGATTTCATTACACCAATTACCGTAATTGGCCGTCACCACACGGGAGGGGACTGATGACCATAGATGTTAAGTCCCAAAGTGCTCAGAGCCATTTGAACCACATGGGAACTTAAAGAGAAAAAGTTGAGTCAGTGCAGTGTTGCAGAGCTGTATTTTTCGCTGTACTGCTATCTGGTAACATTATCATTAACAGGTGACTCGCAAGGTCAGCGCAACTGATTGTCGAAGAGTGTTCTAAAATAAACGATGGAAATAGGGATTCTGCATTCATCACCCACGTCACTTTCATCTTTAACATCGACTTCCGTTTTTTTGTTGTTATTCACACACTTAACATTTTATTAATGCTTCTTAGTTTCCACGATTTTGAAATACTGGTTTTTCTAGCATGTGATATACAAATATCACACCCATAAAGAGTACATAACGCGAACAACGGACCTTTCCTAGAGTGTATGATGCAAGGCAACTGTTCCGAAAATTGCTCCAAGAAAACAGCTATTCTAGGAATATACTGAAAAGATACAAGTGACATAACCGCTTATACAAAAATAAAGCCCTTCAGGGATTCAGGTAACATAATGTTATTGTTGTGGTCTTCAGTCCAAAGACTAGTTTGATGCAAGCCTCTTCATCTACGAGTAACTTCTGCAAACTACATCCCCGTGATCTGTTTACTGTATTCATTCCTTGTTATCCCTCTACTTCCACCATCATCCGTTATTTTGCTTCTAAATAGTAAAATTTATTTACTACTTTGTCTCATTTCCTAAACTAATTCTCTCAGCATCGCCTGATGTAATTCGACAACATTGCTTTACTCTCGTTTTGCTTTTCTTGATGTTCGTCTTATATCCCATTTCAAGACACTGTACATTCAACTGCTATCCCAAGTTCTTTGCTGTCTTTGACAGACTTACAATGTCATCAGCAAGTCTCAAACTTTTTATTTCTTCTCCCTGGACTTTAATTCCTACTCCATTTTTTTTCTTTCCTTTACTGCTTGCTCAATATACAGAATGATAAACAACGGCGATAGGCTCAACCCTGACTCACTCTCTTCTCAAGCACTGCTTCCCTTTCGTGGCCCTCGACCCTTATAACTACCACCTCGTTTCTGTACAAATTGTATATAGCCTTTCAGTCCCTGTATTTTACCCCTGCCTCCTTTAGGATTTGAAAGACAGTTTTCCTATTAACATTGTCAAAAGCTTTCTCTATGCCTACAAATGCTATAAACTTACGTTTTCCTTTCCTTAACCTATCTTCAATGAGAAATCCTAAGGTCAGAACTGCCTAGCGTGTTTCTAAGTTTCTCCGAAATCCAAACTGACCTTCCCCGAGGTCGGCTTCTACCATTTTTTCCATTCTTCTGTAAAGGATTCGCTTTAGTATTTATTAAACTGGTAATTCTGTAATTTGCACATCTGTCAGCACCTTCTTTCTTTGTAATCGGGTAAATTACGTTCTTCTTGAAGTGTGAGGGCATCTCGACTCTCTCATACATCTTGCTCGTCAGTTGGAAGAGTTTTGTCATGGCTGGCTCTCCCAAGGCTATCAGTAGGTCTAAAGGAACGTTGCCTATTCCCGGGGCCTTGTCTTTCAGTCCTTTGTCAATTTCTTCACGCAGTATCACATCTCCCTTCTCATCTTCCTCTACGTCCTCTTCCATTTCCATAACATTGCCTTCAAATACATCACCCTTGTATAGATCCTCTGTATACTTCTTTCAGCTTTCTCCTTTCCCTTTTTGCTTAGGACTGGTTTTCCATCTGAGCTCTTGATATTCATACGCGTGGTTCTCTTTTCTCCAAAGGTCGCTATAATTTTTCTATTTTTTTTTTTTTCGTCATCACTCTACTGATTGGTCTGATGCGGCCCGCCACGAATTCCTTTCCTGTGCTAACCTCTTCATCTCAGAGTAGCACTTGCAACCTATGTCCTCAACTATTTGCTTGACGTATTCCAATCTCTGTCTTCCTCTACAGTTTTTGCCCTCTACAGCTCCCTCTAGTACCATGGAAGTCATTCCCTCATGTCTTAGAATATGTCCTATCATCCTGTCCCTTCTCCTTATCAGTGTTTTCCACATATTCCTTTCCTCTCCGATTCTGGGTAGAACCTCCTCATTCCTTACCTTATCAGTCCACCTAATTTTCAACATTCGTCTATAGCACCACATCTCAAATGCTTAGATTCTCTTCTGTTCCGGTTTTCCCACAGTCCATGTTTCACTATCATACAATGCTGTACTCCAGACGTACATCCTCAGAAATTTCCTCCTCAAATTAAGGCCGGTATTTGATATTAGTAGACTTCTCTTGGCCAGTAATGCCTTTTTTGCCATAGCGAGTCTGCTTTTGATGTCCTCCTTGCTCCGTCCGTCATTGGTTATTTTACTGCCTAGGTAGCAGAATTCCTTAACTGACTTCGTGACCATCAATCCTGATGTTAAGTTTCTCGCTGTTCTCATTTCTACTACTTCTCATTACCTTCGTCTTTCTCCGATTTACTCTCAACCCATACTGCGTACTCATTAGACTGTTCATTCCGTTCAGCAGATCATTTAATTCTTCTTCACTTTCACTCAGGATAGCAGTGTCATCAGCGAATCGTATCATTGATATCCTTTCACCATTTATTTTAATTCCACTCCTGAACCTTTCTTTTATTTCCATCATTGCTTCCTCGATGTACAGATTGAAGAGTAGGGGCGAAAGGCTACAGCCTTGTCTTACACCCTTCTTAATACGAGCACTTCGTTCTTGATCGTCCACCCTTATTATTCCCTCTTGGTTGTTGTACATATTGTATATGACCCGTCTCTCCCTATAGCTTACCCCTACTTTTTTCAGAATCTCGAACAGCTTGCACCATTTTATATTGTCGAACGCTTTTTCCAGGTCGACAAATCCTATGAAAGTGTCTTGATTTTTCTTTAACCTTGATTCCATTATTAGCCGTAACGCCAGAATTGCCTCTCTCGTCCCTTTACTTTTCCTAAAGCCAAACTGATCGTCACCTAGCGCATTCTCAATTTCCTTTTCCATTCTTCTGTATATTATTCTTGTAAGCAGCTTCGATGCATGAGCTGTTAAGCTGATTGTGCGATAATTCTCGCACTTGTCAGCCCTTGCCGTCTTCGGAATTGTGTGGATGATGCTTTTCCGAAAGTCAGATGGTATATCGCCAGACTCATATATTCTGCACACCAACGGGAATACTCGTTTTGTTGCCACCTCCCCCAATGATTTTAGAAATTCTAATGGAATGTTATCTATCCCTTCTGCCTTATTTGACCGTAAGTCCTCCAAAGCTCTTTTAAATTCCGATTCTAATACTGGATCCATTATCTCTTCTAAATCGACTCCTGTTTCTTCTTCTATCACATCAGACAAATCTTCACCTTCATAGAGGCTTTCAGTGTATTCTTTCCACCTATCTGCTCCCTCCTCTGCATTTAACAGTGGAATTCCCGTTGCACTCTTAATGTTACCACCGTTGCTTTTAATGTCACCAAAGGTTGTTTTGACTTTCCTGTATGCTGAGTCTGTCCTTCCGACAATCATATCTTTTTCGATGTCTTCACATTTTTCCTGCAGCCATTTCGCCTTAGCTTCCCTGCGCTTCCTATTCATTTCATTCCTCAGCGACTTGTATTTCTGCATTCCTGATTTTCCCGGAACATGTTTGTACTTCTTCCTTTCATCAATCAACTGAAGTATTTCTTCTGTTACCCATGGTTTCTTCGCAGCTACCTTCTTTGTACCTATGTTTTCCTTCCCAACTTCTGTGATGGCCCTTTTTAGAGATGTCCATTCCTCTTCAACTGTACTGCCTACTGCGCTATTCCTTATTGCTGTATCTATAGCGTTAGAGAACTTCAAACGTATCTCATCATTCGTTAGTCCTTCCGTATCCCACTTCTTTGCGTATTGATTCTTCCTGACTAATGTCTTAAACTTCAGCCTACTCTTCATCACTACTGTATTGTGATCTGAGTCTATATCTGCTCCTGGGTACGCCTTACAATCCAGTATCTGATTTCGGAATCTCTGTCTATCCCTGATGTAATCTAATTGAAATCTTCCCGTATCTCCCGGCCTTTTCCAAGTATACCTCTTCCTCTTGTGATTCTTGAACAGGGTATTCGCTATTACTAGCTGAAACTTGTTACAGAACTCAATTAGTCTTTCTCCCCTTTCATTCCTTGTCCCAAGCCCATATTCTCCTGTAACCTTTTCTTCTACTCCTTCCCCTACAACTGCATTCCAGTCGCCCATGACTATTAGATTTTCGTCCCCCTTTACATACTGCATTACCCTTTCAATATCCTCATACACTTTCTCTATCAGTTCATCTCCAGCTTGCGACGTCGGCATGTATTCCTGAACTATCGTTGTCGGTGTTGGTCTGGTGTCGATTCTGATTAGAACAACCCGGTCACCGAACTGTTCTCAGTAACACACCCTCTTCCCTACCTTCCTATTCATAACGAATCCTACACCTGTTATACCATTTTCTGCTGCTGTTGATATTACCCGATACTCATCTGACCAGAAATCCTTGTCTTCCATCCACTTCACTTCACTGAACCCTACTATATCTAGATTGAGCCTTTGCATTTCTCTTTTCAGATTTTCTAGTTTCCCTACCACGTTCAAGCTTCTGACATTCCACGCCCCGACTCGTAGAACGTTATCCTTTCGTTGATTATTCAATCTTTTTCCCCTCCCGGAGATCCGAATGGGGGACTATTCCGGAATCTTTTGCCAATGGAGAGATCATCGTGACACTTCTTCAATTACAGGCCACATGTCCTGTGGATACACGTTACGTGTCTTTAATGAAGTGGTTTCCATTGCCTTCTGCATCCTCATGTCGTTGATCATTGCTGATTCTTCCGCCTTTAGGGGCAATTTCCCACCCCTAGGACAAGAGAGTGCCCTGAACCTCTATCCGCTCCTCCGCCCTCTTTGACAGGGCCGTTGGCAGAATGATGCTGACTTCTTATGCCGGAAGTCTTCGGCCGCCAACGCTGATTAATGATCAAAATTTAGGCAGTGGCGGGGATCGAACGCGGGGACCATAGACGTGTTGATTATGAATCAAAGACGCTACCCCTACACCACGGGTGTCCTCACAATCATAGTAAGCCTCAAATCCCCTGCTGGAATCTCAGAAAAGCTGACTGGAATGAACACCGATCCTATGTCGAGAAGGCGGCAAATCAGATACCGCCGAAACCTGAGAACTACAAAAGATTCACAAACCTGGTACACAGAGCAGCCTTAAATGCTATTCCACGAGGGTCAAGGAAGGAATACACCCCGCTGCTAGACAAAAGAGTGTGAAACACTAATGGAGGAGTATGAGCAGAGTGGGGACACCGAGATTGCGAACCAACTGATAAAAACTATGAATGAGGAACGAAGGAGCAGATGGAAAGAGGCAATGTAAGATCTAGATTTCACCCATTCTAGCAGAAAGAGTTGGGGTCTGTTGAGGAAATTAGGTGGTGCTACAGTACCTCAGAGACCATCTCTAGGCACAAGTGCTTCTGAGATTTCAGCTGTCCTGAAACACACCTCCAAAATCCAACTAAAGGGGTGTGAAAAGAAAGAGGTTTCCAGAAAGCTGAACAATTTATTAGTCAATAATCCAACCAACATGAACATTGTGAAAGAAGTGGAGCCAGAAGAGATTACGCAGGCTCTGAAGCTGATGAAGAAAGGAAAAGCAGCCGACCTGATGAGATCCTACTAGAATTTTTGAAGGAACTAGGAATTCTAGGAAATAGGTTGCTCGCCAAACTCTGCACGGAATATATCAGTAAGGGTGCTCTCTCCGAGGTCTGGAAAAAAGCAAAAGTCATCGCTGTGATGGAAGCTGGAAAGACTGGAGATAACCCAAAGAACTACAGACCAATATCCCTGCTATGTACCACTTATAAATTACTGGAGAGGATATTACTGACTAGATAACTCTGTACATTGACGCCAACCTTCCAACATACCAGCCAGTTTTCGAAAAGCAGAGATTTCTAGGATCAAGTGCTGTCCCTCACAACTTACATAAAGAAAGGCTTCCAAAACAAGATGAAACATGGAATGGTTCTCATACAACTTGCATCAGCTCGCGATACAGTGTGGATTGAAGGGCTATTGTTCAAGCTAAGTAGAATCATGAACTGCAAACAGATCTACACACTACTCTAGAACAGGCAGGAAAATCAGTCTCACTTCATGGCATGAACAGCAACAGCGTGGTTCTGATTGATGGTCTGCTACAGGGCTCGGCACTAGCACCCATTCTCTTCAACCTGTATGCAGCTGACATGCCAGAAATCAGATCACGTAAATTTGCATACGCTGACGACCTGGCCATCTCATTTTAGCGGCTCCACCATTTATGATAGGGAAAGTTAGTTTTATGCAATATTCTGAGCACAAGTTACAGCCAGGTGCAGGTCAGATTGCAGTGAGTTACGCATACCATTGGTTGCGAAGTAGAATGGAGGCCACAGGGCCGTAAAACCACTGAAAAGCGTAAACGCAGCTGTTTGCATGGCACAAGCTACAGGCAAAAGGGAGCCACTGGCACAACCTAGGTGTGGTGAGTACACGGCTTGGAGTGGCACATTAGCAAAACAGGTGCGCACAGCCAAGTATAAATAGGTGCCCTTTTCTAACGAGATTCATTTATGTGTGGCAGCTCTCCTGGATGGCGGAGTACGTCACATCACCAGCTACACACAGCAGCAGATGTGGCGCCAGCGTTCCAGTCCATGGCAGGTCGCTGGTTAGACCCCCTGAGGCCGACGCAGGGTCCGTAGCCAACCAGCCAACGGTGGGCCACTCTTTGGCAAGCTACGGTGGGCAATCGTCCTGGCTTCCAACACACATCGGAGGCATCCCAAGGCGAGGGCCGCAGATTTGGATGCTGGATCATGGGCACTTGTGGTCACTGTGATCTCAGCTACGCCAGTGAGGAAGGAAGCAGCGGGCCACCTGGCGGCTTCCAGCGGACCAGCACTGAGTGAATGGGGATGAAGACTGCTGAGCCAGCTGCCGGCACAGTCCTGATGACACAGCCTTACAAGGCCGACCCACAGCAGTGCGTTACACTGGGTCACTGGGGTGGTGGCCTCAGCATTGTGGGACCCTGCAACACAGTCTGAGGTGAACGGTACACTGTAGTGGAAACAAATCATTTGGAAAGGGGTACGTGTTTACAGTGGGTGTAAAATGTTTTAAGTGTGGTCGTATGGGACATTTACAGAGGCAATGTACCCAGTCACCGAGGAATAGAGGAAGGGGTGGAAATCGGCAGTGAGGAGGATGGAAGGGGGGGAGATAGGAGAGGTGGACAATCGTTAAACGGCAGAGGGGGCCACAAGACCCACCTAAGAAAGCTCCTGTTTAGTTTTAGTGCTACGAATATGTATGCAGAGATGGAATGTTCCGTGGTAGGATCCACAGGAATTAAAAAGTTTAAGATTTTGTCGGACACAGGGGCGCAAGAGTCAGTGGCTACTAGAAATATAATGACATGAATGAAGCTAGACCTACCATGTTATAGGTTGCGTGGAATAAGGGATAAGGTGGTCACACCTTTGGGGTCGGTGACAGTTGACTTTTGAATACAGAAAGTCCTATTTAAGGCATTCTTGGAGGTACAACCATGGGTAAGCGAGGACTACGACATGATTCTAGAAGTAGATTTTTTGCATCAACATCATGCGAAAATTGACCTTGGACAACGAACTGCGGAACTTGGTGGAATGTTACTTCAGCTAGGGGAAACAGTTGTCAACACAGAGCTGTCACGTAGGGCGTTCAACGTAATGAACAAACCAATTGAACCATATGCATGCGTAAGTGTGTGTCTAGTGGCACTGGGAAGTCGCTTTGGGTAAATGTGGAGTCAAAGCTAGCTCTGGGTACAGTGTATGTTATTGAACCACTGCAGGATAATGAAGTTTTAGGTCCATTGGGTTGTTATGTGAAAAGTAGTGTTGTACGCATACAGGAGGGGAACGACGGGTGAATAGTCCCTGTGAACATGGATAATTTTAGCGCTGTAGACGCGAATTTGAGGAAAGGAGTTTTAGTAGTAAATTTGGATTTCCCAGATGACGAAGACTGGTGTTCGAGAGGTAGGCGAAGCGATCAACCACTAACTGCCGACGGAACTGCATTGCATGACAAAATTAAGCAGTTGAAAGGAGGAGAGCATATGGAAGAATTACTGTGGGAATTTAAGGATTTGTTTTTTCCACAAGGGCCATTACCATCAACTCCATTAGTTCAACATAGGACACCAACAGGGAATAAAGCACTTGTTTACCGAAAACCATACCGAATGCCAAGGTATTTTCAGCCGATTGTGGAAAATTCCATTGATCAGCAGCTTGCGGAGGGTATTGTAGAGCATAGTAATAGTTCCTGGGGAGAGGGCATTGTCGTTGTGCCTAAAAAAATCTACAGATGGAACTGAGAAATACAGGTTCTGTTGTGACTATCGATACCTCAACAATAAGACAGTAACGGACGCATACCCTGTTCCAAACATATCGGAGACTTTGGATCACTTAGGAGAGTGCCAGTACTTTTCTACGATGGATTTGACAAGTGGTTATCATCAGTTAGGTGGCTCCAGAGGATCGTCCAAAAACTGCTTTCTCTACACCTGGAGGCCGTTACCAGTACATCAGAATGCCATTCGGTTTGAAAAACGCTCCGGCAACGTTTCAGAGGTTGCTAGACAGTGTATTGATGGGTTTGAAAACAGGGCAGTATCTTGTCTATCTGGATAACATCATAGTGTTTTCAAGTAGTATGGAGAAACATAGACAGCGGTTTAAGGAAGTCCTTATGAGCTTAAGATCAGCTCGTTTGACGTTGAGCCTGGAGAAGTGTCATATTGCAGTGGAAGAAGTAAAATGTTTGAGTCATATTATCAGTAAGGACGGAGTGGTAACAGATCCGAGGTTGGTACAGGGTGTAAGGAATTTTCGGGAACAGAAAACAGTTAAGGAGGTGCAGTCATTCATCGCAATTTGCAATTTCTATCGAAAGTTCGTGAAGGATTTGGCAGATTTAGCACAGCCGTTGACGCAATTGTTACGGAAGGGTGTGGAATTTGAGTGGACAGAAGAGTGTCCGAAGGCGTTTGACAAACTGAAAGAAGTGCTAACATCAAGTCCGGTTCTTGTGTTTCCAGATTTTGAAAAGGAGTTTATACTAGCATGCGATGCATCGAATCAAGCATTAGAGTGTGTTCTTAGTCAGGAAATTGATGGGAAAGAACATCCTGTAGCCTATGCATCTAGGCAGTTGAACGCAGCAGAAAGGAATTACTCAACAACAGAGAGGGAGATGCTTAGTGTAATCTATGGAATCACATAATTCAAATGTTATTTATATGGGAGAAGATTTCGGGTAGTGACAGATCATGCTGCGTTGAAGTGGTTGTTGGGGTTGAAGGATCCGCCCACTAGACTCGCTAGATGGGCTGTGAGGCTTAGTGAATCCGACTACGAGGTGGTGCACAAGTCTGGGAAGAGGCACGGTAATGCGGATGCACTAACAAGGGAACGTCCCCATCGCACCCCCCTCAGATCTAGTTATAAGTTGGCACAGTGGATAGGCCTTGAAAAACTGAACACAGATCAATTGAAAAAACAGGAAGAAGTTGTGTGGAACTATGAAAAAAATAAGCAAAATATACAAACTGAAGAGTCCATGGGCAAGATAGGTGCGCCGTGGTCCCGTGGTTAGCGTGAGCAGCTGCGGAGCTAGAGATGCTTGGTTCAAGTCTCCCTCGACTGAAAATTTTATTTTCGCAAAGTTATGATCTGTCCGTTCGTTCATTGACGTCTCTGTTCATTGTTGTAAGTTTAGTGTCTGTGTTTTGTGACCGCACAGCAAAACCGTGCGATTAGTAGACGAAAGGGCATGCCTCTCCAATGGGAACTGAAAACATTTGATCGCAAGGTCATAGGTCAACCGATTCCTCGTCTGATATATTCTATACGACACTGGTGACAGCATGTGCGTCACATGACAGGAATATGTTGTCGACCCACCTAACTTGTACACTTGGCGAATGGGTAAAAACATTCTTCTACCTTGCCCGATTTAGGTTTTCTTGTGGATGTGATAATCACTCCCAAAAAATTAAATTTTTCAGTCGAGGGTAGACTTGAACGCAGGACCTCTCGTTCCGCAGCTGCTCACGCTAACCACAGGACCATGGCGCTCCTGAGGTAACACTATCCTTGAAGTTGCCTATTTTCGCTATGGACTACTCAGTTTGTATATTTTGCTTATTTTTTTCATAGTTACACACAACGTCTTCCTGTTTTCTCAATTGTTCTGTCTTCAATTTTTCAAGGCCTATCCACTGTGCCAACTTATAACTAAATCTGAGGGGGGTGCGATGGGGAGGTTCCCTTGTAAGTAGGAAGATGACAAAAGTAGAAGTCATGGGTTATGACTTAGCGGTATGGCAAGAATTACAGGACACTGACCCGATTGTAAATTGTATCAGACACAGCCACAATTTAATATGTACGACGGTCTTCTGTGCAGGGAAACGAAGTTAGGGCCAAGAGTAGTAGTGCCAGCGAAGCTGAGAGATGGGGTATTAAAGGAAGCACATGATCATGTGTTATTTGGTCATGGATGATGTAGAGCGACGAGAGGTATTGGTGGAGAGGTAGGAAAGGAGATGTGGATCAATATGTCAAGAATTGTATACCGTATGCGCAAAGAGCAGATTTGAGCCAGAAACTGATACAGCTACAACGATTGCCAGAGCGACATGTCCATTTTCTTTGTTGCGGATTCATGTCTTAGGACCTTTTAGGTGAACACTATCGGGAAACAGATTCGTTCTCACAATAGTAGATCATGTTTAGAGGTACGTGGAGATGGTGGCTATGCCAAATCAACAGGCAGCAATGGTCGCGCGAGCGTTAGTAAACAATTGGATTTTGAAGATTGGTGTGCTGGAGACAATAATTACTGAACAAGGGTACTTCTTCATGTCGGATTTAATAAAGGAACTATGTAAATTGTTGAATGTAAAGAAGTTGATGACGAGTGCGTTACATCCACAGGCCAACGGAAGGACAGAACAAGTGCACAGAACAATTGGGAAGATGCTGGATTCTCATCACCATCAGTGGGACGAGTATTTGAAGCATATTGTATGTGCAAACAACGCACAAGTCCATACCAATACCGGTTTCTCTCCTAATGAGGTAGTGTATGGGCGAAAAAGGCCATCACCGTTTGATTTAGTGAAGCTACAGAAAGGAAGGACCAGTGAATCTGTAATCAGCTCGCGAGATCAATTCGGGATGCTTGGAAACGGGTACAAAAGGCGAATACTAAGGCTTTGGAAAGGCAGGAAGATGCAGTGAAGTGGAAAGGAAGTTTACCGCAGTATAGAATAGGGCAATGGGTAATGCTATCCAGCCCCTAACCGCCAAAAGGGAAAATGAAGAAGTTCGTCACGACGTATCAAGGGTCATACCAAGTAGTAGAAACCACATCCCCCATTGAGGTTAAGCTTCAGCTGCCAACTAGAACAACGATAGTACACATTGGGCGGTTATGGGCATTTGAGGGTTTTCCCGATGTGATTCCAGGCATGTCACAGGAAGGGAAGAGGAAGAAAGAGAGAGTGAAAAGAGGTGTTCAGCGCAGAGAAAACCAGGAAGATAAGAGTACAGCATGAAGTGCCGTATGCTTTGCGATCCAAACAGTAGTAGAGTATTTGTAGTTTTTTTGTTTTCGTGTCGTGTATCATTGGGTTTGCGTAGACTAATTAGAAATTGTATTTTCATATGTTGTATGTATTTTCTAATATAGCCTACTGCGGAAAGCAGTCCTTCTGCAGAGGGAGGAAGGGTGATGGTGATCCCTATCCTCAGGTCACTGAAAAGGGAAGTGTAGCGTCTGACGTATGTGGAGTGTTGTTTGAGGGGAAATCAAACGCAGTTCTGGAGAAATAAATGCGTCGGAGTAAATTTTGCAGCAAAGCCGTAATAAATGTGTGTTGAACGATGTCGGAGTCTTACGATTTCCTGTTATGAACAGTGCTGGGTCAGGAAAGTCGTGTTTATTGTACCGGTTCATATAATATACATTTAAGGATGAAAGAAGTCACACAATCGATGTTTTGTTTGATCAAAAGTAGTGGATGTTGGAGGAAAATCTGTGAAGCTACAAATATGGGACACGTGCACGGTGCAGTTATTTTTAGCTAGGGGAAAAGGAATAGACTGTCCAAGGGACATCGTGGAGCCAAAATTGAGCTTGCAACGGGTCAGGATGCATTGGAGCTTCTCCACCTACGATAATTTGGTAGTAGTAGCAAGTTGTTTTGAGTGAGAGTATTTGCAGAAGCAGAACGTAAAGAGCTCGAGGGGAGCGGAATTTTAATCAATGGAAATAAGTCTAACATAATAGGACCAACCTTCCACCAGCCAGCATCAATATCAGGAGTCATGCAATTGAATGTTACGCAGCCACAGTGGTCCTGGCCAGAAGCCACTTTAAAGTTTTTGCCAAGGCAGAATCTGACCTTGTTAAATCAGACTCTGGAGCCAGGTCTGTTGAGCCCAATAAACCAGTTCATTTTAGAGCAAGAGGGGCGTATATCAGCTTGTGCAACAGGTTGCTCGGTATAGGGAAAGGCAACGGTAAGTGACGATCATTTTGAGCACTTCTGTGCCAAGTGTCATCGCAGCCTTAACTTTGTTACGTGTTGTTTTCTTTCCGATCAGGCGGAAAGCCAATTTCAAGAGGGAACCAAAGGTAGTCCAAGTCCCAGTGGATTGGATACTGAGAGCATGAGACAAGTAGGTAAGAGGTTGATCGAGCAGCGGTCGTCCAGTAAGGAATTTTTATGTTTTGTTTCATGTCATGGTTTTGACAGGCACTAGACGACATTAAAGTTTTCTAATAGTAAGGAATTATGCCATAAGTGCTGACCCAAATAAGTCAAGAGCTAGTTAAGGGTCGACCCGGGAAACAGGTCTTTCCAAAGAGGGGAATGACATAGCGGCACCACTGTTTAGGATACGGACAGTTAGTTTTCTGCAATATTCTGAGCACAAGTTACAGCCAGGTCCGGGCCAGATTGCAGTGAGTTATGCATACCAACAGTTGCTAAGTAGAATGGAGGCCACAGGGCCGTCGAAAGTGTAAACGAAGCTGTTTGCATGGCACAAGCTACAGGCAGAAGGGGCCCACTGGCGCAACCTGGGTGTGGTGAGTACGTGACTCGGAGTGGCGCATTAGCAAAACAGGGGCGCATAGCCAAGTATAAATAGGTGCCGTTCTCTAAAGAGATTCATTCAAGTGTGGCAGCTTGGCAGCTCTCCTGGATGGCGGGGCGTGTCACACCCCCAGCTACATGCAGCAGCAGATGGAGCACCAGCCTTCCAGTCCACGACGGGTCGCTGGTTCGTCCCCCTGAGGCCGACATGGGGTCCATAGCCAACCAGCCAGTGGCAGGCCACTCTTTGGCTCGCTACTGCAGGCAGTCTTCCTGGCTTCCAACACACGCCGCACGTCGGAGGCGTCCCGATGTGAGGGCCACAGATTCGTATGCCGGATCACGGGCACTTGTGGTTGCAACGATCTCAGTTACGCCAGCGAGGAAGGAAGCAGCGGGCCACTTGGCGGCTCCCAGCAGAGCAGCACTGAGTCAACGGGGAAGAAGACTGCTGAGCCGGCTGCCAGTGCAGCCCTGATGACGTGGCCCTACAAGGCCGACACACAGCAGCACGTTGCACTGGGTCACTGGGGCGGTGGCCTCAGCGTTGCGGGACCCTGAGACGTGGACCATGGTGAACGGGACAGTGTAGTGGAAACAAATAAATCATTTGGAAAGCTCGGACGACTCTTTATATGGCGACTTCCACCTCTTCCCGCTACATTTGGTCATCCTGATACATTCGCTGGCAGAAATCACCACTACAGTATATCAAAGTAAAAATTTCAATGATCTCAACGACACAATGAATGCAGACCTGGAAGTGCTGGGCACAAATTACTCCAAGTGGCACTTACACTCAAACACCAACAAAACAACCAGCACAATAATGCACCTTAACAACAGAGGCGCACATAGAAAACTACAGCTTTCTGTGATTGGACAGTAGATCAGACACAAGAATAAGCCTAAATACTTGGGTGTGAAACTAGATCGTACTCTAACATGCAACACACACCTAGAAGACACAAAACAGAAACTAAAGTCTCGCAATGCTATCCTTTCGAAACTGGCTGGAACAACTTGGGGATATAGGGCGAGCACTTTGAGGACATCTGCACTAGCTCTTGTCTACAGCGTAGCTGAATACTGCTCACTAGTCTGAATGAGAAGTGCACACCTAGCTTAAGTGAATATCCAACTGAGGGTGACAATGCGAATAATCTCGGAAACACTCAGGGCCATCCCCTGTGCCTGTCTCCCTGTCCTAGCCAACATAGAGCCCCCTGAAATCAGGCGATCACAACTAGCCCTAAGTATATACCAAGAAATCCTAGACAACCCGGGCCTCCCTATCCACGAAGATCTAACAGCTACAAACAGACTTAAATCCAAGACAGCTTTCTGGAAAATCGGCGAAGAGCTTCAAGGCTTCAACTCGAAAACAACCTGAAAGGAACTATAGGCTGCAAGTGCACACAAGAACTGCAATTTGGTGGACGAGACCAACAAGAAGATTAAAGGACTCAACTTCACAAGGAAACTGTGGACAACTTTGAACCGCCCAAGAACAGGTGTCGGAAGATGCAAGCAACTAATGAAGAAATGGAGCCTGCCAGACAGCTCTGAATGTGAGTGTGGTGAAATCCTAACAATGGACCATTTACTCGTGTGTGGATATGATGGTGATTTGAAACACATACACAGACTCAGTGACCCGGCCTTAAAATGGCTCGAGAGTGTTTGTAATGTTGTATGGTATTATAAGAGAACCGGTAAAGAGCATTGTTACCATAGCTGTATAAGTATATTTAATGTAAGAATGATTGCCTTTGTATATGCCATGCCGAACGAGTAAATAAATAAATGACCGTTACTGATAAGCACTTATCTTTGAAGTGTAGAAACGAACCCAAGTGTGGGCTGTACAATTATTGAGGATAACTGAACATTAGACAAAATACACTGAGTCCAGAGCACTAACAGCCCTTTTCCGCTAACATACTCTGTAGAAGGCTCCACAGATTGCGACTGACACCACTGAACACAGATTGCCACAACCAGTAAGGAACTGCCGAGGAGACGTAAATAGCCGCTGGCAGCGGTGACACTATGATGCTTCCTGGAGACACTGGCTCCAGGAGCCGTAAAAATTAGCATATCTGGGCTGGCCTCAAACGCTCTTAACAATTCCTCTGGTAGTTCCAACTTAGGAATCCCTGATACGTGTACATATCACACCGTGTCCCTGACCCCCAAACCTTCGCCCGCCGTTTTGTATTTTTGAGGCACGTACTGACAGCAGAGGAGATTTCTTAAGGCAGACAGGATCTGTGGTAGTGGATGATGGCAAACACCTGTCCACATCCCGGCAATTACCTGAAGAGACGCCGGCCGGGGTGGCAGAGCGGTTCTAGGTGCTACAGTCTGGAACCGCGCGACCGCTACGGTCGCAGGCTCGAATCCTGCCACGGGCATGGATGTGTGTGATGTCATCATGTTAGTTAGGTGGCTCAGATAGAAGAAAACAATCCATTTGCCTTCTGCTCTGTACCGCTCGGGGGCGCAGACTGATCAGTAACCTCTTTTCTCCCTCTCCCACCTATGTCAGGACATGACAATAGTTGTGCAAGCAGCAGCAAACTGAAATCACTTTGTCTACAGATTCAACTTTAGTATTTCTAGGCGTAAAGCGAACTCTGAATGTGGAACACATGATACCAAAAGCTTTCTTAGAAACCTTCATGCTTTGCTTAACTGCTAACTGAAGATTCTTTTACGTACATCTGCTAGCGTTTGTTGTTTGCAGTGAGATTGCATCATATGTGCGTCTAATCTGAAACCCTCGTCGAAAAGTACGACATGAGGCAACAGCAGGTTAAATTGTTGCAGTACCTGTAGCGGCGGTAAAATTGTTTCATATTTTACTAGTCTCCCAATTTCCGATTTATTAAATATTCCGGCGTCTCCCTCTTTGTCATAAGTGCCTATGTTAACGACAGGAAACTAGTAGTTTGGATCCACCGGGGCAAGGAGAACTACATTTTGTAATATAGACCTCCCGTTTTGTTGGGTGCTACAATCCTAACATGTTTACCATCAAGTGCAGCAATAGCATTAGGAAAATTTCAACGAATCCAGAATTCTTCTGCCTTCCTGCCCAAGTCTATCTACGCAGGAGGAGGTAAAAATTTAGTTAACAGTGCTTGCTCAAGTGTCTCGAGAACATGGGACACAAATGTACTTATTGCTGCTTATTGCTGCACTGCCCTGGGCCTAGCACAAAGCTCCTAGCAGCGCGCAGGAAATAGCGTCGCGCCGATGAACCGCACGAAACTGCTCTTGTGTAGCGCAAACTATAGTCCTCACCGACATCCAACGTACTGTAAAAATTATTTCAAACCTTTCCGAAACTTTATCTCGCTTTAATTCCACTCAAAAATTGTAATGGGGAAAGGTTTGTCGCTTACTACATTTTGGTAAAAGTTACGCCTCAGAACTCACATTTTAATTTATTACTTCACTATTACCGACTCTATTGGCCAGAATGTTTGCAGATGTTATCGACGTATACTACTGAAGGCAAGTATAAAGTTACGTTGTTGTATGACACTTATGCCTAGTTTACACGAGGACACTAGGTTGCACGCAACTGCACTACCGCCCACTGCTCATGCGCGCCGCGCGTTTGCGCAACTCGTTGGTGAAACTTAACACTTCCGGCGTGTTCCAACTTCGGCAACACTAGTTGCATGAGTTTTGAGGTTATGCGTGTTCGTACAGTGTAGACAAACTCAAATATGAAGTGGGGAACGGAGAATAATTTTCGGTTTTTGGATATCTATGCTTTGCATAGGTGTTTGTGGGATTTCAGTGATGCTGATTACAAAAACAAGCAACATATTGCTGCCACTGAAACCATTATGTGCGATCATTAGATAGATGATTTGACAGTATATGAGCTGCATGGTAAAATTTATTGAGTTAGGAACACATATACAACTGAATTAAGAAAAATACAAGCAGGTGTAATTTTAGCGCCGGCCATTGTAGCCGAGCGGTTCTAGGCGCTTCAGTCCGGAACCGCGCTGCTGCTACGGTCGCAGGCTCGAATCCTGCCTCGGGCATGGATGTGTGTGGTGTCCTTAGGTTAGTTAGGTTTAAGTAGTTCTAAGGGACTGATGACCTCAGAAGTTAAGTCCCATAGTGCTTACAGCCATTTGAACCATTTTTGCAATTTTAGCTGTGGCAATGCTCTCGTCTACAAGACTAAAATCCCATTGTTCGAGTCGGCCAACTCTTTGTTAAGCAATATTGTTAACAGGAGAGAAAGCTATACAAATTCAAGAAGCTGCATTCTTCATTCAATTTTCGTCTATTTAAAACGTCGCTGCAGTGCTCTCCATTCACATATGTTAGAATTTTGAAATATTGCCACTGTACAGATCTGTCTTCAAGAGAGTAGTTTGCAAACCATTCTCTTCTTAATGCGGCCTGATTCGAATAATTACTGTTGCTAATGTTAATATCTATTACTGTTAATGTTAATAATTATCGGCGTTAATGAAAAAGCGTCATCACCGACTAAAACCGTATCTTATAGCATGCCCAGTGTTCTCCGTTGTAATGCACGCAATATGATATGTAATTTAAGTTCTGGCGACAGTGCTTCATGCATTGCAGTACTTTTATTATTTATCGCATAACTAACTATATTTAGAAGAAACGTGAACAGTTCTGGTGACATTCTAAGATAATTAAAACAACTTCTTGGATCTTCCGTCATAAATTATTTCACCAAGGACGCTGAGCAATGTCTTTTCTTCAACCAGTCACGAATCGAAACACGTTTCTTATTTTTTTCTTATGCAGCGATTCCACGCAACAAGCTTTAACTCCACCACAACTCGTGCGACGCGCAGCTGCCAAAAGTTTCATTTCAGACACGACTCAGGGACTCACAAAACGACGAAACTGAAGTGTATACTGGTGTCGCCGTGTCTACAGGCATATATGAAACCATTTGCGTGCAACTCATTCCAAGCAACGAGTGGCGCAACCCAATGTCGTCGTGTAAACTAGACTCTAGTTTAGGAGATATGGCGTGATAAATATCGAGTAGCGCGAAAAATCAACATTTCTTAATATCCTATATATTTACCCATTTCAATAGCACAAAATATTCATTGAGTTAAAAAATAGATGTCAGGAGGCGATTCTCGTACCACTCTATCAGGTTCAGTTGACAAATTCTAAAAAAAATCATTTTCTACGTTCTGACGCACACCTCTCCGCGCCTAGGAAAACGTTTCACGCAACGCCCTGCGACCCGCATCGCACAGCGGAAGCCGTAAGCGTATTCTGCAGGAGGCTGCGACAAATTCCCGCAGCTAGGAAAACGTAGCTTTAGGCAGCAGATCAACATACACTTCCATGGGTCCCTCGACTAGAGGCGGCTATTGTGCTGAGCTGGAGTGGGTGAAGATGGCTGCTGCTGACCGCTGTGGGGTACTGGGTCTGCAAATAAAACTTCCGCGACAGAATCATGCATCCAAGAGCGAAATTTTTGTTCAAATGCCGCCAATGATGACATCTGTGCTGTGTAAGACGACCCGCCTAAAACATCGTGACGATGCCTTGCTCCCATCGACAACCCATGTTGAACACTGTATAAAACACGTGGTCCTAGGGCTGAAACTTGGTGCAGCACTGCTGAACTTAGGACCTCTGCGGCGTGTGGAGGAGAGGCAGGATGGTGCGATGCCAATAACCGAGCAAAGGTTCTGCCGTTGACTTGCGTCACGTGGAAAGAAGCAATTATCATTATTATTATGTAGTATTCTGCCTTGTGCAGGTCCATGTCTTCGTATGGAGAATTTCTGATTCCACTGTTCCCTGTCTTCAGCTGCTTCCTTCAGTCTGTTGTATCTTCTTCCACCTTTCATGTCGTCCAGATGTTGAATTCTTCTTCTTCCTCGTCCTGCGTTTCCTCTGAGTTTCCCTTCGCTGACATCAAATATGAGTCCCTCGTGCTTAAGTACTTGTCCAATCCAGTTGGCCTTTCTCTGAAGAATTGTACGCAGAATACTTCTCTTCTCCCCTACGCTTCACAGTACATCGTCATTTTTATGCGATCTGTTCACTTGATCTTTTCCATTCTCCTCCAACACCACATTTCAAAGCTCTCTAAGTACTTTTTCTCCTTACTTTTCATGGTCCATGTCTCTTCTCCATACAGTGCAATGCTCCAAATGTAGCACTTTATCAGTTTTTTCCTCAATGCCAAACCCAACTTGCTGGTCAGCAGAGTCCTCTTCTTGTCGAAAGCAGCTTTGGCCATGGCGATTCTTGCTCGGATTTCGTTGGTGCAGTGGGCATCCTTTGTGATAAAACTTCCCAGGTACTTGAACTGATTCACATTTTCCAGTTCCCGATTGTCAACAGTTATGCCGGCCGGGGTGGCCGAGCGGTTCTAGGCACTACAGTCTGGAACCGCGCGACCGCTACAGTCGCAGGTTCGAATCCTGCCTTAGGCATGGATGTGTGTCATGTCCTTAGGTTAGTTAGGTTTAAGTAGTTCTAAGTTCTAGGGGACTGATGACCTCAGAAGTTAAGTCCCATAGTGCTCAGAGCCATTTGAACCATTTTTTCAACAGTTATCTTGAAGTATTTCTCAAGTTTTGATATGCGCATCACTTTTGATTTTTCGATGTTGATTTCCATGCCGTATTTTCTTCCCGTTTCCACTAAATGTGTTGCAGCTGTCTCTGATTTTTGGCGAGCACTACCAGGTCGTCTGCATACTTGATGGTGTTGATAAGACGTCCTCCTACTTTGAAGTTTCCGCAACCTTTCAGTGCTTCTCTCGCCAGCATTTCTCCATAGAGGTTGAAGAGACTTGGCGACAGACAACATCCTTGTCTCACTGCCCTTCCTATTTCCACACTGTTCGTTTCTCCATAGTTCAGTCGTACCTTTACCCTTTGTCCCAGGTACAAGTTCCTTATAAGTCTCCGATTTCTCCAGTTGATTACTATTTCCTTATGGATGTTCATCAATATATTCCAATTGACTCCGTCGAAGGCCTTCTGCCAGTCTATAAAACAAGCGCAAAGCAATAAGTGGAAAGAAAGAACAGGAGGACTTAGTCCCGCGTGTGGAAAGAGCACAGCTTGTCCACACATACAAAACGTTCAGTCTCTCCATTGGATTCATTGCATTATGGTGAAATAGCACAGTTATGATGTACTGAATACCATTGACTTGGCAAAACTGACGAAAGTCGACGGTTTGAACTGTGGAATGTTATCGAGAACAATGACTTTGAGCAGTCCTTCTATACAAGAATCTGAGGGGAGGGCGGACACCGTACTTGCAACTATGGTGGAAGCGCTGGAATGACAAAAGGGACCAGCAACCAACGAGTGTCCCACAATGGTCCCGCAAAATTAACGTGCAGACGTTGCTATGGATCTCTTGGCTGTGGCCAATCAAAGGCCCGTGTCACACAGGGACACTGGTGACGGTCACCAGCAACGGTCACCGACACAGATACATTCGTTTGAACTGGAGCGTTCACACCGGGACACCACACCACCTCACCTGGCCACTGTGAGGCAGCAGTGACTCACCCTCGCGCACGTAGCGCACCACGACAGACGAGCTGCACAAAGGCTTTATCAACAACAATATCCTAATCGCCGTATCTCGCATCATACGACCTTTGCTGCTGTGTACCAACGTCTGCGTGAGACCGGGTCATTTAGCATATTACCTGGACAGGGACGCCGTCGCACGGTAAGGACGCTGCAATTTGAGGAAGCTGTCTTGCAGCATGTAGAGCGGGATCCTTCAATCACCACTCGTGGAATTGCACGTAACATTGGGACGAATTAGACGAATGTGAGAGCAGTCCTTCGAGAGCATTTGTTACCTCCATTTCACTTACAGGACATCACACACATCCACTATGCTGGTCATAATAGCTTATCTGCATTCCTATTTTCTTATTCGTTACTGAACCTACTCCTGCATTACTCCCATTTGATTTTTTATTTACAACCCTGTATTCACCTGACCAGACATCCTGTTCCTCCTGCCAACAAACTTCACTAATTACCACTATATTTAATTTCAACGTATCCATTTCTCTCTTTAAATTTTCTAACCTCCTTGCCCGATTAAGGAATCTAGCATTCCACTCTCCGATCCATAGAATGCCAGTGTTGTTTCTCCTGATGACGACATCCTCCTGAGTAGTCACCGTCCGAAGAACCGGATGAGGGATTATTTTTACCTCCGTAATATACTACCCAAGAGGATTCCATCATCATTTAACCATACAGTAAAGCTGCATGCCACGGGAAAAATACGGCTGTAGTTTTCACTTGCTTTGAGACGTTCGCATTACCGGCACAGCAAGACCGTTTTGGTTGATGTTGCAAGGCCAGATGAGTCAATCATCCAGATTGTTGCCACAGCAACTTCTGAAAAGGCTGCTGCCCCTCTTCAGGAACCACACGTTTGTTGAGCCTCTCAACAGATACTCCTCCGTTGTTGTTGCACCTACAGTACGGCTATCTGTATTGCTGAGGCACGCATGCCACCCCACCAATGGCAGGGTCCATTGTTCATGCGGCACTACGTAGGTTACCAATTAATAATAATATGGGCATATATGTGGTCTGAGGTGCACTCCCTCAATACCAGTATTGGCTCTTGGGCCAAATTATTTGACGACTACTGATCTAAATACTGAATCCAGGTTTGAGAAAATGAACACTTTTCCTTGTTATACGTCAGGCCGACGTATTCTGCGGACATGCGACCGGGAACTGTAATATCATCAAGATATTTTGAAAACGAAAGGACCTTCGCTGTTAGCTACACCAAGAAAGGTAGAGAAACAGCTGGGGAAGACGCACTGGCAAACGGTAGGTGCTGAAACTGAAATACTGTCATGTGAGTATTGAGGCAAAAAAAAAAAAAAAAAAAAAAAAAAAAAAAAAAAAAAAAAACGTTTGGACCGCTTGTTCAACGCCAATTGCAAATATGCCTCCTGGAAATCGATTTTCTGGAAGACTTGGCGCTTTTCTAACTTGTCTACGAGTTTGTCAGACATGAAAAGAGGAAAGGAGTCCATCACTTTCTGAGGACTGACTGCGGACTTTAAATCCGCGTGGAGACGAAACCCATGTGATTGCTTTTTTGATGACAACCAAGGGTTTGCTCACTGACTTGATGCAACAGATTTAACGACACCATTGTCCTGTCAGTGTTACAGCTCCCGTGCGACTTGATGATGAATGGGATGTGTAATAGTC
Organism: Schistocerca americana; assembly: GCF_021461395.2. NCBI lineage: Eukaryota > Metazoa > Arthropoda > Insecta > Orthoptera > Acrididae > Schistocerca > Schistocerca americana. Next base: position 968,826,695 of record NC_060120.1, on the reverse strand, counting down.
CTAGCACGACAAAATCTTAGCAGTAAGATGAAGAGCTTTACCAAACCCTTGCTGAAACAACTGACTCTATTTGCGACACAGATGGTTTATACTGTGTTGAGGCACTGTAGAATTCACCTGCAGCACGTTGTCCGAAACTGAAAAAGTAAATAAGTTATTTTTATTATTATTTTGAGCTTTTCCTCGTTACAGAGGCTTATCTCCAACATAATAGTTTGCTCGGAAATTCCTATACAAAGAATAAACGTTCTTAAACTATATTTTCAAAATATTCCTCCAGGTGTTTCGATCTTGTGTGTCCTCATCCTCTGCGCCCGTTCTCCCCATTGCGTGCTATCCATTTTGGAGCCAGGTGGTCCTAGGTCGTCCTCTTCTTCTTCTCCCCTCCGGTTCCCACTCCAGTATCAATTTTGGTATTCTGGCTTCCTCCATTCGTCGTACATGCCCGTACCACTGTAATTTCTTGCTATCCATTACGTCATATACTCTTTCTATTATTTCCATTCTCTACATTCTCCGCTACTAATTCTTTTATTGATTTCTGATTCCGATTTTCCCTCGATTTCTAAAATGGATCCCAAATAACAGAAAGTGTTTATCTTTTTGATTTTCTTTCCTTCAATGTATAGCTCATCTGAATCATTAGTGAAGTATTCAGTTTTTTGGCAATTAAACTACAAACCTCATGTTTTGCATGCTACTGCTAGTTGATTGCACATATAGTTAGCGTTCTCCCCATCTTGTGCTACGACTACTTGATCACCAGCAAACAATAAATGATGTAGGTAAACTCCATCAGTAAATGAGTCAAAGGAATAAATTCCAAAAATATTCTGGCTGGCCCACCCGGGACAACAACACCTGAAAATTCATTGTTTTTGTCGTGCTCAATAAACGGCGTGGGCAAGAATTCCCGTCATTAACCAGGAAAGTGGCGCACGCGACGCGGCCGGAAGCGGCTGTTATTATAACGTGACTTTGCTTAACATGCGTCACCCATGACTGACTATTTAATGGCTCTGAGCACTATGCGACTTAACTTCTGAGGTCATTAGTCGCCTAGAACTTTGAACTAATTGAACCTAACTGACCTAATGACATCACACACATCCATGCCCGAGGTAGGATTCGAACCTGCGACCGTAGTGGTCGCTCAGATCCAGACTGTAGCGCCTAGAACCGCACGGCCACTACGGCCGGGCGACTGACGAATTAAGTCACTATCTTGCGCACGCTGGAGACTGTAAGATTCCCTCTGCAGTATGTAGAATATTCCGCAAATCTATTACTGAGAGTACGGTTTCAAGACAATGGTCGGGCAGCTTTAAAATTGTAGCGCAAATGCGTACGTCAAGCACATTTTGACTAATGGCATAACGAAGCATAGCATCACTGTATGAAAGTCCTCAAGCGCGCTTGAATATACAGTGTCCAGTTAGCGCCTGCGATTCGGAAAACCATTGTTTGTATGTCTGACTCGTTTACTTCCTCAACCGAAAGAACTTAAAATAGGGCAACTGTGACATGCACCTGTACTTCAGAATGTGCGTCTAACCGCTCCATCTGTGGTCCATCGCCTAATTCCTCCGGACGAGTGTCTTTATCGGTGTCCGGCCCAGTCCTCTTGCTGGCGATCTGAGCTTTAGTACAAATGGCTCTAAGCACTATGGGACTTAACATCTTGTAAGGTGTCAGGCAAATGCAACACCTTCCATGAAAACCCTGACATGATAAGCAAATCCAGCAGTAAGTCACATAGCTCCGAATAAATCGTGACATTAAATTAACCAAAGTAATACAAGTAACGAGTGAGCAAATGGAATACCACAGACTAACACAAGAATGCCTAAATGCATGTCATACCTTCCCACCGTGAGACAGACGCAGTTCCGAGGGGAGAAACGAGAACAGAAGCCGAGAGCAGACCGTGTTAAGCTAGAAGGCCCTACGATAAGGGATGGACACCCACGTCGCCAGCCAACCGCCAGGACCACTCCCCAGCCCATGTTAAAAGATAGAGCCCTCCAGAAGAACAGTATAGATCTTACGATAACACTAAAAGGGCCACACCAGCTGCAAGTTTTAGCGTGAGACTTTTTCGCGTCTCTGTTCCGTTGCAAACGTTAAAAACATTGCCCCACCACGAAAAGTATAACGTTTCTCATTGGATAGACAGAATTTTTGTAGGTGGAGCTTAAGGTTAACATTGAGACCCTGATTGGTCAGATGCCGCGTGGGATTAGCCTAGCGGTCTAAGGCGCTGCAGTCATGGACTGTGCGGCTGGTCCCAGCGGAGGTTCGAGTCCTCCCTCGGGCATGGGTGTATGTGTTTGTCCTTAGGATAATTTAGGTTAAGTAGTGTGTAAGCTTAGGGACTGATGACCTTAGCAGTTAAGTCCCATAAGATTTCACACGCATTTGATTGGTCAGATGAAATCACAGCCAGATAGTTTTTTTCTAAACCAACTTCGGTAAATTGTAGTAAGGAGAAGTTAGGAGAGAGTTGCTTCTGAGACGGCGAGCTGTATGGAGCTGCGCCGCCCGCTGCCCCCTGACACTGCCTAACCAACGACAAGGTAATGAACGCACGCGATGCCACATAACAGCGCATAAAGCTTCACTCAGAACTGCAGAAGTCTCATCTGTCACACCCCCTTTTTGCGTAATACTAGTGTCGATCGTCAATTAAAGCTCATGGTATTCACATTTGCTACGTAAGTTAAAATCTGAAACGCGATGATTTTTCTGTTATATAGTTATTGAGAAGCCATATCAGCCACTGTAATTTATGACAAGTTAGATAAGTAATTAAAGATAATTGAGTATCACTGTAGACCATTTTGATAGTTTTCTCTTTTGTGAAACTTAATTTAAACCTAGATTATAGATGTGATATGGCATGGTCATCCTTCGATCCATTGTAGAACGTGGAAACCCACTCAGGGAATATTCGTTCATATTTTTGTTGAACGCAGTTGGTTTTTATCATCCTGTATTAAAATATTTCCTTTTATCACTAGTGCAATTTATAAACAATGTTTTGTGAGTAGAATAAAATTTCCAATGGTAAACTTAACTGCTTTTTCGACGTTATTTTACCAGCTAACTAAAAATAGGAAAGCCTTGAACCCCTTCCACTAAATTTAGTTAGTATTAAGATTCTAGCTAACTAAAAATAGGAAAGCCTTGAACCCCTCCCACTAAATTTAGTTAGTAATAAGATTCTTATACAGGGAGTGCGGTGGAGCTGACGCTGAAATCATTAAGTATTTGGTTATATCATCGCTAGTCTCACTGAACTCTTCTGAACTCTACATGTCATGTGTGGTCTGGCGTCTCCTTACCAGCAACAGGTCCTAGGTTCGAACTAGTCAATTCCCTAAAAAACACGATCAGGGCGTCGTTGCGTGAAAGTGGTAGGGAGACACGACTTAGAAAAAACAGACACCACGCAGAATGTTAGAATCTGAGGTCATCAGTCTCCTAGACTTAGAAGTACTTAAACCTAACTAACCTAAGGACATTACACACATTCATGCCCGAGGCAGTATTCGAACCTGGGACCGTAGCAGCAGCGCGGTGCTTTAGTACAGCTGCGGGAGCGACGTTTTAGTGCGGCCGCCGCACTCAGCACCTGAGTGACCGGAACTCGCTCTGCAGCAGGAGTTGAATTTGCCGCCCTTGTAAATGAGTGAGCTGAGTCAAAGAGAGCTCCGACGATTGTTCAGACATGCTAAATCAAAAGTCGTTCGTAACTAGGGTAAGAACATGAACTTCCAGCCTGGACAAGTGGACTACATAGTTATGGATGATGACTGACACTACACAACGTTCACTGAGTCCGATGCACTAACAGTCCTTGTCAGGTAAAACGTTGTGTCACACCCTCCCTGTTGTAGAATCGTCATATTCTTCCATATAATTTGTGTGATGTCCCCGTTTCTTCTCCTTCCTCGTTCTAATAAATCTGTAACTATTCCTGCCACTGTGAAAGATAGCTCTCCGATTAACTTACTAACCCTGCCAGAATCAACAGTTTAGCTATCCCCCGTTTATTCGTTACTATGTGTTCGTACAACGCGTTTTCCTCCCTAGTCCGAGAGGTGAAGCAAGCGGTTGCTAACTGGGGACTGCACAACTGGCCCTTATATAAGTAGTACAGGTATCTGACAAATATTTTCCGTCAAAATTTCGTTGTCTTGGATACACAGAGATCTTTCTTACCGGTTATTCCAAACAATCTGGTAGTCGGAATCTACGGATTTCGCTAACAATTATAACAACGCTTATCATTCGCACACCCAATCAACCACATAAACAAACAGCGATTGGCATTCACCCGTTCGGGTTTATTCAGCTCTGCTGGTATGGCCCCATCTGCAGGAAAGTTCTTTATTCTAGATGCGACGGGGATTTTCCCTGGTAGAGACATCACGTACACTATGCACGCATCCAAAAATCAACTTATGATTCATTCAGGAATGACTTAGACTGTGTTCAAAAACCAACAGGGATGCGTTTCAAAATCATATGAACAATCGATAGACCAACGGTCGTTGGATGCTTGGCACACTGTGAAACAAGGTTTTTTTCTTCAAGAATGTATATTTGGCGCCCCCTGAAATTGCCGCCCTGGGCAGGTAGGCTACTCCAGTTTGCCCCCTCCCAGATCCGGCCCCGAGTCACACTAACACCCAAGAAAGGAAATATGAGTAATCTTCTAAATTACAGACCCATATCACTAACGTCTATTTGCAGTAGGATTTCGAAACATATATTGTATTCTAACATTACGGATCACCTCGAAGGTAACAATTTATTAACAAATAGCCAACACGGACTCCGAAAATATTCTAGTGAAACACAAACTAACGAGTACTGTCAACAGGGGACTTCAAAATGATTGCATATTTTTAGATTTCCAGAAGACTTTTGACACCATTCCTAACAAGCGGCTTATAATTAAATTGTGTGCCTGTGGAGTATCGTCTCGGTTGTGAACTAGACTCGTGATTTCCTATCAGAAAGGTCAAAGTCCATAATAACTGTCAGAAAGTCATCGAGTAAAACAGAAGTTCCCCAAGGAAGCGTACAGGGTCTGTGTTGTTTATGATCTACATAAATGATTTAGGAGACAATCTGAACAGCCCTCTTAGATTGTTTGCAGACGATGCTGTCATTTACCGTCATATAAAGTCAGCAGATGATCAATTCAAATTGTAAAATGACTTAGACAAGAAATCTGTATCATGCAAAAAGTGGCAATTAACCCTAAATAATGAAAAATGTTAAGTCATCCACATGAGTACAATAAGGAATCTGCTAAATTTCAGTTACATGATAAATCACACAAATCTAAAGGTTGGAAACTCAATTATATGCTTAGGGATTACAAATGCAAATAGCTTACATTGAGACAATCACGTAGATAATGTTGTGGGTAGAGCAAATCAAAGACTGCGATTCATTGGAAGAACACTTAGAAGGTGCAACAGATCTATTAAAGAGACTGCTTACACCCCACTTGTCAGCCCTATTCTGGAGTATTGTTGATTTGATTTATTGATCCATTTTCATCTACAGCTGCACAATGTGCAAGAGATATTTGGATTTTTTTGTTCATATTGTTTTACATATAATATACCTTTATACATAATAACACACATTAATACATCAATTAATGATGAATACTTAAATAAATGTTGTTACGCTCTATACACAGAGATAAAATACAAATGTTCTTCTGAATGAAACTACATTGGGTAAACACACCAAAATTTAGTTTTGTAGGTATTCATATACTGTGTAAAAGCAGTGATCAACCAAGTACGACTTCAGTTTAGATTTGAAGTGACCAATGTTTTGTATGTGTTTAATGGTATCTGGTAAGGCATTGCACTTTGAACATGTACATACAATTTTTGTCTTGTATCATAGCTGTGTACTGTGTGATTTTGAGTGATGAATGGTCTTTTTGTATGTAAGTTTTGCTTTAAATGCATTACATTTTCAAGTATATATATATGCAAGGAAGTGGCAGGATCATCCTTTTTTGAAACAATGGTCTACAAGATTTGCAATTATCTACCCCTTCCATTATTCTTATAATTTTTTTTTTTTTTTTTTTTAATTTTCAATGTTTTGATGGCATCTCCAGAATTTCCCCAGAACATAATCCCATACCGGAGGTGAGAGTGTACAACTGCATAATATACACACTGAAGGGTGTTGTAGCTGGTACAATTTTTTAATGTACACAGCACAAAACAAGAAGTACTTAATTTTTTGTTTATCTGCTCAATATGTGCTTTCCATTTGAAGTTGTCTTGTAGGTGAAGTCCAAGAAATTTGGTACAGGCTGTTTTGGCAGTTGTCTGTCCCTATAGCTCTAGATTGGGTGATATCAGATTTTTTGTTTGTGCTGTGTGTATATCCATAGCTATAGTTTATTAAGTCATTGTCATCAAAGTAACATGTTAGCCTGTCAGTGGTTTCTTTTATGTTTTTTACAAGAGTTTCTTCTGAGTTTCCTGTAATTAGAACACTCGTATCATCAGCAAATTGAAATATTTTACTGCTGTCATTACTTATGTTTAGGTCATTTACATAGAGTAAGAACAGAACAGGACCCATTACTGATCCTAGTGGCACTCCATATTTAACAGTCAGTAGCTTGGAAATATATTTCCTAATGACATTGTCCCTTTCTTGATCTATTTCCACATATTGTTCCCTGTTTTTAGGATAAGAGCTGAGCCAGTTGTTAGCTGTTCCCCTAATGCCAAGATTTTCTAGCTTGTGTAGCAATTTGTCGTGATTTATGGTGTCAAATGCCTTTGACAAATCTAAAAATATGCCCCTGGTAAGTTTTTTGTTGTCTAATGCTATCAGTGCCTCTAATAGAAAGGAGTGAACTGCAGATTCGGTTGAGCGGTTTACTCTAAATCCATGTTGGATTCTGACAGAATGCCATTTACCTCTAAGAAGTCTGTCAGCCTCTTATTGAAAAGTCTTTCTAATATTTTTGAGAAAACAGAAAGAAGTGCCAGTGGTCTGTAGTTGGAAACATCATCTTTGTTTTCTTTCTTGTATAATGGCTTTACTTTTGCTATTTTCAAACATGAAGGAAAAGTTCCTGTAGCAAAAGATAGGTTGCATAGGTGGGTTAAGGGCTCAGTAATCAAGTCCCCACACTTCTTTATAATGAAATCAGGTATATCATCTACACCTGCAGAGTGTTTCATTTTGAGACTTTTTATTGTAACCTGTATTTCTTCTACATTTGTTGGGTACAGACACATTGATCTGCTTGAGACTTTTTTCCTGTTTCTGTATGCTGTTTTCTATTAGAAGTCTGTTGTAGTAGTTTCTCTGTTACATTTATAAAATAGTTATTGAACATATTAGCTACTTCCTGTGGGTTATTAATGTTTTCCAAGCCAGCCTTTAATACAATATTATTAACTCTACTTTTGTAAGATTTGGTTTCTTTTTTTACAACTTGCCAGATTGCTTTGGTTCTGTTTGAAGCGTCTTCTATGTATTTGTCATTGTCTCGTTTCTTTGCCTCCTTTATCATTTTATTTAAGATAGATTTATGTTTTTTAAAGTAACTATCAAACTCCTGAGTTGTGTAGTAGCTTCTTGCAATAATGTGAAGGTACCGTTTTCTAGCACAAGATTTCCTTATACCCCTAGTAATCCACTTGTTAGTTTTAGTGGTTTGCGTTGTTTTGGCTTTCAATGGAAAAGCAAGGTCAAAATAATATTTAAAAATATTCATGAATGTCTGAAACTTATCAGAAATATTTTCTGTACTATAAACTATCTCCCATAATTCTTGTCGGAGATAATTCTGGAATGTTTGTACTGCAGTATTGCTGAAAGTTCTGCCCATGTGTGTAGTCTTCCTCATATAATTATGGGATGGATTAGTGTTTACACAATAGCTTATAGCCTGTGCATGATGGTCTGCCAATCCAGCTTTTATTACAACTGATTTATATTTTGTTTTGAAGCTTATTATTATTTGGTCTATGGTAGTGCTAGAATGATTCGTTTCACGTGTAGGGAAGTGGATTGCAATCTCCTAATTATTGGCTGTCAATATGTTTATCAGCTCAGATTTTGAATTGCTTCACTTATTAAAGTCTACATTTAGGTCTCCACATATAATAACTGTTTTTCGATTTGTTACTAGTTTGTTTAGTAAAGTAACAAGCTGAGTACTGAATTTTTTTAGGTGGGTATCTGGAGATCTATATAAACATATAACAATTAACTTGAATGCTGGAATTTCTATGCCTTATATTTCAAAATCTTTCTCAGTGTTTAAGGATTCAACATTGTCTAAGTTATTGAATTCGATATCTTTCTTTATGTATATGCAGTTCGCTCCATGTGTAAACTTATTTCTACTAGTTTGTGCTGCTAACACATAATCCATTATTTTCACTGTCTTTAACTCATTTTCTTTCAGCCAGTGTTCAGTTAAGCACAGTATATTAACATATCTGAGTTCACTTGATAGCAGGATTGATGCGGTATGGGATCCGCATCAGGTGGGACTGAAGGATGACATCGCAAAAGTTCAAAGAAGGGCAGCTTGCTTTGTATTATCGTGGAATAGGGGAGATAGAGCCACAGACATGATACGTGAATTGAAGTGGCAATCATTACAGTGAAGGCGTTTTTCGTTGCGACGGGATCTTCTCATGAAATTTCAATCACCAGTTTTCTCCTCCGATTGCTAAAACATTCTGTTGGCACCCACCTACATAGGAAGAAATCATCATCATGATAAAATAAGAGAAATGAGGGCTCCCACAGAAAATTTAAGTGCTCGTTTTTCCCGTGCGACAGCCTCTGCCAGGCACTTAATTGTGAATAGCAGAGTAATCATGTAGATGTAGATGTAGATCAAATAAGACAGAAGGGATCGAAATATTCCATCAGAATTTGTAAAATCGTTAGGGAAAGTGGCAACAAAACGACTATGAGTCTGGCAATACACCGTCTGATTTTCGGCAAAAATATCATTTATTTATTGATTTACTATGTTTTTATATCTTTTCCAGTATGCAAATATCTGTCACAACATTGTATTCTCCACAACAACACAGGAAACCAAAGAACAGATGGCAGAACATTTAGAAAATATAACAGATCTACTAAAGAGACTGGTTACACAACGCTTGCCCACCCTCTTCTGGAGCAATGCTATGTGTTGTGGGATCCGCTTCAGATAGGATTGATGCATGACATCGAAAAATTTCAAAGAAGTGCAGGTCGTTCTATATTATCGCGAAATGAGGGAGAAAGTGACAAGGATATGATACACGAATTGGGCTGACAGTCTTTGATTTTCGCTGTGGCAGGACTTTGTCATGAATTTTCAAGCACCAACTATCTCCTCCTCAGAGTGTGAAAATATTTTGTTGGCCCCCCACCTACACAGGGAGAAATGATCATCATAATAAAATAAGAGAAATCAGAGCTAGCATGGAAAGATTGAAGTGTTGGTATTCCCTGCACCCTTTTCGAGGGTGGAACAGTAGAAAAGTAGCTTAAGGGTGGCTCAATGAACCATCTGTCAGGCACTTAACTGTGAATTGCAGTGTAATCCTCTGGCTACCTATCCCCTACCCTGCTCCCACTCCAGGACACGCAGCCTTCTATTCTGCCAAAGCATCCACTAGCCTTCTCCCCTTTCTTTACTTCTCTCTTTTCCTGCTCCCCTTTCCCCACATCTCCCAAAGCTCCCAACTGCACATAGTAACCCTATACTGTCCTTACTACAATATCTCTGCACTCCCCCAAAATTAGCACTACACTTTCCCTTCCTCTTATCACCCCATGCCTCTTCCTCACAGCCACCACCCATGCAAGACTGCTGCTCCCATCGGTAGCAGTTGCAGTCTGCAATCCAGCCACAGAGGCCAGAGGCAGTGGTCATCTGAATGTGAGTTGAGCTCATGTTAATGTGTGTGTCTTTTCCACTTTATAAGAAAGCTGTGGGACCCATAGCTTAGGTATAAATCAGTCTCTTCATTGCACCTGTTGCAATTTTACACCCAGGTTATTGGGCTATGCACACAGTGTTTAAAATGGATGGCTGGGTAAAGTCACATAGTCAGGCTGTACACATCAGCCTTCATTCCCTGTAGCTAAGGTCACTGCAAATAATATCATGTACCTGTGATGGTGCACTTAAATTAGTTTCTGCATTGGCCAGAATTGTAAATTGATGAAATAATCAGAAATATTAAATAAAAGATAATGACTGATAATAAGAGTGTTTTATTCAGAAATTGATGCAAGCAACACCAGAGAAATATGTTGTATAATAATTATTCAAGTAAGTAATCTCAAATAAACAGAGTGTGGGGCTACAATTATCAGTTACAAAGCAGCCAGAAAGATAACCTTATTAAAAAGCAATAAAGTTGCATTAAGTGTGTTACAAAAATGGTAGTATAATATCCAAGCTAAATAGTCTTCCAAGACGTTCAAAGAACTAAGCCCATTTAATGGTCACAATAATCAAATATTTGCCAGCTCAAAATAATTCAGTTCATCAAGACAATTTATACATGAATGCATGAGAGATAAACTCATGTTATGCCTAGTTTCAATTCTGTAATGCAAGTTCAGAAGGTTGAAGTTCTGAACTAGAGCACTTTCACACGTTGTAAAGTTAAAATATTCTGAAGGCAATTCACTGCCCAGAATCTATCACTTACATGACCGAATATCACATACTACCTCAGGCAGGTCTGTGTTCTTCCAGATCTCCACGTGAAAGTATCCTGAATCTCTCCCATTAGCTCTCCATCCAAAAAGTGTGTTCTCCAGTTGTCTCCAAAAGTGTTCCATCACTGTCTAATTCTCTTTCACTGAAGCCATCCCGTTCCAAAAATACATTGTTCTTGTGTTCTATAGACATGAACTGACTCAACCTGACCACATTCATCAACATTTAATAATAATAACATTATAAAAATCCAGTCACACTCAGATCATTTGCAATACACACTAAATAATAGTTTGTTCATAAATTAATAATTCAGCATTTTTGCACAAGGGTGCTCACATTAAGTGACAATAAATGTTGTTAAATGTTGGTTAAATAATTACTTAGGCCTGCTTGATAGAAGAATCTTTTGGTGCTCTTTTCAATGGTAGTGTCAGATAATACACTTTTAAACTACAATGTTTTCTTAAATTGATTGTAAACTAGTAGACTATTAATTAAATAACTGCACAAGTGTGACAGGATATTAGCCATTCATGCTGCATTTAGTTCCTGTGTTGCTGTGGAGAATAAAATGTTCTGACAGATATTTGCATAATGAAAAAGATTAAAACATAGTAAATCAGTAAATGAAAATAGATACAGATGAGTAATTTTCAGGGATGATAGCTGTAGTGCTAAGCTGTCACCCGAGACATTGTTCGTTTCAATCGCAGGAATCCTTTAAAAGTTGTTGATTTGAAGGTTTCTTGTGTAGATATTCAGTAACTTTAAATTATTAACTTTTTGCAGTTTTTCAGATATCGAAAACAATATTGTTTTGTTGGATGCAGATCTATTTTCTGAGATTGCGTGTGTTTTAGATTTACTTTACTATGAACTGTGCTTTATTCTTGTATTTCTAAGAGTTGTAAGTAGCTATATTTCATAGCACATTATGCACTGCCATTGCTGGTACATCTTCTGCACCTGGGCCAAAGGAGCAATTCCCATTCAAATCCTCCCTGTTCTGACATTACTCACATCCAGCTTACACTGACTGCCTTTGTACCTAAGCTCTTTTGGAGCAGCTGAGTGGCCTCCTCATCCCCACCAACTCACATCCAGCCAAGCAAGCAAATTCACCTCTCGTTGTTACCAACCCTAGACAGGCAAATAGCTCACCTAAATAAGTGTAACATCACACTATCTATGACTCAAAGTCTCCTCTATATTGTCAATCTTCCCTTTCACAATATTTTTGTATTCCATGCTGCAATTCTTTTATTTTAACTTTAATTATAAATATCTTTCAACTTAATTAGATTCCAGCAAATAAAAACATGATTTCAGAAAGAGTGGAATGACTGCTTCTGAATAAATGCTATCAACACTTGAGATTCTGCTGATTAGCTCAAAATATTTTTCCACTAGATGTTGTTGTAATAACTTCACTTAGCCATAAATTTCAGTTCCAACGACAATCATGTACTCAATGAAATCAGCATATTCAAATTAATCATCTGGATAATAAATTTAAGTGTGAGAAAGCTCAGTTAATCTTTTGAAATACATCTGTTGGTATCAAACACCACATAGTAATTACACTAAAAATAGAATAACATTTAGTTAAAAAAATTTAATTATTGATGGGAGAAGGAGACATACCATAGGTGCAGCCACAACGGAGGGGTATCTGTTGAGAGGCCAGACAAACACTTGGTTCCTGAAGAGGGGCAGCAGCCTTTTCAGTAGTTGCAGAGCAACAGTCTGGATGATTGACTGATCTGGCCTTGTAACACTAGCCAAAACGGCCTTGCTATGCTGGTACTGTGAATGATTTTTACCCTCCACGCTGCCCTCCAATACTGAATTGGTGATCCCTTGATGCCTCAGAACATGTGCTACCAACCAATCCCTTCTTCTAGTCAAGTTGCGCCACAAACTCCTCTTCTCCCCAATCCTGTTCAATACCTCCTCGTTATTTATGTGATCTACCCATCTAATCTTCAGCATTCTTCTGTAGCACCACATTTCGAAAGCTTCTATTCTCTTCTGGTGCAAACCATTTATTGTCCATGCTTCACTGCCATACATCAGTTATTTTGCTCCCCAAATAGCAAAACCCCTTTACTACTTTAAGTGTCTCATTTCCTAATCTAATTCCCTCAGCATCAACCGACTTAATTCCACTACATTCCATTATTCTCGTTTTGCTTTTGTTAAGGTTCATCTTATATCCTCCTTTCAAGACACTGTCCATTCCATTCAACTACTCTTCCAAGTCCTCTGCTGTCTCTGACAGAATTACAATGTCATCGGCGAACCTCAAGTTTTTATTTCTTCTCCATGGATTTTAATACCTACTCCAAATTTTTCTTTTGTTTCCTTCACTGCTTGCTCAATATACAGATTGAATAACATTGGGGAGATGCTACAACCCTGTCTCACTCCCTACCCAACCACTGCTTCCCTTTCATGCCCCTCGACTCTTATGACTGCTATCTGATTTCTGTACAAATTGTAAATAGTCTTTCGCTCCCTGTATTTTACCCCTGGCACCTTCAGAATTTGAAAGAGAGTATTCCAGTCAACATCATCAAAAGCTTTCTCTAAGCCTACAAATGCTAGAAATGTAGGTTTGCCTTTCCTTACTCTATCTTCTAAGATAAGTTGTAGGGTCAGTATTGCCTCATGTGTTCCAATATTTCTACGGAATCCAAACTGATCTTCCCCGAGGTTGGCTTCTACCAGTTTTTCCATTCACCTGTAAAGAATTTGCTTTAGTATTTTGCAGCCGGGACTTATTAAACTGATAGTTCGGTAATTTTCACATCTGACAACACCTGCTTTCTTTGGGACTGGAATTATTATATTCTTTGTTGCATTTCATATATTATATATTCCTTGTTAAATGTCTGTATTCCCTTTTGCTTGCTATATTTGCTGCATTTTTATATGTTCTCCTTTTCTCAATTAAATTTAATCTCTCATGTTTTACTACAGGATTTCTATTAAGTGTTGTCTTCTTATCTTCACTCTTTATCTCTCAAAGCTACCAATTCATCCTTTGTTGTATTCATTCCCCCTGTTTTGTCAATTGCTACATAATGCCGCCTTTTAAACTCTTGAAAACCACTGGTTCTTTCTATTTATCTAGGTGTCATCTCCTCAGTTTCCTACGTTTTTGCAGTTTTTTTAATTTAAATCTTCAGTTCATAAACAATGTGTAATGGCCAGTATTGATATTTGCCCCTGAAACCCAGTGCTTGCAGGTCCATTCCACATGTAAAACCTCCATTAATGATTTTTAAATCAAGTTTCTGCAGTGCTTAAATTGTGCTCTGTATAAAATTCTATTAGGTTATTTCCTGTGTCATTCCTTTCCCTCATTCCCTTCCTTTTTGTGTTATCAAATTCCAGACAACCATCACAATTAAATTTTCATCTCCCATAACCCTCGAGCAGGCACATTGATTTTCGTAACACCAGTAGGTGTGCCACATACATTGTACACTGTAGACCACTGCCTCATTGTGGGACTGTGCTGCTAGTTTTGAATCTGCTGTGCTGCTAGTTTTGAATCTGGGTCATTTTATTGCATGGATTGTAAATTTTTTTCTCACCTAGCTCACTGTTAATTTTATATTTCTGCTGATCACTTGGACATATGAAAATAAAGCTTATCACCATGCTAGCTGAAGCAATAATGATGGAACAGGTAAAGGTTGACAACTGTAAAACAACAATGGGTTGGTACAAGACAATGTTATTTGTGGTTGGTGCACTTTATACATAGGTGCACCAACTTGAGTGACTACTACCTCAATAATTTCCTTTATCTCATCATAGATTCTTTCAATCTATTCCTCATTGCGGCTGGTCCTGGCGGAGGTTCAAGTCCTCCATCGGGCATGAGTGTGTGTGTGTTTGTCCTTAGGATAATTTAGGTTAAGTAGTGTTTAAGCTTAGGGATTGATGACCTTAGCAGTTAAGTTCCATAACATTTCACACACATTTGAACATTTTTTCCTTCCTCATTTGTGGAGCTCGTTGGTGGGGATTGTTGATTTTATGTTAGCTATGATATGATAATGTGTTCACTGCATCATTCATAATAACTTGCTGCATTTCTATTTTCTTATTCATTATCATACCTACTCCTGTATTGCCCTATTTGATTTCATATTTATACTCCTGTACTCATCTGACCAGAATTCCTGTTCTTCATACCACTGCACTTCACTAAATCATGCTTTCTCTAACTATATGCTTATCTTTTTATATTCTCTAAGCTACCTGCCTGAGCAAGGCATGCCCTATGTAGAATGTCAGTTTCATGTCTCCTCATGGCAACATCCTCCTAAGTAGCCCTCCATCCCACCCCCCTCCCCACCCCCCCCTCCCCACACCCTTCCAAGAGATCTGAATTAGGTATTATTTTACCTCCAGAATATTTTACTACCCTTTTGGCTTGGAAAACAGCATGACAGCCTAGTGCCTTGATCAACACCTCTATGTCATTTCATAATATGTCTTCATCAATATTCATGCTTGAAAACAAACTCTGCTGCATTATACAGGGTGAAGAAAAAATGTACTTGGAGTTAAGCATGTGATTCTTCATCCACAATAAGGAAAAAAGTTTATCATGCAGAGTCAGATTGGGGGTATTTTGAAACCACATGTACGAAAACAAGAAGCTGCCAACATTATCACTTCGTGTAGTGCATCAGCATTTACAGACGAATGTGTCTCACCCCACACTACCATACCAGCTGTTGTAACTCACTGAGCAGATTTCTGGGACATCAAACCTACATCCATAGTTCAAATCCTCATGAGGTTCCTTTTTTATTTTTTTGACATCTATTCCCTAATTCTCATCATTTATATGCAAGGCATTGTTTTGTCACATGATGTTTACCATATAAACAGCAGGAGCGTTTAAACTGCATGCACGTGTCTTCTAACTGTGCAGAGCACAAACATAACTGGTCCTGTCAAGTACATGGAGTGTGACTTCCCAATGGAGCACACAAATGATGAACACATTGAAATGCTTTTAGTGCTGGGAGCATCCAATAGCAAGTTGCTACTGCTTCTGCTTGTGCATATGCTGTGTGGTATCCTCAAAGTTGCCATCCCAGTAAGAATGATTTTTGTCACCTGGAGCAATGCCATCAGGAAATTGGTAATCATTGATCACTAGTAATGGACAAAGATCATCCAAGGACAGACATACTCCACAAACAGAAGATGCAATTCTTAAAACTGTACACTGGTCACCTTGGAGGTATTGCAGTGCAGTTCTGACATATCACAAAGACTGATTGTTCAAGTGTCACATGTTGAAGAATTGAATCCATATCATTACACATTAACTCAATGCCAGTGGCCAGAAGACCACATTTGATGAGTATAATTTTGTGAATTGCTTTTCCACCAAAGGGAAGATAATGATCATTTTATAAATTATGTGATATGGACTGACAAATATAGCTTCACTTTACCCACGGATGTGGCTTTCTAGCACACTTTGGCATAAACCTGTGGGCTGGAATCATGGGAGGAGTGCTTCTGAGCCATTACCTCTCGCCAGACAAGTTGAATGCACCCCTGTAACACACATTTATTTGCAATACTTTGCCTGATGCATTAGCAAAATGATCTACTTGGTGTCCAGTGACAACTATGGTTACAGCATAATGGTGCATGTCATACTTTTGGAATGTATGTTTGTAACTATTCCCAGGGGAATGTATTGCTCATGGAAGCCCTATGTTGTGGCCTCCATGTTCCCCGGATCTTAATCCACTAGATTTTTATTTGTGGGGACACTTAAAGGAACAAGGTTATAATACTCCACCGATGGATGTACACAATCTAGTGGCTTGCATGCATGCCACTTCAGCAATTGTGGGTGCAGATTTGTTGCATAGGATCCAGCAAAGTATGATCCAACGAGTGACAAAGTGTTTGCAAATGCAAGATGGTCACTTTGAACATCTATAAAGTGAACATTGCTCATACATGCATGTACCGGCTCTGTGAAGATATGCCTGGATGACAGATGTACAGAGTGGAATAACTGTGTGAAGCATAATATAATGTGCATTCTAGTGTAGCATACCTATTGTGTTTTTTGTACATCACTGTATGCAGATGATGTTACTGTGGCCACTGTTCATTTTTATTGGCTTTATTTGTCTCTTGGATGAAACAAAGTGGCCATTCATATCTGTAAGAAGTTCATGTTATGTCTTAATGCTTAAATAAAGGTAATAGTAACAGAAATAATTACTCAAGATACCGAATTGTAAAGGTGTAAACTGGATGCAATTTGATGCTTTAACTTAAAAAAATAAAATAAAATAAAATTGCTGTAAATGCAACTCAGGTAAGTCTATGTATCCACTCTCTGTGGCATTGCCTCATCTATTTGAGCTAATGGGACAGCTCTGGCACAGCACAGAGTAAATGCTACCTGTCACTGGCCACACTGCGCACAGTTACAGCATTGCCAGAGCCTCTTTTTTTAATCACATTTCTGCTAAACCTGTTGGTGGGACTATGTTGTGCTAGATACACTGTTGTCTTGTATTGAGATGAGGAATCACCATCAGCTGCCAAGTGCAGCATTTTGTCTGCACCCTGAATATCCACCACTGCACAGCTATACCAGTAAGACTGTCAGTACTCACTGGTGCACACACTTCACAGGGTTGCCCATTGAAAGACTGGAGCAGGATTTGATGGAATGTTCATCAAAAGTTCCTGTCATCAGATGTCAGATCCATTTGGTTGTATGTAATCTATGGGAAGGTTGCAACAAGAGAGAAGTAACACAACCCCAATTTAGCAACAGATCCTCTCATACCTGTCAGGGTGTCCTGCCAAAAGTGTCAGTTACAAGTCACCACTTCAATATTATGAAAAGGATAGTTGCTGCTCACTATATAGCAGAGATGCTGAGTCACTGATAGGTACACCAAAAAGGCTATCACAAAATGAGCTTTCGACCAACAAGCCTTTGTTGAAGTGAATTGCATTTGCTTGAGTGTGTGTGGTGTGTAAGTGTGTGTGTGTGTGTGTGTGATGGGGGTAATCTTTTTGTTGTGCCTATCTGCTACTTGGATCCTCTGCTATATGGTGAATAGCAACCATCCTTCTAATAATTTTGTTACTTTACATTGTTTCACATGCAGAACCATTTTTTCTGATAAAAATGCAGTTTGTTTTTATGTGCTGAAGAACTGGCATTAATTACCAGAACAATTTCCAAGTCCCATCACTATAGACTTGAATATCATTTTCCTTATGGACTAACACATGTCCTCATGTACATCGTCCATCATTTCACTCACAGCCACTTTGGAGAAATTGGACTCTCATTCTTACCAGCACCAGAAAAGCAGGATCATATGATGAAGGTGTGGTGGAAAATATGTTGAATTGTTCCATAAGTTTTTAGTCATCTCTCATGTCTTGCATTAATGATGATTAAAGCATGAGCTTAATGAGGACCAGCAATGCTCTCGGACAGCTAATAGTTATTCCTGCACCTTAAAGAATATTACTTTTTCAACTGTGAAGAATTTTGATTTTAGGAATTAAGATGCCAAGGAAGAACCCCTACACACAAGACAAAGAAGAACATTTTAAAAAAGAAAAAAAAGGGAAAAACTCAGAAAGAAATGGTGAAGGAAGTGCAGCTGTAGAAGAGATGGAAGATAATGTCCCAAACTAGAATGCTAAGGTTTGTGTATTCAGATCAAGTCCAAAGCAACTTCTGTTTCTCCCCTCTTTCTTCTTTTTTCTTGCTTTATTTTCATTTTTAATACTCTTCTTCAGTACATTAGTTACAAAATAGATAACAAAGAGGCAAAATACGATTAATTTTGTATTTAATATTTATGTTTTGCTTCATAGTTTTTAGGAAGGTAGTCATCAGAGAAACAACAGTAACGTAAATTATTTTTGCACCATGAACACTGTATAAGGCACACTTCACTTTGAATGCATAGGGGAAGAGTTTTAAAACAAACACATAACAGATGTAACTCTGGAAGAATTAAGTTCTGCATGTGAGACCGTCACCCTTAGAATGCCCATGCAAGAAGTCTACAACACATTTGCTATAGCAAGAGCATACAAAATGTATGGAACATAGTACTTCATAGAGCAACATTTCAGGTACAATGAAGTGCAGGTTGTGTAGCAGTGAACACATTGACTGGATAACAGTAATGCAGGTTACAGAATAGCCCAAGCACTAGTTTGTGATTGTTTAAATAATACTCTTTCTTTGATGGCTTACCAGAGCATGCTAGGGACTGACACAGATGGCCTCTATAAGAGGCCCTGTGAATTGTAAGAATGCGCTATCTCTCAAATCATGCATAACGTTAGTGAAGGTTCATCACGCCTCCCTGCTAGGAGGTGGGGGAAACACATACATAAAACCAGCAGGCACAGAAAAATCCATGGTCAAGAAAAAAATGCCTGGTACAGGAAAAATGTATGGTACCAAAAAAGCACTTGTACCAAAAAAGCACTGGTACTGAAAAAATATTGCTACCAAAAAGGCACTGGTATTGTGGTACAGTGAAAAAAAAAAATACTGATCTCACAATGCACTGAGATTACGAGTCATGGAAAACACCAGTGACAGCACTGATCTCCATTTCATTGCCCAAAGATTGCAGCTGCTACAGCATGTGGCAGGCAGTCACTGGCGAATCGGGGCGGAAGTGATGAGGCTGCAGATTGGCACCCTGTGCCCCCCTCATGTGAGAAGCCATAGGGCTGGACTGGGGATGGCGTCTCCATAGTGATATCCTCACCAAGGTCGGGGGTCAGTGCCAGAGGTATCAGCAGGGGCATCAGAGACAATAGCTGCACAGTATCATGCAACAGAGGTGGCAGCAGCTGTGGCATCAGGTGTAGCAGGTGCTGCACCGACGATGGCAGTTGAGGAGGGGGGCACATACAGGAACCACAGACAGAAATCTGCCAAGCA
This sequence comes from Schistocerca americana, assembly GCF_021461395.2. NCBI lineage: Eukaryota > Metazoa > Arthropoda > Insecta > Orthoptera > Acrididae > Schistocerca > Schistocerca americana. The sequence goes on along the minus strand of NC_060120.1, from coordinate 968,806,941 downwards.
ACAATCCCCACTGCAGCACGACCAAAACCATCTGCAACACAGGAACAGGCGGTGGCAGCAACAGGGCAGGTGGTGGGCCCTCCGGAACAGATCCTGCCATGCACAGCTGCAGCTGGTCAAAGTGACAGGATGTTCACCTGTCAGAAGTGTGGACAACACACGGATGCCAGCCCTGGTGATGCTTGGTGACAGCAGAAACCCAGTTCAGCCAGTGGCCAAAACCATCAGCCCAAACAGGCACATCCTACCATAACTGTGGTGGAGCTGGCAATGTCGGTGGACACAGCACTGGATGTAGCAAGTGAAGGAGGGTCCATGGTTGGCATACATGTAGCAGCTCCAATGGGTTCTTGTCATGTCATTTGTGTTTTCTGTGAGTTGTAATCTCAGTGCCTTGTAAGATCAGTGCTTTTTTTCATGGTACTGTACATTTTAGTACCTGCACTTTTTCAATACAAATTCAAAAAACAGTCTAAAGCAGCATCAGGCGACCTGCCAGATACATACTTCCGCATCTGAGTTTTAAATGTCCAAACCATGTTTTCAGCCTCACCATTAGATTGAGGACGAAATGCGGGAGTTGTGAGATAGCCTGGCAAAAACATGCAAATTCTCAAGAAACAAACTGAGGGTTATTGTCAGTGACTACGGTATATAGAGGTCCCTCAATTACAAAAATTAACAAAAATCTTAGACAGAACCAAAATACTGACTTTGGATGGACAACATGCCATTCAGGAAACCCTGGAACAAAAAATGGTTCAAATGGCTCTGAGCACTATGGGACTTAACATCTATGGTCATCAGTCCCCTAGAACTTAGAACTACTTAAACCTAACTAACCTAAGGACATCACACAACACCCAGTCATCACCAGGCAGAGAAAAATCCCTGACCCCGCCGGGAATAAACCTGGAACAGGCATTCACTACAGTGAGCCAATACTGATTTGGAAAGGGCCCACAAAATCGACAAGTAGACACTCCCATGGGCACTGTGGTGTCTACCAGAGGAAAAAGACACCAGTGGAGCCACCTGTTGCTGAACACAGTGAGTGCAAGTGGCGATAACCCCAGTAATGTGCACATTTACGCCCAGCCAGTACACATGCCAGTGGTCGAAAGGTTTGGTACAAGAGGTCCCCACCAATGACCGACATGCAGAAGCCACAGTACATTACAGCTTAAGGATTCAGGAATCACAGCCCTTGGGGCAGTGCCCTCTATAGTTAACAAAAGATCCCTGGCCAACACAGAAAGGCACAGCTGGAGGGAGAAGCAATTATGCTAGGGATCCAAGACATGATCTGGGGGCTTTTTGGCCAACTGTGCTGCACAAAAGAGAGGACTTGACTAAGTTTAAGATCTGCAGTGATGGCTGATGCTATTGTGGTGCTAATGACGGGAAAACCATTGACTGCATTCTGGTTCTCAGTATCTAAATAGAAACAAAGCAACTCGTCCTAATCAAACGCCACACCTGGTCTGATCAGAAGGCAAGATAGGGCGTCAGTGTTGGTGTATTGCAGCATCGGCTGGTAATTGACCTGATGATCATAACAGAAGAGGAAGAGAGACTATTGCTGCAAATGATGCACTGCCTTATCTGTCAAGGAAGCTGACAGGTTAAAAAGAGGGCTTCTGATCCATGATTAAATGGAACTTTGAACCACACAAGAAGACATGAAATTTCTTGAGGATGAACACAATTGCTAAAGACCCCTTTTCAATCTGAGAATACTGCTTCTGAGCAGGAGTTAAAGTCTTAGAGGTGTAAGCAATGGGTCGTTCAGACTCGTCTGTGTATTTGTGCATGAACAGTGTACTGAGAGACATCTGTAGCCAACATGAGATGCTGATTCAGCTGAAAAGTGGCCAGACATGGGGCACATTGAAGCTTAGATTTAAGCAAAGCAAATGCTCAGTCACAAGCTATGGAACAGAAAAGGATACATTTTTATGCAAAAGTGCATGCAGGGGGCGAGCAACAGTGGTTATTTCAGGTAAAAACTTATGGTAGTATACAACATTATCTAAAAAGGCCAGCAGTTCCTTAACAGTGGTTGGCTGCAGCAAATCTGCAGTTGTGTCAACATGGCAATGCAGTGGCTTGACCCCTGTGTGAGTAATCTCAAAACCTAGGTACTCAACTGACAGCTGCAGAAACTGAGATTTCGCAAGACTGCATTTGAGACCTGCAGACTGCAAAAAGCAAACAGCAGTCAGAGATTTCTAAGGTGGTCTTCAGTGGAAGAATCCAAAACAGTTACATCAGTGAGGTAATTGATACATTTGGACAGAAAGGCTGTCAGCTGTTCTAAAAAATGCTGAAAAAATCAAGGGCGTGCTAGTGATGCCTAAAAGGGAAGCGTTGATATTGGTACAGGCTGAAAGATATATTGACAACAAGAAGGCACCTAGTGGCCTCATCCAAGTGGAGCTAGAGGTATGCTTCCAACAAACCATTGTTGGAAAAGTAGTGGCTGCCTGATAATTTTGTGAGCAGCTTGTCAGGCTAGACCAAAGGGGATGCATCTATGGTAGACTGTGCATTAATCATGACACTGAAGTTGCCTCAGAGGCAGAGCTTACCCATCAGCTTCTCAACAATGACCAATAGTGTAGCCCATTCACTGGAAGAAATAGACCAAATGACATGGAGCAACATAAAATGGTCTAATTTGGCCTTGATAGAGGCACGCAGAGCAACAGGTATCTTTCACGCCTGAAAAAGAAATGAGGGCGAGCAGACTCTTTCATGCCAATGTGGGCCTGAAAACCAGTAGCAGAACTGAGCCCAGGGGGAAACAGACACGAAAGTGCAGAGCAGAGCAGCTGATATGGAACTTGATCTGACACTAAGTTTACCTCATCAGCAATGGAGAAACTGAAAGCATTAAATGCATCAAACTCTAACAGGTCTGTGGTATGGGAATGATCTACAACAAGGATGATGTGAGGGTGAAAAACAGATTTGTAAGAGGCAGGAATGGAAAATTGATCTAGAATAGGAATCTGGTGTTTATTGTAGCTAGTCAAGTTTCATGAAAGCTATGTGATGGGAGGGGAACCAAAGTCTATGCATGATTGTGCATTTCCTAAAGTCACTGCAGCTCTTGTGTCCACTTGCATTTTTAGTGGTGTATCAAACACACTCAAGTCAATAAACAATTTGTTCTGGGAGACAGTCATTGTATAGATACAGATTATGTCCATCGATACTACTGTGTATACCACAATTGAAGAGGAGTTACACACTAATCCAGTGTGTCTTTTCTTTTGACACTTATTGCAAACAGCCCAATGCTTAGGACACACAGCATACTCCTGTTGGATGAAGCAGCATGGTCAAGACAGAAGAAGGGCACGCAGCTGCATTTGTGACGTGGCCTTGCTGCTGTGACCATAACTGATGCTGCCCTTGCAACACTGAGCTGAAGGCTGTACAGCTGCAGTGGCTTCTCTGTCATCCTGAACACTTGCGGTGTACCAAACAGGGCTTGACAGAGCAACTTCTTATGCCTCCCCTCATGCTGCAATACGATTGCCTGTGGTCCGTGACACTTCAAAGGACTGTGCTATATTGAGCACACCTTTTAAGTGTCAGACTCACACACTGAAGTGCTTTTCCACTGATTTCCCTAGCAGGGGCCAGATGAATAATAACATCACACATCATATGATCAATATAGGATTCGTGATGTGCACTACTGACAAATTTACAACGATGGAACAATGGATCAACACGTGTAACTCTGCAGCCTAGGCTTTTTAAGATGAGTTTGAGTGTTTCTGACAATGGTAAAATTCTACACACATCACAATGAAATGTGTTCAGTAATGGGTTGAGAAGCTCACACATTTCATCAAGTGATAAGCAAAGGCACAAAATGGCACAACAACTGATAATTGTGGGGCAGAAGCAAAGAAACAAAGAATGCGCTACAAGGATTTGCATTGCCCATTTGAGAAACCTGAAAATGTTGGTGTCACAATCTTCAACTGACTCATCATATGCCAGAAAGGGTGACAGTTGCACTGACAGGAGAGAAACCTTCCGCAAGCACTCAGATGCCACTTGATTGAGAGCGGTAGCAAGAGCCTGCTTTTGTTCTGCAAAAGCTTGCTGCTGTGCAATGATATGTTGGCATATCTCTTCCATTGAGATGTAAGTCAGTGACTTTGCACTGACACTAACATGCAGATAAAATCTAATCCTCACTTGCTGCCAAGTTTGCTACAGCAAGAACAAATACGATTTATGGAATATAGCACTTTACAGAGCAACATGTAAAATGCAATGAAGTACAGGTTGTGCATAGCACTGAACACATTGACACATACCCAAGTGCTGCCTCAGTTAGGTGGTTTGCAAACAGTTAGAAAAACTTTTGCTCACTTCCACATAAGTAACACTACATGCAGACTGTTGGGTTTCACATATGTCATCCTGGAGGGGTGATGTTTGATGTTTGGATGAGGGCAGGTGGTGGCATAGGAAGGGCATGCTGCAAACCATTAAATTAACAATGCCAAAATCTGTATATAATTATACCAATGCTATACTGATATAGGACGAAGGCAAACTGAAAAAGTAAAGCTTAAGGAAAGATCCACTTTAACTTGGCAATAGTGCAAACCACATGGTTAACACCTGAAGCACTAAACAACACAAATCTAAATAAATACAGGTAAATAGCAGCAGTGGCTGTAGTTCACTTTTAATAAAAGTTGCATAATAGCAGCTGATAGTTAATCAGCCACCAGAGCTTAATATTTACCCATCCAAGTGTCCTCAGTTGGTGCGGGTAATGTTATGCATATTGACATGCCCATTTCCTGAGCAGCTTTTAATCAATTGTTAATTAATCAATTGTTAAAGCAGATGGTGAATCTTATCTGCTAAAGCACATTAGCTTTACACAGAATCCCTCAAATTGACATTCTAATGCTTCCCTATCTCATGAGAAGGAATTTTTTTAAGCAACAAATAATTCTACTAATGATATATAAACTGTGTTGTGGATAATAAATCAACCAGGAAAGTACTGAAATATGTGACTGGATGTGTCTGTTTTTGTCGAATCCACATTCTGTAACTTCTGCTGAACCTGATGTCATAGTTCTATTTCACAGTCAGCAAGTGCAGTGGTATCTCTGAAGAGAAAGAAACACAGCAAAAGGAGCCAACTTAAAAAAGCTAAGAAAGTTTATTCACAAAGCAACTATATCTCACACTAGCAAGATGCTGCAGCTTCTATTGAATGTTCTTCCAAGAGGCCTGGTGTTCATACACCTACAGCACAACTGGTATATTGAATGGTATCTTTGAAGGTAAGGAAAGAAGAAGTGTAGGTCAACATACAGGTTCATAAAAAGGAAGAACCACCCTGACCACACTCAATTTTTCTCATAAAAAACCTTAAAAGTTAAAAGAAATATAAATTTCACATAGATTGTGCATTCCTCTCCAATGTTCCTAAAGGAGTTCTGTAATCTGATGCAAAAATCTTTTACAGTTCACTGGAAGACATGAGGCAGGAAACTGGAAATCCCTCAAATGTCCTAAGCAATGTAATAGAGCATCTTATTAGCCATTCATTCTATAATATGTCAGAATACTTGAACTCTGGGGTGTAAATTTCAGTTAATACTAATGTTCATATTAATCAGTCTTTTACTATCCAGCACATACAAACTGATAGTGTTCTGTGTAAACTTTCTTAGCTACTTAATGTTAGTTTAAATTATTAGAGAAAACAGCAAATTTGTGGTGTAATATCGTATCTGAAATGAAAGTAGAAAATGTGAGAGCTTGTAGAGTGGATCATAACAAGCATATTTCACATAGCAACCAGTGTCCACATCTCTTAGTGTACGGAACAAAGCATCATTGAACAGTACCATGTGCTGCCAAGAGTGTAGGCATGGTATCATGTCTACAGGATAATGTTTTCAATGTATTTGTGGCATCAAGGTAAATGAGAAGCTGGGGTGAAGTTTTATAACCTTTATTTGAAAACAGTTACAGAAAGTGCTCGAAATTATGCCATCCTCCTTGCATGCATGCCGTGAAATGACACTGGTGTGACTGTCAGACTCTTTCAAACACTCCTGGCGAAATGAAAATTACATCAGAGGGAAGAAAAAATTTGTGGGCATCAAGTTGGGGGAATGTGCATGTCATGACACTGGCCAACCATACCCAATCCATTTCTCACCAAATGTTTCATCCAAATACATTCACATTGCATGTGAAAAGTGTGCAGGTTGCACGTTGAGTGGAACATGTTCCAACAACTCTCACAGAATTTCTCATAAGAAGATTAGATATCTGTGTTCGTTCAGTCACTAGGCTGAATGTACAGACTGCCCAGATTATAGCCTACCAAACTGGCCCAAATGTTGACAGTGAAGTGATCGTGGTGGCCATGAACAAAGGCAGTTTGCAGATTTTCCTATGCCCACAAGTGTTGAGTGTGGTTGTTGAACATACCCTCTCATATAAAAGATGCCTCGTCTGTAAAAAGTGGACAGTTCATAAATTCTGGTTGAATGACACTCCTTGGCAAAAGCCATTGGCAGCATTCAGTTCAATATGAAAACTCATCTGAGTTAAGGCCATGAACCATGTGAAGGCAGCAGGGGTGCAAGTCATCTTCATGTCACATGCACCAAATTGTGGAAGGCTTACACTCATTTCCCATGCAACATGCTGCAGGCTTGTTGAGGGTGTATTTTCCAGCAGCTAAAGCCTCCTCTTCAAGCCCTGGTGTACACACTGTGCATTGATGATTGCATCAATCAGGCCTTTGTATCAGTAACACAAAATGAATACATATGGTTTCGAAATAGGCCTTAAATTCACATATGCCATCATGAGGACATGCCAGTGGAAATCTCTCTCTCATAGGTCCGCAGCTCATGGTCTGGTGGCTAGCTTTGCTGCCTCTGGATCACGGAGTCCCAGGTTCGATTCCCACCCATTATGGGGATTTTCTCTGCCCAGGGACTCGATGTTTATGTTGTCCTCATCATTTCATCATCATCATCATCATCATCATCATTCATGACAGTGGCTAGACCGGACTGTGAAAAAAGTTGGACTGTGTAAAAATTGGAACTTTGTAAGGGCGCTGATGACTGCGCAGTTGAACACCCCAGAACCAAACATCATCATCATCTCTCTCATAGGGACCTGTCGCTGGCATGGATCTGGCACAAGAAAATTTGGAAACAACTGAAAATACAAATGTTGGGCAGCATGAGCATTTCCATCCACCACCCTGTAAGCACATGTCTACCATTTTCTCCCAAGAACAGTGTTCCATTTCCTGTCTGCTCCACACAGTAACAAACACAGAGGTATCCCCATTCCATGGCAAACTCATGCAGGGTGAACCAAACTCCATGGTGTGCACATGTGCTGCCTCCTATGAATCACCTGTCAAACAGGCATTTGAAAAGCTAAAAGCAACATGCTCATATCCCAGAAAGAGGGGAAAACCCATAGTGTTATTCTGCCTGGCATATCTGGAATATGTTGACTACCGTCCTTGCAAATAAAGGTCATAAAACTTCAAGCAGACATATCTTTTACCTTGATGTCACAAATACACTGAAATCATGATGGCTCGGATGGTGTGTTGTGTGCCTAACCTCTTAGCTGTGCGTGATGCTGTTCAATGATGCCTAGTGCCTTACACTGTGGGATGGGGACATGGGTTGTTACGTGAAATATGCTTTTTATGACCAACTCTACCAACCCTCTCATTTTCTGCATTCATTTCAGATACACCATAAATAAAGAAATACAAGAGTAATTTCTGTGATCACCATAGCTAAATAATTACTATTTTGCATGGAATAAATGTAGCATTCAAAATGCAGTTGATGTAAACACAGGAATAATGAAACTTCCTGGCAGATTAAAACTGTGTGCCGGACTGAGACTCGAACTCAGGACCATTGCCTTTCGCGGGCAAGTGCTCCACCAACTGAGCTACCCAAGCATGACTCACGCCCCATCCTCACAGCTTTACTTCTGCCAGTACCTTGCCTCCTACCTTCCAAACTTTACAGAAGCTCTCCTGTGAACCTTGCAGAACTAGCACTCCTGAAAGAAAGAATATTGCAGAGACATGACTTAGCCACAGCGTGGGGGATGTTTCCAGAATGAGATTTTCACTCTGCAGCAAAGTGTGTGCTGATATGAAACTTCCTGGCAGATTAAAACTGTGTGCCAGATCAAGACTCGAACTCAGGACCTTTGCCTTTTGCGGGCAAGTGCTCTACCAAAGGTCCCAAGTTCGAGTCTCGGTCCAGCACACAGTTTTAATCTGCCAGGAAGTTTCATTTCAGCACACACTCTGCTGCAGAGTGAAAATCTCATTCTGGAACAGTAATAATGAGTACATAACTGTATTATTCCAGCTGAAAACACCCAAAATATGCCTTGGCGTAAATAAAGTTATGGAAAAGTGGAGTACTTTCAGTAATTTAATTCACAGCCATGTAGCTCAACCACCATTATCATAGGTAAGATATTTTCCATGTTTCTTGAGAAGTGCTTCAATTGCATGGCTAATCAACAATACTGTGGTGTCTAGAAATACGACTGGCAAGATCCTCCTCTGTGATGGATGTGCTTTTAGTATTTAGAGTCATGACTACTACAGTACTTTGACTATTAAGAAGTACCTACATAAGAGTAATTAGTGTTAAGTATCACATGGAAATGGCACTGTTTACTTAGAAGATTAAGTCATAATTATTCCATTTTGAGGGGGTTCTCAAATGTCACAGGAGGCATTCTTTATGGAGGCATGTTCCCCATTCACCATGTGACTGCCACCTTCAAAACCAAAGAAAACTTTGTGCAAAATTGGATTTTTAATCAAGTCATTTCCAATAACTTTTTTAAACATTGTAGAATGAGCTGCATCAATTATTATAACAAATATATTTGCAGGTGAACTAAACTAAAGGTGAAAGTTCTTAAATGTTGAAGATGTTAGTTCATCACAATGCATAGGAAAATATAATTTAGCCAAAACCATATGGATCCTGACACATCACTGCTGGTACTCAATGCATCATTGAAATAAAGCTGTTATCAACTACAAGGTTAGCTTGAACACTTAAGTCAAAGACTAGGGTGCACCTGCACATGCATTGTGCAATCCTGTAGTAACAGTACAACCTCCCTGTTATGTTAAAATTCCAGGAATGAAACAACAAACAAAAATGAAATATGATGAGGATATGCAACTATTAACCTACAAGTAAATGATGGGTAGCACATAGAATATGGAATTCTGGAAAGGTCAGTCATGTTAATATTGTACGAAGCAATTTCCTTATTACAGTTTTATCAATGACATGTAACAGAAGTATATGACAGCAGTACGGAAGGAATTAAATACGGAAAAGAAGTTTATTCATAAGGGGAAGAGTAAGAATTAACATCATAAGGTTAACACATGACATGCAAGAAAGAAAACAGACACACAGATGGACAAAGATGTGAAAATCACATATAGTGTTGACAACATGGCAGAGATACTGGTTCACTATTAGGTGTAAGGAAAATCTGCCAATGGTAACATACAAATCTTTAATCTCCTCATCAATGTAGACTGGTTTTAAGATGCAGTTTACTGAGTGGTTTGTTCCAGAATCAGAGAAAACGAGAAAGATTTAATATGAAACTTTCTGGCAGATTAAAACTGTGTGCCCGACCGGTCGGGCACACAGTTTTAATCTGCCAGAAAGTTTCATATCAGCGCACACTCCGCTGCAGAGTGAAAATCTCATTCAAGACACTGGATGTATCTCACCCACTATTGCAGCTATGGTATGATGATAGGTATTTCACATGAGAGAAGAAGTATGGAGAACCCAGTCACTAAAAAACCAATGAACGAAATATACCATGTGCAAATCATGTTGCTTATCCGATCACATTCATTGTAACTGAGCAAAGGAAATATTTATGTGATCAGATAACTGAATGCTACAGAAATGTTTTACATAAGCATTTATGGCTAACTTTGTGTGTGAAATTTTTTATTATTTGTGGCATGTTGAACTTCAAAACAGTTAAGATTTTGTAGTCCTAAAGACTGGACTCTTTCCCATGACACACAGTCTTATCAAAGGCAACTTCAGCACATGCTCCAGCAAAGTTGAGAGAACAGCTTCTGACAAGGTCATCCAAGGTGGACAGGCTTCTAAAGAGGAGCCAGGGAGCAGGGATACTGTATAGGCAAAGGGAATCCATTCTTCTTAGGGGTGTAAACCCCAATGGAAAATCCTGGTCTTCAGGTTGGGTTGGCCATGGGGCTAATAACATTACCACATAAAATGGAATTGTTTCAATACCACAGACTAGCCTTGGAAGGGTACTGATTACAGGGTGACAATAAAGCAGAGAAAAAAGTTAATGAGAAGGAAAATGGCTGTCATGATAGCCACATGGAATGTGATAGGAAAGCCCAAAAGGAGGCTTGAAAATATGGAGGAGGACCTTGAAGCAATGGAAGTCAGAGATTGGAAAGTAATAGTCAAAGAAGAATGGAGGCAGGCAACAAAGGGAGCTAAAGTCCTAAAAGTTCTGTAGCACTGACCTTTAAGTAAGTAAGTAAACACTGCACTAATTTTTGTTTTATTTGAGGTGGAAATACAGGTTGGAAAAATAGAACTGGGTTGGGAAATATTTATAAGAGTGATGGGAAAATGACAGTTATTAACATTTAGGACAACTTCCCATCACAAAATTTGCTGTAAATCATGATTTTGATGCACAGATCAGTATCTGTCTAGGTGGATTTTTCTTTGTAGATATCTGTCAGTGGTTTTTGAATACCATGGAATTAGAACTTTTGGAGCCTCTGTTTTCCATTTTTTCTGATGAGACCTGGTTCAGCCTGCCATGTGAACTCACATAACATGCACCATTATGCATCAAAAAATTACCATCACTACTTTGTAAAGCTGTTGCACAATCTCAAGATTGGTATTCGGAGCACAGTATCTGGAGTCCACTTTGTAATATGATTCTTTCACCACACTGTCAATGCTAAACAGGACTCCAGAAACTGTTTAATCCATATATGGATCAATTCGCAGACAACGACAGTCTGTATGAATATTTTCAGCCAGCAAGACAGAGCAATGACACTCACAGTCTTGACCATCTTGTCATGAGTGCATGAGGTGTTCAGTGAATAGACGACAACTAGCAAAGTCAGTGCAATCTTCTGGTTACTTTAATCCCCTAATGACTCTCCCTGTGAGTTTTACCTGTGGGACAAACTGAAAGGTCGGGTATACTCAAGTAATTTTCACAAACTGAAAGAACTACAACAGAAAATTAAAAATGTGACTGCTGCCATCTCTGAGGCAGAGTTGCTACACATGTCTCAGAGTTTGAAAACTTGAGCACTGTGCTGCGTTAACATCAGTGATGGCCATGTCCACCATTCTCTTTGATGTTAATTAGCAAGGACCAGTCCCCACGTCAGCCTTATTGTAAATATTTTATGGGCCAGTTTTATTTTACCCACTCAGTACTTTTCTAGAGTATTTTCCTACAATCTACGACTGTTTGAATGATCATCCAAGAATCCTCTGATATATTTTACTGTGTTGAGCCAGGTAAATTGGATACGCCAAGGATTAGCTGCCTAGTGGTCAACTTTTTGCATAATATTAATATGACCTGTGACTTCTTAGGGTATAGATTAACACCCAGGTTTTGAGTTCATCATGTTACTGCACAATGGTAATCATTTATAACTTATAGAGAAACAAATTTTCTTAGGGCTGATGCTTAGTTAAACTTGCATTGTAGTGATAAGAATTTAGTACAGATGAAACATCATTGATGTATAGGTAAAATTGTGGAACTCACTGCATATTTGAAAAGGCATTAAAGTCTCCCATTAGAGACACTACACACACTAGACATATGTCCTTAGGAGAGCAGAGCAGCATACTGTTCCAACAATCAGAACAATATGACCACCTTTCCTGACCTTTTCAGTTGTAATTTGATGAGTTATTATGTAACATACTCAAATGCATGCAGTTATATATAGAAATTAGCTTGATTTTGTAATTTAGCTTCCTAGCATTTTACTAGTCCCCATTTATTTCGTTTTAAACGGAGCATCTGATGGCAGTTTTCCAAGAAATTTAGTATGGTTGTGATAATATTTGTATGACTTAAGAATTAAATTAAAAAATACAATAAAATATTTTATTACCAAATGAATTCTGTAGAAGTTAGGACAGCAGCCTCAGATAACAAAAGACTTTTCTCAATATTACAGATGTTATTTTTTCTCTGTTATGAAAATAGGATATAATGATTGATGGAACAACCTGATATGACTGACTAGCTATAACGGTGATTAGTAAAGCTGAACAAGTCATCTTCCTCAATGGCTTACCTAACACTCATGACTGTAAAACACACGCAGTGAGAAGATTGCTGAGTAAAAGTAACTTTCAGGTGAAGTAGAAGGCATATGGAAACAAAAGCTTATGTGCATCATTCTAGTAGGAATATAAATATTATGAGAAGGAAAGTTGCTACTCACCATATAGCGGAGATGCTGAGTCGCAGATAGGCACAACAAAAAGATTTTCACACATAAAGCTTTCGGCCGACCGCCTTTGTCAGCAATAGACACATATACACATGCACACACTCAAGCAAATGCAGCTCACACACATGACTGCAGTCTCAGGCAACTGAAATAACACTGTGAGCAGCAGCACCAGCGCATGATGGGAATGGCGACTGGGTGGGGGAAGGGAGGAGTCTGGAGCGAGGAGGGATAGTTTGGTGGGGATGAAGGACAGTGAAGTGCTGCAGGTTGAACAGTGGTAAGGGGAGAGGTAGGGAAGAGGGCAGAAGTAGTGGAAAAAGAGAGAAATAGAGAGAAATAAAAAAATAAAATAAAATAAATTAAAGACTGGGTGTGGTGGTGGAATGACAGCTGTGTTATGCTGGAATGGGAGCAGGGAAGGGGCTGGATGGGTGAGGACAGCGACTAACGAAGGTTGAGGCCAGGAGGGTTATGGGAACATAGTATGCATTGCAGGGAAATTTCCCCCCTGTGCATTTCAGAAAAGCTGATGTTAATGGGAAGGATCCATCTGGCACATGCTGTGATGCAGTCACTGAAATGAAGGATACCATATGTTTCAGTATGTTCAGCAACAGGGTGGTCCATTTGTTTCTTGGCCACAGTTTGTCAGTAGCTATTTATGCGGACAGACAGCTTGTTGGTTGTCATGCCTACTTAGAATGCAGCACAGTGGTTGCAACTTAGCTTGTTGACCACATGACTGATTTCACAGGTAGCCCTGCCTTTGATGGGGTAGGTGATATTGGTGACTGGAGTGGAGTAGGTGGTGGTGGGAGTATGTATGGGACAGGTCTTGCATCTAGGGGCATGAGCCATGAGGTAACAGATTCAGAGTAGTAGGTTGTGTAAGGATGGATGAGTATATTGTGTAGGTTCAGTGCACAGTGGACTACCACTGCGGGAGGGGTGGGAAGGATAGTGGGCAGGGCATTTCTCATTTCAGGGCATGAAGAGAAGTAATCGAAACCCTGGCACAGAATGTAATTCAGTTGCTCCAGTCCTGGGTGGTACTGAGTTAGAGGGGAATGCTCCTCTGTGGCCAGACGGTTGGGCTTTGGGAGGTGGTGGGAGACTGGAAAGATAAGGCACGGGAGATTTGTTTTTGTACAAGGTTGGGAGGGTAATTACGGTCAGTGAAGGCTTCACTGACACCCTCGGTATATTTCAGAAGGGACTGCTCGTCACTGCAGATGCGACGACCTTGGGTGGCTAGGCTGTATGGAAAAGATTCCTGGTATGGAATGGGTGGCAGCTGTCAAAGTGGAGGTATTGCTGGAGGTTAGTAGGTCTGATACAGACAGAGGTACTGATTTGGCCATCTTTTTTAGGTGGAGGTTAATATCTAGAAAGGTGGCTTGTTGGGCTGAGTAGGACCAGGTACCTGTGGTCTAGGGGTAGCGTCTTTGATTCATAATCAAAAACGTCTTCGGTCCCGGGTTTGATCCCCACCACTGCCTAAATTTTGATAAATAATCAGCATTGGCGGCCGAAGACTTCTGGCATAAGAAGTCAGCCTAATTCTGCCAACGGCCTTGTCAAAGAGGGCGGAGAAGCGGATAAAGGTTCAGGGGTGGGAAATTGCCCCTAAGGCGGAAGAATCAGCAATGATCAACGACATGAGGATGCAGAAGGCAATGGAAACCACTGCATTAAAGACACGTAATGTGTATCCACAGGACATGTGGCCTGTAATTGAAGAAGTGTCATGATGATCTCTCCATTGGCAAAAGATTCCGGAATAGTCCCCCATTCAGATCTCCGGGAGGGGACTGCCAAGGGCGAGGTTACCATGAGAAAAAGATTGAATAATCAACGAAAGGATAACGTTCTACGAGTCGGGACGTGGAATGTCAGAAGCTTGACGTGGTAGGGAAACTATAAAATCTGAAAAGGGAAATGCAAAGGCTCAATCTAGATATAGTAGGGGTCAGTGAAGAGAAGTGGAAGAAAGACAAGGATTTCTGGTCAGATGAGTATCGGGTAATATCAACAGCAGCAGAAAATGGTATAACAGGTGTAGGATTCATTATGAATAGGAAGGTAGGGCAGAGGGTGGGTTACTGTGAACAGTTCAGTGACCGGATTGCTCTAATCATGATCAACAGCAGACCAACACCGACAACGATAGTTCAGGTATACATGCCGACGTCGCAAGCTGAAGATGAACAGATAGAGAAAGTGTATGAGGATACTGAAAGGGTAATGCAGTATGTAAAGGGGGACGAAAATCTAATAGTCATGGATGACTGGAATGCAGTTGTAGGGGAAGAAGTAGAAGAAAAGGTTACAGGAGAATATGGGCTTGGGACAAGGAATGAAAGAGGAGAAAGACTAATTGAGTTCTGTAAAAAGTTTCAGCTAGTAATAGTGAATACCTTGTTCAAGAATCACAAGACGAGGAGGTATACTTGGAAAAGGCTGGGAGATACGGGAAGATTTCAATTAGATTACATCATGGTCAAACAGAGATTCCGAAATCAGATACTGGATTGTAAGGCATACCCAGGAGCAGATATAGACTCAGATCACAATATAGTAGTGATGAAGAGTAGGCTGAAGTTCAAGACATTAGTCAGGAAGAATCAATACGCAAAGAAGTGGGATACGGAAGTACTAAGGAATGACGAGATACGTTTGAAGTTCTCTAACGCTATAGATACAGCAATAAGGAATAGCGCAGTAGGTAGTACAGTTGAAGAGGAATGGACATCTCTAAAAAGGGCCATCACAGAAGTTGGGAAGGAAAACATACGTACAAAGAAGGTAGCTGCGAAGAAACCATGGGTAACAGAAGAAATACTTCAGTTGATTGATGAAAGAAAGAAATACAAACATGTTCTGGGAAAATCAGGAATACAGAAATACAAGTCGCTGAGGAATGAAATAAATAGGAAGTGCAGGGAAGCTAAGACGAAATGGCTGCAGGAAAAATGTGAAGACATCGAAAAAGATATGATTGTCGGAAGGACAGACTCAGCATACAGGAAAGTCAAAACAACCTTTGGTGACATTAAAAGCAATGGTGGTAACATTAAGAGTGCAACAGAAATAGCACTGTTAAATGTAGAGGAGAGAGTGGATAGGTGGAAAGAATACATTGAAAGCCTCTGTGAGGGTGAAGATTTGTCTGATGTGATAGAAGAAGAAACAGGAGTCGATTTAGAAGAGATAGGGGATCCAGTATTAGAATTGGAATTTAAAAGAGCTTTGGAGGACTTCCGGTCAAATAAGGCAGAAAGGGTAGATAACATTCCATCAGAATTTCTAAAATCATTGGGGGAAGTGGCAACAAAATGATTATTCACGTTAGTGTGTAGAATATATGAGTCTGGCGACATACCATCTGACTTTCGGAAAAGCATCATCCACACAATTCCGAAGACGGCAAGAGCTGACAAGTGTGAGAATTATTGCACAATCAGCTTAACAGCTCATGCATCGAAGCTGCTTACAAGAATAATATACAGAAGAATGGAAAAGAAAATTGAGAATGCACTAGGTGACGATCAGTTTGGTTTTAGGAAAAGCAAAGGGACGAGAGAGGCAATTCTGACGTTACGGCTAATAATGGAAGCAAGGCTAAAGAAAAATCAAGACACGTTCATAGGATTTGTCGACCTGGAAAAAGTGTTCGACAATATAAAATGGTGCAAGCTGTTCGAGATTCTGAAAAAAGTAGGGGTAAGCTATAGGGAGAGACGGGTCATATACAATATGTACAACAACCAAGAGGGAATAATAAGAGTGGACGATCATGAACGAAGTGCTCGTATTAAGAAGGGTGTAAGACAAGGCTGTAGCCTTTCGCCCCTACTCTTCAATTGGTACATCAAGGAAGCAATGATGGAAATAAAAGAAAGATTCAGGA
Organism: Schistocerca americana; assembly: GCF_021461395.2. NCBI lineage: Eukaryota > Metazoa > Arthropoda > Insecta > Orthoptera > Acrididae > Schistocerca > Schistocerca americana. The sequence goes on along the minus strand of NC_060120.1, from coordinate 968,790,415 downwards.
GTGGAATTAAAAATACAAGGTGAAAGGATATCAATGATACGATTCGCTGATGACATTGCTATCCTGAGTGAAAGTGAAGAAGAGTTAAATGATCTGCTGAACGGAATGAACAGTCTAATGGGTACACAGTATGGTTTGAGAGTAAATCGGAGAAAGACGAAGGTAATGTGAAATAGTAGAAATGAGAACAGCGAGAAACTTAACATCAGGATTGATGGTCACGAAGTCAATGAAGTTAAGGAATTCTGCTACCTAGGCAGCAAAATAACCAATGATGGATGGAGCAAGGAGGACATCAAAAGCAGACTCGCTATGGCAAAAAAGGCATTTCTGCCCAAGAGAAGTCTACTAATATCAAATACTGGCCTTAATTTGAGGAAGAAATTTCTGAGGATGTACATCTGGAGTACAGGATTGTATGGTAGTGAAACATGGACTGTGGGAAAACTGGAACAGAAGAGAATCGAAGCATTTGAGATGTGGTGCTATAGACGAATGTTGAAAATTAGGTGGACTGATAAGGTAAGGAACGAGGAGGTTCTACGCAGAATCGGAGAGGAAAGGAATATGTGGAAAACACTGATAAGGAGAAGGTACAGGATGATAGGTCATCTGCTAAGACATGAGGGAATGACTTCCATGGTACTAGAGGGAGCTGTAGAGGGCAAAAACTGTAGAGGAAGACAGAGATTGGAATACGTCAAGCAAATAATTGAGGATGTAGGTTGCAAGTGCTACTCTGAGATGAAGAGGTTAGCACAGGAAAGGAATTCGTGGTGGGCCACATCAAACCAGTCAGTAGACTGATGAAAAAAAAAAAAAAAAAAGGGACCTGGTGAAGGAAATGAGGGAGAAGTTGTTCAGGTTCTGGAGGAATGTGGATAGGGTGTCCCCACCTTCAATCCAGATAGCAAAGATGTCATCAATGAATCTGAACTGGGTGAGGGGTTTAGGAATGATTCCTCTAGATGGCCTATGAATAGGTTGGCATAGGATGGTGCCATGTGGGTGCCCATAGCCATACCCCGTATTTTTTTGTAGGTAATGCCTTCAAAGGAGAAGTAATTGTGAGTGAGGATATAGATGGTCATGGAGACAATGAAGGGGCTGTTGGTTTGGAAACTGTTGGGCATTTGGAAAGGGAGTGGTCAATTGCAGTAAAGCCACAAGCATTAGGAATGTTAGTCTACAGAGAGGTGGCAGCAATAGTGATGAGCAAGGCACCATGTGGTAAAGGGACAGGAACTGTGGAGAATCAGTGAAGGAAATGGTTGGTATCTATTATATAGGAGGGTAGGTTCTGGGTAATAGGTTGAAGGTTTTCATCTACAAGAGCAGAGATTCTCTCAGTGGGGGCACAGTAACCAGCCACAATGTGGCATCCTGGGTGGTTAGGTTTATGGACTTTAGGAACATATAGAAGGTAGAAGTGTGGGGAGTGGTAAGGGTGAGCAGAGAGATGGACTCCAGGGAGAGGTTCTGGTATGGGCCTAAGGATTTGAGTAGTGACTGGAGATCCTGCTGGTTTACTGGAATGGGGTCACTGAGGCAAGGTTTGTAGGTGGAAGTATCTGACAGCCGGTGGAGACCTTCCACTGGGTAATCCTTGCAGTTCGGAACAACAGTGGTGGAACCTTTGTCTGCAGGTAGGATTATAATGCTGGGATCAGTTTTTGGATGGTGAAATGTGGCTCTTTCTCTGGATTTAAGGTTATTCCACATGTTGAGAGATTTGGGGAATGACAGAGAGGCAATGTTTGAAGTTATGAAACTCTGGAAAGGTAACAGGGGGAGGTATGACAGCAGTGGGGATGGATCACAGTTGGATGGAGAAGTGAACTGAGTTAAGAAGATTCAATATTGGTCTTTGGTTGGGTCTGATTGGTAAGGTTGGCAGCAAAAAAGTGTTTCCACTGTAGGGACTGGGAGAAGGAGAGAAGGTCTTTAACAAGTCCTGCATTTGGATTTGGGAGTGGGGCAAGAGGTGAGGCCTTTGGACAGACTGATATTTCTGTGGGGCTAAGGCTTCTGGAGGAAAAGGTTCATGACTGTGTTGCAGGTCTGTTTAGGTTCTGGATTCTGTGCGGTGGTGGGAGGGAGTATTGGAGGGTGGGGTGTGAGTAGTACATCTGTGAGACAGGGTTTGTCAGCTATGAGTGGGCGTGGGGGAGGTTAGGAGGCTGTTGTAGAGGTGGTTGACAGTGGCACTCCAAGCCAAGAGTAGGAAGGTGGAAAGGATGGAGAGCTTTTTGAGATGGCATCATGCATATTTCTCTAGTTCCTGCAGGGCAAGAGTTTCATTGTGTGTTATGGGTTCCAGGAATTTGGGAGTAGTAGTGGAAAAGGAGAGAAATAGAGAGAAATAAATAAATAAACAAAATAAAACAAAATAAAGTAAAACACTGGGTGTGGTGGTGGAATGACGGCTGTGAAATGCTGGAATGGGAGCAGGGAAGAGGCTGGATGGGTGAGGACAGCAACTAATGAAGGTTGAGGCCAGGAGGGTTATGGGAACACAGGATGTATTACAGGGAAAATTCCCACCTGCGCATTTCAGAAAAGCATGTTTTGGTGTGAAGGATCCATACGGCACAGGCTGTGATACAGTCATTGAAATGAAGGATATCAAGTGTTTCAGCTTCTTCAACAAGAGGGTGGTCCACTTGTTTCTTGGCCGCAATTTGTCGGTGGCCATTCGTGCGGACAGACAGCTTGTTAGTTGTCATGCATACTTAGAATGCAGCACTCCTGCAGGGCAAGAGTTTTGATGTGTGTTATGGATCTGTACTAGTGTTGACCTATGATGTGTCACTTCATGACAGAAATCTGCCAAGGACGGTACTTCTATTTATGGCATGTATTGGTTAGAAATATGCACCAATGATGACTGATACCAGTCAAAATTGATTTGCAACAAGATAAATAAAATTATGTTTTTGAGACTGGTTGCTATATTCTTTATAATTTTATATTCCATGGTAGCTGCACAGAAAGGGAACCTTATGAAGCCCAACATTCATAAAATTATATATCACACTTTTTCAGAAAATAGTATGCAAATGATTTCTAATGTTTCCACACCACTTCATATGACAGTGTACTTTCTCTCTTTTCCTCTGTAAGTTTTAGTTGTAATAAATTCCTTACACCAAATATTTTTCTTGTTTTACTATAAACTAACCTGTAAGTATTTGGATGAGGGTTTGATAACATGTTAAAAAAGATTTTGATTATTTTACTAATTGCTCTAGATCCTTAATTGGTCTTCACAAGACCCAGGTCTCACTTCAGAATTGCATAACTTGTACTTTCCTGTTATGCCTCTGTTTTTGTAAATTCTACAGTTGGTCTTCCTAACAATCTCTTTCCTTTCCTTACTACAACCCCTTCCTATGACCCCCAGGTCTTCATTTTTACTAGTGTCCTCTCAACAACTTCTCTTATGACCAACAGGTTATTGTATTCATGACAATCCCTTTCTATGACCCCAGCTCTTAATTTTCTGTAGTTCCCTCTCTACAGCTCCTCTTTTCGAAACTGGAACACAGTAAGGTTTTATGAAAAATAGCTCATGAGATTTCAAGTTTAATTTATGCTGATAGTTCCTCCCTCATCCAGGTATCTTCCTACACACATCTTGATATTCAAATAAGAATTCTTTCAATTCCCTTTTTTATTGATCTTCAAGCTTACTATCCTCATTCGCTTTTGAATTCACCAATTCACAGTACCCATCCTCATCATGTTCCTGATCACTAATGTATTCTTCATCAATTACATACACCCCCCCCCCCCTGTCATCATTATTACACAAAATCTCTTTTATCTGATTAGCTTCACCACTGCAATTTAATATCAACAGTTTTGTTTTCCCAGTGACCTCACTCATTGGTTCATTAAAAATGATTTTCTCAGTTCTGCACCTAAAACCTGCCTTTCCTTTAACAATCCAATAAATCCCCAAAATTAAATTCTCATTAAGCTCAGGTATAATGAGACAGCCTTGTACAAAGAGTACACCATCAACTTCAGACTCTATCCTTATCTGAAACCTTACTGTTTTACTGATCCTGCCAGTTGCTTCCTTAATCTTGACACTAATAACAAGTAATTCAACAAAATTCTTACTGTATTTAATTCTGTCTCTCAATGTCTCAGAGATTCTACAGATTGGACTGCCAGTGTCCACTAAACAGTAACCTTCCCAGTTAGCAATTTTAACAAATATGTAAGGACTCCCTTGTAACTCCCCATCTTGTTTACTTTCTTTTTCAAACAGCAAAACATTTTCTACTTCTTCATAACTAATACTACCCTCACCCTGATTATTATCATATTTACTATCAGAAACTGGCTGCAGAGCTCCTACAGGCATATTAGGCTTCAATAAATTATCCTCATTTTTCTTTTTCCACCAGACTGGATGTAGTTCATTGCAGATCTCCTCTACTTTTGCAATATCATTAATATTTTCATCCATATTTCTGTAATGATTCTAATGAACGTTTAAAATCTTAACATATTCATCACCCTCCTCCCTTGATTAATTGTCACCCCTATTTGCATCATTCTCTCCCAGTAAAATGTTATTTTTAATCTCCACATATATCATAACATCTAACTCATCATTAAATAATTTCACTTCTCAATCATCATCACTGCCATCTACAACATAATCACTTATAATATCACAATATTTCTCAATATTATTTTTACAAATTGTGGAACCATTATCAACCTCCTCAGCTTCACAAGTCATAGGACCATTACCAGCATCCTCATTAAAATTAACACTTTCTGTTTCCTCTTTTGGCACAAGATCACCAGATTGACTAATTTCAGCATTAGAAAAAACAGATAAACTCACACTTCCCATGCCTTCATTACTCATAAGAGTTTTTATACCATAAAGATCAAAGTTGTCATTATTATTAACACTTTCACCCCCAACATTCTCACTATTCTCTTCACTATACAAATTATGAAAAGCTTCTGCATCCAGTCTACATTCATATCTTTCTCCAGTTTCTAAATCTCTCATATTCTATTCATCAAACTTCATTGGCCTCGAAAGTTTCTATCATCACATAATCTGCCCATCTGGTGAGTCCCCTTACCATTTAATCTGTAGGATTTCATATTGCCTTCTTTGGTCCTATAGTGTTTTGCTGATTTCAACGGTTTTCTCCCATCCCAAACTGACAGGGAATTGTTGAGGTGACTTTCAGTTTCCCTGATCATTGCCTTTGTTGTTTTGTCCCAAGTTACAATATTCTCTGTCATCCATGATCTATTCCTGTTATCTGTTTCTATTCCTGTCTCTATCACTCTAGCCTATTGATTATTGCTTCAATTTCATCATCATCTCCCCCCCCCCCCCCCCCCCCCCCTCCAATTATAGTCATTTCTGAAGTTATTCCTATCTCTCTTCACATAATTATCCTGATTATTGTCCTGATTCCATTTGCTTGATATCTGTTACTGCTACTAAAGTTACTGTCTTGATTTCCATTCTGTTCTAAGGCTGTAAAAAGCTTGTCCACAAAATTTAGGAATCCCTCTTGAGATTCATCTGATTCCCACTGCACCCAACTCAGAAGTCTTGTTTTCAAAGTGTCAATCTGAGTTAGTTCATCAAATGGTTTGCTTAAATGAATTAGTCCTCTAAGTTGTTTTTTTCTTAGTTGTGTTGGCATCCTTCAAATTACTGTATGTTTCAGAAATTTACACACTTAATATATTATAGTTCAGTCTGATTAAAACTACATAATAGCTGACACTTCACGTGTTGGAGTTGGTTTCCTCCAATCAGAGTGCTCATTGTCACACTGGAAACATTCACCATTGCCAAACTGCCATGATAGTTCACATCCTGTTCCTTGCCTGGCTTTCTTTCTTGATGTGTTTGGATCCCAAATCCTGGGTGTGATCATAATAATATTTATTCAACATTGAATGATACATTTTATATGTGCAAAATCAGGTTACAGCTCTTGATAAATAACACAATAATACAGTCTTCTGAATACTTCATTGATTAAAAAATGTTCAGATTGCAAATAAAATAGTTTACTTAACGCTATTTACATATTTTTTTTAAAGCACTTATTCTGTGTATAAGTATGGTATTCTTCTAATAGGTAAAAGGGATTTTGTAACAGGAATTTCTGTAGCTGAAATTTAAGCTTAACTGTGGGAAGGGTCATAACTGTTCTGTCCATGCATTGGCTAATTTTAAACCTGCATGTTGTGGACTCTTTTCATAGGGTGCTGTTCTCTTGCTACTCATGTAATATTTTTCTTTATTTCTTGTATTAAAGTGATGAAAATCAGAACAAATGTTGGGCTGGAGTCTTTTAACAAGAAATATTGCTTTTAGAATGTACATGTTTACTATAGTTAGCACACCAGTTTTTGGGAACAAGCTAAGGCATGATTCCTAATATATTTCTCTAGAGATGATTCTTATAGCCCTTTTTTGACATAGCAATAGCTTATTTAGATTTGCTTCAGTTGGTGCTCCCCAAATTTCTATTCTGTAATTCAGTTGAGGAGAAAATAAAACAGTCTTTAGGACAAGAGTGTCTTTGCAGAACTTGCTAATCATATTAACTCCAAATATATTCTTGTACAACTTGCATGCTAGAGTGTCATCATGTGTGTTCCATTGCAGATTGCATTGAATTGCTAAACCAAGGAACTTTCCGCTAAGGTCTTCATACATTAATTCATTGTGTATGTATAGTTTAATCTCACCATTAAAACTATGTTGTTGAACTCCATGACATGTTTTTTACTGGTGCTTACATTTAAATGGATTTCATTAAAGTATTAAATATTTTCATTTGTCACATTATTGCAATGGATCTCTAGTTTGTTAATGGTTCCTTTTCGCACATGATGGATGTATCTGCTGCATACAAAACTACTTTGGGACTTTGAATGCAATATTTTATGTTATATACATAAGACAAAAACAGAAGATGACCCAACACCGAGTCCTGGGACACTTCATACTTTATATTAGATAAGCTTCCCACAACATTTTGTGAAACTGAATTTCTGAAGGTTGTCAACTAACCCTTGTGACTGGAACATCAGAGTCATAAATATTTATTTTTTTTCAGTGTAATGGTGTAGCATAATGGTTAGCATATAAACCATCCATGTGAAAGGTCAAAGGTTCCAATCTCATCAGTTGCAGTGAACTTTTTTTTGTTTTCCAAAGCTAACCAAAAGACTTTGATTATTGTTTTTATTCAATTACTAGGTGTAAATGTAATTATTTTATTTCTTTGCCATGTCAGTTTGATTATCATACTGACTTTTTAATTTGCTCTTATTTTTCTTCCGCTCATTCTTTTTTCATTTGGAATCTACTTGTCTTGCTTATAATCTCCAACCAAATGCCAATCAGTACAGCACATCAGTTGGTAATGCAGCATTGTGTGTAGCCAGTGTTTGGATAGTTCCAGGTAACCAATGACAGTGAGAAATTAGAGTTATCTTGCTGCAGAAGTTGGCTATGCAAACAAGCATATTATGAATTTTTTCTGTCTTGAGTTTACTTGTAGATATTAGCCTAAACCGTGCTCAGAGAGATTGTCATTTTAGTTCTGCTGCAGATTGTTGATCACTCTCTTCCCACAGACATTGGACATCACAAGGTTCCAGTTAGATTAGAACATGAGTTTAAATTCATGGCTACAAAAACTGTCATCTGCAGCAGTTCATTCAGCTAAAACTTTATCTTTTGATTAGTTCTTCCTATTATTTACAGGAATGTTTTTGACAATGTGTAATAAATAGTGAAATTTGTTTAATTTTAAGCATTCCTATAGGAAATGACTATGTAGCAGTGGTAGACCAGTTGTTGACAGAATGATTTTATGTGAATTAGAATGTAAGCCTTATAATCTGTTTCTGCAACTTTTATTACTACTATAATCTGTGTTGTTATCTGAACATTTGAACATCATGTATTTGCTTACATCTGATTTAGACTGTAAGCCTCATGACCATTTACATATGGTTATTACTGTAATGATCTGACAAGTTCTATATCCTAGCAATACACTTGCATCAAGGTCCATGGAACTCAAAAGTAAATAAATAATAAATAAATAAATTGTTCACTTAAAATCAGCTGTCAACAGAGAATGTCTGGTTTCAGTCATACCTTGCGGCAGCCACTTCCAACATTGCTCCATGTTACACATTAACATAGCAATTGCAAAGTGACTAACCATGGGCCATGAGTGTGTGTGTGTGTGTGTGTGTGTGTGTGTGTGTGTGTGTGTGTGTGTTGCCTATAACCAAGTGGTAGCAGGCAGTGGATGTGGCAACACTATAATGGCAAGTTCAAATGGTTCAAATGGCTCTGAGCACTATGGGACTCAACTTCTGAGGTCATCAGTCCCCTAGAACTTAGAACTGCTTAAATCTAACTAACCTAAGGACATCACACACACCCATGCCCGAGGCAGGATTCGAACCTGAGACCGTCGCAGTCGCGCGGCTCCAGACTGTAGCGCCTAGAACCGCTCGGCCACACCAGCCGGCGCATAGTGGCAAGTGACAGTTGTCACTTATCAAGCAATTTTAAACGGACTATCATTATAGTATTATTAAATCTACAACTCCACTGTTTGAACTTATAACTTCAGTTTCATCAAAATTGAGGTACACTGAACAACCACTCACACGAATACTTCCTATAGCCTCATTATCACGAATGTAGTTCCACGCTACCTCCTTTTTTACTTTAAACCTGTGACATTTTCTATTAGCTCTTCCTGATTTTCTACTAGTGCACTGTTTCAGTTACTATTACTTGCCACATTGATAAGAAAACACAATTCCAAACATTTTGAATGAAAATTTCAGTTCTCACACTAAATTTCTAGTCCTCACAAGGAATTTTGACTGTACAGAAAAACAAATAAGCAACCAAAGTATTTATCTCAGTTGTTACTGACACCATAGTTATATTTTACAAACATCACTTCCTTTTTGGTGTTCCCTTTGTAGTTATTGTCTCCTTAGTCTCCGTTCTTTACTGTAATATACAGGGTGATTCAAAAAGAATACCACAACTTTAGGAATTTAAAACTCTGCAACGACAAAAGGCAGAGCTAAGCACTATCTGTCGGCGAATTAAGGGAGCTATAAAGTTTCATTTAGTTGTACATTTGTTCGCTTGAGGCGCTGTTGACTAGGCATCAGTGTCAGTTGATGCTAAGATGGCGACCGCTCAACAGAAAGCTTTTGTGTTATTGAGTATGGCAGAAGTGAATCGACGACAGTTGTTCAGCGTGCATTTCGAACGAAGTATGGTGTTAAACCTCCTGATAGGTGGTGTATTAAACGTTGGTATAAACAGTTTACAGAGAATGGGTATTTGTGCAAAGGGAAAACTTCTGGATGTAGCACGCATCCAGCAAGCATTTGTTCGCAGCCCAGGAAAATCGACTCGCAGAGCTAGCAGAGAGCTGCAGATTCCACAATCAACCACATTGGCACTTATCTGTCCGTAACTACCTGAACGTCAACTACCCGAGGCGATGGATCGGCCGCCAGGCAGCCCGTGACAGAGCACTTCATCACTGGCCTCCAAGAAGCCCTGATCTTACCCCCTGCGATTTTTTCTTATGGGGGTATGTTAAGGATATGGTGTTTCGGCCACTTCTCCCAGCCACCATTGATGATTTGAGACGAGAAATAACAGCAGCTATCCAAACTGTTACACCTGATATGCTACAGAGAGTGTGGAACGAGTTGGAGTATCGGGTTGATATTGCTCGAGTGTCTGGAGGGGGCCATATTGAACATCTCTGATCTTGTTTTTGAGTGAAAAAAAACCTTTTTAAATACTCTTTGTAATGATGTATAACAGAAGGTTATATTATGTTTCTTTCATTAAATAGACATTTTTAAAGTTGTGGTATTCTTTTTGAATCACCCTGTATATGGTCAATGGCAGATCTTCATGCTGGAGCTTTCTTTTAAATTGTCCATTGTATCAGCATCCATTATTGTGTAAATCAACAGTGGGAGCTTGTTGGAACTGATTCTTTCTTGATTAACAAATAATACATAGGATGTGACTAACTTGGATTTCATTTTGCAGCACACACACACACACACACACACACACACACACACACACACATTGGAAGATGACTGAATATTTGTTACAGGAAAAACAAAGAGACTGGGCTGCAAAGAAAGCACACATAACAAAGAGTCATGATAAACAAAGAAAATAAAAGTACCACGCAAGCACATATATATAAAATAAATTTGTCCTTTTTACTCATCTCAACACTGCCACTTATAGAGGACACATATTATTTAGCATTTACAAGTTTCTTACAACTGTCCTGAATGCTTATATATTCAACATCTTCATCTGTGTCTGAAGTGTCACCTATGGTAATGGCTTAGTAAATCAGCCTACTGGTTTTGGATGGAAAATGCTTCAGTACAGACTCATTTTCCTTGTACATATTGCACACAAAATGATAACATGCATCAATATGCTTGATTCTCCAATGAAACTCTGGGTTTATAATATGTTTCACTGCCTTAAATTGTCAATTTTCAATTTTGCCTTTATTTTGCTAAACAAATCCAAGTAACTAAGCAAACTTTTCACCCATACATATGTTGTCATATGTTCCTGGTTCAGCAATATCTAAAACGGGTACATGAGTCTCATATCTTGCTGGCAGTCTTAATGATCTGTGATCTCTTAATTGATATTTCCTTTCAGCTTGAACAGCTTCATCTGCTGCTGCCTCCTGTATGGTGATATCATCAGAATGTGCATCATTTTCTCTCTCTTCACACACTTCTGTAGAATCTCTCACTTTCTGTAGAATCTCTCACTTTCCAACTGGCTGCAACGTATTTAACCTCTGTTGCAGGAAGCACTACCACTTTCTGTTTTTATGAACCCAATGTAATAGTGCATTCACTATGCTTTAACAACATACCAGTTGTAGATCTTCTAGTTTCTATATTACCAGCACAGGCTGCATCACTCTGTGCATGAAGCTGATTTTCCTGCTTTGAAGGAAAATAAAGTCCATAGTGCCTTCAACATATTTTAGGATCCTTTGTTTTTAAAAGCTCTCCAATGTGTTTCTGTTGGTTTTTAAGGTGCTGACTGGCACTGTTGACAGCAAAATCTAATGCCTGGCCATGTTCCTATTGACAAATACAGTAGACTACCCACAGCTTGCTTATATGGAACATTGAAGATGATCTTCTCCCAACTTTTATGCATATCAGCACATGTCTGATGATGATGATCTGCAGGTACTGTTAAAGGGTTAGCATTGTCCATCCTGAAATGATGTAAAATCTTCCTGGCATAAGCTTCTTACTGCAGAGAACTAGAACCATCTGCTAACTGTTCTGCTTGCGGGCCCAAGTAGGCACCCAGTTTTCTGGAAGTGATATCAGATTCTCCTCCTAGTTTGTTTAGCAGAAAGTTGATGATAGCAGGGCCTTTAGCAGCTATCAGATCATCATTCACATGCACTGCCAAGATTAATGGATTATTTGTGTCTTGATTGATGAATACACATAGATGGCATTCGTTGGCTGAAGTCCAAACTTTATACAACTGCTTCGAAACATTGGATCCAATACATGGAAGCTTTTATCAGGCCATATAACTTTCAATCAGTCCCATCTTCAAAACCTTTTGATTGATTCATATAAATGTTTTCAGCTAAATTTTTATAAAGAAAAGCAATTCAGTCATCAAATTGTTCAAGACACACGTTTCTAGATGCTGCAGTGGATAACACTATACAAATTAAGTCAAATCTAGTCACTGGACTGCAAGTTTCCAGATAATATATACCTGCAACTTGCTTGAAACCTCTATCCATGTGGAGCATCACCACAGTTAAAATACTTGATTTTCTTCACCCAACGGTTTTCAATGACTTGGTAATTTTCAGGTAGCTCCACTACTGTCCAGGTTTGGCTAACTTTGTAGGAATTAATTTCATCATTCATTGTATCATTCCATTTTTTGTGCCTCATCACATGTAACAGCTTTATCATATGTTCCTGGTTCAGCAATATCTAAAACGGGTACATGAGTCTCATATCTTGCTGGCAATCTTAATGATCTGTGATCTCTTAATTGATATTTCCTTTCAGCTTGAACAGCTTCATCTGCTGCTGCCTCCTGTATGGTGATATCATCAGAATGTGCATCATTTTCTCTCTCTTCACACACTTCTGTAGAATCCTGTATCACAACCTTGTTCTGAAGGTTGCCTTCTACAGACAATAATTTTTCTCAGGTAGGAAAAGGTCCACTGCTCTAGGAGTTGATGTTCCACATGTGCTGCAGTTGTCTTTAATGAGTCTTTCTGTAGAAGTAACATTTCTGTGATTTTTGGTTGTTGCCGGTCTGGAAACCACACACAGTAATCTTTTATGTTTTGGCTGTGACCAGTAAAATATCCCTTCTTGGCATTTGCATCCCATTTTTGTCTCTTCCCTTTAGGAACATGGACATAAATATCTTCACCAAATGTTCTGAGGATTTTTAAGCTTGGTTTTCTCCCTAGACACAGCTCACATGGGACAACTGCCCTTTCTTTACTTTTTCCAATCCACTTGAGTGTGAATACTGCATAATTCACAACTTCTGTTCACAATTCATTTAGCAGTCTGCTTGCATGGGTACAACTCCTGGCTGTCTTGACAACAGTTCTATTTTTCCTTTAAATGACTCCATTCTGTTGTGGACTGCATGGCAATGTTTTTTGGTGCAAAATGCCATGCTGGTCAGTCAGATTGTTAACTTCTTGATTACAAAACTCTAAACCATTATCTATTGTTAATGTCTTTATCTCTCTCCACAAATGTTTGTCACTCACTTTAAAGAAATTTCTCAAACATTCAACTGTGTCTATTTATTCTTGATGAAGTACACCATTCTCCAGTGACTACAGTCATCTTTCAACATCAAGAAGTATTTTGCACTGCCCATGGAGTCTTCTCACATTTTACCATACCACTCTGCATGTTCAAGCTCACCATTTTTTTATGTAAATTGCAGTTTACACGTTTTACCAATAATGCAGTCCTCACACTGGAACTTCTAATCTTGAAAATTTATGTTCTCACTTGACAAAACGTGTTTAAATTGCAAGATATACTGATATGCCATCCTCTTGTGCCACAAAGAAAGAGGTCCCCAAGCAGTAACATTTGCACAACACTCACCATTTGACAACACTTTAAATTTCATTTTCAGTAGTTTCTCATGTCTCTCCCACAGCAACACCATTGACACCCTTTAAAAATTTGCACATTCTATTGTCAGACCGATGTGTCATACCTTTATCAGGAGGTGCTCACAAAGAAAACAGATAATCAGTTAACTCTGGAATGTGTGACATTCGCCTGCTTTGTTTCTTCATTGATGGACCTCGGTGGCGACGTACTGTGTTGTGATATTGGCTGAAAAAGGGGGTTGGAATTTCAACACTGACTACTGCAAGGAATGTAGCTGACAGGTGCAGAGTTGCATTTCACAGTTCTTTACTTTCACTGTTCACAACCCCCCAGTATACTTAGTTAATATGGACAGTACACTATTGTTTAACTTTTGAAAAGCCTCATTAATAGTTTTCAGGCAAACATCAGCATACTGCTACCACAGTTTACTGTTGAATATCTACGAGCAGTAAAAACCTAACCACACAGTTCACAGTTCTTTCAGAATAATACGGTAAGTATTGAACAGACACTGTCACTGTTTTAACAAACAGCCTAACTGTGTTATGATTATTCACCTGTTAATCTGATGCATTGTTGTTGTTCTAACCAGCACAGATTCCTTGTCTGAAAATCAGCCATGGACTGACTATCTCGGGACCAAAAACCAGGCCTCTGTATATCCTCACAATAATAGGTACTGAAACTATACATTGTTTGATGTTTAAGTTCCAGAAATTATAATTAAAACATAACTCATTAATTTAACTGAATATAGAAAAATTCTATGTTTTTAACAGTTTCTTCTACCAAAAAAATTAGGCCAAATTATTTGTTTAAATAATGAAATTAACAGATATAGTTACACAAACAATACTTTTAACGAAACTGATAATTACATTGGAATTAATGAAAGGCTGGCTTTGCTAACATGTTTCTGAATAGAGCCAAATAAATACTTAATGAGTGCTAGTGTTTTGTCCTCCAAGTGTTTATAATTAGTACAGAATTTATATTTGTTTATAAGTCAATAACAGAACTTAAGTTGTAAAGCAATTAACGATTTCAAACTTTAACAAAAAATATTAACTAGGAATAGTCAAAATAAATCAGGAAATTAATTACATATGCAAAAGTAAGCACAAAATCAGATCTGGTGTTACATTCTTTAAAACTGAGGGCCAACCTTTCTCTTTTATGAAAATGCAGAATACACTATGTATGTTAACGGTAATTAGTCAGAAATGAAAAAATGAATTTTAAAGAGGCAGTTAGAACAACAAGCGGGGAAGTAAAAATATCCCAGCTTGCTTCATCACATCACCCCCTCATTGGAATGACCAGATAGATATTGCAAATAGCTAACTGGGCAATTCAATGACTATAAGTGACCCCAGAAAGTGGGTTAAAATTCTACACACAAAATAATACCACATAAGAAATCTTATCAAAACTACAATACATTTTCACAAGCACTTTCACACTTTTAATGAGCTTTTACACAATTTCTCACAAAGTTGTCCATGCCTTCAACGGGTCCAAGTGGAAGTTAGTAAGGAAATGCACTGTTATCAGTTCCCTTGGAGGTGGTTCTCCTTTGTCACAGTACATGTAAAAATTAGACAAAATAAACTACTTTAGTGCACTCACTTTTACTTCTAAATATAAGGAAAACTAATGTCTAACACTGATGGGAAATAATGGTCATTACTTCAAAAATAAATACAATACATACCAGTAGTCCTCATAACATCACAATAATTAGCACTAAAATTGACCATAGTACAAAAGGTGGTGACTAGTAAAATTTTCAAATCAGGTGCACATTACACTCGAAAACATTACTCTAAGTCATAACTGTCTGAAACTGGTTAAACTTGAAAGATTTGTGTCTCTTTTTCCATTTACAAAATAGCAAAAACTCAAGATGTGCAGTAACATAGATTTACTAACAATTACATCATGAAAAAAAAGAATAGAGTCACCATCACACAACTTAATTACTACTCAGATCAAAACCAAATGGATGGAAGTTGCACCAAATCATTGCCCCAGTTCTCTACTCAACTCTGTGCATTACTCTTATTCAAACAGAAACTTAAATCCTCACAAAATGTTACCAAATAGCTGACCTGTCAGAATATTCACATCACTCCAGTACCAAAGTTACCAGTTAATCAGCAAAATTACTTTCCTTCACTCCAGCATTACAACTTTAAGCTCATAATTCCTCAGAACACAAATAGAAGTTTTCAGATAACCTACAGATCCAATGATGCAGTGTTATATGACTTGAACCTCACTAAAATAATGCTCTTTCAATTAAACTCTCTTTCCCAGCTGCAGTCCCATGAATTGCACAATATACACAGCACCCAGTGTTGCCTAGCTCAAAAATAGATAATATAGGTACACAGAGCAGTTACAGTTATCCTTTTCATTGCTCAATCATGTCTGTCAGTTCCATTATTTTACTTACCTTTCTTACTTCATTAACCAGTGGAGTGCATTCTCAAAAGATATCCCTACTGCAGATACAGGCTCCCTAACCATTAAGACCCTAACATTATTCATTATTTTATTATTCCATTATTTCCTCATTATCTAATAAATAAACACCTGCTCTGCTTATCCAATGCAAAACTGATTCTACTGAAATACACTCCACAGTAACAGATCCTTATGCTAAGGCAAACTTAGCCCTCATTACTGATCAGACAATATTACCACATAGAAAAACTATTATTTCACTGTATTCCATCAAATGGCTTGTTCTAGCCTGAAGGGCGATATACATACAACTCTTGCTTATTCTTTCCATACACATTACTCCAGGCAACTATGTTTTAAGTTCTATTTCCTTAATGTTAGAAAAGGCTGTACCATGACACACATCTATAGGTAGACAGTCATCTCCATATACGTATTTCACTGAACCCAAACACTTCTATTATACCACAGTTAATAATAAGGCCTAGTATTCAAGATGGTTTATATTGCATATCGCCTCTGCTGCTGCACTCATGAGCTGATTACTTCAGATGTTAATTATAGTTTTCAGATAATCTGCACCTTCTCCTTCACATATGCTGACACCTATCATTTTCTGTTTAATTACCTCTTTGATAGATATTGTTTAACTGTGACACCAATTTACATTCATAATATTTCATAAAACTAGAATAAACACAGTATCTTATAGATTTTTAACAAATACCACTATTTTTGTCCATCCTCTTATGTTTGCATTACACACGCACATGCCCTCCCCCCCCCCCCCCCCCCCCCCCCCCCACACACACACACAAACACACTGAAGAAACCCCTTATAAAATATTCCTATTCTAAAATATCCTGCTGTACAAAATCACACGAAAGTCAAAGACAGAATGCTCTGATTCACTTATAAACTACAGATAAGATATGAAAAGAGTCTGACTGCCTCAGGAAAAATGAAAACGAGACAGACAGCAGGGGTAACCATTATCATCACATAATGAATCCAACACAAAATGTAGAGCCCCCTACTTGTTAACTGCACAAGAAATTACCCCCAAATATACATCAATGCTGAGATTTTGAATCACCATTGCACTTCAACATCTGTCCTGCCAATTCCACAGTTAATAGTACCTCTCGTGTCACGCTCAGTGATAGCTGACCATTAGCACCAATAATTTTTATTCCAGAAATGTGCATCACCACTATACCCTCTGTGTTCTTAATAAATTCAAAAACTGCCAGTGAAATACCATTCCAATCACTACCACTGTCCAGTGAACACTTAACATGTATACCTTGCACACTTGCTGTTCCTACAGGGTGCCAGCCTTCCTTTTTACTTACCATGTGATCTTCTTCATACAACAAATCCTCATTAATTCTTTCTTTACTTAACACATTTCCCTCATTATCAATTATAAATTCAAATACCCCATTCTCATCACTACTGGATTCGTCGCTGCTGTCGTCATTACAACTACTGTCAGAGTCAGACTCACTGTTACTTTTGCTAGGCTTTAGATTTTGTACCTCTTCCACCTTTTTCTCTGTTTCAGCCAATTTTTAATGTACACTTTTATTAACCTTTATTGGTTTTTCCTCTACCACTACTGCACACTTGGTTTCTACCTCAGTTTCTAAATCATTTTTAATCTGATTTATTTGGCTCTCAAGCTTAACTCTACTTTCAGCACAAAATTTCTCGGAAGCCTCCACCCTCCTACTATAGTCATCACAAAGATTCTTTCTGTCTTCTACACATTTACTACTCAATGATAATTTCTCATTAGTATTATCACAATCTTTAACTGCCAACCCAACCTTCTTATTTAATTCTGAAAGATTAGAGCTGACTACCTTAATTTCCTTTTTAATTTCTTTTTCAGTTCATCCTTTAAGCTAGTCATGTCAGTTCTAATACTACTAATGTCCTCTTTCATACACATACTACTCATAATTTGCCTTAACATCACTTCCAATTTTCCATCTGCCACAAACTTTGGCCCTTGCTGACTTTTGCTGCTAGATTCCTCCCCCTTAACCTTAATGACTTTATCCACTTCAGTACTGTTTTTGTCCATTTTGCTCACATCATCACACAATGTAGATGATGCTTTTATCATTTCATCTACAATAGGACTTTCATCCCCATCATTCAAAGTGACATTCATGTCTGATTTATAACTGGTATCATCTACAGCTTTGTTTTCAGTCCATTGTCACCCATCACACTGTCCTGTTCATTAAGGCCACTCACCATGTATCACTTAATATTAAATGGCATTTTCTATGAACTTACCTTATTCTTATTCACTCTTCTCCTGCTGCTGCTGCTGCAGTCGTCATCTCGATTCATTGTCTGCACAGCTGAGTCCACCTGCATACTAATTGGTTGCTCCTGTACTCAATCACTGCTTCCATAGAACCCACTCACTGATTGGTTGCTGTCATACTGTGGTCATGACACCCAAGCACTGATTGGCTGTTGCATCTCCTCCGTTAAAATCACTGTACTGTAAACCACTCTTGAGTTCACTCTCAAAGTTCGCGAGTCCTAGTTTATTGCGCCCACATAAAATAATCCTCATCCAGGGCACCATATATGACATACACCTGCTTTATTTCTTTTTTGATGGTCTTCAGTGTCGACGTACAGCTGGCTGAAAAATGAGGGGTGGAATTTCAACACTGACTACTGCAAATAATGTAGCCAGCAGGTGCACAGTTGCATTTCACAGTTCTTTACTTTCACTGTTCACAATCTCCCAGTATACACAGTTAATATGGACAGTACACTATTGTTTATCTTTCAAAAAGCTTCATTAATAGTGTTCAGACTAACATCAGCATACTGCTACCATAGTTTGCTGTTGAATATCTATAAGCTGTATAAGCCTAACCACACAGTTCACAGTTCTTGCAGAATAACATGGTTCATATTGAACAGACACTGTCATTGTTTTAACACATGGCCTAAGTGTGTTATGCTTATTCCACTGCTAAGTTGGTGCACTGTTATTGTTCTAACCAGCACAAATTGATCGTCTAAAAATCGGCTGTGGACTGACTGTCTTGGGACCAAAAATTGGGCCTTTATATAACATCACAATAATAGGTACTGCAACTGTACAGTGTTTGATGTTTAAGTTGCAGAACTTATAATTAAAAATAGCTCATTAATTTAACTGAATATATAGAAAAATTCTATGTTTTTAACAGTTTCTTGTACCACAAAGGTTAAGCCGAATTACTTGTTTAAATAATGAAATTAGCAGATATAGTTACACAAACAATACTTTTGACAAAACTGATAATTACTTTGGAATTAATGAAAGGCTGGCTTTGTTAACATGTTTTTGAATAGATTCAAATATATACTTAAAGAGTGACAGTGTTTTGTCTTCCAAATGTTTATAATTAATACAGAATTTGTATTTGTTTATATGTCAACAACAGAACTTAAGTTCTGAAACAATTACTGATTTCACCCTATAACAAAAGATATTAACTAGGAATAGTCAAAATAAATCAGAAATTAATTACATACACAAAACTAAGCACAAAATTAGATCTGGTGTTACATTCTTTAAAACTGAGGAACAACCTTTCTCTTTTAAGAAAATGCAGATTATACTCATGTATGTTATTTGGTGGTGCGGGTCTCCTGCATCGTCCCCTACACTCCTCAGAGGATGGGACTTCATCATCATGATCATGTTAGTGGTAACTAGTCATAAATGAAAAAATGAATTTTAAGTAGGCAGATGGCAAAACGATACTGGAAGTAAAAATATCCTAGCTTGCTTAGTCACAAATGTACAAAACTTTGCTGATGTGCTTCTCCTTCCATTTCTTTCCAATGTAGGCCAGAGTATTAATGTCTCCATATCCAAGAGCAGGAATGTATTTTCCATCACCAACACGAACAGGTCTTGTCTCCTGAAATTCCGTATAGGTGGTGAATCAAGAATATTGGTTAGACTGGTGATCAGTTGCACTTGAATCCATATACCATGCTTCTCCAGTTGTATCTGAATCAGTTGCACTGAATGGTGCTTCTCCAATGAGAGCTTCTCCATTAGGTGAAAATTGGTTTGCACTTGTTAATTTTCACTTTTTGCGGTCATGGACCCAGTGACCTGGCTTGTACCAATAGTGACAAGTGCCTGATTTTGCAAAATGTTTGTGTTTTTTTACAGCCATTTTATGAGAGCTCTTGCTTGCTGCATATACTGAACTTTCACATTTATCACTTATGTTCATTTTGTCTTCCTCAGTGGCAAGTCTGGAGATCAGACTGCTAAGTGTTTGTTGACTTGCTTGCATGGAATCCCATGCACTGATAAAGTATTTGTATGCTACTGGCAGAGTCACCAGAATTTTCATAACTACCATCTGCTCAGGTATTTTCTCACCTAGAATCTGGAAGCGATGTGCAGGATTTTCAGTTCTAGCAATATGCATCACTATTATCATCCGCTGGTTTCTTTTGCAAGCTATATGACTGTTGCAGTAACATGTAAGCACTGGTTCTGGATTTTTGTTCATAAATAGACACTAGTTTGGCTCAAATTTGTTTCAACATGTTGCAGTTCATAATATGCAGCATAGTTTTTTCTTCAGTTGACATGGCTATAATTCGTTGAGTGGTTGTGTCACACTTTGTCTAGGCAACAACCAACTTGCTGCATGCAGCATTATCAGATGTTTTGTCAGGCAGTTTATATGAATTGTCAACAATTGTTCAAGAACTGTGTGATTTCAACTCTATGCCTGCTTGAAACTTCCAAGCAGTCCGATTTTTGACACATTTGAATTTATTTATGCGCATGATCTCACTTTCCATGGTGAGGTTAAATAATATTTCTCTTCACACTTGACCAGAAAACTAACCTCACATGGCATGATCATATATTTTTAATTATCATATCAAGTCATATGTGAACTTTTCACAAAAATACTATTTACCTTGCGTTCCTAGGCTCATAACCTGTTGGAGTTGATACTTTCTTGATTAAAAAATAATAGATTGGTCGTGATTAACTTTAATTTTATTTTGCAACACACACACACACACACACACACACACACACACACACACACACACACACACACACACCACATTGGAAGATGACTGAATGTTTGTTATAGGAAAAACAAAGACACTACACTGCAAAGAAAATACACACAGCAAAAGGTTATGATGAACAAAGAAAATAAATGCAGCACTCTAGAATATATATAAGCAATAAATTTGTCCATTTTACTCGTTTCAACACAGCTGATCTGAAGAGGCAAGGAAGGCTGGGCCTCCTATTTCCTGTGGTGGAAGTAGTAGTAGTAGTAGTAGTAGTAGTGGAATAGTAGCAGTACCAGCAGCAATAACTGTTTATTTATTTTAAAGTAAACCTTTTACACTTTTGTCAGTGAGTGTGAAGACATTAGCTTGTGTTATTTCTTCTTTACCACAAACACTAGCGAACAAGTCAAAGTGCAAAAGCTTAGCCCTAACCTTAGGCAGTCAGAGGTGCAAAGTACAGGGTGATTCAAAAAGAATACCACAACTTTAAAAATGTGTATTTAATGAAAGAAACATAATATAACCTTCTGTTATACATCATTACAAAGAGTATTTAAAAAAGTTTTTTTCACTCAAAAACAAGTTCAGAGATGTTCAATATGGCTCCCTCCAGACATTCGAGCAATATCAACCCGATACTCCAACTCGTTCCACACTCTCTGTAGCATATCAGGCGTAACAGTTTGGATAGCTGCTGTTATTTCTCGTTTCAAATCATCAATGGTGGCTGGGAGAGGTGGCCGAAACACCATATCCTTAACATACCCCCATAAGAAAAAATCGCAGGGGGTAAGATCAGGGCTTCTTGGAGGCCAGTGATGAAGTGCTCTGTCACGGCCGTCCAGAACTTTTCCCTTTGCACAAACACCCATTCTCTGTAAGCTGTTTATACCAACGTTTAATACACCACCTATCAGGAGGTTTAACACCATACTTCGTTCGAAATGCACGCTGAACAACTGTCGTCGATTCACTTCTGCCATACTCAATAACACAAAAAGCTTTCTGTTGAGCGGTCGCCATCTTAGCATCAACTGACGCTGACGCCTAGTCAACAGCGCCTCAAGCGAACAAATGTGCAACTAAATGAAACTTTATAGCTCCCTTAATTCACTGACAGATAGTGCTTAGCTCTGCCTTTTGTCGTTGCAGAGTTTTAAATTCCTAAAGTTGTGGTATTCTTTTTGAATCACCCTGTACATGGCAAGGAGACCAGACATGTGCCAGGCCACCTACAAACCCTTGGTTGCTGTGGTAACCTGACCTACAAGGAACAGAAGAGAGAGTACAGGATGTCGTAGCCTTGTTGCTGCATGCTTCAGTGGCATGGAAGGCCAGCAATATTATAGTGCCTCTCTAGGTTTCTCTTATGTTAGATGTCCTGTACACAGAGAATATGGATGAAACCCATCCTTGTACAAGGACTGAGGCAACACTTTCAAGTGATGATGTCATTACTTTCTTACAGCAGCTTTATTTTTCAAGGAGATAGGAAATTCAGTGATATGAAATTTTGAAGAAAGGACATCAAACACTGGCACTACAACTTCTTCAGAAATATAAGTTCATTTCAGTCTCATTTCAAATTGTATCAAGTGGATGGATGTTTACGGGTATGGAGGCAACCTCATGACTCCATGGATCCTGCATGTCAGAAGGGTCTGTTCAAGCTGATGGAGGCTCTGTAATGGTGTGGCACATGTTCAGTTGGAGTTATATGGGTCCTCAGATATACCTAGATATGACTCTGGCAGATGACACATACGTAATCATCCTGTCTGATCATCTGCATCCATTCATGTCCACTATGCATTCTGATGTACTTTGGCAATTCCAGCAGGACAATGCGACACCCTGCACATCCAGAATTGCTAGAGTGGCTTCAGGAACACTCTTCTGAGCTTAAACACTTCCGCTGGCCACCAAACTCCCCAGATATGAACATTATTGAACGTATCGGGGATGCCTTGCAACATGCTGCTCAGAAGAGATCTCCACCCACTCATACTCTTATGGATTTATGGAGTGCCCTGCATGATTCATGGTGTCAGTTCCCTCCAGCACTATTTCAGACATTAGTTGAGTCCATGCCACATCATGTTGCGGCACTTCTGCATTCTTGCAGGAGCCCTACTTGATATGAGGCAGGAGTACCAGTTTCTTTGGCTCTTCAGTGTATATGCATAATAACAGCTAGTAAAAGTACACTTACTAGAATATTGTAAAAATCAAGAAAGCTTCTGCTGAACTCTGTTGCTATGAAGGAAAGTTGTTCAAAACTCAGCAGGCTAACTATGTCTGACAAATGCTTGTGAATGAGATTCAGTGTGTTGTTTTACAAAGATGAAATATTTAATTTAGGTCTGGCAACACTATGAAAATTGACTATCAACACACTTCTTGGGGAAGACACCATAGCACAGTTACAACATTGGTGCACTTACCATGTGCTTCCTTATACACTTTTATTAAAATTAGTGAAGTGTTATTAGAATGCTGTCATTGTTTTTGGATGCAAGTTAATCAGTACTGTGTCTGTAAATTATTAGTGTATTGAAGTATTATATGGCCAAATACTATGTTGTACTGATCTTAAATTTCAATCTGCTGATATATATGCCAGATAAGTGAATTACTTCACTTGCATTTATTGTGAAAATCTCATCAAGTGAAAAGTTTCTGGCAACTAGAAAAAAAAGTTCTGGTGATTCTGTATATAAGAAAGCTAAAATAACTGGTATGCATTATTACGGACCAATATCCTTAATACCGCATTGTAGCAGAATTATTGTACACAATCTGAGTTTGAATATAACAAATTTCCTTGAAATAGAAAATCTTCTGACCACAAATCTGTATGGATTTGGAATGCATCACTCTTGAGAAACTCAGCTTGCCCTTTTCTTTCAGGATATCCTACAAATCATGAATGAAGGGCAGCAGGCAGATCCCATACTCCTAGGTTCCCAGATGGTGTTTGTCAAAGTACGCTACTGCAGACTGTTGATGAAGGTCTGAGCATATGGTTTAGGTTCCTAGATGCTAAATCCAAGAATCAGTTTACTATGAAGATGGAGAATTATGGCTACTTAATTTTTTAGATGTGTTTTTTATCAAGTGAGGGAATGGGACATCAGGTCATAGGGTATATAGAGAAGCTATACATTCTGACTGTTATCTTGATAAAGATTCCAACAACCACCCCAGACAAAAAAGAGGTGTGATTAAAACCTTGGTATACAGGGCATACAAAATAAATTGATTTATTAGATGGTTGATATTCAAGGAGAATTGTTTTACTAACAAGACTGACCACTTCACCCTAAGGAGAGAATCAGCATCAACAAGGAGCAATGGCTGCCCAAATGGAAAGTTTTACTTTTGATCCTTAGCAAGATTACAGATCACACTGGGGATGTGTTGAGCAAGTCTTGTAGCTGACATCATGTAAGGGACTTGGTAAATTCCGCATTGCCTATTTATTCAGTGCTCCCTTGAGTTCTGGTTGCAGTTCACCGCCTTACCTCTGAAGATGTCTCTTGCACTCAGAGATGAAATGTCTGTGTGGGAAATAATAATTAAACATATCATTAAAGATCGTTACCTTTTCTGATGGTCTGGTACAAGGTTTGAAGTTGATCTATTGCTTTGTTGCCTGGTGACATTGTGACTAAAACATTACCCATTGACATTTCTTTTTCCCTAAAAATGATTTTTAGTAACATTACCTTGAAAATACATATAGTAAATAGCAATTTTACAAAACTCATAACATCTGAATCCATCCTCACATGACCATCCATCTGAATTGAATGAGAACAAAAGCCTTAATGAATACATTGAAAATACGTAACCACCCCAACCTGCTGTTTGTGTGCTACATATCTGTGAGGCATACCCTGAAATTAAGTACTGATTTGGAAAAACTCATAAAACAGTTTTTTTTTTTTTTTTTCAAATCAAAATTTATTTTTACAAGAAAGTGCATTTCTTAATCTGCTTTTCTACATTGCTGCTACTGTTGTTGAGACATTTGACACAGCAGGAAACCAAATTGTCTGTGATCTCTAAGTAGAAAGATGTGGCCAGTGAAGGCAGCCAGTGCTGAACACTGTTCTTTGTGTCATCATTACTGTCAAAGTGCCCTCCTCTAAAATCAACACAATGGCTTGACTGAGCAATTCACACTTTTGTTTGGACTGCACACTGCAGTTTCCTCAATGTTTCACAGTATCATACTGCATTAACAGTACATCTCTGGGGAGGAATTCAACAAGTAGAAAACAATGCAAAAACTCTCAGCAGTGACTCTCTTTACTGGCAGCATATGTCTATGAAGAGGGCATAGAAAAGTTGGTTTCCTGCTATGGCAAATGTCTGAACAATAGTGGAAAGTATTTAGAAAAATAGTTTAAGGAATACTCTTTCTCAAAAAAAATAAATTTTGGTTTGAAAAAAATGTTTTTATGGCTTTTTTTTCTGTAATGGCACTTACTTTCCAGACCAGCCTCATATAATTTAGTTTCCAGTGGCGATATTGTAGAAAAGTAAGCTTTTATCACTATAGTAAATTTTTAATTAAGGCTTAAGTTATAACAAAACAATATATTTTTGGACTCTAATGATTCAATATAAATGTTTTTATTGTTGTGGTGTAATGTATCACATTTGGTAAAGCAATGTGCTACCCAACATCTACCTGGCCAATGAATGACTGCCACAGTGAAAGTATTTTTCATTAGCTAATTAATTTATTGTCACAAACTGTTTGTAAGTCTGTTATTGTTTGAGCATGCCCACTGTCCTGTGAGGACACCATGCCAGGGTGACAATAACAGTTTTTCTATGCATTGCAGTACCTGGTGGGTTGGTAGTGAAGGGGCGTGTGCAGTCAAGAAAAAGGACATGCCACAACAAGGGAGCTCATGGAAGACAAAAGAAGTTAGCTATCAGATCTATACAGAACTGTCATGCATACTGTCAGATTGAGTTTATGTAACATCAGATTGAGTGTATATGAAAAGTCATTGGAGATGTGGAGTTCCCTTGTACCATCAACTGTAACAGAAGACAAAATATAACTATTGTCAGAAGAAACACTTTCTATTATTTAGCAGAAAGTGAGAATTGATTAAAGTTTGCAGAACAGCTGCAGTAATGAATAAGTCTACATCAAGAATAATTACACAGTTTGCCTGCACAGAATTTCAAGAATCAGTAGTTCAGAATGTAACAGCAAAATGTTTGCAGTCTGAACATTTACGCGTTTTCAGGCTTAGAGAACACTTCATTCTGACTTCTCAGTGCAGGACCAGGACTAATTTCATGCTGGAAAATCAAAGAGATCTGGATAAGAATACAATATTAACAGAAAATCAAAATGGAACTAACAAATTTTTGAAGGAAAACTAAATGAACAAATAGTGCAGTTCTGTTTAGCAAAGTGGTCAACAGCTGAAAATATGATGTCATGTGGAACACTACAAACAATGGTTAAAGAAATTTAAAAATAATTAATTTGTTAATGAATAATGATCAAATCAATTGAGAACAATTACTTCTCTGGATAATTTATTAAAGTAAATTACTTGAAAGATTGATGGACTATGTCTGTTTCATTTATTCCATAATCACACAGCAGCAGCCTGTGGAAATAGTATCCTTTATGCATCAACCTTCAGAAATGGAGATTATTTAGCACATTGATGAAGCTTCCTTTCAGCATCTCAATGCAATGAGCTACTCAAGCATTATGTAGTGAATCTAACTAGAATTTATTTGACTTTTTTGTGTTGTTTGTGGATAAATAATCTGTTGTGAGAGCCAAAAGCACCTATTTAGTGAAGAGATATGAAGGCTATTCATGAAGTAAGTTCCATTTTCATACAGTGTACTTAATAATAGAGAGAGTGATGTCACTCCTGTGGTGGAGTGCACCTTGAACGAGTGCATTTTGAGCAGCAGACAATTAAGGTCATGTCTTTGTCCTTCTCTACTTTCTAAATGTGTGCTATAATCACAAGTTCCACCAGTTGTGAGGTATATTCTGTAATAAGGCTACTTGTGACAAAAATCTGCAAAGCTAGTGAAACCCATGGTGAAATCTGTGAAGTTTATGGGCAAAATGAAATGAGTAAAGGATGTATAAAACAATCGTGGTACACTTTCAAAAATGGGTGAACCAATGTCTATGATGAAGAGAAATGTGATCTACTGAGTATTTTGAATGCAGACCTAATTTGTTTGGTTAACAAAAGGGCTGGAGAAAACCACAGGTACACCATCTCAGAGCTCTGTGTTCATTTTCCACAGATCTTCTGTACAAAGTGCTCACCAAAGATCTGGGCTACTGGAAATTTAATGCCAAATGGAAGGTTAATCTCTTTCCTGAAAAACAAAATGCTTTATGTATGGCAGCAGCACTGTCCTTTCTTGTGCATTATGAAAGAAATAAAATTTTTCCCAACCTGACTGTAACAGGACATGAGATGTGGCTGTGGTTCTTGTATGCAGAAACAAAACTTCCATGAATACAATGGGGCCACACTGGCCCCTAGAAAAACCCACAAAGTGTTGTCAAACACTTGCCTGGAGGCTTAGCAACTGTTTTCTGGGGCAGAAAAGGAATTTTTCTACTTGAGTTCTTGGAGAGAAATGCCACCCACACTGGAAGTTACTGTAACACACCAACAGACAATCACTGATTTAAATGGTAGAGTAGAGATTACTAATGCTAATTTAAAACTGTGCTATTTGGAAAAGTGATGAGTTATATTCAAATTACACTTCAGGCTAAAAACTGCGAAACTGAATTACTTTTTTGTTGTTGTTATAATTAATTTGTACTAGCTCAGTATGTACAGTTAATTTTTTTAAAAACATTTGAAATTACAAAATATTTGTCATACTTAAAATTTCTATTATTAATTATACAGTATGGTACTTTTTATTGTGTTTCTTTCTGGAATCATTTATAAAATAATAATATAAACTACCAGAAATTCATTCGTCATGAAAGATTGTAAAGCCTTTGGAATACTGATGTTAGCACAGAGTGAAATAGTAGTTGGCATGCCTCTGATGTAATTGGACATGTTTTTGAAGAACTATGTAATTTTGGCTTATTTAATGTGAAAATTCAAAGGACAGTGTGATATAGCAAAAATGTGAAACAATAAATTATTGTGAAAACAAAAAATTTGCACTGGCTTTCTTCAGAATTGTTGTTGTTGTTGTTGTTGTGGTCTTCAGTCCTGAGACTGGTTTGATGCAGCTCTCCATGCTACTCTATCCTGTGCAAGCTTTTTCATCTCCCAGTATCTACTGCAACCTACATCCTTCTGAATCTGCTTAGTGTATTCATCTCTTGGTCTCCCCCTACGATTTTCACCCTCCACGATGCCCTCCAATACTAAATTGGTGATCCCTTGATGCCTCAGAACATGTCCTACCAACCGATCCCTTCTTCTGGTCAAGTTGTGCCACAAACTTCTCTTCTTTCCAATCCTATTCAATACTTCCTCATTAGTTATGTGATCTACCCATCTAATCTTCAGCATTTTTCTGTAGCACCACATTTCGAAAGCTTCTATTCTCTTCTTGTCCAAACTATTTATCATCCATGTTTCACTTCCATACATGGCTACACTCCATAGAAATACTTTCAGAAATGACTTCCTGACACTTAAATCAATACTGGATGTTAACAAATTTCTCTTCTTCAGAAACGCTTTCCTTGCCATTGCCAGCCTACATTTTATATCCTCTCTACTTCGACCATCATCAGTTATTTTGCTTCCCAAATAGCAAAACTCCTTTACTACTTTAAGTGCCTCATTTCCTAATCTAATTCCCTCAGCATCACCCGACTTAATTAGACTACATTCCATTATCCTTGTTTTGCTTTTGTTGATGTTCATCTTATATCCTCCTTTCAAGACACTGTCCATTCCATTCAACTGCTCTTCCAAGTCCTTTGCTGTCTCTGACAGAATTACAATGTCATCGGCGAACCTCAAAGTTTTTATTTCTTCTCCATGAATTTTAATACCTACTCCGAATTTTTCTTTTGTTTCCTTTACTGCTTGCTCAATATACAGATTGAACAACATCGGGGAAAGGCTACAACCCTGTCTTACTCCCTTCCCAACCACTGCTTCCCTTTCATGTCCCTCGACTCTTATAACTGCCATCTGGTTTCCGTACAAATTGTAAATAGCCTTTTGCTCCCTGTATTTTACCCCTGCCACCTTTAGAATTTGAAAGAGAGTATTCCAGTCAACATTGTCAAAAGCTTTCTCTAAGTCTACAAATGCTAGAAACGTAGGTTTGCCTTTCCTTAATCTTTCTTCTAAGATAAGTCGTAAGGTCAGTATTGCCTCACGTGTTCCAGTGTTTCCACAGAATCCAAACTGATCTTCCCCGAGGTTGGCTTCTACTAGTTTTTCCATTCATCTGTAAAGAATTCGTGTTAGTATTTTGCAGCTGTGACTTATTAAGCTGATAGTTCGGTAATTTTCACATCTGTCAACACCTGCTTTCTTTGGGATTGGAATTATTATATTCTTCTTGAAGTCTGAGGCTGTTTCGCCTGTTTCATACATCTTGCTCACCAGATGGTAGAGTTTTGTCAGGACTGGCTCTCCCACCGCCGTCAGTAGTTCCAATGGAATATTGTCTACTCCGGGGGCCTTGTTTCGACTTAGGTCTTTCAGTGCTCTGTCAAACTCTTCACGCAGTATCGTATCTCCCATTTCATCTTCATCTACATCCTCTTCCATTTCCATAATATTGTCCTCAAGTACATCGCCCTTGTATAGACCCTCTATATACTCCTTCCACCTTTCTGCTTTCCCTTCTTTGCTTAGAACTGGGTTTCCATCTGAGCTCTTGATATTCATACAAGTCGTTCTCTTATCTCCAAAGGTCTCTTTAATTTTCCTGTAGGCGGTATCTATCTTACCCCTAGTGAGATAGGCCTCTACATCCTTACATTTGTCCTCTAGCCATCCCTGCTTAACCATTTTGCACTTCCTGTCGATCTCATTTTTGAGACATTTATATTCCTTTTTGCCTGTTTCACTTACTGCATTTTTATATTTTCTCCTTTCATCAATTAAATTCAATATTTCTTCTGTTACCCAAGGATTTCTACTAGCCCTCGTCTTTTTACCTACTTGATCCTCTGCTGCCTTCACTACTTCATCCCTCAAAGCTACCCATTCTTCTTCTACTGTATTTATTTCCCCCATTCCTGTCAATTGCTCCCTTATGCTCTCCCTGAATCTCTGTACAACCTCTGGTTCTTTTAGTTTATCCAGGTCCCATCTCCTTAAATTCCCACCTTTTTGCAGTTTCTTCAGTTTTAATCTACAGTTCATAACAAATAGATTGTGGTCAGAGTCCACATCTGCTCCTGGAAATGTCTTACAATTTAAAACCTGGTTCCTAAATCTCTGTCTTACCATTATATAACCTATCTGATACCTTTTAGTATCTCCAGGGTTCTTCCATGTATACAACCTTCTTTCATGATTCTTAAACCAAGTGTTAGTTATGATTATGTTGTGCTCTGTGCAAAATTCTACAAGGCGGCTCCCTCTTTCATTTCTGTCCCCCAATCCATATTCACCTACTATGTTTCCTTCTCTCCCTTTTCCTACACTCGAATTCCAGTCACCCATGACTATTAAATTTTCGTCTCCCTTCACAATCTGAATAATTTCTTTTATTTCATCATACATTTCTTCAATTTCTTCGTCATCTGCAGAGCTAGTTGGCATATAAACTTGTACTACTGTAGTAGGTGTGGGCTTCGTATCTATCTTGGCCACAATAATGCGTTCACTATGCTGTTTGTAGTAGCTAACCCGCATTCCTATTTTCCTATTCATTATTAAACCTACTCCTGCATTACCCCTATTTGATTTTGTGTTTAAAACCCTGTAGTCACCTGACCAGAAGTCTTGTTCCTCCTGCCACCGAACTTCACTAATTCCCACTATATCTAACTTCAACCTATCCATTTCCCTTTTTAAATTTTCTAACCTACCTGTGCTGGTACTGCGAACGGTTGAAAGCAAGGGGAAACTACAGCCGTAATTTTTCCCGAGGACATGCAGCTTTACTGTATGATTAAATGATGATGGCGTCCTCTTGGGTAAAATATTCCGGAGGTAAAATAGTCCCCCATTCGGATCTCCGGGCGGGGACTACTCAAGAGGACGTCGTTATCAGGAGAAAGAAAACTGGCATTCTACGGATCGGAGCGTGGAATGTCAGATCCCTTAATCGGGCAGGTAGGTTAGAAAATTTAAAAAGGGAAATGGATAGGTTAAAGTTAGATATAGTGGGAATTAGTGAAGTTCGGTGGCAGGAGGAACAAGACTTTTGGTCAGGTGATTACAGGGTTATAAATACAAAATCAAATAGGGGTAATGCAGGAGTAGGTTTAATAATGAATAGGAAAATAGGAATGCGGGTAAGCTACTACAAACAGCATAGTGAACGCATTATTGTGGCCAAGATAGACACAAAGCCCATGCCTACTACAGTAGTACAAGTTTATATGCCAACTAGCTCTGCAGATGATGAAGAAATTGATGAAATGTATGACGAGATAAAAGAAATTATTCAGGTAGTGAAGGGAGACGAAAATTTAATAGTCATGGGTGACTGGAATTCGTCAGTAGGAAAAGGGAGAGAAGGAAACATAGTAGGTGAATACGGATTGGGGGGAAGAAATGAAAGAGGAAGCCGCCTTGTAGAATTTTGCACAGAGCATAATTTAATCATAGCTAACACTTGGTTCAAGAATCATAAAAGAAGGTTGTATACCTGGAAGAATCCTGGAGATACTAAAAGGTATCAGATAGATTATATAATGGTAAGACAGAGATTTAGGAACCAGGTTTTAAATTGTAAGACATTTCCAGGGGCAGATGTGGATTCTGACCACAATCTATTGGTTATGAACTGCAGATTGAAACTGAAGAAACTGCAAAAAGGTGGGAATTTAAGGAGATGGGACCAGGATAAACTGAAAGAACCAGAGGTTGTAGAGAGTTTCAGGGAGAGCATAAGGGAACAATTGACAGGAATGGGGGAAAGAAATACAGTAGAAGAAGAATGGGTAGCTCTGAGGGATGAAGTAGTGAAGGCTGCAGAGGATCAAGTAGGTAAAAAGACGAGGGCTAATAGAAACCCTTGGGTAACAGAAGAAATATTGAATTTAATTGATGAGAGGAGAAAATATAAAAATGCAGTAAATGAAGCAGGCAAAAAGGAATACAAACGTCTCAAAAATGAGATCGACAGGAAGTGCAAAATGGCTAAGCAGGGATGGCTAGAGGACAAATGTAAGGATGTAGAGGCTTGTCTCACTAGGGGTAAGATAGATACTGCCTACAGGAAAATTAAAGAGACCTTTGGAGAGAAGAGAACCACTTGTATGAATATCAAGAGCTCAGATGGCAACCCAGTTCGAAGCAAAGAAGGAAAGGCAGAAAGGTGGAAGGAGTATATAGAGGGCTTATACAAGGGCGATGTACTCGAGGACAATATTATGGAAATGGAAGAGGATGTAGATGAAGATGAAATGGGAGATAAGATACTGCGTGAAGAGTTTGACAGAGCACTGAAAGACCTGAGTCGAAACAAGGCCCCGGGAGTAGACAACATTCCATTAGAACTACTGATGGCCTTGGGAGAGCCAGTCCTGACAAAACTCTACCATCTGGTGAGCAAGATGTATGAGACAGGCGAAATACCCTCAGACTTCAAGAAGAATATAATAATTCCAATCCCAAAGAAAGCAGGTGTTGACAGATGTGAAAATTACCGAATTATCAGTTTAATAAGTCACAGCTGCAAAATACTAACGTGAATTCTTTACAGGCGAATGGAAAAACTGGTAGAAGCGGACCTCGGGGAAGATCAGTTTGGATTCCGTAGAAATGTTGGAACACGTGAGGCAATACTAACCTTACGGCTTATCTTAGAAGAAAGATTAAGAAAAGGCAAACCTACGTTTCTAGCATTTGTAGACTTAGAGAAAGCTTTTGACAACGTTAACTGGAATACTCTCTTTCAAATTCTGAAGGTGGCAGGGGTAAAATACAAGGAGCGAAAGGCTATTAACAATTTGTACAGAAACCAGATGGCAGTTATAAGAGTCGAGGGCCATGAAAGGGAAGCAGTGGTTGGGAAAGGAGTGAGACAGGGTTGTAGCCTCTCCCCGATGTTATTCAATCTGTATATTGAGCAAGCAGTAAAGGAAACAAAAGAAAAATTCGGAGTAGGTATTAAAATTCATGGAGAAGAAATAAAAACTTTGAGGTTCGCCGATGACATTGTAATTCTGTCAGAGACAGCAAATGACTTGGAAGAGCAGTTGAACGGAATGGACAGTGTCTTGAAAGGAGGATATAAGATGAACATCAACAAAAGCAAAACGAGGATAATGGAATGTAGTCAAATTAAATCGGGTGATGCTGATGGGATTAGATTAGGAAATGAGACACTTAAAGTAGTAAAGGAGTTTTGCTATTTAGGGAGTAAAATAACTGATGATGGTCGAAGTAGAGAGGATATAAAATGTAGACTGGCAATGGCAAGGAAATCGTTTCTGAAGAAGAGAAATTTGTTAACATCGAGTATAGATTTAAGTGTCAGGAAGTCGTTTCTGAAAGTATTTGTATGGAGTGTAGCCATGTATGGAAGTGAAACATGGACGATAACCAGTTTGGACAAGAAGAGAATAGAAGCTTTCGAAATGTGGTGCTACAGAAGAATGCTGAAGATAAGGTGGGTAGATCACGTAACTAATGAGGAGGTATTGAATAGGATTGGGGAGAAGAGAAGTTTGTGGCACAACTTGACTAGAAGAAGGGATCGGTTGATAGGACATGTTTTGAGGCATCAAGGGATCACAAATTTAGCATTGGAGGGCAGTGTGGAGGGTAAAAATCGTAGAGGGAGACCAAGAGATCAATACACTAAGCAGATTCAGAAGGATGTAGGTTGCGGTAGGTACTGGGAGATGAAGAAGCTTGCGCAGGATAGAGTAGCATGGAGAGCTGCATCAAACCAGTCTCAGGACTGAAGACCACAACAACAACAACAACCTACCTGCCCGATTAAGGGATCTGACATTCCACGCTCCGATCCGTAGAACGCCAGTTTTCTTTCTCCTGATAACGACATCCTCTTGAGTAGTCCCCGCCCGGAGATCCGAATGGGGGACTATTTTACCTCCGGAATATTTTACCCAAGAGGACGCCATCATCATTTAATCATACAGTAAAGCTGCATGCTCTCGGGAAAAATTACGGCCGTAGTTTCCCCTTGCTTTCAGTCGTACGCAGTACCAGCACAGCAAGGCCGTTTTGGTTATTGTTACAAGGCCAGATCAGTCAATCATCCAGACTGTTGGCCTTGCAACTACTGAAAAGGCTGCTGCCCCTCTTCAGGAACCACACGTTTGTCTGGCGTCTCAACAGATACCCCTCCGTTGTGGTTGCACCTACGGTACGGCTATCTGTATCGCTGAGGCACGCAAGCCTCCCCACCAACGGCAAGGTCCATGGTTCATTGGGGGTCTTCAGAAATATTAACGGCAATTGGAACCATGAGAACCTCAAATACGAAAATTTCAACTTGAAGGATCAGACCCCTAGACATGAAGAACTGGAGCCAACTACGAGAAAAGAAGTTAAGTAAAAAGTTTATTGTAAATCTTACTCCTCTTGAAACATATTAAAAGGGTTAACCATAAAGACAGTTGCAACAGCAAAGGAAGGAGGGGTAGATTATAAGTGCAGTAATGATTCATATGATATAAGGATTCAATGAGATGTTAGCTTAATACCTTTTGACAGATGTTACATTTAATCAACCTGTTTGGAAAAGGCTATTGAATTTTGATGCACAGTTTCTACTGAAGTGGTAGAACAAATACACAGCAGAATTTTGCTTACAATTTAAAAATGGTTACTTAGATTTTAGTTGTCCTATGACATGGGGTGTCTATTTTTCTGAAGTATTAGAGGTTTACATGAGATTCTGTACTGATGTTTTCATAAAATGAAAAATAAATTATTGAGTGCTAACATTTAATAAAGTAATCTCTTATGAAAAGTCAATATTATGTTTAATTATACATTTACATTTAAAACTTATTGTTTGACAAATACTAACTTTAAATATTTTTGAAAGATTAAAAGGAAAGGAAAAGGTAAATCTGAAATTGAGATCAGATGGCCTCATTCTATTTTAAATAAATTGAGGTATGTGGATTGATTATGTATCCAGGACAATGTCTTGAGTGCTCTTTTCAATGCCACAGGTATGCAGAAGTGATAGTTAAGTGCCATTGCCCTCAGTAGCATTTGTGATCTGTATAAACTATTCAAAGTGATAGGCATCACCCTGCTTGTCCATTACACTATTTCCTATTTAGATTTCTCTATAATGGTCTCTTCCTCTACTGCTAGCCTATAATCTTTAAATTACTTTTCTCTCATTATCATAGCTGAGATAATAAAGTAATAGAACAATATTCCATACTTCAGTAATGATAAAGAGCCATTAACTTTTCTCTTGCAGGTATGAGTGAAACTAAAAAAAATACTGAGCAGCAATGATTTCATACAGTTTTTAATATTGTCTACCTCATTAAAATATCTGTGTTTTTCATAGTATTAAGTAGTGTTCTGATATGACATACATGAATATGATATGATTGGCACTACACAGTAATGTTATGTGAACGAGGTCTTATAGAATCTACTTACACTAACACATGTTGCCTATCAAAGGAAATTGCATAATAAACTTGTACACAGTTGAGGTTACTACAAAACCAGAAAAAAGGTGCATTACCTAGGGAATTTTTGGATAGCTAGTTTTATGAAAGCCAGATATTGTAAATGTCACATCGAAGAGGTGAAGAAAGGGAAGGGTGAAGATTATCCTTGTAGAGTAGTTGAATGACGTGCTAACACCCATTTAAAATACAGATGAGGTCTGCATGGGGACATTCAGAGTTGAGGAGTACACTTATGAAACAACTTCTTCGGAAGCTCAGTAATAAATTATGGAGTCTAGACAAAGTAAGAACAAGTTCCCGTCAAAATATAGGAGGAAAGAAGAGAGAAGAGAGTTGTATAATAATACGCAGGATACTGTACCCTTATGCATAAACTGTTTGATGGGTAAGGTAGATATACCAAAGGATGGAGG
Organism: Schistocerca americana; assembly: GCF_021461395.2. Lineage (NCBI taxonomy): Eukaryota > Metazoa > Arthropoda > Insecta > Orthoptera > Acrididae > Schistocerca > Schistocerca americana. The sequence continues at coordinate 968,754,342 of NC_060120.1, read as the reverse complement.
ACCTGCACATGAATGGAAGATGATGGTGATGTAAATAGGGACACAATCACTGTGGAAATTTAATAGTTCTTAGGAGGTTGCCAACTGAGGAAAGAGGTGCAATTGAGAGTTTTTACAGAAGTAGAGTACTGTTGGTTTTTAGGCTTACTCCAAACTTGTAATCTAGAGAAACCTACCTGACTTGTAATGGTACAATTTACATAATAATTTAATAAGTGAATAATAAAGATGTAAGTGTGTCACATTTGTCTGCTGTTCACAATATGTTTAATAATCTTTATTGATATGTGTATGAGTCGTAGCAGAACTGGAAGTCAAATATTCAGTGGTGTCTAATCATGGTGGACATTTGCTGACTCTTAATGACACCTATTCAAGTGATAAACCTAAACCAGTTTTTAAGTCTTTTAGGACAATCAGTGTTAACAAACAAGAAACTTCCAATCATCATTTGCAGCAGACTAACTGGAGCCCAGTGTATAAAGAGAGAGACATTAATATTAAATTTAACCTGTTCACAGATGAATTAATATCACTGTTTGAAGCAATATTTCAGTAGCAAACTATCAAAATGGAAGCCTGGTTCACAAACAGGTTAAAAATTTTATGTAAGTAAAAAAAGAGTTGCATTTATCTCAAATACTTTCTGATGAGCCTGAAATAAAAGAGCATCATAGATTACATTATTAAAACTTGAAGGGAATTATAAAGTGCTCCAAAACCTTACGTATTAAATTTGAAATTGACAGCTCCAACTACTAAAAAAACTGCCTGGGGTGTTATTAAAAGCCAGCTGGGGAAGGAAGATGAAAGTGAATCCTATGTAGAAATAAGACATGGTGGAAATATGATTGAAGAAACTTATGCAGCTGCATGTGACTTTAATAATCACTCTGTAATTGGCTGTAAGGGCTCAGTCACAGACACTATGAACCTACTGAAAGTAAGTGGACTGTGTAAAATAAGACAAATGCACAGAGGACCCAGCACCATCAGTGAGGTAAAAAGGATTATCAATAAAATGCAGAGTAGCAATTCATCTGGCTTTGCTAATATTTCCACTAGGGTACTTATACACTGTAATAATGCTAAATGTGTAACACTTTGTCATATTTAATGAATTCCTTTAACAAGGTATCATCCCAGACATACTGAAGTATGTTGTTGTGGAACCATTATTCAAGAAAGGGCATAAAACTAATGCCTCAAATTATCTGTCTAAATTTCTGAACAAACTTATGCATAAGAGAATTGTGGAACATTTGAACATCCACAAGGCACTTAGTTATTGTCATTTCAGTTTCCAAACAGGCCTATCAACTGATAACACTATATTTCACTTCACCAATAATGCTTTACAAGCACTTAACAATAGACTGGCTTCAGTTGGTATATTTGTGATCTAACCAAGCCTTTGGACTGTGTGAATCATGAAATCCTCCTTACAAAAGCAGTGTTTTATGGCTTAAGGTTCACTAGGAATGTGGCTTAGATAGTATCTAACTGACAAAAAACATGGTATCAGCTAATCATGAAGATGTTACAGTAGCTTCATCTGACTAAGGAACAGTAAGTACAGGGTTGCCACAGTATGTATTTCAAGTAAATAGGTTCCAAGATGTGCTTCACTTGTCATGTGACTGTAAACATTACTATAAATGTGCACTTTTACCATATATTGTGGTTTTAACAACTGATAAGCATCAAAAGAGCACTGCATGTGTAGATGTGCCAAGTTCCACAAGGTGCAATTTAGCTATGTATATTTTTACTAGTGCCCAACTTGTTTGTAATTTTATTTTTGACAAGCCTTTGTGAAATGTGCAGTATAGCCTCCACTGAAAAGCATTAACATGGCATGAGTAACGTATGCACAATGAAACATGACATACAACCAAAAAAGTTTTTGAAGATGTTATGTGTGCAAACCAGTCAATAAAAAATAGATTTAAATGCAATCTAGGCTTTAAAAAATATTTAATGAAACTCAGTTATTTCACATGATTAAATATTGTGGCTGCAGTCTTCAGTCAAGAGACTGGTTTACTCTGATGCCATCAGGGATTACCTTCTGAGATTACATACTGCATAATTTTTCAACGTGCTGGGCAGAAACTGTGAAGGTGGCATTAGCTAATGTGCTGGTTTTGACCATATCAAATTTTGAGAAAGATTTCATTCTCCAAATGGATGCTTCTAATCCAGGATTGCTGCAGTCTTCTTGCAGGAAACCAATGCAGAAAGACAGCCAATTGGCTATGCCTCGAGATCCTTGTACCCAGCAGAAAAGAAGTATTCTCCTTATGAGTTAGAGGTATTGGCAGTGTTATTCAGGTTAGAGCATTTCAAGTTTTACCTTGAACATAAATAGTTCTGTTTTGAAACTGACAACCAAACATTGTCTTGTGTTCTGGCCCAGCCTCATAGACAGGACATGTAGCCAGGTGGCCAGTAAGAATTTCAGTGTTCCATTTTCAGGTGCATCTTATCAACAGGACAGGTAATCAACTGGCTCGTGGCTTAAGTTGGGTGTTTTCTGTAGGTGAGTCAGGTGAATCTAGAAAATGTAATAAGGAGAATGTTTGTTTGGAAGCAGTGTTCACAGAGATTCCAGGATTGTCTGGAAACCTGAGTGAGCAGCAGGATGAAGATCCTCAGTTAGCTCTGATAAAACAGCAGCTGTGTGAATGTGGAGATGTTCCATTAAAAACAGGATTCTTTGTTTTTGTATTCACTACAACAGCTAAGACAGGTAGCATCTTCCCAAGGAGTTGGTTCCTTCCATATTCCAGTACTTTCATGTCCTTGTATGTGGATCATTTGAGTTTATATAAGACCATCATGAAGATAAAGCAACACCTAACCTAGCCTACCTTAAATGGAGATGACCGGAAATTAGTAGGCCAGTGCCAAGGATATTGTTAGGCTAAACCCACTCAGGAAGTGTGTAAAGGGGTACTAGCTCCTACTCAGGAGGAAAAACCTGTGGACAAAATTTTTTTCAATTATCTTAGCCCTTTACGAAGCACTGGACATGGAAAGAGGTACCTCTTCTGACAGTTGATGCCATTTATAGATTTGTGTTCCTAATGATTAACAAGCCAGGGACCTCAGGAACTATGAGTGAGCTTTTGACTTGGGTATTTGCTGTGTTTGGCCCTCCCAGAGTGTTGGTAAGTGATGATGCACCAGCATCTGCGTATAAAACATTTATGACGTTGTTTTGATTATGGGATATCTCATGCAAGAACCACCTCATTATCACTCCTAGCTGTCTTTTGCTGAGTGGGTGAACTGAAATTTAAAGTAAGCACTTACCATCTTTCACTCACAGTCACAGACCAAGTGGGATCAGTCAATCAGTTGGTTAAATTTTTCATTGAACACTGCTGTGCATGAGGCCTACAAATGACTCCTGCCAGGTTGGTGTTTACTTACACAATAAATTCTCCCCTCAATATCTTGTGGGGGTTCAAAGATTTGCTCCCAGAGGACAGTAATCCCAAGACCATGAAGAAAAATTGGGAGACCACAAAGAAGAACATTCAGTTGTCATATAGAAGGGAGGCCTTTCGCTATAATGAGAGAAGGCATATGGCCTTGTTACTGGTGGGTAGCACAATATTTTTGAAAAATTTCTGGGCACAAAGTAATGGTGCTCAGAAGGTCACTGTTATGATGCTTCCAAAGTTTATGGGGCCTTATAAATTCATTTGGGCTATCTCCACAGTCAGTTTCCTGATCCAGAATCCATCTATGCAAAAAATTACTAGGGCCCATCTAAGCCAGCTCAAAGTGGCCATGAGCAACCGGGATGCCAGGGCAGAGTCAAGTTGCTCACTCACCTGGCCTCACCAGTTCAGGCCTAAGGGGTGGGGGGGGGGGGGGGGGAGAGAGGGGGGGGGGGATTATGCCATGTGGGCACATTTTGATATGAATAGTTCCTACTCGTTACTAGCCTCTATGGCCTCAATAGCTTCTCCAGCAGTTTGTTGCCTGCAGAGGATAGATCTGTGGGCCAGCATTTAAGCACTGTCACTGGCAGGAGGTGGTCTCAAGGTGACAGATGGTTGAGTGGTATGTTTGACAGACAATGGAGAAAACACAGTGATGTCATGATTGACAGTACCCTTGGCCCCAGTGGTGGATACATATGGGGTGCTTGCAGTTAGCGCACCACCCCCTTGCGGGGCCACCCGCAATGTCATCCCTGCCACCTCTGCCAGCCAGCCTGCACGCTACTGGTTTGTTTCTTTTGTCAGTCAACTCAAATGAATCGAATTACCGAGTAGTTGTACTTTCCTATGTAGCACACGTGTCCATGTCATCATATTTTATGCATTTCTGTCTGGCACATAGAGATCGACTTAATGGCTTAGCTCTGTTGAACACTCACACTGACATTGATTGTCCTATTGGTGATGTAATTAACCAATTTGCCAGGAAGAATAGGCATGTAGAGTTCATCGTTTAAGGAAAAGAACAATTGTAACATTTTTGTATCATGAGATGACATTGGCTTGTGTATGTGTATAATCATTTAAATAAAACTTTCTAAGCTTTGCAGGGTGACTTGATTATTTTTTATTATGGTAAAAGTAAAGGTACCTCAAGATATTTGTAGTGCCCCCTCCTTGAGGTTTACTGTAGCCCCCACTGCAGTTGGCCCACTGCACCACCGCGCTCAGTTTTATTTTAGAATCAGGTACTTCATGCACAATGATCACCTTTTTCAGCTACATTTACACTGTCTATTTGTGTGGTAAATTCAAATTGTTGATTATTGGTTTGTATGTTACAGGATAGCTTGATGTATCTATTGTTTGTATTGTGAATCCAGGTAGAGTCATGGGTATGATAAAGGTCTTTACTGAGAGTGTCTATCTCTCTTGGCGGCAATTACCATCCACACTTAAGTGAAGTATGAGAAATTTCCTGGCACTGTAGCTCCTGCTTGTATCATACTTTGAATTTAATGTTGTCAGGTTATTCTGATTGCTTGGAACTAATAGTCTTCCTTCCTCCTAATTATCTGCAAACAGTCACATCATAGTGGGTGGCTGATGTTAATGACCTATTAGCTGTTTTCAATAAGTTTTTGAAACTTTTAATGTGGAATATGCAGGTTAATTTTATGGATTTGTGATCTGGTTAGATGTCCTTGCTGTTCTCACACTGTGACTTACCAAATGGGAAAGTGCTGGTAGATAGACACAATAAAAATCACACAAACACACATACAAATATCAAGCTTACGCAACCCACGGTTTCTTCATCAGGAAAGAGGGAAGGAGAGGGAAAGATGAAAGGATGTGGGTTTTAAGGGGGAGGGTAAGGAGTCATTCCAATCCCGGGAGAGGGAAGACTTACCTTAGGGGGAAAAGGGACAGGTATACACTTGCACACACACACACACACACACACACACACACACACACACAAACACATTTGCACATATACAGACACAACCAGACATATGTAAAGGCAAAGAGTTTGGGCAGGGATGTCATTTGAGGTGGAAGTACAGGGGCAAAGATGTTGTTGAGTGACAAGTGATGTACGAGGGGCGGCAACTTGAAATTAGCGGAGGTTGAGGCCAGGCGGGTAATGGGAAGAGAGGATATATTGAAGAGCAAGTTCCCATCTCCGGAGTTCTGATAGGTCGGTGTCAGTGGGAAGTATCCAGATAACCCGGACGGTGTAATCCTGTGCCAAGATGTGCTGGCCGTGCACCAAGGCATGTTTAGCCATAGGGTGATCCTCATTACCAACAAACACTATCTGCCTGTGTCTGTTCGTGCGAATGGACAGTTTGTTGTTGGTCATTCCCACAAAGTAGGCTTCACAGTGTAGGCAGGTTAATTGGTAAATCACATGGGTGCTTTCACACGTGGCTCTGCGTTCGATCGTGTACACCTTCCGGGTTACAGGCCTGGAGTAGGGGGCGGTGGGAGGGTGTGTTAGGTTATGTTAGGTGACTCACCCTGTATATATATATATATGTATATATATATATATATATATATATATATATATATATATATATATATATATATATATATATATATCTAAAAAGAAAGATGATGAAACTTACCAAACAAAAGCGCTGGCAGGTCGATGTCTGCTTGTGTCTGTGTATGTGTGGATGGATATGTGTGTGTGTGTGCGAGTGTATACCTGTCCTTTTTTCCCCCTAAGGTAAGTCTTTCCACTCCCGGGATTGGAATGACTCCTTACCCTCTCCCTTAAAACCCATATCCTTTTGTCTTTCCTTCTCCTTCCCTCTTTCCTGACGAGGCAACCATTGGTTGCGAAAGCTAGAATTTTGTGTGTATGTTTGTGTTTGTTTGTGTGTCTATCGACCTGCCAGCGCTTTTGTTTGGTAAGTTTCATCATCTTTCTTTTTAGATATATTTTTCCCACGTGGAATGTTTCCCTCTATTATATTCATATATATATATATATATATATATATATATATAATTTAGTGAAAGGTACAGAGCTTCGATATCGTTTTTTAAATGGATTTCACACAATTTGCAGAAAGCCCCACCCTGCTCATGATCAAAGTACAACCAATTGTACTTACACTTCCATTTTTGCTGATACTTAATCTCGCATTCAATACTTTGTTTAGAATTGCAATTTATGGATGGGCCAGAAATACCACATTTATCGTTTGAAAACTGTGGAAGAGAAACTGAAGACTTGGTAGATCTATGCAATTCATCGTCACAATCCCTAGCACTTCTTTCAGTAGACTCACACTTATCTTTGTCTTTTGCAATACACTGTCTTTTATTAGAAAAGAAAGAAATTAAAGTTTGTTCTTTCGACATTGTATTTTGGCACTAACACTTCTTTTTATGTTATAAACTGATGAAGACTGCATGTAGTACACAACATAATCACATCACACTTCCATAGTTACATGTCGATTGACTGTTACAACCCTACAACAGCTTCAACAATGCACTGAGTTTTTATACAAAGCTTTTATACAACAATGAAAGCTTAGATTATACTCGTAAAGCAACATTGCCAAACGTCCCACTCATGATGGAATGTACCGCTTCTTCAGGCAAAAATTGTGTATCCCCATTGACACTGCGAAAATCATTGTCAAATTTGTATGTACACAAATTTTGGTTTGAGCTTTGGACTCATCGATTAGGAAAAATCTATAAGGCTATTAAATCTTGGAAATATTCCCAGTAATGCAATAAAAAAAATTACAACAATCTTTTATAATGTCAGAGGCTACTTCCAATTCTGTAGCAATACCGTGGAACATGTTTTGCAGCATCAGGTTTATTCTAAGGGCAAATAAAGCATAGATACTAGTGGCGGATAAGAATAAAGTTCGCAGCGAGGGTGGGCTGCGTAGCTAAGGGATTAGCTTACACGTTAGGCTGATTGGAGGTGCGGTGAGGGAAGACATGAGAGAGGAAAGGCTGACTTATTCCACAATGAGCCTTGCCAACACACCTTGCAACACTTAGCTTTACCACACACTTATTGTACAGCAACTGCTAATTTGTTGGTGTTGGCAATAATAATAATAATAATAAAAACAGAACAATCAACGCTAAGCATTCCAAACCGAACCGATAAGTAACGAAACCAAACTATAGGGACACAGTCGCCACCTACTGTGTTACACATTCATTTTGCTTGTAAAAACTGCATGTCATTACGACTTCTCCATGTTGACTCCAAACTTCATTAGGAACAGCAGCTGGCGTAGTTTAAATTTGTCACAATGGTACAAGTTAACAGACCAGGTGATAATTTTTATGTTTCACCACAACTACAGATATGAATTTCTCAGCGGGGGGTGGGGGGGTGGGGGGAGGGAATTTCCAATTTCTGGGGGGCTTCTCCCCCCCCCCCCCCTCGGGTCACCCTCTGAATTCATCACTGGTTACACTTATTCCACTGTTAAGTTGACACATTGTTGTTAATTTAACCAATATATAAGTCCCGTCTGAAAATTGGCCATGGACCAAAAATCAGTCCTTTATATATCTGTCCTTTACATATCCTCACAATAATAGGCACTGAAACTATACAGTGTTTGATGTTTAAGTTACATAAATTACGATTAAAACATGTCTGATTCAATTAACTGAATACATCTCAAAATGCCTCCTTTTTTAATAGTTCCTTCTACTACAAAGATTATGTGGAATTATTTGTTCAAATAATGAAATTAACGGATATAGTTATACAAACAATACTTTTTATGAACCTGGTAATTATTTTGGAATTAATTAAGGGCTTTGCTAATATGTTTTCAAATTGAGGCAAATAAATACTTTAAGAATCCTCGTAGTTCTTCTTTCAAATGTTTATAATTAGTACACAATTTACATTTGTTTATAAGTCAACAATAGACTAAGTCATGAAACAATTACTGATTTCACCCAATAACAAAGGTATTAACTAGAAATGGTCAAACTAAATTACAAAATTAATTACATACACGAAACTATGCACAAAATTAGACCCGGTGCTATATTCGTTAAGACTGAGGGCCAACCTTGCTCTTTTATGGAAATGCAGATTATACTCATGCATGTTAATGGTAATTAGGCAAAAATGAAAATAAAATGAATTTAAGAAGGCAGATGGCGAAACAATAAAGGAAGTAAAGAGATCCCAGCTTGCTTCATCACAACTTGACGTTATATTTTAAAGAGAAAAAATCAGATTATTAAAATATTGGTCACAACAATTGATCCCGCAAGAAAATTTGGGCCATAAATCTGATACAGTCTCAAAGTACAGCTTCTAAACCTGTGTGTCCACTTATTGTCACTAGCTCTGTCACACTGCAGCCATTTAATGCCTCAGCTTAAAGTACTGTGCAGCAGAGTGAGTAAGAGGTTTGTGAATTACTTTGTATGTATTTAACAATGAACACAATAAATTTTTAACAGTATACTGTAATAGGATAGATAACAAATCTTCTCACCAAGCAGCAGCAGAACTCACACATTGTATTTGTATTTTATTTGTCTCATAACATACATTTTACATATCATCTGATCATGTTGTACAGGAGACACTCCAATTATTCTCTTATGATACACATAGGTTCATAATTTTTAAGCATTAATTTAACAAGCACATTTTTATGTTGAACACAACAATATTATTAAATTATTTTCTCTTGATGTGCCAATAATTAACATTTAAATTTTCCAGACCTGGTGTTATACACAACACTATAATATTAGATAGTAACATCTTATCATTCATAAATAACTTTCTGAACAGCATGGCGGCGAGCTGGTACGACATGGGCATACAAAAACTGCCACAGTGTCTTCAAAAATGTATCGACAGAAATAGTGATTATGTCGAAAAGTAGCTAATTGTTCAAGCTGTAAACTGATGTAAACCATTGCAGAAATAAACAGATCTACATACTTATAAAAAAAAATAGGAGACCTTACTTTTGTGATTACCCTTGTGTAAGCTTTGTGTTAAGCGAAAAATTAGTAAGGAAATGAGGGAGTATGATTCTGTAAGTTTAAACAACAAGAGTTACTCAGTCACGGGAAAGTATCAACAGACTCCAGCTGGGAAGCATAAACATTTTAATACTGTTTACATCTCAGGAAGGCAGTAGCCTCGACACTGTTGTTTATGAGAGCAACATGACCTAGCAGGAATCTGACCAAGCCGTAAAGACACTAATAAATTCGTTAAGCAAATATAGCTGAACTGAAGGCCACTTACAACTTCACCACGAAAGTTCCTAAGGGACGAAACTGCTGAGACTATGCCGTGCAGCCTTGAGAAGAGATAATCATGAATAACGTTGATAGAGTGGAGCCTCTTCTTGACGACATAAATACTCTCCCCCCCCCCCCCTCCCTCCCCCAAGCTTAGAGCACTCAATCAATAAGATTGATGGCATTCACATCGTCCGCACTCGATTGATTCTTTGGTTATGGTACGTTAACATCTTGAGTGAGAGGCTATCCTAGTGTTGGTCTTGACATGCTCTCTTACGAGAGGAACAGCGATCCGCAGCCACGGGTAATGAATCCAGCATCCAGTACTGAAGTCAGCACAAGTCTGAAGCCTATCGTACCAGTGGGCTAGGTTCAGCATTTAGCATGGCGTCATGGGATCTGATATCACAGTCCACCTCAGAACACAACTCGGGCCCGACTACTCCCTGAAATGGCGTGTGAATCAGACACACATGTCACAGTCACTGCCATCTCCAAGCAGCTCTACCGACAGCAGGTAGCAAACTGCCGCACTAGGGTATCATCAACTTTCGGTCCAAACTGATGCAGCATCCTCGGCAGCCGTGAGAACGCTATTGGATTCGGAGGATTCCTCTTTGGGTTACTTAGAAACCAATTGTTACAGAAGAAATGGCGACGACTTGTGTTCTGAGTAATAAATGGAATAATCTTGAATAGTGTTTTATTGCGTCTAACGACGCCACCTGGGACCTGACAAAACAGCAGATGTTTCCAGACCGGCATAAGGCGACCCCTACATTAGTTTATTTGATCTAGCTGCATCTAAGTCTGAAGTTATTGTCACAATTCAAAATAAAATTTTTGTATGCCAATCAAAGTCATTGCCTACACGATCGTACATATGGTATTTCAATTGTAGAAATCAAATAAACTACAGTTTAAGCCTATAACTTCCTAGATTCGACAGCCACGAGCGACGTGATCCGTGCTCGCACCAAGCATGATGAAATCTTATATCCACGCAGAGGAACTATTGCAAGAATTTTAGTATGTGTATTTCTTATCCAAATACATTCACGTTCAGAAAAAACAGAAGACCTTGAACGACTAGAGATAGGACATTCATATTCACGGGACATGTACATAAGTATGTTCTACAGAAATGATTAGCATTTCAGTCACTTCGGGTCAGCATGTGTCTTGTTGCCTAGTACGCACAGGGTCTGCCATCGGCTCTGAGCACTTGTTCCATGCGTGATGACGTCGATGCGTGTAAGGCGTTAATGGTGTCCTGTGGTCGAGCCATGCATGCTGCATTCACCTGGTTCCAAAGTTCATCTGTGGTGGTCGGCTTTGGGTCACAGTGCTGCACCTGTCGCTTCATCATATCTCACACATTTTCGAGTAGTGACAAGTCTGGTGATCTGGCAGGCCAGGACAAAAGGCTGACATCCAATGACACCAAGAAAGCACGTTCTCGTGCAGAAACATGTGGTCGCGCATTGTCTTGCTGAAAAAAAGGCGTCTGGAGTGTTGTGCAGACAGGTTTTGGCTACGGGTCGTAGGATGTCATTCACATAGGTCACACTGGTCACGGTGTCCTGGACACGCATCAAAAAATGTGATTTATGGTTGTACCGAATAGCACCCCACACCATAAGGCCGCGAGTTGGCGCTGCATGTCTTGTGCGAATGCAGTTACTATGATGCCTCTCCCCCTGTGAGTGGCGAACCAAAATTCGATCATTTTTAAACAAACAGAACCTGGACTCGTCCGAAAACACTATCTGATGCCTTTCCTGTCCACAGTGACGTCTTTCCCTACAGCACTGGCGTCTAGCATGTTTCTGCACATTCGTCAAAAATAGGTGGAGAAGTGAACGACACGCACATAAACTATGCCGTGGCAAACGGCGACGGACTGTCATCCCTGGTAGTGTGCGATTTGTTACATTGTTCCACTGTTCCTCCAGAGCCGAGCAAGACTCACAACTGTACTGCAATGCCATCTCATCGTGATCTGTTGCCTTCTGTGAACCATTTGGCACACACCCTTTGCACTGTCGAAATACTTGGTCTTACATGAGCAGCAGTTTACTAGGTGAATGTATATGCCAATAATGTCTACGCCAATAATGAGTCCTCTTTCACACTCACTGATTTGACACTATAGTTCACACATATGCCTGCGAGTTATCCTGCATGTATCTTAAATAACATACTGTCAAAGTCACAGTTCGGATTTCTAAAGGGTCCTGATATTGAGAAGGCTATATACACTTACAGTGTGCTCAATTCATTAGACAAATAATTGCAGGCAACTGGTATATTTTGTGATCTGTCAAAGGCATTTGACTGTGTAAATCACAATATACTTTTAAGTAAATTAGAATATTAGAGTGTAACAGGAAATGCTGCAAAATGGTTCAAATCTTATATCTCTGGCAGGAAACAAAGGGTGTTATTAGGAAAGAGACATGTATCAAGCTACCAGGCATCATCCAACTGGGAACAAATTACATGTGGGGTCCCACAAGGTTCCATTTTAGGGCCCTTACTTTTTCTTGTGTATATCAATGACCTTTCATCAGTAACATTACCAGAAGCCAAGTTCGTTTTGTTTGCCGATGATACAAACACTGCAATAAATAGCAAATCAAGTGTAGTCTTAGAAAGGTCAGCTAATAAAATATTTGTGGCTATTAATCACTGGTTCCTAGCCAATTCTTTGTCACTAAACTTTGAAAAAACACACTACATGCAGTTCAGAACTTGTAAGGGGTGTCCCACGAGTATATGCCTAAGATACGATGACAAGCAGATAGAAGAAGTGGACAGTGTTAAATTCTTGGGATTACAGCTTAATAATAAATTCAACTGGGAGGAGCACACCACAGAACTGCTGAAGCGTCTTAAAAAATCTCTATTTGCAATGCGACATAGGGGATATAAAAATGAAAAAGCTGGCATACTATTTTTTGGGGCAATTCATCAAGACAAGATAAAGTTTTCTGGGCATAAAAACGTGCAGTAAGAGTTATATGTGGTGTGGACTCAAGAACATCCTGCAGATGCCTGTTTAGGGAGCTAGGGATACTAACTACTGCAATATATTTATTCCTTAATGAAATCTGTCATTAAAAATATATCACTTTTTCAAACCAACAGCTCAGTTCATGGAATCAGTACTAGAAATAAGAATAATCTTCACAAGCATTTAAAGTCACTTAGACTTGTACAAAAAGGTGTGTATTATTCAGGAACACACATTTTCAATAACTTGCCAGCAGCCATAAAAAGCTTAACACCCAATGAAATTCAGTTTAAGAGAAGCCTAAAGGATTTATTGGTGGCCAACTCCTTCTACTCCATTGATGAATTTCTCAGTAGAACCAACTGATTTGTGTGTATACAGCGTAACTTCTGCACAATTTCAGTGCAGTAATGTGTTCATTGTAAATAAGTGTGTGTGTGTAAGTACAATCTAACTTCTGCACCAGTTCAGTGCAGTAATGTGTTCATTGTAAATAAGTACTTTGTAGTTGTATTACACGTTTAACACCTTATAAATGAATAAAAAACTTTTTTATTTTAAATTCAGTGCGTTAGTATTTGTAAAATGATTCTTCCATATAACGTTCATTAAAAAATGACCACGCCACTTGGGACCTGTGGAATGGTACATTAGCTTATTTGTTTGAGCTGTAAATATTTGCCATGTATTGTTATTTTTCTGACAAATTCTACATCCTGGAGGACCTCCTCACTACGGATCAATTGGAATGAAAGTAAGTCTAATCTAAAAATCTAATCTGCTCAAGTCACATTGATACGTTACTTTCGGTTTATAGTGACAATGAGAGCCGTAGGCACATTTTAGCAGTGGATGGCGTTGCACCGCGAATCGGATATCTATGTTCCTTGAACCCGCGGGCCGACAAGCTTCAAATGCTAATCATTTCTGCAGAACATACTAGTATACGTGTTCCTATCTCTAGTCGTTCAAGGTGTTCTGCTTTTTTTTCTAAACATGAGTGTAATATCTTGGCTGACTGACTATTTCGTATCTCTTCCGCACTTCAGAGACAGAGACGAGTTTATTCCTCTTAGCACAAGGGATATTTCGCCTCTCAAACTGCGCCTTACTTTTTTATTTCGCCAGAAGTGTAGCCAGACGCCAACTTCCTAGAAGGTCTAAGAAGCCTTTTTAGCACCTCGCTATGAGGCATCTGGCCACGTCAAAAACTTTGCTGCACTCTCGTCCGTTTCTCCCCCCACGTATTGTAACAATGGCAAAAATGGCTTGTTTGCATCATTCTGAATTCTATTGCTCCGCTAGATTTGAAACTGCATATAAATCATATTGTAAGTTCAATTTATATGCGGTTTTCATGAATTAATAGCAATTTTCTATTGCAAATTTTCCAACCTTTTACACACAGAATTGTTCTTTACCTTGAACTTACGTTATTGTCGTTTCTGTTGTGGCCTTCAGTCCGAAGACTGATGTGATGCAGCTCTCCAAGCTACCTTACATTTTGCATGCCACTTCATCTCAAATAATTACTGCGATCTAGATCCTTACTGTATTCATTTCTTGGTCTCCCTCTACAATTTTTACCTCCCACACTTCCCTCCAGTACTTGATGTCTCACAATGTGTCCTGTCAACTAATCCATTCTTTTAGTAATGCTGTGCCACAAATTGCTTTTCTCCCCACTTCTGTTCACTGTCTCCTCATTAGTTACATGATTAACTCATCTAACCCTTAGCATTCTTCTGTATCATCACATTTCAAAAGCTCCTATTCTCTTCTTGTCTTCATTGTTTATCGTCCACGTTTCACTTCCACACAAGGCTACACTCCAAACAAATATCTTCAGAAAAGGCTTCGCAACTGTTAAATCCATATTCGATGTTAAGAAATTTCTCTTCTGCAGAAACACTTTTCTTGTCATTGCCAGTCTACACTTAATATCCTCTCTACTTCAGCCATCATCAGTTGTTTTACTGCCCAAATACGGTAGCAAAACTCATCTACCACTGTTAGTGTCCTGTTTCCTACTTTAATTCCCTCAGCATCACCTAATTTAATTCGACTACATTCCATTACCCTTATTTTTGTTTCGTTGAGGTTACGTTATTATATAGTCTGATATTTAAATGAATTTTATCCATAGTGGATGCTGTTGAACTCCGTGACTGTTCCTTTATAGGGTGTAGAAAAATTTCCGCTACCAGTCTCAATAAAAGGTTATTTATTTGTCACACGACCGGTTTCAGGCTTGCGCCCATCCTCAGTGTATTTCACGAGTGCACATCGTAACAGCGAAATATGCAGCTAAACTTTATAAAACTGAAATATGGACGTGAAAATGATAATAAGTATGCAACTAAGTGGAAAAACTGTCACCACAGCGTAACTATAATAATGATACTTCATCTGTATTGATCTCCAGCAATATAAACAAGTACATGAATGCATAAACACCTGAGGATGGGCGCAAGCCCGAAACCAGTCGTGTGACAAATAAATAACCTTTTATTGTGACTGGTAGCGGAAATTTTTCTACAACCTAATCTGATATTTGGTAATGGGCATGGGCAGGAAAGAAAATGCCACCGTAATGTCACAAGTGGAATCCGTGTCTAGAGTCAGCGTGAGGACGTAGTTATCCGCCATTGCTGTTAGGTAAAGACAGCGAAAATACATTATGTGATCAAAACTATCCGGACACCTGACTGAAAATGAAAAAGTTCTTAGCGCCCTCCATCGGTAATGCTGGAATTCAATATTGTGTTGGCCCACCCTTAGTCTTGATGACAGCTTTCACTCTCGCAGGCATACGTTCAATCAGGTGCTGGAAGGTTTCTTGGGGAATGGCAGCCCATTCTTCACGGACTGCTTCACTGAGGAGAGGCATCGATGTCGGTCGGTGATGCCTGGCACGAAGTCGGCGTTCCAAAACATCCCAAAGGCGTTCTATAGGATTCAGGTCAGGACTTTGTGCAGGGCAGTTCATTACAGGGATGTTATTGTAGTGTGACCACTCCGCCACAGGCCGTGCATTACAGGGATGTTATTGTCGTGTAATCACTCCGCCACAGGCCGTGCATTACGAACAGGTGCTCTATCGTGGTGAAAGATGCAATTGCTCTTCAACAGTGGAAAGTAAGAAGGTGCTTAAAACATCAATAGCAGGCCTGTGCTGTGATAGTGCCAAGCAAAGCAACAAGGCGTGCAAGCCCCCTCCATGACAAATACCACCACACCTAAACACCACCGCCTCCGAATTTTACTTTTGGCACTACACACGCTGGCATATGACGTTCACCGGGCATTCGCCATACCCACACCCTGCCATCGGATCGCCACTTTGTGTACCGTGATTGGTCATTCCACACAACGTTTTCCCACTGTTCAATTGTCCAATGTTTATGCTCCTTACACCAAGCGAGGCGTCGTTTGGCATTTACCAGCGTGATGTGTGGCTTATGAGCAGCCGCTCGACCATGACATACAAGTTTTCTCACCTACCGCCAAACTGTCATAGTACTTACAGTGGATCCTGATCCAGTTTGGAATTCCTGTGTGATGATGTGGACAGATGTCTGCCTATTACACGTTACGACCCTCTTCAACTGTCGGCGGTCTCCGTCAGTCAACAGACGAGGTCGGCTTGTACGCTTTTCTGCTGTACGTGTCCCTTAGTTTTTCCACTTCACTATCACATCGGAAACAGTGGACCTAGGGATGTTTAGGAGTGTGGAAATCTCGAGTACAGATGTATGACACAAGTGACAGCCAGTCACCTGACCGCGTTCGAAGTCCGTGAGTTCCGCGGAGCGCCCATTCTGCTATCTTACGATGTCTAATGACTACCGAGGTCGCTGATATGGAGTACATGGCTATAGGTTGCAGCACAATGCACCTAATATGTAAAACATATGTTTTAGGGCTGTCCCGATACTTTTGATCACATAGTGTATAAATATAGGGAACAAAAGGGAACACCTCACTTCGAAAGCATACAGATTTATCATGTAGCCTATCTTATGTTCATATTCCACTAACCATGAGATTTATGGAACGGTAGTGATAGAAAGCCCTGCAAATAGACGGTATTTATTTAGTTTCTGACTTTGTTTTTATTGTGTGCTCTTATTCGTGTGGAAGTAAACGAACTTGGGTCAATGAAGTTTCTTTTTGGTCTCCGCAGTGAGGATAAAATCGCAGATTTGGTGGTTTGGGGAGGGGGGAAGGAGGAGGGGGTGGAGTAGCATGGAGAGTGTTTATGAACATAGTCATGTTTCTACTACCCACCCTAGTCTGTGATTCGCAACTAAAAGGCATAGTAGGAAAAAAATCCGTCGTTTCATATGCAAGTAGAAGCCAACTGAAGCAAGATAAAAAAATTAATGCTGAATAGTAACCTATAATCGGTCAAATATTAGTCTCTGATGTTTATAAAAGGACAGTGCCTTTCCCATGACGTTCAAACTGGTGCCTAATGTATGTTGCATCCTATACGGAAGAGTTGCGTTTCTCGGTTACAAGACTACAGTAACTGCTGGTGACAAGCTGCTCCGCTCTTTTGGTAGCGTAGGGAATTACAAACGGTTTTTCTTTCTCCACATATTCCAGTCAAATTATCTGGAAAGGAACATGTTTCGTGCAAAAGGTGGGGTAGAAGATTTTTTTTTTAACTCGTTCATATGGTTGGAAAGACTGGAAAAGCAAGTCTTGCCAACAAAATTTATTTTGGCTAAACTTTCTGTAGTAAAAAAAAAAACCTCGGAAACTTGGGCCATTTTCTGAGTTTTTTTTTTTTTTTTTAAATCAGTTTTTGTGCTCCTACAAATTGGCAACTATTTCTTTGTAGAAGAACACAAAATTCTCTACAAATTTGATTACTACAACTTTTTTTCTGCACGCAACACGAACTGTTTGAGCACTTTTATTTCACAATGAAATGAACACCCTTAGCTGCTTACAGGCGTTGACATACGTCAACGGGGACAGATGAAAATGTGTGCCACGAGCGGGTCTCGAACCCGGGATCTCCTGCTTACATGGCAGACGCGCTATCCATGTGAGCCACCGTGGACACATAGGATAGTGCGACTGCAGGGATTTATCTCTGGCATGCCTCCCGCGAAACCCACATTCTCAACGTATTGCCACGCACTACATTCGTAGTGCCCCCGCCCATTATACTCATTACTCGCGGCGCGTTGCCGATTCCCGTAAGAGTTCGGGCACTGTTTGCGCATTCGCACAGAAGAAGAAGATGGTCAAGTGGCCGGTGAGCCTTAACTATATATTTACTAAGATGGTATCCGTTCTTTCGGACATCTTAGTACACATACTTTTATTTCAGTTTCTTTCATATGGTGAAAACACACTGACGGGAAAAAAATCGCAACACCGAAAAATAATTAACGCAAAGTAATGAAATTTTGGGAATAAATTTATCTAGGTAACATATTTAAGTAATTAACATTGCAATATCACAGGTTAACGTGAGCGCGAGATAGCCACTGCAGATGTGAAGTGCTGGTACATTAATAACAGGGGGAACTGCCAGAATGTTGAATGCAAGCATGCAAACGTTAATGTATCGTGTTGTACAGGTGCTGGACGTTAGTTTGTGAGATGGAGTTCCATGCCTGTTGCATTTGGACAGTCAGTACAGGGACGGTTAATGCTATTTGTGGATGACGCTGGAGTTGTCATCCTATGATGTTGCATATGTACTCCATTGAAGACAGATCTGGTGAACGAGCAGGCCAAGGCAACATGTCGACACTCTGTGGAGAGTGTTGGGTTACAACAGTGGCATTAGGCCGAGCGTTATCCTCTTAGAAAACACTGCAGCACAACAGGTTGAATCCACAGACTGACATACACATTTGCGGCCAGAATGTGGGAGATAGCCAAGAGAGTGCTCATATGAAACTGCCCCCAGATCATAGTTCCAGGTGTTGCATCCAGAGTGTCTAACACGCACACAGGTTGGGGTTCTCATGTACTGATTGATGGGAAGCAAGTAGTTGTGTCGGTCGGTCTGTGGCAGCCCCCTGGTTGGGTTCCGATGGATCAAGTGTAGTTGGGCTCACCACCTGTTCACCTAAGTGAACGAGGGCAGACCAACCTCCCTGGTGGCCTTCTGAGTGCCACCGGTGTTTAATTATCTGTTGTCAGCTGTTTTGAATTTTAAGCTTGTGATTATTGTTTGTTTGTGCCTTTAAAGATTATGGTAATATATTTTGAAATTTTGAAGTTTGATTGTGGCCCTCAGCTATTGGCATTGCACCTTGCACATGTTATTTCTTTAAATTGTTTTATTGCTGTCTTAATTGGATTTTTATCTTGTTGATTTTTAAGATTTCTTGTTGTTAAACATGCTAGCCTTCTGCCTTTAAAGGTCTATGGTAATATGTTCTGAAGTTTTGAAATTTAATTTTTGCCCCCAGCCATTTGTGTTGCACCTTGTATCTATTGCCTTAAGGGTTTTAAATTATTTTATTGCTATCTTAATTGAAATTTGATTTTTTTAAGATTTCTTGTTGGCTTCTGCCTTTAAAGATCTATGGTAATATATTATAAAATTTTGGAAATTAATTGTGGCCCTCAGCCATTTGTATTGCACTGTGCGTATGTTGTTTTTTGAAGTATTTTATTGCTATCTTAATTGGTTCAAATGGCTCTGAGCACTATGGGACTTAACATCTATGGTCATCAGTCTATCTTAACACGGACGCCAAAATGGAAAATATTGAAATAAACGATATCGGAATTGAAAAACAACTGCTATCACTTAGTAGCGGAAAAGCATCCGGACCAGACGAGATACCCTTAAGATTCTACAGTGATTATGCTAAAGAACTTGCCCCCTTTCTATCAGCAATTTATCGTAGATCGCTGGAAGAACGTAAAGTACCTAGCGACTGGAAGAAAGCGCAGGTCGTTCCCATTTTCAAGAAGGGTCATAAATCAGATGCGAATAATTATAGGCCTATTTCGCTTACGTCAATCTGTTGTAGAATAATGGAACATGTTTTGTGTTCTCGTATTATGACGTTCTTAGATAATACAAATCTCCTTCATCATAACCAACATGGATTCCGCAAACAGAGATCATGTGAAACTCAGCTCGCCCTATTTGCCCAAGAAATTCACAGTGCCGTAGACACTGGCGAGCAGATTGATGCCGTATTCCTGGACTTCAGGAAGGCATTTGATACGGTTCCGCACTTACGTTTAGTGAAAAAAATACGAGCTTACGGAATATCGGACCAGGTTTGTGATTGGATTCAGGATTTCCTAGAAGAAAGAACACAACATGTCATTCTTAACGGTTCAAAATCTGCAGATGTAGAGGTAATTTCGGGAGTACCGCAGGGAAGCGTGATAGGACCTTTATTGTTTACAATATACATAAATGACTTAGTTGACAACATCGGTAGCTCCGTGAGGCTATTTGCAGATGACACGGTTGTCTACAAGAAAGTAGCAACATCAGAAGACTCGTACGTACTCCAGGAGGACCTGCAGAGGATTAATGCATGGTGCGACAGCTGGCAGATTTCCCTAAACGTAGATAAATGTAATATAATGCGCATACATAGGGGCAGAAATCCATTCCAGTACGATTATGCCATAGGTGGTAAATCATTGGAAGCGGTAACGACCGTAAAATACTTAGGAGTTACTATCCGGAGCGATCTGAAGTGGAATGATCACATAAAACAAATAGTGGGAAAAGCAGGCGCCAGGTTGAGATTCATAGGAAGAATTCTAAGAAAATGTGACTCATCGACGAAAGAAGTAGCTTACAAAACGCTTGTTCGTCCGATTCTTGAGTATTGCTCATCAGTATGGGACCCTTACCAGGTTGGATTAATAGAAGAGATAGACATGATCCAGCGAAAAGCAGCGCGATTCGTCATGGGGACATTTAGTCAGCGCGAGAGCGTTACGGAGATGCTGAACAAGCTCCAGTGGCGGACACTTCAAGAAAGGCGTTACGCAATACGGAGAGGTTTATTATCGAAATTACGAGAGAGCACATTCCGGGAAGAGATGGGCAACATATTACTACCGCCCACATATATCTCGCGTAATGATCACAACGAAAAGATCCGAGAAATTAGAGCAAATACGGAGACTTACAAGCAGTCGTTCTTCCCACGCACAATTCGTGAATGGAACAGGGAAGGGGGGATCAGATAGTGGTACAATAAGTACCCTCCGCCACACACCGTAAGGTGACTCGCGGAGTATAGATGTAGATGTAGATGTAGATGTTAAGATTTCTTGTTGGAGGCCCTCAGCCGTGAAAGAGTTGCTAAATTACAATAAATGACAATTAGGAGCAGAAACTGACTTCAACCCTTGCCCCTTTCCACAATGCTATTACTTGTTCTGCCCAGCGGGTTTAGCGGGCGATTCACATTTCGCTCGCGGCGCTCTCATGGCGCCAGCAAAATACAAAGACCTCGGGAAATCCTTCGTCGCACAGCTGGCGATGACCCAGAATCCCAGCAGAATTAGCGTCTCCGTGCACCTAATGCGTGGGCAGCTACTACCACTCATAGCACAGCCGAAAATAGAGACAAGCTTGCACTGTGGCATGGCCGCAATCTTGTCACTGCGTAACAGTGGAAAGCAACGTAGATTCGCCTCTTGGGCAGTATACAAGATACCATGGGAAAGGACAGAAATGTACAAGATACCATGGGAAAGGACGGAAATAATCTTACGAACTATTGTGATATTATAGAAGACTTTGCTACGAGAATTATACAGTTGAATTAGATGTTCATAATGCGGTCGTTCCTTAATTAACATTCTTCTTCTCTTGGGGTGTGATAATTGACAACTAGCGTGCGGTCCGAAGACGTAATGGAGATTTGTCACCTAGGTAAAATGCTGGTTGAACCAAAGCTTAGCCGCGCGGTCTGAAGCGCCTTGTCACGGTTCGTGCTGCCCCTTCCCCCGTCGAAGGTTCGAGTCCTCCCTCGGGTATGGGTGTGAGTGTTGTCCATCGTGTAACTTAGTTTAAGTTAGATTAAGTAGTGTTTAGGCTTAGGGACCGATGACCTCTGCAGTTTGGTCCCATAAGACCTTACCACACATTTCCATTTCCACCCAAGCTTAGTTCAGTCAACGTGCGTCGCTTCTCAAGCCACAAGAGAGGAACTGTCACTCATAACGAATTTCTATTCAATCCTGACTTTGATTTTCAAGCAGGCAGTGAATGCGTTGATACGATGATATAACAACCACGCAACTCATTTGACCAACTTCCTCAAGGAGTCATAGCGTAATCTAATAAATGACAATTACAAATACATCAATTACAGAATTCAGTAAACGGTTAATGTAGACTACGCAACACAATATCATGTAGAATTTACTATTCCATTAAAGTTCTGTGTAATAACTGATTCTTTACTCTGGCCTAAATGAGCTACATATAGACTTGCTCTACAAACCTTTTGCCTCCATATATTAACACGTTGATGTTGCTCGTTCCGATAGTTTCTATGGCATTGTTTAGAGCTGTCTCCGCAACAGCTTAGGGCCAGTTTCCACTCAGACGTCTGCTACGTTTCCCTTGTGACGGATTGTGTGGCCTAATCTGGATGTTATGATCATGTTGATTATTTTGCTGACATTGACTGTTGCTCTCCCGGTTGTTTCTCTACTGCTCTGGTTCTCCAGCATACTGCTGAAACTGGTTTCGATTTCGTTGTTCTCTTGACTTCCCGTTTTGCCGTAACTGTTGTTGTAATTGCCTCGCCTACCTCAGTTCTCTCACGGTGGCTGGTTATTCTCTCTATAGTTCGAGCTGTTGTTTCCCTGTGGTCGATAATTTCACCATTTTGTCTGTCGTCGTTCCTTTCTGACGAGCCTTCTCAACTGCGGCCATTGTTTCTGTTCCTGTCTCTTGCGTTTTGTATTTCGTTGACGTAGTCTAATTCGAGTAGCGCACTCTTGACTGAATCAGTGGGATTGTTGCCCCTTCCGATAAGGAGTTGCTGGCAGGTCAGAGGTAATTTGGCGTGACAGTGCCTCATGATTTCCTTGAGACTGCACGGCTGGTAAAAACCGATTCTCCTTAATTAATGACTAAAAGAACTTCATCAGACGACGGAACCCAGACTCTTCTCGGTCTTTTCCCACCATAACCTCCTGCTTTATTCACTCTTGCCTGTCCTGCGACCAGCATGTGTTAAGGAATGCTTCCTTGAACTCTTTATATCTGCGACAGCAGTGAGCAAAACTGTATGATCCGCGATCGGTCCCTCTTAAACTCCGCAGATAAATTCCAGCTTGTATTTCATTGGCCACGATTCCGATATATTGAACAGGTAAGAAATGTTTATGGCCGAATGTTTATGGTTCGACGTTTCCTGCGAACAAATTTTCCCTCGTTTCTGCAGCACGCGTCTCCACAAATCGGTGTTCACACGATCCTTGTGCACTGTTAAGGCCTCCTCTTGTGTCGTCAGATACTCTGAGTAATGTTTCCGTCCGCCGAGGACGAACACAATTGTATTATGATTCGGTTTCTGCCATGCTTTGCGTCACCGGCAATAGCCGCTCTATCGTGCGCCCTGTGGCGGCTGGTGTGATCTCCTGCGGCATTTGCCTTCGTGTCGGTGATATAGGCTGCTACTGCACATCTAAATGTCGTAAAACATGCGCTTCTCTCGTGCCATGATCACGAAGGGACCGCTGCCATACCAAACTGTGATTCTAATTGCGCAACCAGCTGACGTGCTTGCTGGACGTCTTTTGCTAGATCGTTTTGTTGTGAGGTGATCCGTATCTGGTCTTCTTTAACCTCAGGTATTTCTTCCTGTTAGTTCTTGACCTGTTCGATGCGCTTCACGTTCTCGCTAATTTTTTCTTGCGGTTCCTGGACGATCTGTCTTCCTCGTTTTTGGAGCTTGGTGAAAACCTTTTTTGTTTTGTACATTTCGATTTTGGCCTGTTCTACCTCTTCTTTAGCTAACAAGGCGTCCTTGGGTGCATCTTGGGCTACTTATCTTGCCGCCCTGGCATCGCGTTTTGCCTCGTTCGCGACCTATCGCGTCTCTGCTGACGTTTTATTGACGCTTTCTACTTCTTATTTAACACCTGCGATTTCCTGCTTAACGTGTTCTATACTTCCAACAATCTGTTCAGCTACCATCCGTATCTCCTTCGTCTCCTTAGTGATTAATTCTCTCATCTCCTTCGTGTCTCTCTCTCTCTCCTGCCTCCTCATCTCTGCTTCTTGCATTTCCTTCTCCGATTCCTGTTTCTTCCGATCTGCATCTGCATGAATCACACGAGAAGCTCACAATGAGATTCTCTGGTAATACCTCCAGGATTAGACGAAAGCGATTCGATTGCCCTGTGATCCACCACTCTCACTAACGGTACATCTTGCCATGCCTGCTGATTCTACTTGGTACTCTGCTGCGGTTTCACTCTCACTCTCATTGTCTGACTGAATTACCTCGTCATAATCAGAAAATTCTCCGTTGGACATATCCGCAAGGCCAGCTACTACATTCGACTCAGAATTCTCCGCAACTTTCTCTTGATCAATGCTACTGGTCTGACACTAATCTATTTGTGCTGAGATTCGAATAGTCTCACTGCTTTCGAACAAACGTGCCTTGCTTCTAATAAGTATGTATTCAGATCTCTACTCCCAAGAGAATTCAATTGCTCCTCATCGCAATACAGACAACTGTCCCTGAAATTTGTTCTAGCAAGCCACTAATTCTAAATCCCTGACAACGCGTATCAAATAAAAACATCCCAGATATATGACAACATACATGAGCTCAAATAATCTATCATCCCAGACGTTAACACAACGCCGTTCTCTGCCAGGAACAATCAACAAGTGACACAGAAATCACAACAACAAATGAATGAAAATACAAACAAACAACACACAAAAACTTACAAATTGTCAATATATTTCGCGCCAGAAATTCTTATGGTTATGGAAAACCAATTTACCTCAGTGCTCCAAATGAATTTCAACATGGGAAACAAGAGCGTAATAGCGGAAATTGCATCTGATGGTCACAGAAGGTGCCATCATTTTGGTATCCTGGCAGGGACACCAAATTGCAAGACTACACTGGCCTTGTAGTTTAATTTGAAGGGCTATAGGCGACTCTAATTTTACACCAGACAGTGATCACTCAACTTGTAAGTTCCCCACACGTCTAGCTGGCCAGGCATCTGCTAAATTCATTCTTCCCTCTGACAGTGGCTGTTGTTGCTAGGTGCATTGGAGGTTATCAGTCTTATTAGAATCTTAAATAGAGCTTGAATGCTGAAATATTTTAATGAAGTTGTGATCATGTCATTATTGTAGTCAATTAATGATGTTTGATTAATCTGCTATAAAAATGGCAAAGTTTATTGATGATAAAATGGGACAAAAAGAAGTTAAGCGAGAGGATAAATATATCATGAACTGTTGGCAACATGAATGGAAGCAACAAACAATTAGAACTCCACTGGGTGATGTATGGTTGACAAAAACTAAGGTTTATCTGTTTTATCTATCTATCCTGGCTCAGAACATGGATAACGCAATCTGAAATTATCTAACGCTGAATAGACTTTGAAGGATTTATTCTACACGGAGGTTATACTACACTGGTGCAGCTGAGAACAAGTGGCGACACTGTGATTCTGTTTCCCCCAACAAGCTGGAGCAGCAATACTATACCCCCTTTCTCGATGTGTAATGCTGTCTCAGGTGACGGACGTGGTGAAAGCGTCTGCAGAGTAGCGATGTTCAGTGCCTGTCATTCATTATCGGGGACACGAAATAAGCAAATTTGCGGGATGGCGATCTGTTAGACACATCACAATTACTCTTTGATGGAACTCTGAAATCTCGGCAGATTTCAGCATGTGACACTTCCGTTCACTGGTCATGCCATGGACCAATTTGACTCAATTATACAGCAGTAAACAACAGGAGAGCAAACGTCAAGGAGGCTACACACAACGAGATCAAACGTCAAGGCACCAGACCTCCATTTCCATCAAACCTTGGTAAACGCCTAAAGAGCGCCACGCAACCACCCCTACAAGGGTTTCGTGACAATCACAAGAGTCCACGAGCGCCATGTCTTCCCTCTAGCTCGTCTGCTTTACCTTCCAGCCAATTCTAACCAAAGTTAGTAATATTCTTTTCCCTGCCGGAGGCGCAGCCAGTCCCTGACTCGTAAATCTCCGCGCAGGGAAGAGAAGACGTTGCGCTCCCTAACTTTTGTTACCATGGCCGCCTCAGGCGCCGGCCGCTGTGGCCGAACGGCTCTAGGAGCTTCAGTCCGGAACCGCGCTGCTGCTACAGTCGCAGGTTCTAATCCTGCCTCGGGCATGGATGTGTGCGATGTCCTTAAGTTAGTCTGGTTTAAGTAGGGGACTGATGACCTCAGATGTCCCATAGTGCTTAGAGCCATTTGAACTATTTGATCCGCCTTAGGCAGAGTGTTTCGAGTTTTCGTTTAGGCCTAAAATGAACAACACATTTATCACAGAGATCATTATATGAACGGGCCAAACATTACAGCATGTCAGACCAGGGTCTTCGGTTAAACTAAGAGCAGTGCTTTTTTGTCCCAACGTAAAACATTTCATCGTAAAATTCTTCCAAAGGCCTGATGCTTTCCAAAAAACTTGGTAGGTAGAGGGATGACACTACCTAATGGTTCGACAATTGCGTCTGATCCTAGGAGAACATGGAAACTCGCGGATTTTTTTTAGGACGCCATCTTTGTACACAATGGGCGTTTACGTTTACGATACTGTTGAAGCGCCTTGGCCGGGCGAACCACCTCTATCCTGCACACCAGTTCCTGTCGTGGCCAGAAACGCCTAATATGTATATCGAGGTACGCAGTTTTTCGCCTCTTCGGCCGAAGGCATTGTCTGCACACCAGTGCGAGAAATTCTTGGATCCCCAGTAAGTGCTTTGAAATGTTCCTTTCCCTAGCACCTGCACGTGGCTTCCAAGACTCAAATGTCCACTGCAAGATTTATTGTTAAATAACCAAACTGCCTGCTTGTTCTCAACACCAGAAAATATTATTCGAAGGAGAGCTGCCATAAAAATCTTACATGGTCCCAACGATGCCTGCTCATCGTGATAACTTCCTGTCGCCTCACAAAAATGATGTATAGAGTGTAATAACGACATAAATAGTAGCTTTGAATACGAAAATATGTGAGAGAGTGACTTGTCCTCTGTCAACCTTAATGGTGAACATGTTTGCTTTCTTTATGTACAGATACTTATGTTTACTCAGATATAATGTAAATTTACTCATCATAAATGGTAACACCGATAAATAATACTAGGTGCCATTTTTAGCGAATAAAGAGAAAGACGTTCTAAAAATACAGGAACACAGAACTTTACACCAAGAAACCTTGAACTGAATGAACAATGAGAGGCATTGCTCCACGCTTACTTACAACGATAGCCAATGTTCCTGCTCTAGTTTGCTCAATAATATTGTCTCACCACCCTAGCTCCCCACCCCCATGCCCCACACGCCATGCCATGTTCACGTTTCACAAGTTGCAGAAATGAGGTTATCATGTCTTTATGATACATTTCTTTATGATACATGTTCAAGAAAAGATTCGTTTAAATACTGAAAAATGAATTGACAGCCTAGTTGCTTTTTGTCAACTTGAAGATAGATATTTTTGTTTATAATATCTATGATATGATCTCTACAATACACACATCAAAAAAAAATTTGCATCACCTCGGTTCCGAGAGTTCCGCAACTTGCACAGAAAATTGGAATAAACATAAACATCATTTCCGCCCTTTTTGTTGCTCATGATAACCACACATTGCATGTTGTACCACCAAACTGCGAGACCTTCAGAGGTGGTGGTCTATATTTCTGTACACACCGGTACCCCTTGTACCCAGTAAGCACGTCCTCTTGCATTGATGCATGCCTGTACTCGTCGTGGCATACTATCCACAAGTTCATCAAGGCACTGTTGATCCAGATTGTCCCACTCCTCAACGGCGATTCGCCGTAGATCCCTCAGAGTGGTTGGTGGGTCACGTCGTCAATAAATAGCCCTTTTCAAACTATCCCTGGTATGTTCGGTAGCGTTCATGTCTGGAGAACATGATGGCCACTCTAGTCGAGCGATGTCGTTATCCTGAATGAAATCATTCACAAGATGTGCACGATGGGGGCGCAAATTGTCACCCATGTAGACGAATACCTCGCCAATATGGTTGCTCTATCGGTCGGAGGATGGCATTCACGTATCTTACAGCCATTACGGCGCCTTCCATGACCGGGTGGTGTTACCTTTTATTATCTTCTCCTCATTAGCTATTGAAACAACCTCGCTTTGTAATGTAATTTTAATTTTCACCCAAAGCCCATTCAACCATCGCCGAAAAATACACGTCTTTCGTATCAAGACAAGAGAGAGAGTCATCAATTAGTTCTTAAAAACAAAAACCTACGCAAAAGTAAAAAAAAAAAAAAAAAAAATTATTTATAAAATCGGTCGCTGGCGCAGTGCTCTTCTGCGTGCACGATCGTAAATTATAACTTTGCGGAAGTCAAAGTACCATTACAATGCCTCCTCTACTGACACGCTCCGCAAGCGAGCGTGGCAGTATAGAAAATTTACATAGATACATATATATATGAGAAAATAAGAAATTTACATATTACAAAAAATATTTCTGAGCACAATGCTCTTTGCATATCAGTCTTTGTATAAAGTCTTTTTGGTGTGTGTCTTCTTTAGGAGTCGTAACATTAATGTCTTTGAATTGCAGCGTATTATCGTTGCTTAGCACAGCGTTTGAATTCAGTTCACATGATTCGTGTTTACAATGGAATTAATTCGAACAATAAATGTTTCTATTATATTGCTCCAATGTCTTTAAACGTAGTATCGGATTCTGAGTGTGTGTGTACCGCCTGGATCTCTTGCGTGTGACTTGAAGAAAATCCAAAGTTCGTTCACTGTGTCAACACGAAATTGTGATCTCCAGCAGTCGAATTTTGGTGGCGTCTACCGGGGTATAAATGGTCAATGAGGGCACAGGAAACACCTCACTGCCTACGACAGGTGATGAGCTTGTCTTTTACACCAACCTGAAGACCTGCCGGCTTCCACAATACCATACACTTCAAAGCATATTGACACTACATAAATATTGCTTGACCAGTGTTCCATCACGTTGGTTTCTTCTTTGCATTTTCAGTTCCATTTATATGAATCATGTGCTACATGCACAAGTCCTTTGCAGCTCATTAACATCTACTTAAAATACATTTCTTGATATAGTAAGTACATAAATATACAAATATTTACAATTAATCATTACATGAGATAGTACATTGTTGTCATATAGCACATATACAGAATTAAATGAAAAATATAGTAAATTTTTACGTTACATTCAATATCATTGTGCTGACATGTGAATTACATTACATTCAGATTGAAATATACATTTTATTTATTTTATTTGTTAGCTCTTTTTTTTCCATTACACTTGCAACATTTGAAGATAATTGTGGCAACACGCTAGAATATTCAACTTAAAATTCATCTTGCGATTTTCGTAATTAATTGCAAATAAAATTTTCCAACGGTAAAAAAAAAAAATTAAATACGATATGTTGAAATCTGAAATTTCTCTTATGGAAATGGATATTTCTATATGATTTCTAATTAGAAATTGAATTATTAAACTGGTACTGAAATTTCCCTCTCACAAACAAATGACTGTGAATATGCTCTTCGCTTATCATTTGCAATAATAGTAGTAAATCAATTTTAACTACAATTTGAAAAAATAATTTCGAAATAAATGGATCGGAATAAAGGAAGTACAGATGGCTGCTTGAAACTGGAAAAAATGTAAATTTCTGTAGTCACCATTTTTTTTTCAGTCTTATGTTGCAAATGTAGCATCAAATATACAGTTTTCTATCCAAAATTTTTCTTTCGCGTCCGTGCAAATTATTTTATGGAACGTTATCCTTTTCCCCCTTTTTTTACCAAATTAATTTCCTCAACATGAAAATGAAAATTAACACGAATTAATAACAGGGAAAACAATATTATTGTAAATTTCATGCACGTAACATTACAATTGAAATGAATGAAACTTAGTCCAAATTCATTTTCTGATGCAGTTAAGTGGTTAAAATTAGATAAAATGTCCAAAATTTATAATAACTGCACTTGTATCAAATCCAAACTGCACTTGTATCAAACCCGAAGATTGCAAGTCCTGTCACAGTCGCCAATTGTGGTATTACCTTTTATTATCTTCTCCTCATTAACTATTGAAACAACCTCACTTTGTAATGTAATTTTAATTTTCACCCAAAGCACATTCAACCATCGCCGAAAAATACACGTCTTTCGTATCAAGACAAGAGAGAGAGTCA
This sequence comes from Schistocerca americana, assembly GCF_021461395.2. Taxonomy (NCBI): domain Eukaryota; kingdom Metazoa; phylum Arthropoda; class Insecta; order Orthoptera; family Acrididae; genus Schistocerca; species Schistocerca americana. Next base: position 968,724,121 of record NC_060120.1, on the reverse strand, counting down.
TCAATTAGTTCTTAAAAACAAAAACCTACGCAAAAGTAAAAAAAAAAGAACACAATTATTTATAAAATCGGTCGCTGGCGCAGCACTCTTCTGCGTGCGCGATCGTCAATTATAACTTTGCGGAAGTCAAAGTACCATTACAACCTTCAGAGGTGGTGGTCTATATTTCTGTACACACCGGTACCCCTTGTACCCAGTAAGCACGTCCTCTTGCATTGATGCATGCCTGTACTCGTCATGGCATACTATCCACAAGTTCATCAAGGCACTGTTGATCCAGATTGTCCCACTCCTCAACGGCGATTCGGCGTAGATCCCTCAGGGTGGTTGGTGGATCACGTCGTCAATAAATAGCCCTTTTCAAACTATCCCTGGCATGTTCGGTAGCGTTCATGTCTGGAGAACATGCTGGCCACTCTAGTCGAGCGATGTCGCTATCCTGAATGAAATCATTCACAAGATGTGCACGATGGGGGCGCAAATTGTCACCCATGTAGACGAATACCTCGCCAATATGGTTGCTCTATCGGTCGGAGGATGGCATTCACGTATCTTACAGCCATTACGGCGCCTTCCATGACCATCAGCGGCGTACGTCGGCCCCACACAATGCCACCCCAAAATAGCAAGGAACCTCCAACTTGCTGCACTCGCTGGACAATGTGTCTAAGGCATCCAGCCTGACCGGGTTGCCTCCAAACACGTTTCCGACGAATTTCTGGTTGAAAGGCATTTACGACAACCATCGGTGAAGAGAATGTGATGCCAATCCTGAGCGGTCCATTCGGCATGTTTTTGGGCCCATCTGTACCGCGCTGCATGGTGTCATAGTTGCAAAGATGGACCGCGCCATGGACGTCGGGAGTGAAGTTGTGCATCATGCAGCCTAGTGCAATCAGTTTGAGTCGTAACACGACGTCCTGTGGCTGCACGAAAAGCATTATTCAACATGGTGGCGTTGCTGTCAGGGTTCCTCCGAGCCATAATCCGTAGGCAGCCGACATCCAGTGCAGTAGTAGCACTTGGGCGGCCTGAGCGAGGCATGTCGTCGATGGTTCCTGTCTCTCTGTATCTCCTGTATGTCCGAACAACATCGCTTTCTTTCACTCCGAGATGCTTGGACACTTCCCTTGTTGAGAGCCCTTCCTGGCGCAAAGTAACAATGCGAACGCGATCGAACCGCGGTATTGACCGTCTAGGCATGGTTGAACTACAGACAACACGAGCCGTGTATTTCCTTCCTGACGGAATGACTGGAACTGGTCGGCTGTCGGATCCCCGCCGTCTAATAGGCGCTGGCGCTGCTCACTCATAGCTGCTCACATCTTTGGGCGGGTTTAGTGACATCTCTGGCAGTCAAAGAGACTGTGTCTGTGATACAACATCCACAGTCAACGTCTGTCCTCAGGAGTTCTGGGAACAGAGATGATGCAAAACGTTTTTTGATATGTGTATATATATCGATATATAATGTGACATATTTATAATAATATCTGTAATATCTATGATATGATGCGGCAAATGCATCAGTAGTAATACTGGAACACTGACATTTAAATTCCTATCATCAGTATTTTCGAAACATCACTGATCTATCTGGTACAGGCCCCAGACTGACAGGCAGCATTCAAGTATCAGGGTATCATGTCTTGTTAATGAATAGATGAATCACAAAATTCTCTAAATTATTCTGAAGCCAATAAATTTTGCTTCGTCTCACTTCTTATTTTACCCCAGTAGTAGACTACGATTCCTATTATTACATATCGTACATGAAAAAAAAGAGTTGTTGATCTCGCGTAACATAATAAATCGATATTTGGCTGTCCTATTACTCGGCACGTGTTTCTGGATATTTCCGCGATGGTTATTCTTGTGGCACTTTCGCGGGTTACGCCATCATGGTTGCCCCTTAATTAAGGGACACGCGCCGTTCGCAGGTATTCCATTATCGTTGGATCGTGGGATCAAAGAGCGTGGCCTGACATCACACCCGGCATGCTTTCGCCAGCTGCGCACATTAAATGCGACGCAGGCGTGCCAACTGCAAGGCCGGCATGCTCAGCACGCGGCTGCCGCAGCCGGAATAGAACCCGCGGTTCAGATTGACACCTTAAACTTAACCTTAACAACACGAAGGCATTTTACATAGTGCGCATTACCAAGGGAGAGGGGAGGAATACATTACGCCCACATTAAAAAAAGTGAATAAAAACACAAAATTCATAAATTTATTGTTCCTGACTTATTTTAACAATACATGTTTTACGAGATATTGATGTGTAAGTAGGATCCATAACCTGAAGATATATTTAGCACACTCTTGGCAACATCCACATACTTTCAATAACGAGTAAGCCCGATGGGGGATAGGGATAAGGGTATACTTTATGGCCATCGTAGAAAAAATTTAAGAAAACGCAAAATTCGTTAACTCCTATTGACTTTTAATCACGACGTACTTCTTAAAGAGATACTGATTTATAAGGAAGATCCTGAACCTGGAAATACTGAACTTGTTGTTCACTGGAAAGTCACATCTTCAACTAAGACACATTTTTAGGTTAAGTTTAACTGAAAAATTTGAACATGTATGGAATCTGATAGAGGAATTCATTAAAAACAATACATATCTTTTTCAGAACTTCTTCACAATATTTTCAAAAGGTGAGCACAATATAGCCTCCACCCCCCCCCCCCTTGGTGTCGTGAAGTTGAATGGATATACCCCACCAAGTACCTAAGGAAATGTGGAGCTTTAATGTCGGAAAGCCGGGCCAACAGTGTTAGACACAGTTTAACATGTTGTAGGACAGTGGCACATTACATTTTTCAAACTAGGAGCATTAAAAGTTGTTCCTGCTGATAACACTAATGATCTAAATATACACTGAAGAGCCAAAGAGACTGGTACATCTGCCTAATAACGTAGGGTCCCCACGAACACACAGAAGTGTCGCAATACGATGTGGCATGGATTCGACTCATGGATGAAGTAGTGCTGGAGGGAACTGACACCATGAGTCCTGCAGGGCCATCCATAAGGGGGTGGAGATCTCTTCTGAACAACAAGGCATCCCAAATATGCTCAATAATATTCATGTCTGGGGAGTTTGGTGGCCAGTGAAGTGTTTGAACTCAGAAGAGTTTTCATCGAGCCACTCTGTAGCTATTCTGGACATGTGGGGTCTCACATTTTCCTGCTGGAATTTCCGAGTGCGCAATATACATGAATGGATGTAGGTGATCAGATAGGATGCTCACATATGCGTCACCCGTCAGAGTCGTATCTAGACGTATCAGGAATCTCATATCACTCCAACTGCACACGCCCCATACCATTACAGAGCCTCCACCAGCTTGAACAGTTGCTGACATGCAAGGTCCATGGATTCATGAAGTTATCTATACCCCCGTACACTCCCGTCCGCTCGATACAATTTGAAACGAGACTCGTCCGACGGGGCAACATGTTTGCAGTCATTAACAGTCAAATGTCGGTGTTGACGGACCCAGGCGAGGCGTAAAGCTTTGTGTCGTGCAGTCATCAAGGTTACACGAGTGGGCCTTCGGCTACGAAACTCCATATCGATGATGTTTCGTTCGATGGTTCGCTTGCTGACACTTAATGGCCCTGCAATGAAATCTGCAGTAATTTGCGGAAGGGTTGCACTTATGAACGATTCTCTGCAGCCGTCGTTGGTCCCGCGTTCTTTCATTATCTCTTTCCAGCCGCAGTGATGTCGGAGATTTGATATTTTACCGGATTCCTGATCTTCATTCACGGTACACTCGTGAAATAGTCGTAGGGGAAAATACCCACTTCATCGCTACCTCGAAGATGCTGTGTCCAATCGCTCGTGCGTCGACTATAAAACCACGTTCAGATTCACTTAGATCTTGATAACATACCATTGTAGCAGCAGTAACCGATCTAACAACTCCGCCGGACACTTGCTGTCTTACAAGGGGGTTGCCGAAAGTAGCGCTGTATTCTCCCTGTTTACAAATTTCTATTTGAACACGCACGCCTATACCAGTTTCTTTGGTGCTTCAGTGTATATCTGCTGGCTGATAGCTGCCATCGTCTGTCGCAGAAGAATGGGAGTACTGAAAACACTTGTGCAACGAGTCAAGACACCGTCTGACCTAGACAATTTGGTAGCAGAGTTAAAACATCTACAGGAAGTGTTCACATACGACGGGTACTCAAACAGTGACGTCTGCAAAGTGTACATCCCACCAGACGACCTAATATAACGGGAGAAGAAAAAGAAGAAGAGACTAGGAGCGTAGCCTTTCTAGCGTATTCCGTGCCCATATCTGCTAAGATTAGCAGGAGCCTGAGAAAACACAAAATCAGAAGCGTGTTCCGCCCGCCAAACAAGATCAGTTCGCTCCTTATAACGGTCATATACCATGAATCTAGTATGTCTTACATCCATCAAACCTCCGGAACAATTGAAAGAAGATGTAAAGAACACCAAACATATACCAGGCTATGACAGGCCACTGAATCAACAGAAGCAGAACATTGCCCGGAACTTGCACACGCCATGTATAATGCGAAAACCAGGAGCCTGGCTCTTCCCAGATTTTGAGATAGCGTGATTACTGAATCTATCAAAAACAAGATGACTGAGAACCTGATCAACCGAGAACACCAACTCAGTACAGCGTGGAATCCGGCCCCTGAATTACTAAAGATCATCATCATCATCATCATCATTTAAGACTGATTATGCTTTTCAGCGTTCAGTCTGGAGCGTAGTCCCCCTTATAAAATTCCTCCATGATGCCCTATTCAGTGCTAACATTGGTGCCTCTTCTGATGTTAAGCCTATTACTTCAAAATCATTCTTAACCGAATCCAGGTACCTTCTCCTTGGTCTACCCTGACTCCTCCTACCCTCTACTGCTAAACCCATGATTCTCTTGGGTAACCTTGCTTCTCCCATGTGTGTAACATGACCCCACCATCAAAGCCTGTTCGCCCTGACTGCTACATTTTTAGAGTTCATTCCCAGTTTTTCTTTGATTTCCTCATTGTGGACACCCTCCTGCCATTGTTCCCATCTACTAGTATCTCCTAGCTACTTTCATATCCGTAACGTCAACCTTATTGATAAGGTAACCTGAATCCACCCAGCTTTCGCTCCCATACAACAAAGTTGGTCGAAAGATTGACCGGTGCTCAGATATCTTAGTCTTGGTACTGACTTCCTTCTTGCAGAAGAGAGTAGATCGTAGCGCTCACTGCAATAGATCGAGCGCTCGCTGCATTACCTTTGCTACACCTCGCTTCCGGTTCATTCACTATCTTGCCATCCTGTGAGAATATGCATCCTAAGTACTTGAAGCCGTCAACCTGTTCTAACTTTGTTCTTCCTATTTGGCACTCAATCCGTTTATATCTCTTCCCCACTGACATTACTTTCGTTTAGGAGATGCTAATCTTCATACCATAGTCCTTATATTTCTGATCTAGCTCTGAAATATTACTTTGCAAACTTTCAGTCGAATCTGCCATCACAACTAAGTCATTCGCATATGCGAGACTGCTTATTTTGTGTTCACATATCTTAATCTCACCCAGCCAGTCTATTGTTTTCAACATATGATCCATAAATAACATGAACAACAGTGGAGACAGGTTGCAGCCTTGTCTTACCCCTGAAACTACTCTGAACCATGAACTCAATTTACCGTCAACTCTACCTGCTGCCTGACTATCTACGTAAAGACCTTTAATTGCTTCCGAAAGTTTGCCTCCTATTCCATAATCTCGTAGAACAGACAATAACTTCCTCCTAGGAACCCGGTCATATGCCTTTTCTAGATCTATAAAGCGTAGATACAATTCCCTGTTCCATTCGTAACACTTCTCCATTATTTGCCGTAAGCTAAAGATCTGGTCCTGACAACCTCTAAGAGGCCTAAACCCACACTGATTTTCATTCAGTTTGTCCTCAACTAATACTCGCACTTTCCTTTCAACAATAGCTGAGGAGATTTTACCCACAACGCTGATTAAAGAGATACCTCTGTAGTTGTTACAATCTTTTCTGTTTCCGTGTTTTAAGATTGGTGTGATTACTGCTTTTGTCGAGTCTGATGGAACCTCTCCCGTCTCCCACGCCATTTCAATAATCCTGTGTAGCCATTTAAGACCTGACATTCCACTGTATTTGATGATTTCCGACTTAATTTCATCCACTCCAGCCGCTTTATTGCACTGCAGTCTATTGACCATTTTCTCCACGTCCTCAAATGTGATCCTATTTCCATCATCATTCCTATCCCTTTGTACATCGAAATCTGAAACATTACTGATCGTATTTTCACCTACATTGAGCAACTCTTCAAAATAGTCCCTCCATCTCCCCAAGGCATCAACAGGATTCACCAGCAGTTTTCCTGACCTGTCCAAAATACTTGTCATTTCCTTCTTCCCTCCCTTTCGAAGACTGCTAATTACTAAAGAAACAACGGAAAAAAGCTCCCTTCTCCGCCAACGAACGTCAGACAGCCAGGGGCATAATTAATGGAATCGAATGGCTTATGGAGCGCCGGGCGGAAACTACCTCTTTGGGAGACAACTGTAGAGCTTACAGACAAGAGAGGGAACAACATTAACCACTCGAAACCTTAGGCACCACACATCCTAGAAGTAGACACAGTACCGAACTCCAGACGGCAGCCACTGCCACGAGAGTCAGCTACGGCGTGCACTGACAGAAAATGCAATTTCCACAGCAACCCGCTTCTGCAGGAAGCACACCTCGCAGGGGCGTAGCGAACCCACAAGGCCAGGAGAATGATAGCGGCACGATAGAATGCCGGAGCGGTCGCCAACAGCGCAAGAAACGCCTGCAGCGTGTCGGTAATGCTGGGAAAGAGCATGGCGGGCACGGACCTAGTACATAACGGCTTGGCATGGCTGCCACCGGGGAAAACGCTGAAACGGCGCGGACGGAGCACGGAACGCCTAGAGATATATAGCGCCTCCAGAAACACATCTAGTGGAGTGGCACATCCCCCTCCGTGTGGAAACATGCGGAGGCGGTAGCCATTCGAAAATGGGCAAGGACCCCAGACTTGTGAGCAATTATAAGCCTATAAGCCTTCTGCTGTCTCTTTCGAAAGTATTCGAAAGTTTGTAACGGCTAGGAAGACATGCCGCGGCGGAGCGCCTCTTACCGGACGAGCAGTTCGGTTTCCGGAGAGGGCACTCCACACAACAATTACACACGCTACTTGAGCAGGGCAAGGGGCGCTAGACCGCCGGGAGTACCTTGGGGCAGTACTACTACATGTGTCGAAAGCCTTCGACAGCATGTGGCATAACTGTCCTGTTCAAGCTTCTTGACCAGGAGGTACTGGTGTCGCATGTGGCCCTCCTCAAATCATACCTGAGTAACAGAACAGTGCATGTCAAAGCCGACAAATCAAGGCGGGAGTGCAACAGCGGTCTGTACTCTGGCCTCTGCTATACATCTATACACCACCGATACTCCAGAAACCCCGAGAGCTGTTCTGGCGTTATACGCCAATGACACTGCACTGTTTGCGCGCAGTTTTTTTTAATTAAAAATATCTTTATTCTCCAAACTACATGATACATATTAACCCACCACATATACATTAGTGTGTTGGGCTCAGTTTAGGAATACACGTACTAGGCCTTTGCCTTCAGCAAGCATGCGACACACTTGGAGTTTGGACGGCCAAGTGGCGGCTCATAAGGAATGCGGCGAAGATCCAGGCTTTAATCATAACCAGGAAAAGGCTACCGGGAAATTTAGTGCCTATTCGCATCGTGGGAGGCCCCATCCCTTGGTCGCGAACCGGGAAGTACCTAGGCGTGACCCTCGATAGACATCTAACATGCGGACAGCACGTCAGAGTGTTCATGGGGAAAGCACTAGGGCGTATGAAAACGCTCTATATCCTTCTAAACCGAATTTTACGCATTGGCGCAGCAGTCAGAAAATACGTTCATCGCCAACCAGGTCCACTGGCTACCGACCACTCGCTGGCCGCACATGCTTCTTGAGCAGCAATCCTGTGGCAAGCAACAAGAGAAGTTTCACAAAACTGAATGAGAACACGAGGTCCAAATTTAACGAACCCAAGACTATATGTAGGCTAGGCATCGTCAGTGCTCAAACTACGCGAAACAAGGTCCTAAGAGACCTTCAGAAGTCACGTGCGTCTGTGTCCGCAATGGGCACGGACGGCATAGTGAACACCAGACACCGCCCTGGCCTAAAAACAGCACACAGTCACCTTCCCAACCAGTTGCAGCAAACATCTGATGAAGACTCTGAGTTATGACGTCGAAATATTGTGTTGGGAAGACGCAGACAACCGGCAGTACACTCGGTTCCACGAGATGACACCGAACCACAGGGAAAGTCTAAGAAATTACAAGCCTGACTTGGCTTGTGTTAGTTACAAGATGTAAGGTGACAGAAGTATATTTACATTAAATATAATACCAGTACCAACACATATAAGTTTTTGTACATAGGAAAAGGTTAACAAAATGATACTGTACTTTGATGTTGACCAATACTTTGTCATGCCATGTTAGTATGAATAATAAACTCAAAGATTATGTAGCTTGTAGCCTAATGTCTACACATATGAACTACTATAAATTGTATGTGAAAAGGCGAAACTGGAAAATCACAACCCAATCCAGTTATGAGAATATAAAACAGAAGTAAAATGCATTTATTTTGGTACACATATACACCGAACATTTTACGTTGTTTGCTAAGAGGATGACAAACGTAATTTTAATTAAAGTGCAGTATATTCACTACAGACAAATTATAGACCAGAAATTTGACACGAACATTAAGTAAAAGACGTCCATAGATCCTGTGTAACGTGTTCATCACATTAAACAGAAATACAGGGTTATTACAAATGATTGAAGCGATTTAACAGCTCTACAATAACTTTATTATTTGAGATATTTTCACAATGCTTTGCACACACATACAAAAACTCAAAAAGTTTTTTTAGGCATTCACAAATGTTCGATATGTGCCCCTTTAGTGATTCGGCAGACATCAAGCCGATAATCAAGTTCCTCCCACACTCGGCGCAGCATGTCCCCATCAATGAGTTCGAAACCGCAAGGCTTCTGCTTTAGCCTTTTCCGTAAGATTTTCCAAACCGTCGGCTGTGGTACGTTTAGCTCCCTGCTTGCTTTATTCTTCGACTTCCGCGGGCTACGCGTGAAACTTGCCCGCACGCGTTCAACCGTTTCTTCGCTCACTGCAGGCCGACCCATTGATTTCCCCTTACAGAGGCATCCAGAAGCTTTAAACTGCGCATACCATCGCCGAATGGAGTTAGCAGTTGATGGATCTTTGTTGAACTTCGTCCTGAAGTGTCGTTGCACTGTTATGACCGACTGATGTGAGTGCATTTCAAGCACAACATACGCTTTCTCGTCTCCTGTCGCCATTTTGTCTCACTGCGCTCTCGAGCGCTCTGGCGGCAGAAACCTGAAGTGCGGCTTCAGCCGAACAAAACTTCACGAGTTTTTCTACGTATCTGTAGTGTGTCGTGACCATATGTCAATGAATGGAGCTACAGTGAATTTATGAAATCGCTTCAATCATTTGTAATAGCCCTGTATAAACTGAGGTCTACGTGCTAACTATTGAACAGGAAGACCAAAATAGTATCACACATAATTATGACAGATAAAGTACAATTCTTTTGTTTACAATCAAAAATAAAAACACAAACAATAAGCAAAACATCTATTTATTATATATGTAATGTATTCATTAAGTGAATCCACATTGTAACCCAATTTCTAGGTGCTACATACCAATCGTGAGCTTGGTAAACAACAACAAAAAGAATGAGTAAGCAATACACTGTAAGTCGATCACTGGTTTGTAAATAATACAATGTATGTTTATCATTCGTTGTGTCATGGATATCCATAAATCATGTATGATGTATACGTAACATCAATGCAATGTGTTGGCCGATGTCTAGGTATTATGGACACGAAAATGAAGTATAAAATCAAAACAAAAGGTATATATATATATATATATATATATATAAGTGATATATGCCCATCGAGAAATAAGTCAGATTTACATGAAGTAAATAGGGTTACTATATGCATTGTCATATGTGAATATCCTATGGTCATGTGCTTGTTCTGTAGGAAGGTTATATTTCTCAAAGTTTAGGGCCAGTAGCCAATCTTTCCACCACTTTGAAATCTTACCAAGTTCTGTCTATATTTGCGCAGGTTCTTTCAGACAGTATTTCATTAGAGATAAATGCATTGTCTGCAAAAAGTCTGAGATTCCTGTCAATATTGACAGCAAGGTCATTAATATACAACATGAACAGCAAGAGTCCCAACATACTTCCCTGGGGCATGCCCAAAATTACTTTTACATCTTTTGAAAACTTTCCATATAAGATAACTTTCTGTATCCTCTCTACCAAAAAATGCTCATCTCAGTCGCAAAGTTTCGCTAGATACCCCGTATGATCATACTTTTGATAATAGACGTGGATATGATACTGAGTGAAATGATTTTAGTAAATCGAGGAATACAGCATCTACCTGACTGCTTTAATCCATGGCTCTCAGGATGTCATGTGAGAAAAGTGAGATTTGAGTTTCACACGATGTAAGTTTTCGGGATCCATGCTGATTGACACGGTGGATGTCATTCTGTCACAAGATACTTCATACGTTTAAACTCAAAATGGTCTAAGATTCTATAACAAATTTGTGTCAAGGATATTGGATGGTAGCTTTGTTGATCATTTCTGCTACTCTTCTTGTAGACGAGTGTGGCCTCCCTTACTTCCAACTACTGGACACTGTTCTTTGTTCGAGAGGTCTGTAAAAATGGCTCTGAGCACTATGGGACTTAACATCTGTGGTCATCAGTCCCCTAGAACTTAGAACTACTTAAACCTAACTAACCTAAGGACATCACACACATCCATGCCCGAGGCAGGATTCGAACCTGCGACCGGAGCGGTCATGCGGTTCCAGACTGAAGCGCCTTTAACCGCACGGCCCGAGAGGTCTGTAGCAGAGCATAGTGTTGCACAGTAGAACAGTATGCTTGGTGCAGCTGGCAAAATCAAAATTATTTCTCGGCAACGCCAGAGACAGAGAAAAACGAGCTAATAGTCAGGCAGAATGGCAGTGAGGAAAAATCGCTGATTGTGCCGCAGCAATTTTAACGTCCGTTTTTGTCGACCTGAAAGTTCTCGCGGAACGTACATTCTCTTCTTATTTTTTATGAAAGGTGGTAGATGGCTGGAGGTCGAGAAAGTGTAATAGATGCACGACGTACGAGGTGTTTATTTGCGACTGTCCTGGTGCCAAGCGAATATTTGATTGGCTGCTAGGCTTCACGAGAAAAGTGAAGACCCAAGGTAATTTTGTTGCTGAAGGTATATAGTTATGTGGAGACACGGAGTTTGTTTTAGCCAAGTCATTCTGGATGTGACAAGGTCTTCTTTTATTGAGTACTGTAACGGGTTCCAGATTTGACTTATCTGTGACGCCGTTAGAGGAAAGGTAGAGCTCAGTTGCGAGTTACACTGTCGTTTAGAAGGCGATGTGAGGTTGCTTTTTATTAACCACCATGTCTGACGGGTGTTCGAACACTATTTTCAGATAAAGTATGAGAGGATTTTTTTTAAATGTTTGTGTCCAACTTCAGATGTACGTTAGGACCCTATATTAAGGAAGGATTGAGACGGTACCGTTAGTACTGTCCCATTACTTTCACTCATAGTGATATAGTGTGTTTTTTTTTGTGTGTGTCAGTGGCACATTGGTCATGTTATCTGTTCAAGTACCGAGAGCCTTTGGAGAAGGAATTAACACAACTGTGTTACCTTATTGTCTGGTGTACATGCATTTTTTCCCTTTTCCCAACATGCTACAATTAGCTGTGCACTGTGTGAATGTTTTGCGTGTGTGATTTTGTGAGTAGGGCAGTAATAGTTCAAAGATGTAAGTGTTACTTGAGTTTTCCTGCCAACTTAATACCTGGGGCGAATGTTTTGTAAAGTAGTTTAAGTCATAAGTACAGCTGTGTTGAGTCTGCATTAGCCTGCAAGGTTGATTGGGCCTCCACCCCCCCCCCCCCCTCCCAACCCATCTGGGTAGCTCAAAGAGACTGCTGGCGGTTCTCCGCAATTTTCAGCATTCAGCTTCCAATCTTTAAGGGAATGAGCGGACTCTGTGATCGTCTCAGTCATTATCAATGGTGATGTATGAGAATGAGGTGTTTAGTAGTAGGAGGTGACAGGGGCCATTGGGGAACAGCCCCCCCCCCCCCCCCCTGTAGGAGAAAAGTCGACCTCTAAAGATTAAGGCACTTGGAGCGACCGGGACACTGACCACCTGGTGGCTGCTTGTGGGTCTCGTATTGGAGGCCTCAGCACCAGCGAGACTGGCTGAAGAGTCCTTTATAATGAACCATATTGCCTGTTTGGCCAGGAGAAAATAAATTATTTTTACAAATCCGCCTTTCGCTCGAAGAGTAGTATTGTGATATGATGTTCATGCTAGTAACTCTTTTTCTAGAAAACTGGAGGACGGATAGCTGGCCGGGAGATAATCATCTATACTATATCTATACATCGTGGAGAGCTTGGTGGCTGTTTGTTGTTAAAAGCTTTTTATCCTCCCCTTTGTAAACGTACACATATCAATCCTCTATTTGAAGGCTCGAATCTGCCGCAATACTTCTCTGCTGCAGTACAGTGTCGTCACTGACGGGGATTGCCCTATAGTTCTGGAAGGGAGAGATTGGCGTCTGGAGATCATTTGATTCGAAGGAGTGACTCAGTCGAGCCGGAGTAGCTCTACAGGGAAAATCCCAAGTGCTCGCCCTTCCCGCAGTGGCGCATAAAAGTGAGGTATTCTATGGAAACATTATAGGCAGTGGCGCCACAGCCATCATGCAAGTAGGATGCTTATGTGTGTGAGCAAAATGAGAATGTTGAAAGTCGGGATAAATTTCGTATCTAGGAGAGTTGCTACATAATTAAATGGGTATAGCACAGTTAGGAAGCGACAGTGGTAAACTCACATAAGTTCATGATAGATGGGTGACTGTAATTTCAATGTGAGTACACTCAGAACCAGTAGTGACATAAGACTTGAATTTAAAGTGCAAGAAATTATCTGTGTCGTACAAAACTATCCACATATTACAACTTCATTATTATTACAACAGTGTCTATGGATAGACAGGGCATAAGCTGTAGGTTCACGGTCAGAACTTTAGTTATCAGAGCATGTACCTTGGGAGTAAGTTCGCCCTCCAAAACTGGCTGCTTTTAACTGTCGGATGCCTAATTTTCCAAGCAGCCAAACTATAACAAAAATAATAATCAACCATAAATCAATAAATAGTACGGAGGGGGGGGGGGGGGGAGGTGGCTCACAATTTTCAAGCTGTGACACTCACAGGAGGCAATCGTAGGAGGTCTGGAACGAGTACAAAAATAGTTTTCAAACGTTTTGGTACGGCGGAACAACTATTACAAGAAAGAAGAAGAAGGAGCCGCACCACAGAAAGATACGAAGAATCAAACAGCTATCACGTCACAACGAAATGCAGCCAGCAGTACAACATCCAACAGGAGCGGAGAATATAGCCTATAAGTGTCGCAAATTCCTAAGAGTCACTAACAAAAACTACTGCGGTAGAAATAGTTTAACAGTGAAGCATAGGCTAGGGACTGATGTAAACTGTCTGTGACGAAAAATTGTGTCTCAAAAGTTTGAAATATTGATAGAAATTACGTAATATTTAGGAAGCATAATGGTTGGTTTAGAATTGTCGACAGGTAAGATCAAAAAAGAGAGTGTGTCGGATGAGGACGATTATCAGTCAAATGTAGAGGAGTAGGAACAACTTTTATGAGAAAGGGGACAGACTGAAATCTTCTCTGAGAATAGCGGAGGGTATCAGGAAAGCGCAGGTAAATTATCAACACCGTAGACGCGGTAAACGTGAAAGGAACTAACAGCACTAGCCAGAAAAACAGTAGGTATTACACGTCAGTAGAAGCTCCAAAACTCAGGGCAGGAACCGGTATCGATCTTTAACGATTAATGCAATAATTGAGAAAAATGTGGAAGCAAGAAATGGAAGATATGGAACAAATGTGGAAGGGAAAGAAAAGAAGTTAAAACGTCGATCGAAGTAATCCGGTCATCAATAATTCAGAATCTTGATAAAAAATTGGAGGAAGAAGAGGAGAAAATTGGTAAAAAGTTGGAGAAGCATGAGGAGAATATCAAGAAAATGTTTAAAACATGGAAGGAAAGGACAGATGAGAAAACCTGTAAGGATAGAAAACCGGAAATCGAGGAAATCCGGACTCACACTCCGAAACGGTATTTCAAGAAATAAATCAAGAAGGAACCAAGAATCAGATTAATTACGTTAAAGACAAATTCAAGGAATATGAAGTTGGGATATTAGTATGGCTCGATCAGTCAACCGACTACCAACTCTTTATCATCCAGCCGGTGGAAGATTATGTCAAACAAGTTACGAAAGCCTCAACTCTAGTAAACATTGTGACATAAGACACAAGCAACCAATGTGCCATGTCTTAACTATGAACAGAAGCTGTGGATGATATGCTTGGATGCAGTGCAAACAGAAGATTGTGAGCGAAACTGACGAAAATTAAGGTGCAGACATGCCTCTTGGGCAATGACATGAATAGACTTTGTAATTCCCAGATTAAACTTATGAAGAACATCTGATGTCGCTACAACGTATGAATACTGCTTGCGCCGATATGAAAACAGTGGAAGAAGAACAAGCAATATGGATGTTGATCGAACTTGAAGCGTGCGCTCTAATTGAACGGAAAATATGTGTCTACCAAGTGGACAAAAGTGTAGAAATAAAGACACAGAGAAGAATGTTTGTGCAGCAGAAGTGCATAAAAAGACTGCCGCAGACACGAAGCAAGTTATTCGATGCAGACGGACAAGAGGAAGAAGAACGCAGTTAAGCGCGAACTTAGATATGAAAGTTGGAAGTCGAGAAGTGGGGCGAAAGCGGCAGAGCGGTAGAAGACGAGAAACTTAGAGGTTTAAGGTTGGTCCGACCTGAAACGTACGGGTTCTCTAATACCCAGGGAAGCAGAGAGAAACGTGTACGTAATAAAAGCAGAATTTGGCGAAGAAGAAGACGTGTTAGAAGAAGGTATTATATTGAAAGGTAAGGCAGTAATCGCCCCTATAAATGAGGTTAAATTATCTGGGCATGGGACTAAATCATTAGTCGACTCAGGAAGCCAATTGTGTGTGACTGAAAACACGCTTATAACGAGTTACTGAAATCAGAAGATGAAATACTGAGTTTACAGGTCAGTAGAGTCAAAAGAAAAGGAGCTGTGGGTGAATACCAGAAAACAGTTAACTTTCAAATAATGATGCAAATTGAAATGGAAGGAGAATCATAGCCAATGGTCGCTGTTGTCGTGTCTAATTTGCAAGAGGAATTCATTATTCCCTCCAGTTGGCTGACGGGGCACAATGCGGAGATAGATTATGGGGTAAATGAGACGAGGCTTTACCGACGGAGAAAAGGAGAAAAAAGTAAAATTTTATAACAAAACGACAGTATATAGAATAGTAGATTTTTCCCAGTTACACCGATTGGCAGCCTGTGAAGAGGAAGCTGAAGAGGAAAATGTAGTAGATCCTAACCGAGGTGTTATACCTCCATACCGTGAGGAAGATGCTTACATGGGCTTACATGATCTTACATGGAAAGAAATTAACAGCAAAATAAATGGGATTTCTAACATAGAAATTGTAGCAGCTGGACAACTATCTCTATTAACTGAAAGAATTTGGAAGATTTGTGAAAAAAAAGAGTGGAAACAACAAAAGGTTCACCACAACATATAAGAATAAAGCCTCATAAACTAATCTTTAAGACGCCTCATCCGATCCCACAGCCCAGAAAAGGAATAGTAGAAAAATAACTGCAAAAAATGCTGAATACAAGAAAAATAGAGAGGCCTAGAGTTCAGTAAAATAACTCTTTAGTCAGTGTGGCAAAGCAGAAAGAAATCAGCAGTGTTGAAAAAGTAAGATCTAACTGCAAAAGGCGCGACTATCAGGAATAAACAGCGTAATAAAATTGCAGTTAGACTTTGATATGCTTCTCTTAAGAACAATGCTGTGTGTTTGTCTTGGCTGTACTAATAAACAATGTCAAAGAAATGTTATGTACGGGCTTCGGAAATTCCCGTTACAAAGTTCTAGGACTTGAAG
The DNA here is from genome assembly GCF_021461395.2 of Schistocerca americana. Classification (NCBI taxonomy): domain Eukaryota; kingdom Metazoa; phylum Arthropoda; class Insecta; order Orthoptera; family Acrididae; genus Schistocerca; species Schistocerca americana. The sequence goes on along the minus strand of NC_060120.1, from coordinate 968,707,782 downwards.
AGGGAAGAGAGTGCATAATACACGGTGTTTCAAAAGGACTTTACAACTCTGAAAATTCATACAAATTAATTCATAGTACCTACAGAGGTGATTGTAGTGTCAATTTGTAGGGAAATACATCAAGTTTTGTCTCGTGTAGTGCGCTAGCACTGAATCGCACCGTAAAGAGTGCTAGCGGCAGTTGCGGTAAAGATGGCTGGCTTCAAATGGTTCAAATGGCTCTGAGCACTATGGGACTTCTAAGGTCATCAGTCCCCTAGAACTTAGAGCTACTTAAACCTGACTAACATAAGGACATCACACACATCCATGCCTGAAGCAGGATTCGAACCTGCGACCGTAGCGGTCGCGTGGTTCCAGACTGTAGCGCCTAGAACCGCTCGGCCACCCTGGCCAGCTGGCTGCCTTCACTGGATCCGAGCGTGATAGCTGTGCGGTTTGGTTTGAAGAACCGAAGTCGGTGACAACGGTTCGTCGTAATTTCCGTACCAAGTACGCTAAAGATCCTCCTATTAGGCCTTTCTTGTAGAAACAGGGTGCTCGGCAAGACATGGGAAATCATGAAATTGTCCAAGCACATCTGACGACGACACCAATTCCATGGCCCCCACGTTCCGCACACCCGACACCACTCCCTTTTTTTTTACGGGTTTTCAGCAAGGATATCGTGTTTATACCTCCTGTGCCGGCTTCTATACCTGAACTTCGAGCAAGAATTTACGCCGCTACTGAGAAAGTTACACTTGCAATGCTACAGCGAGTTTGGGAAGACATTGACTTCCGATGGAATGTGCGCAGGATAATCAACGGAAGCCACATACATCATCTTTAGTTTAAGGTAAATAAAAACTTTATGTGTTTCCCTGAAAAATAACACTAAACCCAGCTCCATATCTTCTTTCAATAAATTTATATGAATTTTTAAATTTGTAAAGTCCTTTTTAAAACACCCTGCATTTTGAATAGGAACCCATCTCGGGAAATGTACCGTTCCCGTTCTAAGATGGTTTCAGTTCAGATGTTTAACTCATTCACTTCTGTTTGACGAATTAAATTAGGCATTAGGCAGGACAATTATTGGGTAACAGTTTGAAAGGAAAGATAACAAAACATCCATTTATCATTTAAGCAAATGTGTTTGTACTAATTCTTATACATTATGTGTTTACATTATTCCAAAACAAAAAAGTACACAACATCCTGTAGGTACAGTTTAGGTGTTAATACAAACAAATGTGCTTAAGTGATAAATGGATGTATTCGTTATGTCTCCTTTCAGATTGTTACACAATAATAGTTCTGGGCCACACCGAATTCAGTTGCTCAAGCAGAAGTGGATGGGTTAAACATTTGAATTGAAACCGTCGTAGGGCTGAAACGTTACGTTCCCGTACATGGTTTCCTATTCAAAATACTGTGTACTCAGTCTCATCTACAAGTCCTAGAGGTCTGTAACGGGAATTTCCGAACACCCTGTATATGCACTCTCCTGTTTTATGCTAATTAAGGTTGCTTTCAACATATTCAGTTACGTGACCACTTATTTATACTGTTGCGTTAAAGCTCAGTGATTTAAAAGGTAGAAAGAGTGGGCCCTGCGCTTGTGACGCTTGTCAGATGGTGTGACAAGTGCGAGCGGCCGTAGAGAAATTACGAGCTGTTGCTCACACAGAATGATGTGTTGTCACATGTCGAGAGTTGGTGACGCGAGGTGCTGCATAACCGCAAAGCGGCACCGTGGAGAAGAGCCTGGGCGTTGACAAGACTTCTGGCAGTGCGTGAAGCAGAGAACTGGAGGGGGAGAATCCAACAGCTGCCAGGACTAATTCAGCGAGCTCGGTTACGACCCCTTCAGGTGAGAACAGTTTATGCGTGCCAGCTTTAGGCACCTTGCATAGTCGTTGCGTATCTAATGCAGCGCTATGCCAAAGCAGCGTGCATGGAGAATGAGTTTGCGGCGCTTCACAATGATTAAGTGTGGATGTGTGCGCGGATCCTGTTTTGATATGCCAGTAGTGCCTCCCTGTGTGTTTATTGAGCAGTGTAAAGGCGTGCTCACGAATGTCCGAATCATATCTTTTTCTTATTTGTGGTAGTCTTTTCTGTCTCTTTGCAGAAAATTGAAATTTCTAGTGTATGCCTTGTACATGTTTATTACATTTCAAAAGAATTTCTATGACATATTTTGATAATATGGTAAAGTTCATTGATTTCTAGATTTCGTTTCACACATAACATTTGTTTTCACTGAAATAGTTAGCTGATTTTGGGTCTTTGTTTAAACTAAATAACAATATATGGTATGAAGAATTGTGAGAAATGTGTTTCTATGTATTTTCCTTTCAACATGAATTTTGAGAGAACTGATACGAAATGCAGTAGGAATCTTCAACGTAATCTCCTGTCTAATTAATTCTGTACATTGTGAAATTGTATATACAGGGTGACAATTATTGAACTATATGAAGAAAAACACGTCACTACAAATATTCGGATTTAGGTTATGACATGTTCGATGTGCCTGCCATCATTGGCGATGATATGGCGCACACGAATAGCGAACCTGCAAGAACCGCTGAAGTTTCGGAACATCGACGCTGTCGATGACCTTCTGAATGGCTGTTTTCAGCTCAACAGTGGTTTGGAATTATTGCTGTACACCTCGCCTTTAATACAGCCCCACAAAAAGGAGCCGCATGTGTTTAGATCCGGAGGATATGTCGGCCAATGGAGGCCTACGCCAGCGGCTTCTGGGTACCCCAGAGCCAGAATGCGATCCCTGAAGTACCCCTCCAGGACGTCAAACACTCTCCTGCTTCGATGGGATCGAGCTCCGTCTTGCATGAACCACATCTTGTCGAAATCAGGGTCACTTTGGATAATGGGGATGAAGTCATCTACCAAAATCTTCACGAACCGTTCGCTAGTCATCGTGCTGTCAAGGAATATCGCACCGATTATTTCGCTACTGGACATTGCGCCACACACAGTCACCCGTTGAGGGTGAAGAGACTTCTCTATCGCAATATGCGGATTCCAGTCTTCCAAATGCACCAATTTTGCTTATTGACGAACCCATCCAAATGACAGCACTTCGTCGCTAAACCAAACCATATTCACATCAAAGTACTGTTCGTCAATTCTGTGGACAATAGTGTTGGCTATTCCATGGCCCTGGGGCTTAATGGCTGAAGGTTTTGAATTTTGCATGGGAAGAGATGCAGGTCTTCAACAACAGTTTGTCGCAATGTCTTCCAGTTGATTCCCACTTGTTGCGCAGCTCGTCTGATCGATTTCCTGGGGCTTGTCTGAAACACAGCGCGTGTCTTCTCGATATTTTCAGGCGTTTTCATCCTTTTTGGACGACCGACATTGCGAACACTGTCATCCCGAACGCTACCCGTTCTCTCAAACTTGCGAATCAAATTTTTTATCATTAACACGCTTGGACTCGGTCGCAAACTTCCTTTGAGCGGCAGTTGGGCTGTTATTGTACGCGTAGTAGGACTTCACAAGCGCTATACGCTCAGGCACGCTGTACCGTGACATTTTCACGTGCAAATGGCCGACAACAACACGCAGCGTGCACATGCGCATACCAATTGCCATCATGACCCGCGGCTAACCATGCAGTTTGAACGTCCTAACGCAAACGGTTCAGAAGTTACGTCGATTTCATTTCACGTAGTTCAATAATTGTCACCCCGCATCTTTGTAAATGTCCAAAATAATGGAAATGGATGGATGTGGCATGTGTGAAGAAAGAGAAAGTCATAAGGGTACTGCTGTCATTTTAAATTATTTTCAGTTAGTTGGGATTTCCTTATTTTTAGTACCTGAGAGAAATTTTTTTTATTTTTCAAAAATAGTTGTTGCACTCGGATTTTGAAAACAACTGATTTCGGGAGGTAAGGATACGGATACCAATCTTGTACTTGAAGGATCGAATCTACCCCTACGCTTCTTCGCTACAGTGCAGCGACATGGCTGACGGTGATGCCCCATAACTCCAGAAGGGACAGACTGGCGCGTGGAGGTCGTTTGGCGCGGAGTCAATCAACAGAATGCCGGAGCATGCCTGTAGGACAGGTCCCACGTGTTAGCACTTTCCGCGATATCGCAAGTGAAGTATTTTGTGGAAAGATTATAGACAGGTTTGCCAGAGCCATCCACGGGTGTGACACGCATGTGTGTGAGCAAAGTAAGAATGTTGAAGTTCGGGATAAATTTCGTATCTGTGAAGTTCTTATATAACTATATGGCGATCGCACAGTAAGGAATCGACAATAGTAAACTCATATAAGCTCACGGTAGATGAGTGACTGCAGTTATAGTGTGAATGCGCTCAGCACTTTTATAGACATGATAACTGAATTTGATCTGGAATAAATTAACTGTGTCATAAAAAATGTTCAGATTTTTACAACCTCTTCACTATTATTAGAATATTTTGGGAGGGAATAAACTACAGAACAGTGCGAAAGACTAGCCTCACGGTCAGAACTTCAAGTATCTGGGCATGTACCTTGTGAGTAACTTCGTCCTCCGCAACTGGCTACTTACGATGTTTGATTTTCCAACCAGCTAGACTTTAGCAAGGCATAGCTAACTATAAATCAATAAATATTGTCTTGGTTCATAAGCTCGTTCATCTAAATCTACATCTACATTTATACTCCGCAAGCCACCCAACGGTGTGTCGCGCAGGGCACTTTACGTGCCACTGTCATTACCTCCCTTTCCTGTTCCAGTCGCGTATGGTTCGCGGGAAGAACAACTGCCGGAAAGCCTCCGTGCGCGCTCGAATCTCTCTAATTTTACATTCGTGATCTCCTCGGGAGGTATAAGTAGGTGGAAGCAATATAGTTGATGCCTCATCCAGAAACGCACCCTCTCGAAACCTGGACAGCAAGCTACACCGCGATGCAGAGAGCCTCTCTTGCAGAGTCTGCCACTCGAGTTTGCTAAACATCCCTGTAACGCTATCACGCTTACCAAATAACCATGTGACGAAACTCGCCGCTCTTCTTTGGATCTTATCTCTCCCCTCTGTCAACCCGACCTGGCACGGATCCCACACTGATGAGCAATACGCAAATATAGGTCGAACGAGTGTTTTGTAAGCCACCTCCTTTGTTGATGGACTACATTTTCTAAGGACTCTCCCAATGAATCTCAACCTGGCACCCGCCTTACCAACAGTTAATTTTATATGATCATTCCATTTCAAATCGTTCCGCACGCATACTCCCAGATATTTTACAGAAGTAACTGCTACCAGTGTTTTTTCCGCTATCACATAATCATACAACAAAGGATCTTTCTTTCTATGTATTCACAATACATTACATTTGTATATGTTAAGGGTCAGTTGCCACTCCCTGCACCAAGTGCCTATCCACTGCAGATCTTCCTGCATTTCGCTGCAATTTTCTAATGCTGCAACTTCTCTGTATACTACAGCATTATCCGCGAAAAGCCGCATGGAACTTCCGATACTATCTACTAGGTCATTTATATATATTGTGAAAACCAATGGTCCCAAACACTCCCCTGTGGCACGCCAGAGGTTACTTTAACGTCTGTAGACGTCTCTCCATTGAGAACAACATGCTGTGTTCTGTTTGCTAAAAACTCTTCAATCTAGCCACACAGCTGGTCTGATATTCCGTAGGCTCTTACTTTGTTTATCAGGCTAGCCAGATAATGTGACGCATCTGGTGGGTGACCGTCTGATGCACCAAGAATTGCTTCCCCGAGATGTAAACGTCACTGGTGACATTTATTGTTTCACAAGTTTAATGAACACAACAGATACAAATAACAGAGATTTTAGTTATCAATAATATATTCTCCTTCACTGTTCACAACAATCTGCCAAGGCTGGAGTAACTTTTCGATTCCGCGACAGTAGAAATCACGTGGTTTTGAGGCGAAGAACTCGTCGATCCATTTTCGGGGTGGATTTTTCTCCGGAAAGGAAGTTCAATCATTAATGGATTAAAGTTAAGTATCAAACTAATTATGTCCGCTTTCTGAATTCTCATTCCTCGCCATGTTCCAGACTTCACGTCAGTATAGTTCTTCCCTCTTCACGCCAGCCTGCGTGAGCTAAAACGCGTGCATTTCGGCCTCCACTCGTAACACGGTGTTGGCTCTTCTGCTAACACAAAAGTCACCAGTGACGTTTACATCTCGGTGAAGCAATTCCTCGTTCATCACACCGTCGCTGTTCCACCAGATGTGTTACATTATCTTTTGTGTATGCGCGCAGGCCCTTATTTGGGCTCAACCATTCTTCTCTGTTCCTTATGTTAGCATCAGGATGAGATCAACAGGAACGATACAGGCTAGGAATGGTCGATGTTGTTCAAGAGCCAATTGATGAAGAGCAAGCAGAGATGTACATATGGCCACCAGCTGGTTTTTGTGATTTTGGCTAAGAGCGTGTGGTACCCACACAACCAATTTTTGAATCTTCCCCAAGTATGTAAATGTCGCCTGGTGGTGGAATGATCATACCTGATTTACATTTGCTAGTTCGCGAATACACTGACGTGGATCATTGTGGATTAACGCGTTCAAACAATCTCCATCAACTCCCGAAGGTCTTCCTGCACGTGGAGAGTCACTAATGTCAAAACGATCCTGCTGAAAACCAGAAAACCATTTTCTTGCCTTGTTCGAGTGTTCCAGTGGAATTATCCCCATACATGGAGCAAGTGTTTCTGGCTGCTTGTGCTGCTGTCACCATTCTATTGAACTCAAACACAAGAATACATCGGAAATGTTCCGATTTCTCCACGTGCCACTCTTATGTTCTAGTATCCACAGCTCCACTCACTGTCTCCAAATGACAAAATGGTAATATGTAAACACAAAGAGCAAACGTAACCTACAAAAATAATAAAAAATAATAATCGATAAACAAACCCATAGCAATCGGAATACCAACACGCTAAACAGAAACGCTACGAACGTAAGCACAACCTAATAGGACAGTAGAGGGGGTGAGGGGGGAGGGAAGGGGGCGGGAGTCAGCTTAAACCTTATGAGGAAGGAACTCTGACAGTCGAGCACCACTCCACGTGGAGTGAGAATTTCTTTCTCACACAAGGTGCGAAAGTAGCTCACAGAGTGATCTAAAAAATACCTGTAAGTGGGAGTTTAGGATTTTGTTTCCTAGAAATTTCCTATGCGAGAAAACAGCCCATTCGGCAACTTAAAAAGATCTCAAGATAGAGGTAACATACTTTAAAATTCCATCATTGCCTTTGTAGCGCATTTATTCAGACAACCGGTTTCAGCAAACAACGTTGCCATCTTCGGAACTGTAAAGCAAAGACAGAGTAAGCACAAAACTGGGTGTGGGATATCTATATAACATTTTTAACATAATATGGATCCATAACGTACATTATACACTACACTTCAAGGACCCTAGTCCATGTGTATAATCATTTGTGACACAATAAAAAGACATTCCAAGAACAAGCATGGCATAGCGTGTCTAACTTAAAAAAATCATGATATAAAATATCACACACAGTGCACCGAATATAGATTCTCATGCCTGCCTAAAAGCCGCATACAGACGGAGGCAGGGTAGTAAACATGGCAGATATTACAGTCAGCCACCAGCTGTCACTACAGCAGTAAACTAAATTACAGCATTTCGTATGTAGCCAAAGCACAAATATAAATGTATACAGAGAATGAGCCAAATCATAGTATAACATACTTCATTATTTAAGAATCAACTTAAAAACTTTTTTAAAAATTATCTTTATAATTCTTTGTTAACCATAAAAGCGCAACCTATTCAAAATTGTCATTCAGTTTGACTTATGGAAGCCCAACGTAAAGCTTGTTCAAACTAAATATATCGGAAAACAAGTCAAGTGTAGAGAACAAGATATAGTATATACAGTTCGTAGTAAAACATTTTTTAAATTTATTGCGTATTATATTTGTAGAAAGGCAACATAAGAAGAATTTACAACTGTAATCCTTATCTCCTTAAACAAATAACAAATACTCCACAATACGAACAGGGCAGTCTAAACTGTAAGTACAATGAAAAGCTATTGCTCGATATCTGTGCGAATTTACTCAAATTCTAATCATCAAGAAAGACGCTAAATGGTTCACTTTGTTACATATGAAAATAATGTAGTCATTAATTTACAAATGGGGTCGTACAACCATTCCACATAATTTACAATACTAAGCTCAGCTCGTAACTTAGAGCTCGAAATTTGGGTACTAGTTTAGTTCACGAGGTCCACGTGTAACAGATACAAGGTCATAATAATAAACCATATACGCACTAAAGTATAAGCCCGAAATTATACGTGATCAACTGTTAAACTATCAGTTACTTCAAGATGCTCACTCATGGATTGAAAACAGGGAATATAGATTCATTATAGACAGTATACGTTAAGTATGGGAACCGACATGCTGAGAAATAATTGCTATATTCGTGGAATAATCTCCGGCAAATATATTTAAATGATATCTGAGAATTGAGATTTTGGAGCTCAGTTTTCTTAGAATTGTATACATTGGAATGCAGCTCATTGATAGCTTACGAAACATTTACTAGCTGAGGCTTTGGATCGCTGTTTTGAGACAAAGTGTGATTGGCTAGTATCTAATAGTGCGTTCCGATTGATGAATTTGACATACAAATTGTGAACGTTTACATCCCGTCGGACTTGTAGCGAGAGAAAAGAACTCTTTGAAGTACAGCTGACCCAACTTCTCACAAACTTTGGAATACGTACGTTTACAGTGGGCGATTTTCATTGCTTGATAGAACAATTGACCAAAATCCTAATTTTAATTAGTATGTCGAACGGCTACTAATTATGAGCAAACTATAGTGCATCAATGTATGATGCAAGTAGCTCCCATTATAGTCGGCCTTCACCTACGTCACAGCTACCGCAGTTAGCCATCTTGATCGGGTATACGCTCACATGCAAATGCTGTCGGACACAGTAGACCGCAAAATACTATTTTTCCAAAAGATATAGCAGATTGTAATATTCCCATTTAGTTTTTCAGATCACTTTGCTTGTCACTTTGAGTTGCAGCATACGAGACAACCTATTTACAGAACCAGAAACTTGTGGAAGCTAAACACAAGCTGCCTAACAGCAGTGGGTTTTGTGCAGAGCAGAGAGGACACTCTGGATGGAGAGGTAAAGCAGACACTTGGGTTTTGCAGATGTGGGATGCGGACAATGTGAGGACTCTCTGACATTGGAGATGCGGCGGATTCCAGACTTCCATTTATGGGGGCAGCGCGTCACAGCAGCTGAAGAACAGCGTTTAGCAGCAGGCCCGGCCCTAGGCGGTATTCGATTCTCCAGCTCGCCAACTATGGTGAGAATGTCTGGCTTCACAGGCTACGCGGGTTAGGAGGTTTTTAGTGCGTTGCTTTTAAACTTGGTTACGTCCCGTGAGTTAACACTTGGTCAGGTATTCGACGACTCATCTATGACCGATCAGTTGTTGTCATTTGCATGTGGATTCCTTACATCTTTCTGGCACGATTGGGACAATCTTTGCACATCCACCAACCATTATGCTTTCTCCCACTTGTACCTTGCAGGCTTTGCTAAATCTATCTCTGGTTTAAATTTGTTTGAATGTTCATAAGTAGCAGTTTTTCACACTTTATATTTTGCTTATCACGGCAATGTGTAATTTATTGCATTTTATTTATGTATGTACTCTTGAGGAGTAGTTGTAATAAATTGGGATCAATCTGGACCAAGACGTTTGATTCAGTAGTCATTTTACTATTTGCAGCGTCGTACCCATTGTCCTCTGGTTTCGAACAGAGCGAAAGGTCTGAACCAGAAGCTCAGACAATTCTACGACGGTATCTGTTGCGAGTTTCTCCACTTCCGCTATCGGGTGGAGAGTTGTAGGGTTCCCCTCAATTATCCTTTACAGATCAGGCGTGCACCATACGCAGGAAATGGCTACTAGCGTATCGGAGTACGTGTGGCGTGTGGTGGTTTTTTTTCGGTTAGAGGAACCTTCCTCCCAGGACGGGGGGGGGGGGGGAGTTGAATTGTCTGCCCACATTATTCTCAGAAAATGCTCGACCCCGTAGTATATCGGAAATAGAAAAAAGTAATTTGATATTAGTAAACTGCAGAAGCGTCCATGGTTATATCTCAGAATTAGTACCACTTGCCGAGCGTTTCAATGCTCAGGTAGTATTAGGAACAGAACGTTAGTTGAAACCAGACGTGCAAAAACAACGAAATTTTAAGTTCAAATTTGAATTGGGGTGGGGGGGGGGGGGTTACTACAGTAAGGTTCAAATGGTTCAAATGGCTCTGAGCACTATGGGACTTAACATCTGAGGTCATCAGTCTGCTAGAACTTAGAACTACTTAAACCTAACTAACCTAAGGACATCACACACATCAATACCCGAGGCAGGATTCGAACCTGCGACCGTAGCGGTCACGCGGTTCCAGACTGAAGCGCCTAGAACCGCTTGGCCACGCCGGCCGGTGAGCACGAAGGGTACCTAGCGACTGGAAAAAGCGCTGTTCATTCCCATTTTAAGAAGGGTCGTAGGAGAGATGCTCACCCACTTCGTTGACATCAATCTGTTGTAGATTTATGCTCACGTAATATGACGTTTTTGGAGAATGAAAATCTCCTCTATAAAAATCGACATAAATTCCGCATGCAGGGATTCCACAAAACTCGGCTGGCTCTGTTCCTCCACGAAATCCAGAGCTCTGTAGACAGCTGCGCTCAGATTGATGCCGTGTTTCTCGCCTTCAAAAGGCATTTAACATGGCCCCATACTGCCGGTTAGTGAAAAAATACAAGCTTACCGAGTATCGGACGAGATTCGCGATTGGTTCAAGACTTCCTTGTAGATAGAAGTCAAATCGTTGCTCTTAAGGGAACAAAATTGACAGGTGTTAAGATAATTTTGGGAGTACCCCAAAAAGTGTGAAAGGACCGTTACTATTTACAATGTACACAAATTATCTAGTAAAATGCATCGTAAGCTGTTTAATACTGTTCTCAGATGATACTGTTGTCTATAGGAAGGTAGCAGAGTCAGACGACAGTATCGATTTGCTGAAGGATCCTCGGAGGATTGATCAATGGCGGTGGGAGTGGCAGTTGATCTGGACATAAATAAATGTAACATACTGCGCAAACAGAGGAAAAGAAATCCACTACTGTACAACTTTTATTGTTGATAACAAATTGCTGTAAACAGTAACCACCGTATCCGGAGCGACCTTAAGTGAAATGGCCACATAAAACAAATAGCAGGAAAAACAGATGCCAGATTGAGATTCATAGGACAAACCTTACGTAAATGTAATTAATCCACTAAAGAAGTGACTTGTAAGACGCTTGTCAGTTCTTAAGTATTATTCATTTATCTGAGACGTTACCAGGTAGAACTGATAAAAGAGACAGAGGATCCAACGCAGAGCGGCGCTTTTTGTCACGGTATCGTATAGTATCTCATGAGCGTTAGATAGATGCTGAACGAACTTCAGTGACAGACATTGCAAGAGAGCCATTATGCATCGCTGAGAGGTTTACTATTGAAATTTCGAAAGAGTGTAGTTTCCGGGAAGAGTCGGTTAACATATTACTTCCTCCAACATAACTCGCTCGAAATGACCACAACGAGAAAATTTGATAATTAGAGCTAATACAAAGGGTTAGCGACAATCATACTTCCCAAGCGCCATTCGTGAGTGGAACAGGGAAGAGTGGATCAGTTTGTGGTACCGAAGTACCCTCCACGTCACCCTGTCAGGTAGATTTTGGACTACTGATGTAGTTATAGATATAGATCTAGATGAACGCCCTTCTAATTAAGTAAACTTTTCGTGCTTGTTGTAACAACCAAAACCCAGAAATCATTTACAAAGGCCGCTGTATTTATATCGTTCAATCCGTTAAGCGATAGATTCTTTTCCGGATCTGGGTTAATGGGGTGTGATCTATCTGATAAATCGGACAAATCGCTACACATGTTTATAGCAGCAAATAGGCTTGTTAGCCCAGTTGGATATTCAATAGTTTTAGTCACAAAGTTACTACTAGCAGGTAGGAAACTGAAAATATTTCTGCAGAACAGAATGTTGAAATACACTACAGGTTTGCCACCTTCCGAAAAAATTTTTTACTGTCGTCGCCCGCCCAGTTAGCAGTGCGGTCTAAAGCATGACTTTCCGGATTGGGAAGGAGCGCCTGGTCCCCAGCACGAATCCGCCCGGAGGACTTGTGTCGAGGTCCGGTGAGCTGGCCAGTCTGTGGATGGTTTCTGGGTGAATGCGGGCTGGTTTCCCTTATTCCGCCTCAGCTACACTATTTCAGCGATTGCTGCGCAAACAAATTATCCACGTACGCGTACACCACCATTCTCTACCATGCAAATATAGAGGTTACACTCGTCTGGTGTGAGACGTTTCCTGCGGGAGGGGGGGGGGGGGGGGAGAGGGGAGGGGGGGCGGTCCACCAGAGGCCTAACCGCACAATAACCCTGAAAGAGTGGTTCGGTATGGGGCGCCGGAGCGGTGAAGTGGACTGCGGTAGTCGTCGTGGGGTTGTGGACCACTGCGGCTGCGACGGGGACGGAGCCTCTCCCATCTTTTCTAGGCCTCCGGTTAACATACAATACAATACAATGACTATCGTTAGAAAGGATAACCTGAAGAAATTAGACTATCAGAGTGCCCAAGCAGCGGCTTCCAGAATTTGTTCCTGTTGTCCAGGAGGGGGGAAAACTGATGCGAGCAGCGTAGGGTAGCCGCGCAGTCTTGGCGGCTTGCCACGGTTCGCGTGACTCCCCCCCCCCCCCCCCGCCCCCCCCCTCCCCCATCGGAGGTTTGAATCCTCCTCGGGCATGGATGCGTGTGTCGTCCTTCGCATGAATTAGTTTAAGTTAAATGAAGTAGTGTGTAAGCCTAAGGACAGATGACAGATGACCACAGCAGTTTGGTCCCATAGAAACTTACCACACATTTCCAAATTTCCAAACTGATGCGACGTGGTGGTGCTTAGGCAAAGCACTGGTGTTGACAAAATGGGCCATCTGCATTCTGTCAAAGTCTCGTAGTCTGTGCTCTCGCAAGATTATCCGGAAGGACTGCATTTTGTTCTCCCAGCTTTTTGCGTAACGTGTCTCAACATGAGAAAGCTTAGGGGTCGTCTGCATCAGAGCGCCATGCCCAATAATGTTCGCTGAACAGGTTGCTGCGTAAAGTTGTGTCAACATCAGCACTGTACTTTGTAGTCACATCTTCCACATTTCGTTGCATATCCTGATTTATAGAGCCGGTAGGCCTCCCCCCTCCAAGTTCTGTGAGGAGGTGTGGACGTCGAATTTGTTATCTACTTTCCACAGACGCTGACGACAATAGCACGCGACCAGACGACCAGTTCCACCATTCCTGAGATGCTCGTACTCAGCCACCAGGCAATATCAATCCACCCTGTGTCAAAGCCGTTTACATCTGTGAATATCCTCGTCTGCAGCCCACATCGTCATTAAAATGATTTGCCATTCGTTTTTGCTCTGTTTATATACTTTCCTTACCAAATCACGAGCCCACGACCCCACCAGGCAGTATGAGTGTTGGGCAGTAATCGTAAAGTTCTGTTTCACCCCTTTCTCTTCTGTCACACTTGTGACATTGCTCAGTTTTCCATTACAAAATAGGCATAGTTAAAAATTATTTCCCTCTTTATAGACTTGTATGTACCTAATACGAATAAGTGAAACATGTTTGGCTAAAAACAATTGTGACATGACAGTCACATATCGATGTAGGATATTTTATTATTTTTCTGCTTATTTATTGGCTATTTTTGAGGAGAGTACAAGGTTTGGTCACTCAAGACGAAGGCTTCAGATTATCTTGCCAAAAAACGAGCGGGTCCAGGTGTTCACCGTGTCGCCCGGCTTGACCACATGAGTTCAGTCGCAGAGGCTCTACAAAAGGGATGTGTGTCTCCAGTGTACTGGCAGTTTGCGAAAGTTGGTTGCTGTAAGCTAAAGCGCCATGCTTTGTCAGCAAATGCGGTTTCCTCCTCTGAAGGCAGCCTGTCGTGAAGCCACTACGTGTCCCTAGTGTATCACTGAGCGTGACGGATTCTCCTCACTGTACCCAGATTTAAAAATGGGCCACTGCAGCTCGGTTTGACCACTGTGAAAAAATTCGTATCTTGACACTCCAAATGTTATTATTCAATCAAATGCGTCTTATCAGTCACTGTGCCTTGGCGTCAAGGGATCAGCCAACGAGTGGAAGATGGGCAGTAGCCAGTACAGACCTCTTCCAAATTAAGATGCGTTCTGAAAGCCAAGAATGGGAAATTACAGTAGGGTTCCCCTGCATTCACGTAAGTAATGCAACATTTTTGTGGCCTCGTTGACAGTAGCATTGAGTTTTCCCTTTCACCTGGCGTTTTCTAAATAGTGCGGAGCTATAATTAGAGGAACGTAATTTCGGACTCTTGCGGTCATGCCGTGAAGGGAGGGAGATTTTTGGCCCTGGCGCCCGGTGGGACGCACGCTTGCTGAAGCCGGTTGGGGGGCGATCGACTCGGCCTGGCGCACATTTGCGAGTTTGGAGTAAGTGTCGCGCTCCACATTAGCGCTGTCCACTTCCTGAGTAACTCACAATTTGTGGGATTTGCTACGCAACTTGTGTTGCCTGATTAATTACATTGTTTCGTGAGTCCTGGACTCCTTAACTTTATGTTGCGAATTGCGCAGGTTACGGAAACTCGCAGCTTTTCCCTAGTAGTCTTCCACGTAAATGAGCACCTTCCCATAGTGTTAGCGGGACATTCTTGGTATAAATTTGGCTTCTAAAGAGCTTTGTGTTTCAAAAATTTTAGGTGACTTTGTGCTCGTTGTGCTGGAGAAGTTTCCCAGTCAGTTTTATGAGACTTTGTGTTCATTTCCTTAGAAACGTATTCTTCGTTATTTCAATGTGGCATGTTCCGAGATCTCAGCGTAAATAAATGACTCATGAAACTCAGATGTGATTTGAATCTCAGAACTAAACTGTTGTTCTACAACTGATCGTGGTTAGGCAAAAATAAATATAGTCAGTTTTTCTGATTTTCTAATTTGTTTCTAATTTGTTTCTCTCGTTGTGACGGCGTTGCGTTTCAATACAACGGCAAAACCTTCTGATCATTCAGGTTATGAGCAGATATTGTGATTACTTGTTCGAATGATGTATAATGTGCATTGAACTCGCTCGTTTAACACGCTATTGAGTATTGGGTACACACTTCAAACAGACAGAATCAAACGATGAATACATTTCACCATGTAAAAATTCAGTTGCAGAAGATAGATGATTTTTATCTTTATCTACATGATAAACATAATTGAATTAACAAGTATATCTGCAAATAATAACAACTTATTCTCTTTAGTTGCGAAGTATTGATACGAGAAGCCGGCCGGGATCGCCGAGCGGTTCTAGGCGCTACAATCTGGGACCGCGCGACCGCTACGGTCGCAGGTTCGAAACCTACCGCGGGCATGGACGTGTGTTATGTCCTTGGGTTAGTTAGGTTTAAGTAGTTTTAAGTCTAGAGGACTGATGACCTCAGATGTTAAGTCCCATAGTGCTTAGAGCCATTTGAACCATTTGAACGTCTTTTCGTCCTTAGTGCAGGGCATTACATACTAATTAAGAATAGACTTTTAGGACTGAAACCAGCTGTGGTGCAATAAGACACATGGCTGAATTTTATATGTCAAGCGAGGAGTTAGCAACAGGAGGTTAGGTTAGGGAAACTCCTCGGCGTCAAATGATTATCTTGCGTGACTAAATTGTTTAATTAGTATGTATTACCTGCAACAGAAGAACAACAATGTGTGCACGAACATCATGAATTTTGGTAAAGTCCTTGTGCTCGCGTGTTGAAGCTCTAATGCGTTAACAACTAGGGAATCTGTGATTATTACTCACTGAAATACAACATATCACTGTGAGAAGTACTACAGTGCCTGGTGCCAAAGTCTTCAGAAGGTACAATGTTGAACGAAAACCGAAGCCAGAAAGCTATTTCAGCACGGCTTCGCTGAATTTGTCTGATGCTAGGGAAGTTGTGACATAATGCCGCGCATACGTCGCTTATTATGTTTTGTGATTTGTTACTTTGATAGATACTAACCGTGAACAACTTGTGAATGGTACTCATTTTAGCACTTTTTCTGAAAGAATACAATAAAAATACGGGAGATTCTGTTACGTGGTTGGGAAGATCTCCTGCTTCACAGCATTACCTGCAAGCCAAAGCTTCAGTAGTCACTAATGCCCTTGCAGTTATCTCTATACCAACCACTCAGTAGTAGCTAATGGTAACAACTGGCACTCTGCAATGTTTCTTTATACTATTGTATCATTCGTCCTTTACTTCCCGTCATACATCAACAAATCATGTAAGCTTCTCAGAATCGAACACCAAACCGCTGGTCTCTCACACGAGAATAATCGGTTTCAGATTTCCTTGTGATCAACCCAGTTTTAATTAACCAAGTTTCTGCATACATCTGCAAAATTTAGTTATGAGATCAAGGCATGAATGATTTATCTTCTATTCTCAATCAATAAATGTGACACTCGTTTATCGATGGACTGCATTGATGGGAGGAATCACAATGGCAAAAATAAAAATAGAAAGCAAAGAAGTAGGTATTGGAATTGTCGGATTTGGACAAGTGGCTCTAGAAGCATGACAGCATAATGTGAATGGCTTTCCTTGCCCTGTTTGTTTTGCACCTTATTCATTTATTCTATTGGTAGCAGTGGAAACCCTTTCAGTGCACCGTCTGAATGGTCGCAAATGATGAGATAATTAATAAACGAGAAGACAAAGGTGCTGCAGTTGGCAGGTTTTATTGCCTCATTTGTTTTCCAACAATACTGGCCAAGATTCAAGAGAAGCTTTCATGTGAGGTTTTAGAGTTACATAAAGAGCTGTCTTTGCATTGTACTGCCAACATTTTGCTCACGATGACACGTGATACGCATTAGGATGTCAAGCATTTCACAATTAATTGCAATACTCAGTACATGTTCCGTGTCATTAATCTCGAGGAAAAGGAGAATTATAGTACACAGTCGAGAAAATGTACTATGCCCAAAAGAAACATATATTGTGTAACTGTCGGCCGGGAAACACAAGAGAGGTAGTCTGCCTCAATGAAATGTCGCGAGCTACTATGCAGTGATCGAATGGCTTTCACATTAAAACCGGTCATTTCGTTCGCATCTGCAGAGGACATTTTCAAGGGGGACCATAGCTGCTTTGAATATCCGATTCAGATCCTGTCTCGCTACTGTCATTGACGTCCGGCTTTAATGTAAAATCCATTCGAACACGGCATAATAGCCCGGGATGTTTTATTAATTGTTATTTTTCCGACAGTAAAAGGTTACATTTTACAGAAGGTAGTTTGCGACGCACCGAAAAGGAAGAAGTACTGCGCAGAAAGAAACTCTAACGGAACATGCTACTGGTGAAGAAACAGTTGGGTTAAGATGGAAAGACTTTTACATACTGCTAGATTCAACTGTGTACAGAGCGAGATGGTTAGGCAGCGGAAGAGACCTCACTTTGTTAAGCACTCTACACAAACCAGAATAATACCGTGGAAATTCCATAAAGAACGGACAGGTGCGAGTATGTCTCGCACTCTGAGGTTGAGTACAAACTTAATTATGTTTATAGATAGTTCATCTACAGGTTTTCATGAGTATCAGAGTATATAACATAATTTGCCGTATCTTTAGACTGCAATAGCTTAGAAGCTGAAATTTTTTACACCGCCAAGGAACCATAGAACTTCGAATTTGACATAAATTCCAGCTTTATACGGCTTTATGTTCCTGAGAGAAAAGGGTCTTGACACAGGGACACGCAGATGGACAACATACGGCAAAAATACTTTTTATGTAATATTACATTTTATGTGATTTTACTTTCCACCGTATGTCATGCACCTTTCTGTTACACTCGCAAATAGAGCGAGGGAAAGATGACTGTCCATATGCCTCCGTATGAGCCCTAATTGCTACGGTCGCAGATTCGAATCCTGCCTCGGGCATGGATGTGTGTGTTGCCCTTAGGTTAGTTAGGTTTAAGTAGTTCTAAGTTCTAGGGGACTTATGACCTCAGCAGTTGAGTCCCATAGTGCTCAGAGCCATTTTTTTGAGCCCTAATTTCTGGTATCTTATCTTCGTGTCCTTACGTGCAATGTACACTGAAACGCCAATGAAACTGGTATAGTCATGAGTATTCAAATACATAGATATGTAAACAGGCAGAATACGACGTTTCGGTCGACAACGCATAGATAAGACAATAAGTGTCTGCCGCAGTTGTTAGATCGGTTACTGCTGCTAGAATGTTAGGTTATCAAGATTTACGTGAGTTTGAATGTGGTGTTATAGTCGGCGCACGAGCGGTGGGACACAGCATCTCCGAGCAGCGAGGAAGTGGGGACTTTCCCGTACGACCATTCGTGAATATCAGGAAGCCGGTAAAACATCAAATCTGCGACATCGCTGCGGCCGGAAAAAATATCCTGCAAGAACGGAACGAAGAACGACTGAAGAGAATCGTTCAGCAAGCCTTCCACAAACTGCATCATATTTCAATGCTGGGCCATCAAAAAGAGTCAGCGTGCGAAACATTTAACGAAACAACATCTATATGGGCTTTCGGAGTCGAAGGCCCACTCGTGTACCCTTGATGACTGCATGACAAAGCTTTCCGCCTCACCTGGGCCCGTCAACACCGACACTGCACTGTCCATGACTGGAAAAATGTTGCCTAATCGGACGAGTCTCGTTTCAAATTGTGTCGAGCGGATAGACGTGAACGGGTATAGAGACAACCTCATGAATCCATGGACCCTGCTTGTCAGCAGGGGGACTGTTCAAGCTAGTGGAGGCTCTGTAATGGTGTGGGGTGTATGCAGTTGAAATGATGTGGGACCTCTGATACGTCTAGATACGACTCTGACAGGTGACACGTACGTAAGCATTCTGCCTGATCCTCTGCATCCATTCATGTCCGTTGTGCATTCCGACTGATTTGGGCACTTCTAACAGGACAATACGCACCCCAAACGTCCAGAATTGCTACAGGGAACACTCTTCTGAGCTTAAACACTTCCACTGGCCAAAAACTACCCAGACATGAACATTATCGAGCATATCTGGGATACCTTGAAACGTGCTGTTCAGAAGAAATCTCCATACACCCATACTCAAGATTCATGGCGTCAGTACCCTCCAGCACTACTTGAGACGTCGTGTTGCGGCACTTCCGCGTGCTCGCGGGTGCCCTGCACGATATTAGGCAGGTGCACGAGCTCTTTGGCTCTTCAGTATATGTTGGCGGCAGTAGAATCGTCCGGCAGTCAGCTTCAAATGCCCATTCTCTACATTTTTTTATATGGTATTTTTCTAAAAGATCGTCGCATTCCCTCCAGGGTTTCCCATTTGCGTTCCCGAAGCATCTCTGTAACACTTACGTATTGATCGAACCTACTAGTAACAAATCTAGCAGCTCGCCTCTAAATTGCTTCTATGTCGTCCTTCAATTCGACATGGTACGGATCCCAGACAATCGAGCAGTACTCAAGAATAGGTCGCACCAGCGTCCTATATGCTATCTCCTTTACAGGTGAACCACTCTTTTCTAAAGTCCTCCCAATAAACCGAAGTCGACCATTCGCCTTCTCTACCACAGTTCTAATAAGCTAGTTCCATCTCATCTCGCTTTGAAATTATGCCCAGATATTTAAACGACTTGACTGTGTCAACCAAAGCACTAGTAATGCTTTATCCAAATATTACAGCTTTGATCTTCGCACACATCAGCATTAACTTAGATTATTCCACATTTAGGGCTCGCTGCCATTTATCGAATCAACTGGGAATTTTGTCTGTCTTGTATCTTCCTACAGTCACTCAACTGCGACACCCCTCTCCTCCAAATTGTTTATATATAGAGAGAACAACAGCGGTCCTATCACACTTCCCTGGGGCACTCCTGACGATACCCTAGCCTCTGACGAACACTCACCGTGAAGGACATAATAATGGTTTCTATTATTTAAGAAGTCTTCAAGCCACTCAAATATCTGTGAACTTATTCTATGCTCGTACATTCGTTAACAATCTGCAATGGGCACCGTGTCAAATGCTTTCCGGAAATCTAGGAATATTGAATATGGCTGTTGCCCTACATCCATAGTTCGCAGTATATGGTGTGAGTAAAGGGCAAGTTGAGTTTCGCAAGAGGGATGCTTACTGATTCGTGGACATAAGCTTCTCTGTCTCGAGAAAGTTTATTATATTCGAATTGAGAATATGTTCAGGGATTCTACAGCAAACACAAGTCTGTAATTTTTCGGGTCTGTTTTTTATTATACATGCATTTGAGTAGAACCTCTACCTAAACCAGCTGAAGACACTTTTAGTTCTGTGGCTTTCCTTCCATATGCTGGGAACGTCTCTGCCAAGATAGGAAGGTCTTTGAAGAAACATGATATCGGATGTGTATTCCACCCGCCGGCTAAGACTAGAGCACTTCTTGGCTCTGTTAAGGATGATTTTGGTTTCAGGAAGCCAGGCGTTTACAAAATACCATGTGAATGCGGTGAAATATACGAGGGCTATCCACAAAGTACAGTAGTTTTCGTTTGTGTCCATTAGGGGCGGGGCTAGCGCGGCCATCTTGGTGTCATGGCATTCCGCTGCTCAGTCGGCATCCTGCCGTGCTAGTGAGAGGTTCATGCTGTACTCCGTTGAGTTACTGTGACAGTTTGAATGTCAGCGTTAATTGAAAATGCCCCGAAGTGTGAAGTGCGTGCTGTAATAAGATTTCTGACTGCAAAAAACTGTACACCGATAGAAATCTATCGACACCTTTGTGAAGTGTTTGGGGACAACATAATCACTGAAGGTGGAGTGCGTCAATGGGTCATAAAATTTAAAAATGGCCGAACTAACGTTGACGATGAAGAGCGAAGTGGAAGAACCAGCATAATGACTGCCGAACTTGTCGAAAAAGTCGATGCCGTGTTCCGTGAAAACCTAATTTCACAATAACGGAACTCTCTATGAGTTTTCCACAAATTTCACGAAGTTTGTTGCACGAAATCATTACCGAAAAGCTTGGTTACCACAAGTTTTGTGCAAGATGGATACCAAAAATCTTGACAGAGAGTCACAAAAATCAACGAATGGCTGCAGCGTTAACGTTTTTGGACGCTTACGAGAAAGATGGCGACTCGTTACTCGATCGCATCGTTACTGGTGACGAAACATGGGTTAAGCATGTGAACTGCGAGACAAAATTGCAGTCAATGCAGTGGGGGTACACAAATTCCCCCCCAAAACCCAAGAAATGCATGCAGACAATGTCGGCAAGGAAGGTGATGGCGACTGTCTTTTGGGACAGAAAAGGTGTGATTTTTGTGGATTTCCTGGAAAGAGGCACTACAATAAACTCTGAAAGGTATTGCCAAACTCTGCACAACCTCAGAAGAGCAATACAAAACAACCGCAGGGGAAAGTTGGGCTCAAAGATCTTGCTGATTCACGACAACGACCGGGCCCACACGGCAAATGCCACTCGTGAAGTTCTCGAATCTTTTAAGTGGGAGTTGTTTCCTCATCCGCCGTACAGTCCCGACCTGGCACCGAGCGACTTCCAGTTATTCCCAGCAATGAAGAAGTGGTTGGCTATGCAGCGTTTTGATGACGACGCACAGCTTCAAGAAGAGGTAGCCACGTGGTTGAACGCGCAGGCGGCCGAATTTTACGACGAAGGAATTTCCAAGCTCGTCCATCGCTACGATAAATGCCTTAATTTAAATGGCAACTATGTAGAAAAGTAGTATTTATTTGTGGCTTTCATCTGTATATAATAAAAAAAATTCCAATACTTTATTTATTTTTAATTCCAAAACGTAACGTACTTTGTGGATAGCCCTCGTACATTGACCGAACTATTCGTAGCCTCAATGACAGATATGCGGCTTAGCTTTCCTCACCTGATGATGACGGCCAGGTGGACAGCGGAAATATTGTGTGCAGATGACAGTTTGATCCGACAAGAGCCTGATCTGTTAATACGCCGGGAAGGTCTACTCTGAAGATTTCGATGCACCGATATAGGGAAGGTCTATTCTGAAGATTTCGATGCACCGATATAGGTAGTGTTCTAGTCGAAAACAACCAACACGGATAACTGCAGCTCAATGACTTTCGAATATAACATGTAAAGCTGCGAAGACGCAAGTTTAGCCATCGGGGAACGATGCAGAACATAAGCTCATCACGAGAGCACAAAGACAGCATTGGAGCGCTGAAGACAGGTGGTCGTCAAACTGAAACCTCAGGGCCACACACGGCCCGAATGAAGTATTCACACAGCCCGCGGTCCGGAGCCGCATTACACAAAGTGCATCTGAAAAGTTACGGAAGGAAATTAGGCTCACAATCAGATTACCATCACTAGTCTTCAAAGTAATCACCATTAGCTGCAACACACTTTTGACATCGAAGGTAAAGCAGTTGGAAACTATCAGCAAACACTTCAAGTGCGATTTTTTTTTTCCATTAAACCAGGTGGGTGACCAGCCGCCTATGGGTATATGGCTGGTCCTTTTTTTACCACAAAAAATACTTTTGTGATATACCCAACAAGGTTTTCTGGTCTCTTAGCCATCGTGAGTGGCCGCAAGTTTGTTAGCTTCCGGCCACCCTCGATGTTGGCCGTCCCTGCCACGTGGAGGCGGACCAGTTTCTGTGTTGTTCACCTTTATCTTTTGTTGTTGAGTGATATCACATTTCTCTCTTCAAGAGATTCCAAAAGAAGCGTTTGCTGACACTTTCCAACAGCTTTAAAACTGATATCAGAAGTGTGTTCTAACTAATGGTGATTACTTTGCACGCCGGTAAAGGTGTTGTGTCTTCATCTCAGATTTTCGTTATTTTTTGAGTTCATTCGCCGAAGCTCAGCTCTCTCAGTTCCCCCATGAGATCCAGAGTGTCGTAGGCAATGGCGCTCAGTTGATGCCGTGTTCCTTAACTTCAGGAAGCCATTTGACATCGTCCCGCATTGCCGTTTTGTGAAAAAAATACAAGCTTATCGAGTATCGGAGCAGATTTGCGACTGGATTCAAGATTCAGAAAACACGACGCTCTTAAAGGAACAAAATCGAAAGCTGTAATGGTAATTTATGATTACCCCAAGGAAGTGTGATAGGATCGTTACCGCTTCCAATATGTATAAGTGATCTAGTAGAAAACCTCGGATGCTCTCGGAAGCTGTTCGCAGATAATGCGGTTGTCTATAATCAAGTAGCAAAGCCAGAAGATAGTAACGATTTGCAGAATGACCTCCAGAGAATTGACGAATGGTGCAGACTCTGGCAGTTGACTTTGAACGTAAATAAATGTAACACATTGCGCATACATAGGAAAAGAAATCGACTATTGTGTAACTACATCATTGATGCCAAACCGTTGGAAACAGTAAAATATCTAGGATTAACTATCCGGAGAGACCTTAAGTGGATAACCACATTAAAAAATAGTGCGAAAAACAGCAGGTGCACGGGAGCCAATACACGGCATGTGGGATATTCCACTACTTACATGGGCATTTTCTTTTACTGCTCAGACTGTGCGCAGAATACTCTCATAGACTACTCTTCTGATGAATGATTAGGACTGTCTTTAGGGACTGTGGGGACAATTTTTGTTTTATTGACCAACAGTAAATTACTAATTGTGTGCATCTAATCTATTTGATAATG
The DNA here is from genome assembly GCF_021461395.2 of Schistocerca americana. NCBI lineage: Eukaryota > Metazoa > Arthropoda > Insecta > Orthoptera > Acrididae > Schistocerca > Schistocerca americana. The sequence continues at coordinate 968,683,898 of NC_060120.1, read as the reverse complement.
TTAATATAATTTTTTTTAACAAATTAGCCTTGGTCACTGCCCAAAACACTTTGTAAAATTTTTTGAGAGGAGCAGTGGGGCTATGTAAGTAGCCTCTTTATGTGTCTGTATGTTGGCAGGGCGATAGACTGTATTAAAAACTCTGACAGCGATGTGCGCCCTCTGTAAGAGACTCTGTGTGGCTGGTCGTATTCGCAATTGGAGATGAATAGCCAGATTCATAGGAGAATCCTAAGGAATGAAGTGGCTTATAAGGTCCTTGTAACATTAGCCAAAACGGCCTTGCTGTGCTAGTACTGCGAACGACTGAAAGTAAAGGGGAACTACAGCCGTAATTTTGCCAGAGGACTTGCAGCTCTACTGTATTTACTAATGACGATGGCGTCCTCTTGGGTGAAATATTGCGGAGGTATTGTAGTCCCCCGTTCGGATCACCGGGCGGGGACTACTCAGGAGACCGTTGTTATCAGGAGAAACAAAACTGGCATTCTACAGATCGGAACGTAGAATGTCAGATCCCTTAATCGGGCAGGCAGGTTAAAAAACTTAAAACAAGAAATGGTTAGGTTAAAGTTAGATATAGTGGGAATTAGTGAAGTTCGGTGGCAGGAGGAACAAGACTTCTGGTCAGGTGAATATGGGGTTATAAATACAAAATCAAACAAGGGTAATGCAGGGGGAGGTTTAATAATGAATAAAAAATAGGAGCACGTGTAATTACTATGAACAGCATAGTGAACGCATTATATTAGCCAAGATAGACACGAATCCCACGCCTGTCACAGTAGTAGAAGTTTATATGCCAACTAGCTCCGCAGATGACAAAGTGATTGTAGAAATGTATGATGAGATAAAAGAAATTATTCAAATAGTTATAGGAGACAAAAATTTAATAGTCATGGAGGACTGGAATTCGATAATAGCAAAAGGAAGAGAACGAAAAGTAGTAGGTGAATATGGAATGGGGGTACGGATTGAAAGAGGAATTTTGCTCAGAGCATAACTTAATCACAGCTAAAACTTGGTTTAACTCATGAAAGAATGTTGCATACATGGAAGAGGCCTGGAGACACTGGAAGGTTTCCGATAGATTATATCATGGTATGACAGAGATTTAGGAACCACGTTTTAAACTGTAAGACATTTCCAGGGGCAGATGTGGACTCTGACCACAATCTACTGCTTATGAACTGTAGATTAAAGCTGAAGAAATTGCAAAAAGGTGGGAATTTAAGGAGATGGGACCTGGATAAACTGACTAAACCAGAGGTTGTACAGAGGGAAAGAAAGGTGGAAGGAGTATATAGAGAGTCTATATAAGGGCGATGTATTCGAGAGTAATATTATGGAAACGGAAGAGGACGAAGATGAAGATAAAATGGGAGATTTGATACAGCGTGAAGAATTTGACAGGGCACTGAAAGACCTAAGTCGAAACTACTGATAGCCTTGGGAGAGCCAGCTCTCACAAAACTTTACCATCTGGTCAGCAAGATGTGTGAGACAGGCGAAATACCCTCAGGCTTCAAGACGAATATAATAATTCCAGTCCCAAAGAAAGCGGGTGTTGACAAATGTGCAAATCACCGAACTACCAATTTAATAAGTCACGGATGCAAAATATTAACACAATTCCTTACAGACGAATGGAAAACTGGCAGAAGCTGACCTTGGGGAAGATCAGTTGGGATTCCGTTGAAATGTAGCAACACGTGAGGCAATATTGACTCTAAGACACATCTTAGAAAATACATTAAGAAAAGGTAAACCTACGTCTTTAGCATTTGTGGAGTTAGAGAAGGCTTTTGACAATGTTGACTGGAATACTCTCTTTCAAATTCTGAAGGTGGCAGGGGTCCAATACAGGGAGCGAAAGGCTATTTACAATTTGTACAGAAACCAGATGGCAGTTTTAAGAGTCGAGGGGCATGAAAGGGAAGCAGTGGTTGGGAAGGGAGTGAGACTGGGTTGTAGCCTCTCCGCGATGTTGTTCAATTTGTATATTGAGCAAGCAGTACAGGAAACAAAAGAAGAATTTGGAGTAGGAATTGAAATCCATGGGGACGAAATAAAAACCTTGAAGTGTGCCGATGATATAGTAATTCTGACAGAGACGGCAAAGGACCTGGAAGAGCAGTTGAACGGAATGGACAGTGTCTTGAGAGAAGGATATAAGATGAACATCAACAAAAGCAAAACGAGGTTAATGGAATGTAGTCGAGTTAAATCAGGTGATGCTGAGGGAATTAGATTAGGAAACGAGACACTTAAATTAGTAGATGAGTTTTGCTATTTGGGGAGCAAAAGAAACTGATAATGGTCGAAGTGGAGAGGATACAGAATTTACTTTTTGGATCAGGTTAAATTACAAATCTGGGCATAGTAGGCTGTTAAATACTACCACTTAGATTTTCGGTAGCGTCATGTTAGACTATCTATTTACAGAACTAGAAACTTATGGAGGCTAAACGCAAGCTGCCTGTCAGACAGGTAACTATAACATGGGATGATATCAGTTAGGGGTCTAAGATACAAAAGTGGAATTGTTTTGTGGCTAAATTGTGCCAGGCCGAAAACAATTTTTAAAGCTCTGTACTTGGACGAAGGCTCAGTGAAGACGATCCACTCAGGAGTATTATTAGGGATAAGATTTTTCGTCTTACTATTGTAGCTAGGATATGCAACTTTGATCGAGTGATATAGCGTTACAGTTCGGTCAAACTGCAAATAAATACCATGTACTTAAAGAATACAATCGAGCTGAGCAACAACTCACCGCCACCTTGATGGATCCATGGGGACAGGTACACTGTAGAATAAAAGTCAATTGAAGACTAAATAACCCAGAAGTAACAAGAACTGCACACCAGCGCAGTTGACCCTGCTACAAAAGTTCCGTCATGGCTTATTAGAAACCCTGACCATTTTCATATCATGAAGGATGCACGCCCCGACCTTTTTCAACCACTCGATCTACAAGAACTGATGCAAATCTTGCAATAGGCTCCAGCTAATACCGCGCCTGGAGCAGATGGTACGATCACGAACTTTTTAAGAGGTTTTGGCGCTTAACTGCGGCCGCAACAGCTGCAGATCTTTGATGGATTTTTAAGTGGTATACAATTATCGGAGGCTTGCGTTGAAGGAATCACAGTCCTTACAGACAAGCAGACCTAGCGGAGAATGTTATAACTTTATCGACCCATCATGTGCCTTAAAGCTGACTTCAAGCTGTACACCTGGGCCCTTAATGCACGAATGCGGACAGGCATTACCCTAATACTGGATAAGCATCTATTTAGCACAGTATCTGCCCGATCCGTAGGAGAGGTTCTAGCACTATTGGGAGACGTTGTATTAATAGCGTAGCAGCTAACGCTTCCTTGCTGCTCGCACTTTTAGATTTGAAAAATGTCTATTATCGCATTGAGTCTTTCTGAATAAGACAGTGATAACTGACTTACTGTTTCGATCCCTCTTCATTCAGACTATAATGGGATGTCTCTTGCGCGCCAAAAACCCATTATAAAAAACGCCAAGAAACAACAACTACTACTTAATTTTGACCAAAGAATCACTAGGTGCAGAAGATTTGCAGAGCAAAGAATATATTTACCAAATTTTACCTTAATAACGTGACATCCGGTTCAAAAAATTATTTAATCGTCCGTGACATCCAGTTCCAAAGAATTACATAATCGTCAATACTTTTAAATCTCTATGACGGACACGTCCAGACCGTCCGCTCGCGCTAACACTTGAGACCTCTAACCTCCATCTCTGCTAACTACAAACTTCCAACTTCCATCTCTGCTGGAATTTAGACTGGTAATGGCAAGGAAAGTGTTTATGAAGAAGAGAAATTTGTTAACATCCAATATAGATTTAAGTTTCAGGAAGTCTTTTCTGAAAGTGTTGGTAAGAAGTGTAGCCATGTATGGAAGGGAAACATGGACCATAAATAGTTTAGACAAGAAGAGAATAGAAGCTTTCGAAATGTGGGGCTACAGAACAATGCTGAAGATTAGATGGGTAGAACACGTAACTAGTGAGGAGATTCTAAATAGAATTGGGGAGTGGAGGAGTTTTTGGCACATCTTAAATAGAAGAAGGAACCTTTTGGTAGGACCTGTTCTGAGGCATGAAGGAATCACCAATTTAGTATTGGAGGGCACTGTGGAGGGTAAAAATCTTAGGGAGACCAAGAGATGAATACACTAAGCAGATTCAGGAGGACGTGGGTTGCAGCAGGGAAGTAATATGTTGACCGAGTCGTCACGGAATGTGCTCACTCGAAATTTCAGTAGTAAATCTCTCCGTGGTGCACAACATCTCTCTTGTAAGGTCTGCCAGTGGACTTTGTTTAGCATCTCCGTAACGGTCTCGACCGACTAAGCGATCCCGCGAAAAAACGTGCCTCTCTTTGTTGGAGCTATCTCTTCTATCAATCCTATCTGGTAAGGATCCCAGATAGATGAACGACACCAAAAACGACTTGTGGACGTCTGCCGCGACTTGAACGCAAAACGCGGGCCGTTGTTTCCTGTAAAAATTTGTCACAGGTCACAAGACTTGCTGTTGTCGATACAAACATATCTCAAGAAGATAAAGGGCAGAAATTCACATGAAGGGGCAAGGCCTGCTTCACCGTTTGCGTGAACGCGTACCAGTTAAAAGGAGGTTATCCTACTTGCTGTCACGATTTTCAGGAAGTTTTGATTGTAAATGTTAATGAAGTAGCAATGTGACAAATGTACTCAACATGTGTAGTATCGTTATAACCATAAAATCTGTTCCTGAGACCTATATGTTGGTCAGAGAGGTTACTGCTTTTGAAGAGAGTAACAGTGTGTATTAGACACTCTGGCTACGTAATTGCTTTGAGATGAATGGAAGCTAACAATGGAAGGTGACCTGCCGTGCAGTGGAGGAAGCACTATTTAAACATGATTTTGTAATAATGTGTTTTGAGTAAAAATTTTGTGGAAAGGAGATAAAATTATTGCAAGAATGTCAAAAGGAAAATTTTAAAGGTAATCCGGTTTTGTATATTTGTAATTGTGCAATTTCTAATTGTTAGAACACTGCGTATGGTCGAAGTTTACTGAAGAAATCTTACAATACAGCATATGACTTTGTATTATGATTGAAACAAGTGTCAAGGAAATTAACTGTACATAGTAAAGTTGTTAAGAAATATTTTGCAAACTTGTCTAAGTGTAAGAACTTTATGAAAAGGGTGTATTGTTGTCATGGTTTAATGAAGCGTAGCTAAACTTGGAATCTTGTTCTTATTTATTAGCCGTTAAGATTCTTTCCCCCACTTTGCTTTACTTTCATGACATACTCGCATTGCACATCGTGAGTTGCGTACTGAGAAACATTTTCTGAAAATTAGTAAGATAGCGTCTTGGTTGCACATCGCAAGCACGACAAATAAAATCTGATTTTTTACAGTCTCAAGAACTGTTATTTAATAATAACAGGTTGCAGAATAGACAAGAGTTCCGTGCGCACAGATGTAACAAAAAAATTTAATTATCATCAGAATTCATTTCCACTGTCTCAGAGTGTATTTGTGAAAATAATGTCATATCTGTTCAGAGGCTTAATACAAGAACAAGATTTCACCGAGTTTTCAAACAGTTTTATCAGAAAGTCAGATGCGCTAAATTTTATGTTCAGTTTCTGTACAATTAGAATAACAGTCCTGGTACAGTGATTGTTTGCAAGACTGAAGATAAATATTACCTATATTCGGGGCCAACATTTAAATCTGAGTCATCTTGATTTGCAAGGCAGATGGCATATGTAACTTTCAATGAAAACGGATTGCTTTCTCGCAGACGAATTGTTCGTCGTACCGGCTAGCCAGGATTTGCGCATCGTATTTACATTCAAAATTGAATTTTATATAAAATCTCGGGGCGGTTAGTAGACCCGCAACCGAGCGCCTCCCCAGGTGGCGGATAGGGGAATGCCTCCTAGATATAGGTGGTACCGAGGAAATGAAATACTCGGGGCGGACCAAAACTACTAGTAGCGTCTGTTCCCACAGCGGGCGGCTACAAAAGGCGTCTGCTCCACATGTCAGTGGCGGCCTCAACCAACCTCCTGATCTGGAAAGTCAGGTTGTACTCGGCAGCATGCCATACATCCAACTACTAAACATCATGATGGTACAACGAGAAAAATCTCATTACCCCGGGCCCCAGTCAATAGACTGGGATTGTCGTGAGCATCGGATTCCGGGGGCTCACGGACATCATGAGAAGAATCGGAGCTTCTCAAACTCCCTCAAGACTAAAAGCAAACACTACATCGGCACACTCAACGTGAACACACTGATGAAGACAGCAAAGATGAAACAACTGACAGACACTCTCAAAAAATTTCAAATCAAAATATGTGCACTGCAAGAAACACGATTCACAGACGAAGACCATTTCAACACGGAGAATTTCAGAATATACAAAGGAAAACCATTGAGACAACTGAAAAACCTAAGGCTTTTTGGCACAGGATTTGCAGCACACAGGTCCATCACGGACAGCATAATCGACTTTTCGTCACCAAACGAAAGAATCAGCACCATCACAGTGAAATCAGCCAATAAATCCTACACAATAATCAGCGCACATGCACCGACTAATGACTACAACAGGAAAAAACCCGGACGAAATTGATGACTTCTGGACGACAATGGAAGAAACTATCAGAAAAATTCCTGCACATAGAGTCAAAATAATACTGGGAGACTTCAACGCCAAACTCGGAAAAGAAAAGATATACAGACATATCACAGGAAAACCTACTCCACACAAGGACACCAACAAAAACGGAAAACATCTGATAGACTTTTGCAAAAGCCACGACCTCGCCATTATGTCAACAAAATTCAAGAAACCAACACGAGAACTTACCACATGGAAATTCCCCAGCGGAAAGCAAGAACTACAAATCGACCACGTAATAGTGCAGAAAGACTCACAAAAATAAATTTTGAACATAGACACCCGTAAAGGCTACTTCGACTCAGACCACCACCTACTACAGATCGGGATTCGTCTTTTGCCCAAGAAAAAGCTCCAGAAGAACAAAATTGTTAGACCAGAACCAGAATACGTTACTTTAAACCAGACACAAATATTACACAAAATTAAAATGGAGAAAACGACAGACTGGACACAACTTTCACGAAGAATCCCAGAGGCCATGAAAGTAGCACAAGCACCACGCACACGGAAACACCGTTGGTGGAACCACACATGTGACCAAGCTATTGACCAACGAATAAGTGCATGGAAAAATTTAGTAGCCATAAATCCTAAGAGAATTGGATGAACTTCTTGAAAACACATAAGCAATCAAGCAAAAATCATTCGCAGTGAAAAACGACAGTATGACAAACGGCGACTGACAGAGATCGAATCGGACTTCATGAAGAACAATACAAGAAACTTCTACAGAACGTTCAGAGAAAATATGACTGGATATCGACCACCCAACTTGTGCTTCAGAAGACCGGATGGAACCCTAGAAACCAATACCAAAAACAATTGTGACATTCTGGCAAAGTGCTTTGAAAAACTGCTCAACACGGACCCCCCCCCCCCCCCCCCCCCCCCATGGAAGAAATGATGACAGAAACGAGCACATACAATCCAGATAGTGAACCTCCAACTCTAGAAGAAGTTAAAGAAATAATAAAGTCACTCAAGAATCGTAGAGCACCAGGAGAAGATGGCATCATCGCGGAAATCTGGAAGTTAAAAGAGCCAGAACTCACCAAAGACATCCACAGGATCTTGGAAGACATCTGGAAGACCATGAAAATCCCTGACGACTGGAAAACTGCCCTAATACACCCACTACACAAAAAAGGTGACAAGACTGACCCGAACAACTACAGAGGAATATCCCTACTACCGGTCACATACAAGTTCCCCTCTAAAGCTTTACTGAACAGACTAGAATGCCAGACCGACCACTTGATTGGGGAATACCAAGCAGGCTTCCGTAAAGGGCGGTCTTGTTCGGAACAAATTTGGAACCTGAAAATGATTTTAGAACACAAACAGAACCTGATCATTACCTTTGTTGACTTCAAAAAGGCGTACGACTCTATCGACCGGAAAACTCTCTTCAAAATTCTAGCAGAATACAAAGTGGACAACAAAACACGGGCTATCATAAAGCAAACTTTAACCAACACGACCTCCAAAGTAAAGTTCTGTGGGGAACTATCAGAGCCCTTTGAAATTCGCACAGGTGTCCGACAAGGCGATGGCCTCTCACCTCTCCTTTTCAATCTGGTGTTAGATAAGGTCATAAAAGAATGGGAAACATCACAACAGGGGATAACCTTACGAAACCTACAGATTAAATGCCTGGCTTTTGCAGACGATTTGGCGATTGTCACGAAAGGTATAAAGGAAACAAAAGACGCTATTGAAAAAATGCACGAAATCGCTTCCAAAACTGGACTACAGATCTCTTACGAAAAGACACAGTTTATGAGCACAAAGAAACTCTCATCTCTGAACACAAAGTATGGCACGATTTACAAAACGGCAAACTTCAAATACCTCGGTGAAACACTACAAATGAGTGGACATAACAGAGACTCAAACGAAGAAAGAAAGACTAAACTGGACAAGGCATACAAAGTAGTGTGGAATCATTACAACAAGAAGTCTATCTCACAAAAAGCCAAATTACGCCATTACGACACGGTGGTGCTCCCCGAGGCACTATATGCAGCAGAGACCACACTAATCCTAGGGCATACACGTATCAGACAATTAGAAAAAGTAGAACGGAAAATACTTAGGAAAATATTTGGCGCAACTAACAACAATGGAATATGGATCAAGAAACCTACAGAGGAACTGTACAAACATACGGAGACAATCACAGAAAAGATTAGAAAACGCAGACTACAATTCTATGGACACCTATACAGAATGCCATCACACAGGCTGACCAAACAGATCTTTGACTGGGTAACCACCAGAAACAACAAATGGGTGGCAGAGGTAGAAAACGACCTGAACCAACTCAACATAACAGCAGACACAATAAACGACAGAATAAAGTTCAGAAACATCATTAAGAAAAGTAAACTACATGAGATACAATGTGACAAACGAACAGGCATAAAATGGACCGAAGAACGCAAGCAAGATCACAGCCAGAAGATGAAAGAAATATGGGCAACCAAAAAGGCAATCAAGATGAAGCCGAAGACACAAAGCCGACAAGAAGCATGGACAGAGGACCGGAAACAGAAACACAGCGAGCGAATGAGGGAAGTTTGGGCAGCAAGGAAGGCAGCAAAAGGAACTGGCCATGTAGTTTAGTCCAAATGCGCTCTTTAAGGGCAAAACACTAATAATAATAATAATATATCAAAATAAGTTTTATACTCTTCTCAGGTTCCAAACAGGCGTCTATAAACACGAGTTTCAATAAACACAGACACGAGTTTAGAGTTCTTACACTTAACTTTCACAGTCGCGCTGCGTGTCTTGGGATTAGTCGGTCGTGTGCGACCGTATACGCTCGACAATCTAGTCGGACGATTACCGTTCTATAGGGCGCTCACCGACGGCCTAATGAGGCGCCTAACCAGTAAAGTGTGGCGGGAGTTATGTACTGTTTTGGGGTGATCCTCATACCCTGACTTGTCGCCATTCACTCAGGTTACCGTGAACAAAAACCAGAATGTCACTTTGAAGAACGCTCGTTGAAATCACGGAACTTGCCGGCCCTATTTTCTGATGAGCTAGATTCTGCAATATATACACTGTCCTTCCAAAAAGTCCCGCACTGCTTTTATTCCTTGAATGTAAGCTACGCCAGAGCAGTAAATGCGGTGGCAAGTGTAAACAACACATGTGCATTCGAGCAGTCAGTTATATGCAGGAGGTGTTGAGTAGTGGACGTGCGGCAGTGGGGTGACAACATTATTGTGTCATGAATCGCAGTGGAGCAACATCTCTAAATCAAATTAGGAAGACATTGTCCAGATTGTTTAGAAGAAGAGAGAAGTGTGCAAAGTTTATCCCACATGCCGTATATTGACTCCCGTGCACCAAAAACGACTTGTGGACGTCTGCCGCGACTTGAACGCAAAACGCGGGCCGTTGTTTCCTGTAAAAATTTGTCACAGGTCACAAGACTTGGTGTTGTTGATACAAACCCATCTCAAGAAGACAAAGGGCAGAAATTCACATGAAGGGTCAACGCCTTGATGAAAACCGACATTTAACACAGTGTGACATGCGAGTTCAACGACATCCCAAAGAATGACTTTTCTGGCTGTTCCGCGTTGTTTTACGAACGTTTTTGTAATATATCTGCCTTTACAGTATCATATTCGGCTACAAGAAGCCCTTCCGAGAGCAGCTGAGAAGACAACAGTGGCAAGATGACGTTATATGGTGACAGGTACCGATGACAGATGGTTTCTTCGGTACGTGTGTCGTGGGAAAGACCGCCTAAGTCGTGGTCCTCCTCCACGATTGGCTGCTGCGTTCGGAAGCTGTGCGCCAAAATGATAATCTCCTGTTATTAACGTTAGAAAAACTAAAGAAAGTGCTGTATTTACCTGCACTTCATGTAAAAGCATTTCTCAATAGCAAGCTATCATTCCATTAGTTCAAAAGTGTTAATTTCCAGAATAAACTACAGCTAAACGAAAAGGCAGACGAAGCACTTTGGAGATCTTCGGATCGCACCTAGCTTGGATGGCGGGCGAAGTGGTTCAGCTGTAAGATCAGAGCTGGTTCGGTAGTCTCGGACACCAGAGGTGTTGTTTGTCTTGGTCGGCATCGGTTGGGAACTTAATTAGCAATCTCTGGTTGTTTGGACTCGTAACTAGTCCGACTGCTTAGCTGAATGGTAACGAGTTTGCCATTCATACAGTGGGCCCGGATTCGATTCCCGTGCGGCTTGGAGATTTTCTCCGCTCGTGGACTGGGTATTGTGCCGCCCTCATCATCATTTCATCATCACGACGCTCAAGTTGCAAACTATGCAAATAGGCAGTTCATTGTTTTGTTTATTTTTTATGAGAGTGTGAAGAATTGAAATGATTTATTATTCATAAAGTGGGATATAATTGTGCAGTTTCTCGTATTCTGCTAATAAAAAGTGAGTGGCATACCGTATAAACAACCTAATTGAAAATTTTGTTATTCATACAATATCAGTTCCTCGCTAAGAGTTTATTACAGCCTGAATATAGCGGGTTAACGACGTTTGTGCTCTTTTATGCGCAGGGGACGACAACTGTAGAAGACTGCAGGCTGGTGAACATTAATTAGAACCTATAAATTCCACTCAGGACGGTTGAAGCAAACTGGCACAGCGCCTGTGCTGCAGTCTTAGTACAAATGAGATGAGTGAGACGTCATCTGTGACAGAGGAGGTATGAAGGAGAGGAACTTTCAAGGGAAGGGGTTTATCACATCTACCTGCTTATCACCCTCCGCCTAGCCCTGTCTTTTTCAACTTGTCGTATTCTGTACGTTGTACTCAAGTGTAGACTATGTAGAACGCAGGACAGAAGTGGTACATGTGTCCCTTTATACAATAATTAGGGTGAATTTGGCAGTCTCATACGTATAACTACGGAAAAATTGCTAATTCACTTAGTGATAAAACACGATACAGATCCAAATTTTAGCATATGGTATAATCTAAGAATGCTACACTATATAGCCGCTACTTGTTGTATTATACCATTTATGATATTATCATTTTATTCGAAGTTAAATTGCCATGCTGAAACAATAAATCTTATAAAATGACGCATGTAGATTAGAATACAGAGGACGTGAAGATGGTTCCACACCGATCGATTTTTGATTGTTCGTACTCTAAAATAAAATATCAAGTGTAGACCCTCAGTCAGTTGCAACAAAGCTTTTACATCTATGTGAGTCATGTCGTGAAAACGATTAGCGTTTCGACTGCACATATAAATGGCCCTCATAAAGGTGATGAGATTTTAGCAGTGTTCTTTGTGCTTGCAGGCTACTACACAGGGTGTTTCACAATTCCGATTACAAGTTCCTAGGGGCTGTAGAGCGGATTTAGTAAAGTTCTAGCAAGTAAGCCGTGTCTGTAAGTGTACTGTTTGGACAAAAAATGAGTTTCAACATCAGGTCACTATGAAATCTCCCACTTCACGGTACACACACAAAGTGGGGAAAGGGCACCATAGTCATTAACTGTTGTAATTATATCATATACCAGTCGCGCCTAGCTACAACAATAGCTGGCAGAAACTGGTATGTCCGCAACTAGGAGGGTTGATTGTAATGCTCCACGGACGGGATGCACTCTCTACTTTGAAAAGAACGTCCTCCGTAATGTACAAGAGAATCCGATGGCGTGTACTTGTAACGCTGTCCATGCCATGCACTCCCGTAGAGTACGTAGATCAGACCGCATCGTCTCCGCTGTGTGCGTAGCGTGAAAATTTTGGAAATTTGTGTTATGTTCCTATGGGAGCAAACTGCTGAGGTCATCGGTCCCTAAGCTTCCATACGACAACACACACACCCATGCCCGAGAGAGGACTCTAACCTCCCAAGTGGGCAGCCGCGCGAACTATGGCAAGGCGGCCTAGACCACGCGGGACGCGTAACGTGAAGCGGGAGATGTGAAAGTGATCCCGTCTTCAAACTGTAAGGTAGGCATCTCATTCTGATTTTTGTAAGTTGTCGATGTAAAAGTCAGAAAGACAGCAAGTTATGTTACTGTTAAACAATCTTTGGTCTTGTTGTAGCACGGTTTTTGCCTCTCCGCAGTCTGATACATTCTTAGTTGAAATGTGGTAGGTGATGGATTTATTTAGTAAGGCTGTGCTGATATGTGACTGCATCCGTTAGATGAATGAAGAGTTATTGTAAACGACAGCAACTATGAATACGATGTATATATTGGAGGGCGTAAACAATACAATTTTTAATACGGTTACTAATTTTGAAAAGAAGTAGTTTGAGATAAGACAGCAGCACTGCGCATCTGGTGTGTAGGAATAATTATTGTCAGCTAGTTTACTCGCTCAAAGCTGAGAGAGAGAGCATCCCACTTCCTGGAATCATGCATTAACATATCAGCTGACTAAGCTGTTTGTTTATTATAGAAATTCTCTGTTAACATTGTAGCATTTTCAAATCATTGTTCACTTTGTTAAGCGTAGTATTGTTCAGACCTATGTTTGTGCGCAGACACTGCATTTTTTAATACGTACTTCATTCTAAAATCGTTGTCATTCGAATAGTTACACTCCCCGTCCCAGTGTTTAAAGGTTTATCATTACGCATTGCCACATTGCACCATATGGTATGCAATGGTTTTGATTAGGGTCAGATAACTGTTTTACTTCAGTTGCTCTTTCAATAAAAAAGACGCGTTGTATTCAGACCAGTTACAGTTGAATTCAAATTAGGTTCTGTTTAGCCAAAGGTCAGCATACGACTTTAAATTGGATAACTATTAGTGGGTACATAATTTTGGTAAAATGTAGATTTTTTATAGAGTGGGAGGTAAATTTGGCTTAAATTTCTTACAGAAACATGTAATTGGGAGCTTACAAAACTTATATCACACCCACATGGTACATTTCGAGACCTGGGTTCCTTAACGAAATGTTATCTAGTAAGGCCTCTCCACAACCCCTAAGAGCAGCCTGTAATAAAAATTGTGAAACACCTGGTGTGTGTATATTCATATAGTTCAAAAACAACGGGGTACATCTTACACCAATGGATGTCAGCATGCATAACGTAAGGGGCAGCAAATGAAAACGGAACACCACCCACAAAGAGATCACGGAATGGTTCCACTAAAAAGTAATCACCAGACGTATTAAGGCATTTATTCCAGTGGGAGATGAGACGATCAATTCCTCTTTCGTAGAACGCGGTCGGCCGCTGATGGATACACTATCGCACCCACTCTTACACTTCCTCATCCAACTGAAACCGACATCCATACACATGTTTCTTCAGATCGCCAAAGATATGAGAATCATATGGTGAATGATCACGGCGGTACAGAGAATTTTGCAGTGTTTCCCAACCAAATCGCTGAAGTGTAGTGTAGCATTCGTCCGATACCCACCGCCCGGGCGGGCGTTATCGTGAGACAGCATGATTACATCCAATAGCATTCCTGAGTGTTTAGAGTTTATGGCGCAGTTTATGCAAAGTGTCTCCACAATTCTGTGCTCTGACGCTCCAGGTGACGCTCCGGGAACTTGACGAGCAGAGGGACCCTGCAGTCGAAGGAGGTCATCATGACCTTACTTGAACTTGTGCGAACAGCTCTGGACTACTTTGGCGGTGATAAGTGGGATTTTTCCACTGCTGGCTTTGCCGTTCGACCTCAGGCTCGATGCTGGCGACCTGAAGAAAAATATGGGTGGACATTGGTTTCAGTCGGACGAGGAAGTGCAAGAGTGGATGTTGTGGATCCGTCAGCGACCGACCGTGTTTTACAAACATAATTTGATTGTCTCGTCTCCCATTTGGATCAATGTTTTAACGTTTATGGTGATTACTTTTCAGTGAAAGCATTCCTTGGTTCCGTGTTCATCTGACTGCCCCTCGTATATAAATTACGCAACTTACCATTTCTGAAGTCAGCAACAGACCCTCTGTTCTTGCCCTGTTAAAAGCATACATCAACCGCATGATTTCTCTGTACTATTTCGCTATTCCTTTTATATCAGAACTTTTTTCTTTATTTTGATTTTTCTTTCTCCGTGGTTTTCTCTACCGTTTCGGGAATATTTCTTTACGCCGCCACGACTGCTTCCTCGCCGCAGCCTTTTCAGACTTAACTAATTCTCCATCCCTACTGCTACTGCCCTCGATGTCGACTAACTGCTGAATGTCAACTTCATTCTTCCCCTTCTTTGTTCGTTCGTTACTTGCAGATTAGACTAATTTGGCACAATTTTATCGTAATATTATTCCGCTTCACCTAGAAGCTTCTCAAGAATATTTTCAACGTAGTTACACGATTTTTCAGTGGAGTTTTTCTATTTCAATGTTTTCTCTGCACGAGGATGTATGTGAATTATCACAATGCTACGGATACCAACACACACCAATTCTACAACCAACGTAAGTGAAATGTAACACAAATTGTCATTACCAGTGATCACAACATTGATGCCACCTGTTTTTTTAGAATTTAGGCCGTGGTTGTAAAGCAGGAGATATCTGGTACACAGAACGATAAAAATTGTAAAAAGCAGGTGTAACCAAGCTGCGAAGATCATGTTTTGAGGAATTCCATTATCGACGATCTCTTCATCTCACTTAAAATGTCACTGCGCCACAATCGTTGACGCCATTTTTGCAAGATGATAAGGAGAGTGACAAAGTGAACTGGGAAAAGAAAATGAATGCACACGGAAGCAGTTTAGTGGTGAAATTATTTATTTACAATGTCTGTTGCTAAGTGTTAGCAATAGTGCCTGAGACGAGTGCTGCGTGGGTGTGATGAGTGCTGCTTCTCCGTGGCCCTTCAGGAGGGTTCGCGGCTTTGGCGATGACGCAGCAGGTGGTGCTGTTGCACTTGGTCCTGGTGTTCGTAGTGAGTAAACCGCTGGGCGCCGTACCCCTCGCATTTGCTGGCTTATTCTCCCGTCATCATCTCCATGAACTCTGCAACACACCAGAGAAAACAAATGGAACTCTTATTCTAAAAAAAAAAACTGAATTGCACACAGAAAAAAAGATGTGCTTTGATCCTGGTAACTTACTTTTGGCCCACAAAAACATAATAAATTGTGTGTATACGCAGACCGAAGCGACGAGAAATTCTTTACCAAGGCCCAGATTCGAACCCAGGTCTCGTGCTCACTAGGCAGATGGCTAACCACTACGCCACCCTGGCACAATGGCTCTCTCTGCGCAACCGCAACGACTGGCCTAACACACCTCCCTCGTCAATCAAAATTCCCATTCACGCCTCAGCCCACTTGGTATTCACCCTAAACTCGAACAGCATTGTAGACGCTTTTCTAAAGGCTTTAAGCACTATGGGACTTAACATCTGAGGCCATCAGTCCCCTAGACTTAGAATTACTTGAACCTAACTAACCTAAGGACATCACACACACCCATGCCCAAGGATGGATTCGAACCTGCGACCGTAGCAGCAACGCGGTTCCGGACTGAAGCGCCTAGAACCGCTCGCCCACAGCGGCCAGTCATTGCAGACACTCTCCAACTGTTTTGGAATAGCATCTATGCAACCTACTGAACGCAGAACCCTGCATGAAAGCCAGGCATACATGCTTTAATCAGATGTAACTATATGGTTCCAGAGACATTTTCAAGTCTCAAACGTCTATGATGTATACGGGCAGACTGATGCAATGAGTGAAAATGGAAATTTTAATTGAGGAAGGAGGCGCACTAGGATAGCCCGTCAGCTGTGCAGATCCACTGTGCCAGGGTGCTTTAGTGGTTAGCGCATCTGCCTAGTGAGCAGGAGACGCGGGTCCGAAAAATGGTCCAAATGGCTCTCAGCACTATGGGACTTAACTTCTGAGGTCATCAGTCCCCTAGAACTTAGAACTACTTAAACCTAACTAACCTAAGGACATCACACACATCCATGCCCGAGGCAAGATTCGAACCTGCGACCGTCGCGGTCACGCGGTTCCAGACTGTAGCGCCTAGAACCGCTCGTCCACACCGGCCGGCTCACACTCAGACTAATGTACTTTATAGATAGATTATTTCTCACAATTCTTCGGCCGGCACGGGGATTCGAATCTTGGTTTGGGTGCAAATTTTATACGTCACTTCCGTCTGCATATATACATCACAGATGTTTGTAACTTGAAAATATCTCTGGAACGATATAGTTTCATTTGATTAAAGCACCTCTGCTCGAGTTTCAGGCAGAATCCCTCGTTTCTTTCGATGCAGAGGTGCTGTTCCAGTACAGATGGAAAGACTCTGCAATGCTGTTCGAGCTTAGTGGGGAATAGCAAGCAGGCTGAGGTGTGAATGGAAATTTGGAGTGAGAAGGGAGACGTGCTATGGTAGTCTGTGCAGTTGCGCAAAGTCGCCATTCCAGTGTAGCGTAGTGGTTAGCGCATCTGCCAAGTGAGCGAGGCACCCAGGTTGGAATCCTGGCCTTGCTACAAATTTTAATTCGTGGCTTCAATCTCCATACATACATCGTATCTATTTGAGACTTGAAATGGTCTCTGGAAACATTTGATAAAAAATTGAATTAGAAATAAAATGTTGTCATAATGCCGTGTC
The DNA here is from genome assembly GCF_021461395.2 of Schistocerca americana. Taxonomy (NCBI): domain Eukaryota; kingdom Metazoa; phylum Arthropoda; class Insecta; order Orthoptera; family Acrididae; genus Schistocerca; species Schistocerca americana. The sequence goes on along the minus strand of NC_060120.1, from coordinate 968,666,589 downwards.
TTCTTAACGAAAGAAGCAGAGCACTATAAATTTTCACAATCACTGTAATTTCAGGTGAGCAGTCAAAAGACCATACATGTCAGAATTTATAGGCGTAAAATAGAAAACCAATTGTGAACTTTTTATAATAATTCTATAAAAATAAGTCGAATCTACATCCACAGAAGACGACACATAGGTGTCGAAACACTTCTGGGTAAATAGAAGAAAGAGATTCATCGTGTCGTGCAGAATGCGGAGATCAAAAACTTAACGTTAATTCGCAATACGGGAAAAAGTCAACAGGAGGTACCAACCCTAGAAAGATGATTATCAATATCAGTACCGTAAGTCTCTTTTTGCAGCTTAATTTAATTCTCTCAGATTTATGTCCGTAAAGCTATTACGATGTAGTTGGCAAATAATGAATTTGGCAGCTTGCGGATTTGTAGCCGGACAGAATGTACTGAATATTTCAATCGTGTCAAGTAATATAAAATCCAGCTCAGGTAAGCGTGTAAATTGGGGCTAGTCTCATCCTATAAAAATGCAGGCGAGGGTATATTCAGTGATTACACTCACTAATATTTTACATGAAGGTAATCTTTAGTATCCCTTAAGTTGGTTCAGGAGCCTGCGGATTGGCTAATTTATTTAAAGATCAGTGAATGTGTCGATTAAGTAGAAGATGCAGGATCAAAGTAGCAGGCGTGGTTAATAAATGGAAGATAATCTTAATTCATGTGTAGAAGTTTTGACTCAGAAGTAGGACTGAGATAGTTTCGCAAACTACTGAGGTACCATACATCATAATCATCATTATTAGTGTTCTGCCAAAGGCAGTTTTTCACATGGTAGTTCTCCAGTCTGTCCGGTCTTCTGCCCTCCTCTTCAGGTCCGCATAATTTCCTCTTCCCTTTTGTCGTCTATCATCTTGTATCTCCTTCTTCATCTCAGTCTTCTCCCACAAACCAGTTCTTCCAAAAGCATCTGCTAGCAAGCGCTCCCTTCTCAATGAATGTCCCAACTTTTCTTTTTCCTTTCTCTTATAACCTTCAGCAGACATCTTCTCTCACCAAACCTTTCAAATACTCTTTCATTACTTACGTTTTCAATCTAGCTTATCTTGTCCATTCTCCTCCATATCCACATCTCAAATGCTTCTAACCTTTTTTCATCCTCCCGTCTCAGCGTCCATGTTTCTGCCCCATATAGTGCCACACTCCAGACAAAACATTTGCCTTGCCTTTTCCTTAGACCTTTATCTAATTTGCCACATAAAGACTCCTCTTTCTGATGAATGCCTCCTTCACTATGGCAATTCGAGTTTTCAACTCCTGGTGACATCTCAAGTCTTCAGTTATTGTGCTTCCAAGATATTTAAATGCATTTACTTGGCTAATGATAGCTTTTCCTATTTTAATATTGGACAGTCTGCGTCTTGTACTGATGACCATACTCATTGTTTTTGCTGTGTTTATTTGCATCCCATATTCCACACAAGCTTCATTCAGATCTTTCAGCACGTTATTCACTATCCGCTCACGTTTTGCCACTAATACCATGTCATCAGCAAATCTTATACATTCTACTCTCTCTCCACCAATTCATATTCCTCTTTTCCCACCTAAGCCTCTCGCGATAGTCTCTTCAAGATAAGCGTTAAACAGCAGTGGGGAAAGGCAACAACCTTGTCTAACACCTCGTTCAGTGCTGCTTCCTTCAGACATTCCATTTCCAATCCTTATCCTTACTTTTCTGTGTAAATATAGCTTTGGTATCATTCAGTTTCCTGTACCACTTTTTTCCTTCTTCAGTTTCTACATTTTTTCACTCTCACGGCCCTTCCATCTTTTTCAACCTGTTTTCTGTTATCCATTCTTTCCTGCTACTTTATGGTACTCTAATTCCTAGTATTTCTTCAGCAGCATCCATGAGTCCTTCCCTCATTTTTATCCATTTGTCATTAACACTTTCATCAACACCATACAAATAAGTCAAAAAACAAGTTAGCTGGAAAATGGGCTCATCCATAATTTTTTTGTTCGGAATAACATTTGTTAGCCATCTCGATAGATTATTTGTATACGACTTTCCCATTGGCGATTCAAAACTCATTTCGAAGGGTTACGTAATCAGTCAAAAGAAAGCAGTAGCAATATATAAACGACCATAATGGGACGCGAATTCAGGCGATGATGACGAATAAGAAACTCGTCGAAGTACTGCGACAACACGACTCCACGATTCAGCTGATAACGTGAGACGATTTCACCAATGAAGTATGTCGAAAAAACCTGCATTCCCTATTTCTCTAGAGTGCTTCTACTACATAACCTCTCTGTGGAAAGAAAGTTTCTCTGCTCGAAATACTTAAGATGAGGAGGCACCGCCAGAACCATCCTGAATAGTTACTGAATAAACAAAGTGAAACTTACTCTCTACTTCTTCATATTGTCAGACCTGTGTGTTTCTCCCAGCAGTTTTTTTAAGTAGTAACCTATTGTTACTGCATATGACATTTACTAATTTAGAGCTCTATGAGTGTGAAATATTAATTTTTTGTATTTTTAGCATTAACAATTAATTTCTCTGACGATTATAAATTCTTTGCTGTCTTGTCCCATTATGCAAAAAATTTTCTTTGTCAGTAACGCCAGTAAAAGGAGAATAAATGGAAGCCTAGCTGACAAATAAATAACTAGCGGAACTAGCTGCAAAAGGCTGTGTTTCTCATTGTAATCGAGGTTCGCCAAGTAATCTAGTGAAACCACTACAGGTATTCGTTAATGATTCAACGTACTTGACTGTTTCTGCGGGCAAAAAGCGTTTCCTGTCGAATGTATTCCGACCTTACAAAGGTGAACACAGTGATTCTCTTGAGAGTCGTGGATTCTCACACCAGATTCACGGGTACATCGGCCCGAAACTCTACATCAGTTTGCAAAATGATTTGCATTTGAATAAAATCATTTTAGATGTTAGGCGACGACATTATGGAACATTAAAACCTATATATCCGACTGCTGTTCGGCCGCCCTGAGGAGGAACGATACAAAGACAGTCTGAAGTCATATCTATACTGTTTTAATGCTTTATAATAGCACCAAAACAATCGACGCGTCGTGGAATGGCAGCATCTTTGACAAGTAATTAAAACATCTTGTACCACTGTTTCGAACCTCTCCGCAGCTAAAATTTGGAATTAATATCATCAGCAATGGCGGCTGAAGACTTCCGGTATAAGAAATCATTCTTGTTCCACCATCGGCCTTGTCAATGAAGGCGGAGAAGCGGTCACAGGTTCAGGGCAATATCTTGCTCTTGAGGTGGGAATCTGCCGTAAAATACGGAAGAATCAGCAATGATCAATGGCATGAGGATGCAGAAGGCAATGGAAACCACCATATTGAAGAACATAACATGTATCCACAGGGAATATGGCCTACAAGTGAAAAAGTGTCATGATGATCTCTCGATTAGCAAAAGATTCAGGACTGATCCCCCATTCGGATCTCCGGGAGGGCACTGAAAACAGGGAGGTGACCGTGAGAAAAAGATTGAATAACCAACGGAAGACAATATTCTACGAATTGGAGCGTGGAATGTCAGAAGACTGAACGCGATAGGGAAGCTAGAAAATCTGGACAGGGAAATGCAAAGTCTGAGTCTAGATGTAGTGGGGGGTCAGTGAAGACGAATGTAAGGTAACATCAGCACCAGCAGAAAATGTTGTAATTGGAGTAGGGCATGTTATGAACAGGGAAGTGTAGCAGAGAGCGAGTCACTACAGTTCAGCGATAGAATTATTTTCATCAAGTTAGACGGCAACTAAACCCCAGTAAAAACAATTCAGGGATACAAGTGGACATCACAAGCAGAGGATAAAGAGACAGAGAAAGTATATGAGAATATATAATGTGTAATACAAAATGTATAAAGACATGATAGCCTAAGAATCATGCGTGATTGCAACGCGGTAATAAGAGAACGAATAGAAGAAAGAAGTACGGGAGAATATGGGCTTGGTAGTATGACTAAAAAAAGGAGAAAGACTCATCGAGTTCTGCAATAAGTTTCAGCAGGTAATAGCAAACATAATGTTCAAAAATCAAAAGAGGAGGAGATATACTTGGAAAAGGCCTGAAGATACGGGATACTGGATTGTAAACCGTACGCAGCAGCAGATATAGATTCAGATCACATTTTCGTAATGATGACTGAACTACAAGAGGTTAGTACTAGGGTATCAGTGTGGAACTAAGGGGAATACTAAACTACTAAGGAGTGTCGAGACGCATTTGAAGTTGGGTACTGCAATAAGGAATACCATGGTAGACACTTAAGTTGAAGAGAAGTGGGCATCTCTGATAAGATCAATCGCAGATGTTGAAAAGACAAACACAATTAGTTGAATGGTAACTACGAAGAAACATCGGGTAGCAGATGAAATACTTCAATTTATGGACGATAGGAGGAAGGATAAAAATGGCCAGGGAACGACAAGAATACAGCAAGACAAGTAAAATGGATGCAGGACAAATGCGAAGATATCTAACTTGAAATGATTATCGTAAGGACTGACTCAAAAGTCGGAAGTCAGAACAACCATTTGTGAAATTAAAAGCATGGGTGGCAATAACGAAAGTGCAATGGAAATTCCACTGCCAAAGGCAGAGCGAGCGGGCAGATGAAAAGAGAGCACTGAAGGCCTCTGTAATGGTGAGGAATTGTCTGATGACGTGACAGAAGAAGAAATAGGAGTCGATATGGAGGACATAGCGAATCCAGTATTAGAGTCAGAATTTAAAAGAGCTTTGGAAGACTTGAGATTAAATAAGACAGAAGGGATAGACAAGATTCAGTCGGTATGTCTAAAGTCATTGAGGAAAGTAGCGGCCAAACGAGTTTTTTTGTTGGTGTGTAGACTCAGGATTTTGGACAATTACGCCATAAATTCCGGAGATAGCAAGAGCAGATAAGTGCTAGAACTATTGCACAATCAGCTGAACAGCTCATTCATCCAAGTTGCTGGCAAGAATAATATACCGAAGAATGGAAAAGGAAACTGAAGAAATGTTACATGACTATCAGTTTGGCTTTAGGAGAGATAAAGGCGCCAGAGACGAAGTCTGACATTGCGGTTGATAATGGAAGCAAGACTGAAGAAAAATGAAGATAAGCTTATAGCATCTGTCAACCTGGAAAAAGCTTTCGACAATGTAAAATCGTGCAAGATTCGTAATCCTGAGAAAAATAGGAGTAAGCTGTAGTGAAAGACGCGTAATATAACATATGTACAAGTACCTACAGGAAACAATGAGATTGAAAGACCAAGAACGAAGTCCCTCGGATAAAAAAATTGTGAGACAGTCTTTCGCCACTACTGTTCAAACACTACATCGCAGAAGCAGTGACGAAAATAAAAGGTGAGCAAGAATTACAGGAGCTGTTGTATGGTGCGAACAGCCTAATGAGTACAGAATAGGGATTGAGAATACACCGAAAAAAGACGAAGGCAATGAGAAGTAGCAGAAATGAGAAAATCGAGAAGCTTAAAATAAAAATCACGAAGCAGAGGAAGTTACGGAATTCTGTTACCTTCGAAGCAAAATTGACCATGACGAACGAAGTGAATAGGACATAAATAGCAGACTAGGACAAACAAAGAGGGTTTTCCTGGCCAAAAGAAGCCTACTAGTTTTCATAATATCAAACATATGCCTCAATTTGACACGAAGATATTTCTGAGACTAGGTTTGGAGCACCAGATTATATAGTAGTGTATCATGGACTGTGGTAAATGCGGAAAAGAAGAAAATCGAAGCATTTGTGATGTGGTACTACAGAAGAATGTTGAAGATTAGGTGGGCTGATAAAAGAAAGGAATGAGGAATTTCACTGTAGAGTCGACGAAGGAACGAACATATGGAAAACACTGACAAGAAGAGGAGACAGGATGACAGCACATGTGTTAAGACACCAAGTAAAAGCTTCTATCGTACTAGAGGGAGCTTCAGAGGGCAAACGGTGCAGGAAAGACAGACATTGGAATACACCCAACAAATAACTTAGGACGTAGGGTGCAAGTGGTACACCGAAATGAAGAGGTTGGCGCTGGAAAAAAAAAAAAAAAAAAAAATTCTTGGCTGGCGGCTGGCCGCAAGAAACCAATCAGAAGACTGATAAAAAAGAAAGAAAGCGACACCATCTAACACCCAGAAGGATTTTACTCATATCGGTAATGGCTGTGATAGCCCGCACTTCTATGATTTTCTGTACTGATGGAGAAGCGTATCTGATGGCTCGTATTGTTCAGTACGAAGAGAAGGTGAGGGAGTGTTATCTCCAAGGGCGCTCACCGTCGAAGTCGACGGTGCCGGAGCCGTCGGTATCAATCTCGGCGATGATGCCGTCCAGGTCTTCTGGTCCCAGCTTGTCGTCCAGCGCCGCCAGGATTTCTCGCAGCGTCCCCGTCGTGATGTAGCCGTTCCCTGCGCAAGAAACGCACACGCGTAACGAAATACAGTCGACACGCTCGTGCTTTCAAATAACGTCGGGGTGACAAAGGGTAGACACGACAGAGACATTCCCTCAACTCCCGTTAAATATTACGTTCATTTTCTCCATGTGGGGTACCACAGCACTAAGCTTGTTGAAGGACGTACTGACGTAATCCACCTCGGCTGTTTTTCACAAGTATTCACTTTACCACATGTTACAAAATTGGCCAATTGGGGCATTAAGAGTCATTTTCAACGATAGTAGGTGACACCTACTACCCTTGAAGATGACCTATAGGGCCGATACTGGCCAAAAGTGAATACCTGTCAAAAATTGGCGAGGTAGAATACTCCAGTGTGTCTTAACCAATATTACGTTGCTAGCCTTAATTTCTTTTTATGCTTTTATTTCTACTCTGGCGCCCATTTAGTCAGCTAAAATGTAAGTAACTTACATGCAGAACAAAACATAAATTGATGATAGTTTAAGAAAGGGCTTCAGAAGCTTGCTGTTAATTGACATGCTTGCAAACAGTGAAAAAAGGTTTTTAAATTTAAAGGAAAAGATGGAATAACAAAATAACAACACTAATGTTTAGCAACGGTGTTTTGACACAAATGTAAATGAAGATACAAGTACACGTTTAACAAAAGTGCTTGACATGCAGTGAAAAATTTTACAGAGTAGCTCAACAGAGTTGATTATTTTGGCACCACAAGTTTGTGCAATAAAACAGGAAGACCAGCAGAGATAAAAATGTTCAGCACCTAAGTTGAGATACATACACATATAAAATACATTATTATGAACGTGAAACAACCAGTGCTGCATTAGTAACACAAAGATACTTTGACAGCTTGCAAAAATGTACAAAGCTCTTCATTATACGCGGGGAATACCCAAAGAAAGAGAAATGGCAGCATTCGCAGGAAAATCTACTTTCAGCGTACGTAATTGTTGCAAAAACGATTGTTTGAGTCTCTCCCATTTTGCACATTCGATGTGATTGAAGTCAACTTATGTAGTGTACGCAGTCACAGGCCACAGTTGGAAAAATTTCTTTGTGATAAAGATGTTTTGGAAATCTGTCGAGGTTGAAACTCATACGGTAGAAGGAGGATATCAACCATCTGGGTAGGCGAACATCGTGAAACGGGGTCTATGTGAAATAACAGGCTGAACATAGGCATAATATCATCAGTCCCTGAAGAACTAAGATATGTTCCAGTCCTTTTGACACTGCTGAAAAGCAACGATGCAGTTCAGAAGGAGAAAGTCTCAGGTCGATCAGTTTTCCAGATTTTCTGGTTTCTGTAAGAAGAATTCTGACTACTTCATTATGAATGTTACCACAACGGAGGGATGTGACGCAGTGGTTGGCACACTGGACTCGCATTCGGCAGGACCACGGCTCAAATCCGCGTCCGGCCGTCCAGATTTAGGTTTCCTGTGATTTCCTCAAGTCGCTACAGGCAGGTTCCCGGATGGTTCCTTTGAAATGGCAGGGCCGATTTCATTCCCCATCCTTGAGACGATCCGAACTTGTGCTCCGTCTCTAATGACCTCAATGTCGACGGACGTTAAAGCCAGTTTTCTTTCAATGAAGCCACGGTGAGATTTAACCCACAGGAATTATGTCGTTTGTCTCTAGATTTGACACTGGAGACACTGACAAATGATTGCCGAAATTACAGTTCTGGGTTTTGAATTCCACTTCTTATGCCTTAGAGGTTTAAAACTTACGTAGAATCGGGTAGAATGACGACCTTGGAAAGCTGAAGCGAGCTGACATGTTTTAAGCTTCCACAGAAAAAAACTAAGTTTCTTTCTGCAGTAGAAACAATTTTGAGACTTGTGTACAGGGAAAGGCACACTCACATTTTTTCTCTTTTTTTAGTTTGGAGCCTTCGGTATACTCGTATATGTGCAAAAAGTCCGACCTTTAAAAGTGTGACACTAGAAAGAATAGCAAATAATAAAATTTTACTTATTTTGCGTATTCATCATATTAGGAAAATTACAGTAAATGATTTAGAGGGTATAATATCACGTAAAATGTGGTACAAAGATCTACGCTCTATGCTCTATTAATACGGGTCGCGCCGTCAGGCTAACGACAGCGTGAAGCGGATGGGGCCTGGCCCAAGTTAGGAGCATACATTCCACTGTGTTACTTGCACTAGATTACAATACGCGTAACACAGCTAAAACTTTCTCGCGGAAAGGGGTGTGATACAATTATGTACAATTATATCATCTTTCACGTGGCGCTATTCAAAAGTTTGATACTTCCGAAATATTTATGCAAGTCATCCATGCCCAGCAATCAAATTACAACAATAAAAAGGATATCAAATAACGAACTTTTACGTTTTACTGTGCATAAACATTATTCTAGGAAGAAAATAGGGTTAAATTTTTAAGAGGTCTGGGGATATACTGGACACCAACTTCGGCAGCAGCAATCCGGCTAGGCATCAAGTCGTACTGAGTCTGAATGGCAGATAAGATAACGTCAATCCATGCTGTTTCAACTCTGAGCCGGAGTTCAGAGGCAATCGTGGAGGTGGGCTAGTGGTAAGGGACCAATCTCTGAAACCCGTCCCGGCCGAGGTGGCCGAGCGGTTTTAGGCGCTACAGTCTGGATCCGCGCGACCGCTACAGTCGCAGGTTCGAATCCTCAGAGCGATTAGCCATTAGTGTGAAACCCGTGACCAGATGTTTACAACCAGTGAGACGTCTGGAGAACGCGCCGGCCTGAGCAACAGTCGAACAGCCTCCGTGTCGAGGTAGGTCATGCCACCACAAGCAATATGTGGTTTGGTGTTATGTCGTAGGAAGATATCACGAAGCCGTTGAATGCCACTCATCCTTAGACGTCATAAACATAACAACTCCTAAAAGTTCGTAGGCTTGTAACGCCAGTGTTATTTTGAAAAAAATAATTTTGCGTACTTAGCTGCGTCATTATAAATTACTAAAGCAAGTAACTGCCGAAGTTTCGACTGACTTTGCAGCGGTCCTCTTCAGGGCAGTTATCTGCTGGAGAGTGTAGTTAACCGTCCTGAAGAGGACTATTGTAAAGTCTTTCGAAACGTTGGCAGTTACATGTTACGGTGTTTTATAATGACGCAGCCTAACAACTAAAATTATTTTACTCAAAATAACGCCTGTCGCTCAAATTGCAGACTACGCGAAGTAGAGGTAAAAGTGTGGTTTACTTAATGACACCACATAGTATCATATCAGTTGCTGGACCCGTATGACGATGCCGAATGCAATCTGGCAACGTTCGTTGCTTTGGAAGACTTCACAACTGAACACGTCTGTCACGATGGTGTACGTTGAACCAGGACTTGATCGAAAAATGAAGCCCTCCTACTCCCCGGGGTCCAGCGTTGTCGTTCGGCGAGTTACTGTCGGCCAAACTCCCTCTGCTGCCGCATCAAGGTAAGCCGCAACAGTGGTAAATTCCTCATTACGTAGGGGTGTTCGGACGCTTTTGATCAGATAGTGTATAAGAAGTTGATTGGCACAGTGATTAAAGTTTTCTTCAATGAAAGAGCTCAACCAGTGTAAGAAATTTGAGTGGGACAGAGGAAGGAGTTCCTGAAAAGTGTACGTCTGGAGCACAATGCTGTGTGCATCAGCATCAGTAATCCGTAGAAGAAAAAACTGAAAGTGTCTAGTACGTTGTGCTCTTGAGCATTGTTAAAGATTAAAAGATTAGTGGAATACGAAATGAAGTACTAGCACAAAGTATGATGAAGGATAGACGTTAACGGACGACTGTTACAGGATGAATGAACAGGTTCGTGAAGACATCAGGTACAGGAACGGGGCGTCGGTGCTGGAATGAGCAGTAGAGGAGAGAGGTAGTACGGGCAATCCAGAGCTATATTACTCAAAAACATGCAGAGCATATTGGTTATAATAGTTATGTAGGGATGGAAAGATAAACACAGGGTAGGAAAAGCCTCAAACCAGCCGAAAGGTGACGACTTCAGAAAAATTTCGGCGAGTTGTAAAGAAATATGAAAGAAGTTCACTGAGAGGTATCGTCGCTCACCTTCCCTGTCGTACAGCCTGAAAGCCTCCTTTAGCTCCTCTTGCATGGCCTCCGAGTCCTCCTCCTCCAGGAAATGGGAGGCGATCCTGCAGAAGCCGTCAAAGTTCACCTTGCCTGATCCTGCAACAGTTAGTGAACATCGTAACTACGTTCTGTTTTTATTTCCTGATTATAACCTCTGAGCACAGTATTCTTCGGCGCAAACATCCATCAGGTAGCTCCAAAACTACTGAGCATGTACATAGACAATCATAGAAAGGAATAAGTATACAGTTCTGCAATGAAACTTTATCATCAGCATCAAACATAGTATCAGTACCGGTATCCCAATAAGTAGTAATAAAATGTTCGAAAAGAATGTACAAATGACTAACACCTGTAGTATTAGCATAGTATTTCGTAAGGGACTGCAAGAAACGGAATGAAAAAAAATAATCGCAGAAAATAGGATGTAAGAACCAAAATGTTCAATGTATGATGCACATTTCGTAGATTTACATTTATATTATTTTGCAAGCTCAGCATATTTGACAAAGGAAACGATGAACAATGAGGCTGCACAGATTTTTTAGCATATCATCTCGTACATTTTTCTTCCTTATTAGGAAACACTGCAACAGTCAACTACTCGCTGTCAACCTTCAGAATTGAGCTACTTTATTCTGGTTGTAAAAGAGACTTACCGGTCAAACTATCCAGTAAGTGAAACCAAAGTTACTTCAAATTAGGGTGGACATGTATTCTCTTCAGTAAGTTCAAATAATGGTATTTGTCCGATACTTGAACTTGTACCCCATGGCTATTCTTCGATTAAAGACTATTGAGGCACATCGCAACCAGATACAAGTTATTTTACTTAGTATTTAAACATTTCATCGTCGTGGGAAAGCAGTCGTATGGTAAGTTGAGAGTAAGAATGAATTTACATAACACTGCAATTAACAGACCTTCAATGTTATGGCAACATGATCGATTTGAAGAATTCTAGCCCCGTCATATGCATCAAATCGATTTCTGGTATGTTCATTTTAGTACTACATCTTGTTGTCAATTGTTCTGAAGACGTGACTTCTTTGGAAACATATTCTGAATACCCTGTGGGGCTGTGGGTACGTGGTTTAATAATGCACGTTACTGCAGGTCAACTGAAGACAGAAAGACTTGGTCCTAACACACCAAACATCGATTTAATGCAGATGTTCCGGTGCATTAGAAGATGAGGCTAGAAGCCTCGAAATCGATGTTATAATGAAACTGAAGGTCGTTTGATTGCTATCTGAAGCGAATTCATTCCACTCTCATTTCCAAGAAAGTTATATTTTCACAATCGGTTTTGTCCCATTATGCCCATTTCTAAATGGATACACTTGTAGTACACGGTTAGAATAGTCAGCAGCGTATCGTTTGTTTCTTTGCAGTATAAGAATATTCAAACAATTAGCGCCTGTTTGTATGCTATAGGATTGACTAACGTAACATAGAAAAATATGCCAATGTGCAGGCAAACGAATACATGTGACGTGAATCAGTTTTTGTATCTCTATTTTTTTCTGGGGAACGCTGTTTTGTCCATTTTTGTCTTTATGTGAATTTCGAAACACCAAATGTTCAAATCTGGATAATAATGAAGCCGGTCCCGTGTAGGCATTGTATAAAAGAAAAGGGAAAAGAGGTCCATTTAAATGAATGCATTCTGGGCAAACGTTTGGAAATCATTTTGTTTTCGCAGCCAACTCGTAAGTACAAAAGTAATGTTCCGAAATTGGCAGACGATATCCAATTATCTGATAAAATACACGATAAGATTTGAAACACTACAATAGAATTTGAGCTAAAAATCTCATGTAAAATCTTTGACGGAACAGAAGTGCCGGACATTGAATAACAGTAGATTCGGATTCAACTCAAATATCGTAAGGCTAATGCAAACGTCTTGTATCAACAGGTCGTATCACACGAAAGGATGCCCGCTGATTGTATAACCGCTCAACATTGCATCCAATAGATGAAGACAAAAACATTATGGTCGGATGGACTCTCACTACGCTATGACTGATGACAGAGGGCAAGAAGTAGAAAATAATGGCCAAGTAGGGTTGTACATTCGTGTATCTTCATGGACGTAATCGCGGTATGATTCTTGTACTTTTGTAATTGCTTCATATTTGCCAAGTTGTTGGGAGACATCGTCGCGGAGCTTATTAAATTTGCCCACAAGAAAGTTATCAATCAGTATTCACACAAATTTCGTTTACTGGTTCTAAGAGTTTCTGATTTTTGTCACATTCTTGCCTGATTAGTCCGATGTACATATTACACATAGCTGCACAGCATATACGGCCCTCCGCAAACTGGCAACAAGTTTTAATAGGGCTGGGAAGCAGTCGGCGTTCTTTCAGATGAGTAGTCCAATGGCAGAACAGCAAAAAGGGACACAAAGAATTAATCTGGTTTTTGTGAGAATATTTGTACGTCTACGATTCTGAACGTCGGTGCTGTTCCATTTGTTTCTGGTATATTGATCGCCGTGATTTACGTTAACGTACCTCCAGCAGTCCCCGATAACTGGCAGCCACATACGATATTTCTGGGAACAGAGGCCATTCGCGTAATGCTACAGGTCGTCCATTCTCGTCACGAATGTTGAATTACATCCGATTCTTCCGTGAGAGATCCAGACGGCAACCCATCATGCCAACGTGAAACCTGTCCTGCTGTAGAGCCAACCTCCACACTTCCACAGATGTAGTCCCAGAGAGGGTGCATGCATGCATGTATCAATATCAAGATCCAGTCTGTTGTGTTTCGCACACTGGGGCGGAATCTACAGTACACGAAGCCAAACTTCAACATATATACTAGGCAAGCTTCTGTTACAGTGCACGGTACAGGATATTAGCAGCTCTTCATTGTATTATCTCTATCTCTTCTGCTAACCCACATTGATAAGGATTCTATTCGTATGCCCCTGCATGGAAGTATTGACTAATGTTCATTACTGTTAATGGAACATCTGGCCACGATTATCTAATAATCATATTACGAGTGATAGATAAAACATTTTTGCAGCCCATGCCTATATCGTTTGCAGGCAACATCCTACCATTTGAGACATTCAGGCACATCGCAGTGGCAAAGTTGTAATTTGTCACGACCTCGCTCCTGCCCTTCAAAAGCATAGGTATGCTTTCTTGCATGAGATGTTACATTACACATAGTGATGGAGACACTTGGAATTGTAGAAGTGTTACAAGATTAAAATTTCGTATCATTATGGGTGCTCGGACATGTAACTGGAAGTTTAATACCGACTCTCTGTAGCCTTTAGTTACTGACACCATTCTATTGTTCATGTACTTACTGAATGTTGTACTCATTTTGATCAGCAATGAACTGTGTCCATCACACATGTTCTTTATGCAAAGACATGTAATACTTTTAACCCCGTCCTAATTGTAGGCCTAGGTAGTTGACCTTGTAGGCCAGGGAAGGCCAACAACTCTGCTCGCCTGCACGCGTGCCAGTCTCTCCCTCTCACCAAAGCGCACTCTTCCTGCTCTACGACCGGCCGAAGTGGCCGTGCGGTTAAAGGCGCTGCAGTCTGGAACCGCAAGACCGCTACAGTCGCAGGTTCGAATCCTGCCTCGGGTGTGGATGTTTGTGATGTCCTTAGGTTAGTTAGGTTTAACTAGTTCTAAGTTCTAGGGGACTAATGACCTCAGCAGTTGAGTCCCATAGTGCTCAGAGCCATTTGAGCCACTTTCCTGCTCTACTCTTCCCCGTCTGCCACTTCACGCTGTCTGAGCGGGAAGAGGGGGAAGGGACGGGAACTGCGAAAGCATGCGGCTTTATTTCGTATTTCTCAACAAAACAGATCACATACAGAGTAAATTGTTAATATTTAATTATTTCTGGTGTGTTGAAGACTTAATAAAATTTATAACTCACAGACAGTCAGCAGATGGGAAGATGTAGGCAGTTTTACAGATTTTCGTCACTCACCTGATCACATAATCGTGTCTTATTTCGTTCCATAATCGAAAAATGTCTCTCACACACGTATGTTGACCGGAACATTGATATCATGTTTGCAACTTCGTGATGGAGATGTGGAATCTTTCCTGAGGGAAACAGCTCACAACTCCTGGACATTATTAGCCTAAATAGATCTGTCTTTTAAATAAGAATTACACTGCGGATAAGCTGAAATGGCAAACGGTCTCGACAACAGCTTAAAACAGATGTAAGACTGGCAGTGTCTTCACACTTTCAGAAGGCTGTTCCCGTAATTCTTTTTTGTGGTGGGCGAAGATCATACAGGACCAAACTGCTTAGTTCATCAGTCCCTAAGCTTACACACTACTTACCCTAAGTTACAATAACTTACGCTATGGACAACACACAGACCCATGCCTGAGGGAGGACTCGAACCTTCGGCGGGGGCAAACGCGCGGACCATGCCAAGACGCCCTAGACCGCACGGCTACCCAGCGCGGCCTCCTGTAATTCTTTCTACGTCACAGTGGATTGATCGAAATTCGCGTTTTCCTTAACGCCAGTGAGCTTAGGAAAATGCACGGTGTTCCTTGTCAGCAGTTCTCCCTTCCAAGACTTTCAATCTACACATAATGCCTATGACAGGAAGTCATTGGCCGTACTGAATTTCGTATTGCAATACGAGAAGACCAAAACATAAGTTACTCATGAGGTACCATGCTATGAATAGTGCGCAACATCAGTGGCGCGTTGCCAGAACAGATAAAACATTCACGATTTCCTGGAGACACAGTTCAGCTGCTGTACATATAACACGTGTATCGCAGTATGGAAGTGAAGTAGCGAGGCAGCTGGAAAATTACACCAAACTTGGATTACACGGGATAGTACGGCTCTTGTAGGCAAAACGTATAAAGCGCACACACATTCACCGTGAAATTCTGGTGGTGAATCGACTACATACAATTTAGCGTCCAGATGTAGTGAAATGTACCCTAGAATTTGACCAATTCCGCACAGAGTTGGGCGATTTTGATCAGGAACGAAGGTCGTGGACATCGACTACAAAGGATAATTTCCAGGCAGTCGAGAAACTAGTTCGCAGCAATCGCAGGTTTTCCGAAGATGAGACACACAACGGCTCTTGAATGGCTTTGTGAGCAAGGAGCGGATCTCTATCCTAGAGGAATTCAACTATTAGCAGACAATCCGACCTAGTTTACAGAGACTTGGTGACTATGTATAAAAATAGTGTCATGACTACACTACTGGCCATTAACATTGCTACGCCAAGAAGAAATGCAGATGATAAAAGGGTATTCATTGAACAAATATATAATACTAGAACTGACATGTGATTATATTTTCACGCAATTTGGGTGCATAGACCCTCAGAAATCAGTACCCGGAACAGCCACCTCTGTCCGTAATAACGGCTTCGCCATTCAGTCAAACAGAGCTTGGATGGCGTGTACAGGTAGAGCTGCCCGTGCAGCTTCAACACGATACCACAGTTCATCAAGAGTAGTGACTGGCGTATTGTGACGAGCCAGTTGCTCGGCCACCATTGACCAGACGTTTTCAGTTGGTGACTGATCTGGAGAATGTGCTGGCCAGGGCGCCATTCGAACATTTTCTGTATCCAGAATGGCCCAAACAGGACCTGCAACATGCGCTCGTGCATTATCCTGCTGAAATGTAGGGTTTCGCAGGGATCGAGTGAAGGGTAGAGCCACGGGTCATAACACATCTGAAATGCAACGTCCACTGTTCAAAGTGCCGTCAATGCGAACAAGAGGTGACCGAGACGTGTAACCAATGGCACCCCATACCATCACGCCAGTATGGCGATGACGAATACACGCTTCCAATGTGCGTTCACAGCGATGTCGCCAAACACGGATGCTACCATCATGATGCTGTAAACAGAACCTGGATTCATCCGAAAAAATGACGTTTTCCCATTCGTGCACCCAGGTTCGTCGTTGAGGACACCATCGGAGGCGCTCCTGTCTGTGGTGCAGCGTCAAGGGTTACCGCAGCCATGGTCTTCGAGCTGATAGTCCATGCTGCTGCAAACGTCGTCGAACTGTTCGTGCAGATGGTTGTTGTCTTGCAAATGTCCCCATCTGTTGACTCAGGGATCGATACGTGGCTGCACGATCCGTTACAGCCATGCGGATAAGATGCCTGTCATCACGACTGCTAGTGATACGAGGCCGTTGGGATCCAGCACGGCGTTCCGTATTACGCTCCTGAACCCACCGATTCCATATTCTCTTAACAGTCATTGGATCTCGACCAACGCGAGCAGCAATGTCGCGATACGATAAACCGCAATCGCGATAGGCTACAATCCGACTTTTATCAAAGTAGGAAACGTGATGGTACGCATTTCTCCTCCTTACACGAGGCCTCACAACAACGTTTCACCAGGCAACGTCGGTCAACTGCTGTTTGTGTATGAGAAAGCGGTTGGAAACCTTCCTCATGTCAGCACGTTGTAGGTGTCGCCACCGGCGCCAACCTTGTGTGAATGCTCTGAAAAGCTAGTCGTTTTCATATCGCAGCGTCTTCTTCCTGTCGGTTAAATTACGCGGCTGTAGCACGTCATCTTCGTGGTGTAGCAATTTTAATGGCCAGTAGTGCATTTGAAGTGTATTGCACCATTCAATAGAAGTCACTAGGCTAGCCATAAAAGTGTGTAACTTTCTTTTTGGTGTCCTCTGGTAAGTAGTTATCAGTCTACATTGGATTTATTATTGGAATCACATTGGTTGGACGAAATAGGGAAACAGTGCGAGAAATTCTTGCTTGAACATAAATGCATGTGCTAGCTGCAGGTTGCGCTGTTCTATTTACCAAGAAAGGAACCCGTGAAATGTCCTGAACACGTTACAAGTGTCAGTCATGGTCAGAACAGTGTTCTGTGCAGTTGTGAGTGCATCATGTCGGAGCTAAGTAAATTCAAAGGTGGGAAAATTGTTGATGATCGTATGGTGGGTAGTTCCGCAACCAAAGCAGACGAAGTGTTAGGTGTTTCAAGCGGTGCCAATCGAAGATTTATACCACATACAGGAAATGCAGAAAAACATCATCCGCTAAGTAACAACGCGGATGAAAGTGTGTGTTGAGTCATCGCGACAGACGGTCACCGAAGAGGACTGTGACGAAAAAGAAAGAGTACGACACGAAGTATCGACCGCTGTCAGCACAAAATCAACTTCTTCGTAAGCTGGGAAATGCAGGGCGAGTTGGAATCCCAAAATTATTCATCAGTGATGCAAATTTCAGTAACAGGGAAACGTGGTCCCGAAGCCATAAAACCTGGGCTGTGGAGTCCGCAACTCGTGGACTACTGGCTAGCGTTGCTGCCTCTGTATCACGGGGTTTCGGGTTCGGTTCCCGGCCGGATTGGGGATTTTCTCCGCCTGGGGACTGGGTGTTTGAGTTATCATTTCATCATCATTCGTGAAAATGGTGAGACTGGACTGAGTAAATTTGTACGGGCGCTGATAACCGCCCAGTTGAGCGTCTCACAAACCATCATCATCATCATCATCATCATCCATCATGGACTATGGATCAATGGACGAAAAATCATTTGGTCGAATGTGTCTTGATCCACACAGTTCCCAACTTCTGCCCGATTTTACGTTCGAAGAGTGTTCAGGATGATTTGGGAATCCATATTGTAGTATTCCATTGGCCACATCTCTACTATGCAGGGTTGCATTACTCAAAAAATGGTTCAGATGGCTCTGAGCACTATGGGACTTAACTTCTGAGGTGATCAGTCCCCTAGAACTAAGAACTACTTAAACCTAACTAACCTAAGGACATCACACACATCCATGTACGAGGCAGGATTCGAACCTGCGACCGTAGCGGTCGCGCAGTTCCCGACTGTAGCGCCTAGAACCGCTCGGCCACTCCCGCCGGCGGTTGCATTACTGCCAGTGATTGTGCTCACATTTAGACTGATCCGTTAATGGTAAAATATCAGTCCCCCAATGGTGGTGCTGTGTTCCAACGCCGGCCGGTGTGGCCGAGCGGTTCTAGGCGCTTCAGTCTCGAATCGCGCGACCGCTACGGTCGCAGGTTCGAATCCTGCCTCGGGCATGGATGTGTGTGATGTCCTTAGGTTAGTTAGGTTTAAGTAGTTCTAAGTTCTAGGGTACTGGTGACCTCAGATGTGAAGTCCAATAGTGCTCAGAGTCATTTGAACAATTTTTTTGTGTTCCAACAATACACTAGCCCCTGTTCACGCAGCTCACATAGTCCAGGACTGGTTTAGTGAGCACGAAGATGAATTTTCGTGTCTCTCCTGGCCACCCCAATCACCAGATATCAATATTATTCAGCCTTTGTGGTCTAGTTTGGAGAGAAGTGTGATTGCCATGCACCTCCATCATCGTTACTCGATCTTAACACTATTTTGGAGCAAGTACGGCATACGATTCTCTTGAAAACCACACAGGATCTGTATTTATCCACAGCAAGGCGACTGGAAAATTTTTTGTATGCCACCACCCTATTGAGCACGATAATGTGATGTGTTTTAGTGGTTGTTGTTGGTTGTTTTTGGGGAAGGAGACCAGACAGCGAGGTCATCGGTCTCATCGGATTAGGGAAGGACGGGGAAGGAAGTCGGCCGTGCCCTTTGAAGGGAACCATCCCGGCATTTGCCTGGAGCTATTTAGGGAAATCACGGAAAACCTAAATCAGGCTGGCCGGACGCGGGATAGTGTTTTAGTGTTTCCGTATTTTGTCCACTCCTTGTGTGTGTTCAAGGCATTCCTAAATATTAAAAATCGATTATCGTATGTGTAAACATAATTTCGCAAACATAGTCCTCATCGGAGCTTTAACAGCGGTGAAGACAGGCGCTTGAGAAGTTACAGTCTTATCACATGCAATATCAGTATCTCCAGAATACCTGTTGCCCGAAGGTGGCTAGATTCATTCGAACAGGTCAAATTTAATTAATGGCGTGTGACGAGGGCTTCCCGTCGGGTAGACCGCTCGCCTGGTGCAAGTCTTTCGATTTGACGTCACTTCGGCGACTTGCGCGTCGATGGGGATCAAATGATGATGATTAGGACAACACAACACCCAGTCCCTGAGCAGAGAAAATCTCCGACGCAGTCGGGAATCGAACCCGGGCCCTTAGGATTGACAATCTGTCACGCTGAACACTCAGGTACCGGGGGCGCACACAGGTAAAATGACATCAGTAGCAGCTATTTGGTGCCATAAATATTATAATAGCGCATTATTTTCCCTGTCGCAATGTTAGGGAATTTAAAACATTAAGACATTTCTGCGAAAGAACAGAGTAATTAGGAGTTGAAAAGTTTGAAATGGAGCGAATAATAGGCCATTGTGAATGGAAAACACCTGCCGGGCTGTGCCAGAGATATGCCGCCGAGCGCAGACGTTCCGCAACATTTGCTTGCGATTGAGTATCATACAGAACGAAGGCACCTCCATCCCACAAACGGATTCTACGCAATTACCCACGGCCGACACGTGGTGGGTGAGCAGAGTGCCGGCGTCCTCAGCGCAGGAAAAGATGGTTAAAAACAGAAGGGGGGCAGAGGGGGGGGGGGGGGGGACGGCAGGGACAGAAGGTGAGAGGCGTCTGTCAGCGCAGCGGCGTCGGCGCCGGGTTTTATATTTGCCCCCGGAATGCGGCGGACGGCTGCCAAACAGAGCGCCATCCGTCATCCGTGACAGCGGCCGCCGAGGCGAGGCCCCTTCTGCCACAATACGCGGGCCGGCCAGGAGCTTATTTAACGAGCGCCGCCGCTCTGCGGCTGTGTAGTGCGGACACTGCGTGGACGGACGGCTGTCAGCTCGCTGGCTCGTAACGCTGCTCAAGTCTGGCCGGCGGCTCGCTATAGTCTGCCAGTGTCTGGGCGAAGTAAAACTGTAACGAGGGCTGTCTCCGCTGTGTTTGTTCGGCTCAAAAAGAGACTATGAACTATAGCGGCAAAATTTAGGAAGTTTTTCGGCTACATTTTTTAAATATTTTAGTGTAAGGATCGCATGGTCTCTAGTACCTCGTTACAGAGTGAAAGTGAAAGTTCACTTAAAGTCGCCTTTCATGTCATCGGTATGCATGCGACAGCACCTGTATCTCCACTACTGGCCATTAAAATTGCTACACCAGGAACAAATGCAGATGATAAACGGGTATTCGTGGGACAAGTACATTATACTAGAACTGACATGTGGTTGCCTTTTCACGCAATTTGGGTGCATAGATCCTCAGAAATCAGTACCCAGAACAACCACTTCTGGCCGTAATGACGGCCTTGATACGCCTGGGCATTGAGTCAAACAGAGCTTGGATGGCGTGTACAGGTACAGCTGCCCGTGCAGCTTCAACGCGATACCACAGTTCATCAAGAGTGGTGACTGGCGTTTTGTGACGAGCCAGTTGCTCGGCCACCATTGACCAGACGTTTTCAACATGCGCTCGTGCATTATCCTGCTGAAATGTAGGGTTTCGCAGGGATCGAATGAAAGGTAGAGCCACGGGTCGTAACACATATGAAATGTAACGTCCACTGTTAAAAATGCTGTCAATGCGAACAAGAGGTGACCGAGACGTGTAACCAATGGCACCCCATACCATCACGCCGGATGATACGCCAGTATGGCGATGACGAATATACGCTTCCAATGTGCGTGCACCGCGATGTCGCCAAACATGGATGCGACCATCATGATGCTGTAAACAGAACCTGGATTCATCCGAAGAAATGATGTTTTGCCATTCGTGCACCCAGTTTCGTCGTTGAGTACACCATCGCAGGCGCTCCTGTCTGTGATGCAGCATCAAGGATAACTGCAGCCATGCTCTCCGAGCTGATAGTCCATGCTACTGCTAACGTTGTGGAACTGTTCGTGCAGATGGTTGTTGCCTTGCAAACGTCCCCATCTGTTGACTCAGGGATCGAGACGTGGCTGCACGATCCGTTACAGCCTTGCGGATAAGATGCCTGTCATCTCGACTGCTAGTGATACGAGGCCGTTGCGATCCAACACGGCGTTCCGTATTACCCTCCTGAACCCACCGATTCCATATTCTGTTAACAGTCATTCGATCTCGACCAACGCGAGCAGCAGCGTCGCGATACGAGAAACCACAATCGCTATAGCCTACAATCCGACCTTTATCAAAGTCGGAAACGTGATGGTACGCATTTCTCCTCCTTACACGAGTCATCACAACGTTTCACGAGGCAACGCCGGTCAACTGCTGTTTGTGTATGAGAAATCGGTTGGAAACTTCCCTCATGTCAGCATGTTGTAGGTGTCGCCACCGGTGTTAACCTTGTGTGAATGCTCTGAAAAGCTAATCATTTGCATATCACAGCATCTTCTTCCTGTCGCTTAAATTTCGCGTCTGTAGCACGTCATCTTCGTGGTGTATAAATTTTAATGGCCAGTAGTGTAATACGAAGTCGTAGAGGTTGAAAATACCGCTACAGTTGTAAGGTTCTTTTATTTAAGACACGATCGGTTTCCTGCTCTTATACGCCCATCTTCAGGTGTCGTAACTTGGTGCTGTGACCCCGAGCAAGGCGATGGACGTGTACAAGACACGGTGTGCTACCAGTGAGCGGTCGTTGGTAACACGCCGCGTCTTGTACACGTCCTCCGCCACGCTCGGGGTCACAGCACCAAGTTACGACACCTGAAGATGGGCGTATAAGAGCAGGAAACCAATCGTGTCTTAAATAAAAGAACCTTACAACTATAGCGGTATTTTCAAACTCTGATATAATGCTCTGTTGCGGATGTACCTCCGACAGGATTGTTTGTAATACGAAGTGTATTCAAAAAGAAACCAGGTTTTATTGAGATCATCTGGCAGACGAGTATCTTACAGATAAACTCTTGATACGGGATGGCGGTCAAGGCTTTTGGTACTGATTTCTACAGGGCTTGTCTGGCACTGGATGTGCAGACAAACAGCAGTCCGTCACCGCCCCGGTATGACCGTCACTCAGCACTTCTCTAGGAATGGGATTGACTGTCAACGAAGCTCACGAATCGCCACACAGAGAGCATGGTACATCGCTACCAAGCTTATTCGCCAGCTGTTAACTGTTTATGGAATACATTTTCTGATTTCATTACCTCTTTTGAAAATTTTATCTCCGGCTGAGGGATTTCTACTGGAGTATTTTCAGGCTCTGAGCACTATGGGACTAAATTTCCAAGGTCATCAGTCCCCTAGAACTTAGAACTACTTAAACCTAACTAACCTAAGGACATCACACACATCCATGCCCGAGGCAGGATTCGAACCTGCGAACGTAGCGGTCGCGCGGTTCCAGACTCAAGCGCCTAGAACCGCTCGGCCACCCCGGCCGGCGGAGTATTTTCAGATTTTATTATATACCGAATGCATTATGAGTAAGCTCCACCTTGTTCTGCTTCCCTGCCGATATCCCACACCCATATACACTCCGATTCCCTGGTTGTTATAAAATTTTGGATCCTGGTGTATGGTTCAAATGGCTTTGAGCACTATGGGACTTAACATCTATGGTCATCAGTCCCCTAGAACTTAGAACTACTTAAACCTAACTAACCTAAGGACATCACACAACACCCAGTCATCACGAGGCAGAGAAAATCCCTGACCCCGCCGGGAATCGAACCCGGGAACCCGGGCGCGGGAAGCGAGAACGCTACCACACGACCACGAGCTGCGGACGATCCTGGTGTATAAGAATGTTCTGGTGCAACATAAACTTCGTAAGACTGACGCAATGAATTCCGTGCATTGCAATGGAAGTGGCGCTTACCCTCTGTGTCTACTTCGTCAATGATGGACTGCAAGTCTCCGTCATCGAAGAGCTGCCCCATGGTGTTCAAGATGGTGCTGATCTTGATGGTATCGATGGTACCCGACTTGGCGAACATCTGGAATGCCTTGCGCAACACTGTAACAGTCACAACAAAAAGTTTCTGTGACACAGTCGAAATACTTAATCCTTCTTTTATGTATTTAAATAAATGTGTAAGGTAATGGATGGCACAATGGAGGTAGCTTACACGTATGTCACGCCCAGTTTCAACTTCCCTGAGGAGGGGATTGAACCAAGCCCGAAAGAGCCTATTAATCAGACTAACTCACATTTATTATTGGCTAAGAGTAAAGTGTAACGTATGTAATGTAATGTACTGATTTACAACAGTCAGTACTGTTTGTTCCCAATAGGAAGAGCCAAAATACTGGTGCTGCCACTAATGGAGAAAATCGGCAGTAACTGAAAGATACTGATTTATCTCCGAGCGCTGCCAACATTAGCCAGCGAGTCACCTCGGCTTACATAATATCACGAAACACGGGTAATGGTGTTAGCACTGCAGGGAAAAGTCGACGCTGCCCTCCCCTCGCTGCTACTCTTCCCGCAACGTTACTAATGCTGTGGCAAAGCATGCATGCTCGCGTTGCTGACACCCAATGTGCGAAGGATCTTCTTCTTGAGACCAAACAGAACCACGTGATTACTCTCCCTACTGTTTCTCATTCATCCCGGTTTCGTAGTCCTTACGGCACTGTTTATCCCAATTAAGATTATGTTTTCTCTTTTTTTTATGGGTCTGCCCGGTTTGATGCAACCCGCCACGGTTTCCTGTCCTGCGCCTACCCCTTCACCTCAGCGTAGCACTTGCATCCTAAGTCCTCAACTATTTGTTTGATATATTGCAGTCTCTATCTTCTTCTATGATTTTTACCTTTTACATCCCCATCTAGATGCATGGAACGTATCCCCTGATGTCTTACACACGTGCTGTTGTTATTCTGTCCCTTCTTCTTGTTAGCGTTTTCCACATGTATCTGCGAAGAACCTCCTCATTTCTCACCATTCCACCTACTTTCTAGCATCCTTCTATCCCACCACTTCTCAAACGCTTCGATTCCCTTCTTTTTTCCGGTTTTTCCGCAGTCCATCATTCACTTCCACATAATGCTGTGTTTCACATGTACAGTCTCAGAAATTTCTTCCTCACATTAAAGCTTGTATTTGTCACTAGCAGATTTCTTTTGGATAGAAATGCCCTCTTTGCGTATGCTAGTCCGCTTTTTTTGGTCCTCCTTTCTTCATGTCCTATCCGTTAGTTAGTTTTGTTCCGAAGTAGAATTCCTTCACTTGGTTTACTTCTTGTCTCCAATTTTGACGTTTAAATTTATGACTAATCACTTTTCTGTTACTCCTCTTCGCTTTCGTCTTTCTTCGGTTAACTCTCACTCCGTATTCTGAGCTCGGTATATTGCACACTTCATTCAATATGTCTTGCACCCTTCCTCGCTTCCAATGAACGTAGCAATGTATCCGCGAATCTTGTCATTGATATTATTTCTACCCAGAATTTTACTCTCTATCCCACGTTCGTACTAAATGCAATTTCATAATTTTCGTTGGGCCTCATTCTATGAATTGGTGTGTCTAAGCTACACCTTAACAATAATCGTTACTGTTTACCGCATGTTAACAACTTACATTAAAATTTAACACTAAGTAGGCCACCGTGATGGCTAACGTTAGCCATCTGATATCCAGGCCACGTTGGGATATTTTGGTGTTTTACCGTCAGAGATAATAAGTACCCACGTTTTCTAACGCCACCCACCTGCTTTCCATCACGTCGTAGCCCTAGCATTTATTATCTCTTCAAGTCACCAAAGCACTTTCTTGATCCATACACCATCCATTTGCTTGGCTCCGTATTCCGGCCGCCGACATTGTAATTGCCTTACATTCATAATGGCGTCTCCAAATCCAGTACGGCCCTTGGTTTATTTCTTTCCGCAGCTCTTAGCGATTCCCAACATGCGGCTACCGTTTGCTCTGTGATCATCCTTCGGTTTCGGAATAGTTTTCATATTGGTTCGGGGTGGCTATTTGTTCTGGTGACTGACTGGAGAATGTACCGAGCCTTATCAGTGTTTTACACTTACTGAAGTTGTAAACTAGTGTCTGTGCTCTTCTGTATGTTCACTGCATACACATGAAGATGCAATAAAAAGCAGACCAGTAAGGCAAGCCAGAGTCTCATTTCCTTTACTATATCTACATCCTAAGGATCAGGTTTACCAAGGCAAAACTTCAAGCTTCATCCACTTTACTTTTTTTCCTTTTTATTTGTATCAAGGTGCATGAGAATGTTGCATTTTCAAGATCTAAAACAGGCGCGAACAATTTCCACCAACGTTCAATGTTCAGTTCTGCACAATGAATCATACTTTTAGATTACTATCTCTACGAACGGACGATAGAAAACATTAAATTACAGTACAATCTGTAGCCGCCTTAACTGCAATGGATTTTCAAAACTATTCAGTTTTAATATTTCTGTATTTATGGTGTTATTGCTCATTCATACATTGCAGATACAAAATTTCAGTCGTCACTGTATGAGGTTGATAAAATTTATCTCTTCTGTTATAATTTGCTTCCTAAATTTTTATAGTATTCAGGATACCGTCATTTCCTGGTATCTTATCGCTCTGGCGTCCTTTCCTGTTGAATGATGAGAGACGTGCAGTTACGTTGTTTTCTATGCACGTTTAAAAATTTATTGATATTAAAACTAGTCTTGCTAATAGTGCACAATTCCGATTACTATAAAAGGTTGGATGATAGCAGTCGCTAACAGCCTTAACGGATTCAGTAAAAGACGTTCTGGAAAAACACAATAGGCTGCACACAATCTGTTTCGACCTTCATGGTCATTACCAACTGTGATGAGTAGTAACTTTTCTTAAAAAAAGGAAAAACTTGCGTCTATGTGTGTACAACCATTATATAAGATACTGATCTAGTTGGCTAATTTAACATGGTCTGTTCTTAAATATATTATTATTTCCCATAATTCCGTCTTACTTCATGTTGACTTTGCCATAGAATCTCACATCTTGCACTTTTTTTACTGTTTGATGAAAAATAGTCGGTTTAGTTTTTAGTCCTAGCTGAAGTAGTCAAATGTTTCTACTTATTTCCTTTCGTGAAACTGTGTTCCTGATAATCATTTCCTTCCCCCTGGAAAATTCTACTATCGTAGTGAAAGGCGTCTGTTTTGGCGCGGACAACCTTTCATTTTACGTGTTCATGCGCGCTACAAATAGTCATTTGACAGCCTCAGAGAAATGCAGTCACCTATCTGTCTGTTAGTGTAGTACATGCCTGGGAGGAAACTGCAAGGTATATATTGCCGGATGGTGCTAGTTTTGATTGCGATGGATAATAGGAATGTTAGGTGACAGAATTCTTTTCAGAAGACCCCATGGCCGAGCACACAAAGGTACTTTGCTTCCTCTTCTGCTGCCATAAGCACTGGCTGTGCCAATTTTCGGTTTGTCTTCTAATAATGAAATGGACACATTTAAGTGAGTTGATTCTGGCTTATTGTGAGATTGTTGCTGGCTTGCACAATTTACACTACATTTACATGATTGTAATTTACGAGACCTTTCTACCCGTGATACATTATGCAGTCATATTTGGCGTGAAGAATTTTCGTTTGCTCGTTTGCGTCTCGCCAGAACACGTGCTGATCAATATCCATTTCTAATTTAGCCATCCAAGATTTCAAGTGACTTATCTCGAAGTTCTTCCTCTCGTAAGACAATGTTTCACGAATTAATAATGATGTGCTGCAACTTTCTCTTCTTTTGTATATATGGTCTACTGAATTGTGTTGATACATCAAGTATCTCATCGTGTAAATGAATATTGATCATTATGTTACGAATGGCACAGCTGGTACTTTGTGAACTCATTGTCCTCCTCCTGGTCTTTGTTGAACGAATCATTTCAAGTTTTCCATACCTGCTTATGTGTTCACTCAAGAGCTACTTTCTCGAAACATCCCCCGGTCATTTTAATGATATCAAAGCTGGAGTGAAGTCGCCTGCCGTAAGCAGAGATTATAAATATATTAAAGAAGAATTTCAGCTACACAGGTATGTCTGTGTCACTGTGTAACTTAGACACACGTAGCAGTGGAGACACGTAGCAGTGGAGACGGTATTATCGAGATAATTTCTGCTACCACTTCGGTTTTTCAGCTTATTAGGTACTGTAGGGCACATATGGCAAAACCATTTGTTTTACACAAATTCAATCTATAAGATTCAATTTAGTTACCTGTACAGTACCAAATGAGCATGAAGGCTACGATGAGGATTCTAATTTCAATTTTGCCTCTGTTAATTTTACTTAAACCCCACCCACCTATAACACACCATATTTTTTATTCGGTTGCGCTTCACAAAGTCCTTGCAGTCCAAAATTTTCATAATCTTCTTAGATTGCCGTTATTTATACGTGAGTGAAATTTGATACGAAAAGTAGTAACATTTCAGTGCATAAAACCAGGGTCGTAGTCCCTTATGAACTACCAGTTGGAGGAAGGTAAACTTTCAGTATGACCTCGATTATTTCGTATATCAACCCCGAAATTTATTACTAAAGAATCATTCTCTTGTTTTTATACATGAATTAAAATCCTCCATTAGTACATTGCAGTGAGATTTGCTGTCGTTTATAAGTTTCAGCAAGTCTTTATAGGGTCCTTTACACCCCCATCATAATGTAAACACAACGGCGTATAGAGCTGAATGATTCCCACAGAACACTTTTTGTTAATTTTTAAAACACATCTTACCCTTCTACGAGAATCTTTAACTTAATGTTTACAATAAATCCTATCCTGAATTATCTGATGTCGTTCTTCTTCAAGAAGAAGTATTTTCTGATTTTAATTACATTCGATCGTTGGTTGTGTTTTCATTACTTTTGTTATCCTTACTTACTGTTATTCAACTCCTTTTCCAGCTCCACTAACAAACATTTAGTCCTAATTTCTATAATTTTTTCTCCCTAAATAAAAAAAGGTATATCGAAGGTGTGCGGTATTTTTTATTTCGCCGTACTTTATATATCATGGGATGGGCGTAGATGTATCTGGATGTGCTAAAGCAATTACCTGAGCTCGCTCAATCCACGTATCTCAATATTTCTTAATACGGGCTAGAAAAGAGAGCCTAGGCAGAAGAGCCTCTGACAGTCCCAATTACTGTACACTAGGCTACCACGGCCCAAAGTATTTCTCGAGACGTGTGAAGTGCTAAACTTTCTTCACAGAAGTCTCAGTTAACGTCAGTGGGCTACTGAATCTCAAATCCTGGCATTAACACGACGAGTTCGTGTGTTGGTCAAGCGCCATCAGGGCCATCAAGTTAATAGTGTCATTTAGCACTATCCATCTGAATCTGTGTCGGTCGTAATATTTCACGTCTAGTTTAAAGGATTGCAGATGACTCACCACGCGGTCTACAGTGTAGGTTAGTGACCATCCATATTCGTTCTTCACGAAGTGATCTATCAAAGTTATAGCCTTATTGGCGCTAACATCTGCAAAGGGAGAGCATGTGGACTGGACAATATGATTTTACCTATCTTGTTCCCATTAATCCCCATTACGATGTACTTAAGGCCTTACCCTCTCCAATTCTTGGTAGATCTTCTTCCCGAAGTTCTCCTTATATTTATTACGATCATGTCCTTTGTGATCTGTTGGTGAAGTGTGACTCCTTCCCTTCCCCCAAGTGTTCAAAGTCTGCGACAGCCTATATTCGACTATTCAAACATTTTCGGTAAGGAAAGGAAGGTATTTGGAATGGAAAAATGTTATCACAGACAACTAGACACTGAAAATATATCTGAAATATTTTCGATGAATTATCTTTTAGGATTTCTTATTAAAATTAATTATGCTCAGTAACATACCGCTCACGCTGTAATAGCCACTCGTCGTATAGGTACTTACTCAGCATCTTCTGCTCTTCGTCCTCCTGGAAACATAAAAGGGAAGGCAGTTAATATCCACCTCTTGATGTAATGCCAACACTTCAGACAGTTACTTTAAACACTATAAGTTTCACTAGAAAAAAGTAATACACAAACATATCTTGAAAAGACAAACGAATATAAAACTGTGGTAGTACCTAAATTAGCATGTTATGTTACAGGGAACGATATTATAATGTATGTTTAAGCACCATACATATCAGGTACAGTGCGCTAATTCCATGCACCCGTCTGGCTCAACCACATGTTTTCACCACAATGACGGACATCAGTGGTGGAGAGTCTGGGACAGGTCCTACTCCACCTACAGTACTTTGAAGTGACTAATCGGCTCTTACATGGGCTGGCTAATATTTTGCCTAGTAAAATTATGATCCATTTGGTTTAATCATTAGTCACTGCTATTCCTTGGACTCTAAACTAATTGGAATTAGGTTAATTTAACAACTAGCACTCATGGATGCCTTCAGATACACCTACAGTGTTTACTCACCCTGTATCTCGTCTAAGTACTAGACCATTCTTTCAGCAAGTCAGATACAATCTACTGTGTACATAGTTCTACGTAGTCAGCATGTACACAACTTTCCCACTAGAGCGCGCCCCGCTAAGCACAACAGCGCAGGCGCAGCGCTCGTCCGTCTCCACACTACGAGATTGCGCTGCCTTAATGACGGACCAAATTCTGCTTCCGCCGATCCGCGTATTAATATGTAACGCAGCCAATGAGATTGCTGCTAACGTAGAACCTTTTCTCCTCGCGGATCACACTTGCGCAGTGATACATGAACGCGCGATGTATTATAAGGAGTGTACAGACCTCCGATTATTCAGTGTGCATTTGTCTGCACCAGTCTGTACCAGTCTACATTTGTCTGTACCAGTCTATACTCAAGTTTCAGTCTGCGCCTAATAAGATTACCATATTCCTGTACATAGCCATGAAGATAAATGTATAGACACTTTTGTCATGTATCAGAGATATATGTGAGAATAAGATTAATGTACCAATACCAAAGCAACTTCCGATTGTCAATTGTAAATAGCATCCAGAACCAAGTGAAGTAATTTTTATGCTTGTTATTATTTTAATAAATGTGTGTGAAAATTAATCAAGTTCTGCTTAAAGTTGGTCACTGTCAATCTGCTACTCTAAGCATGCAAGTGGCATTTCTATCATCTGACCTAACGGCAGAAGATAAACACGCAACGATAAGACCGCGAGACATATTGCTGACACTCGCCTACTTTGTTAGAGCGACAAGTCAAATAATCTGATGGTGTGTGTACCGAAGGTCTTACAGTACGCACACCACACAATCGTTACTTTTTTAGCGTTTTCTGGATAGTTAGTGAGTCCTGTTTATTACTTTTACTGCCCTCTATTACGTGTTCCGTGTATCTACTGGACGTTCTCAACTGTCTTTTGCCGCTTCTTCCTCAATTTGATCCTAACTTCGTCCATTTCTCATGTCATTCAACATTTCAAGTCCTCTTCTTCCTCTTCCTGCCTTCCCAGTAATATTTCTCTCAATGACTGTTCGTTGCAGCAGTTTCTTCGCAGTCTGCTATCCTCATTTGTATCATTTCCACTTCTTTCGCGTGCCAATATTAGAATTCTTCCTTCATTTATCACTCTGTCTGTCCATATCATTGTTAGCATAACTTATCCCGGTATATTTCCTCTTTCCTCTTGACTATCCATGATTCGCTGCCATACAGTACAGCGTCCTAGATAAAACGCTTGCTGAATCTCTTGCTTAGTTCTAATGGAATTCATTTCTAGCGTGAACAAACCTTTCACCTTCTCGAAAGTTCTTTTACCCATAAATATTCTAAGTCTTCCTACACAGAGCTTCCAATTTCTTTCTGGCACTTTGCAGAGGAAATAAACAGAAAATCTGTTAGTAAAAGAGAGTTGCAATATATTTGCCAATGATGGGTGGTGTTGGGGAGCACGGTTCCCAATTTGTAGGTAACGCGATGGCGTATGTATTTTTTCGTAGTTACATTAATTTATTAATTGGGGTGCTTCATTCTTCCACGTTCGGTTGCAATTGCAAGATTTCCGTATAATTGGTATTTATTTTGTGCTAGTATCTGTTCTTATGACATTTAACGCTTTGATAATGGTTCCAAGTGGGTAGGAGGTACTCATTGTTTTTTTAATAGCTTTCATATAAACTTTCAGCAGTGATAAATTACTTAAGGATTCATTTGTGTAGAGTTGTGATAAATTACACAAAAACCTTGTGAAAGTGTTAATAACGATTGTGGAAAATATTCAGACATAAAATTGCCAAGCTTAAGTTCAGTGCTGTAATTATTCAATCATCATGTGTTTGATTCGATGTTTTTTTGCAATTCTATAGCGATTTCGAGGATAAAGATTCAGGTATGACAACAAGGGAATACCACTAGAAGCTGGCAGCTCTTTGCAGTTTGGTTGACATTGGGAATGTTAAGAACAGAGCGCGGCTTTGTATTGTTGAAAGTTTTATAGATATCTCACGCACTTGTAACTGTAGTACATTACTTGGTTGAGCAGTACTGGAGAACAGCTCATGGTTGAGCCCTGCATTTTTTAAAACTGGACACTACTTTTGGTGCTTTTTGATGTGAGAGTGAGAGAAGCTAATTGTGAAGATATTTCTAAACAGATTTTGTGACTGAAAAAAGAAGTAATCCGAAAAAGTGGA